>NC_064926.1:246237621-246854121 GCF_023897955.1 Schistocerca gregaria
AGACTCACTGATTATATTTGTTAAGTGACCTTGAATAATCTCTATGCATTGTTTCAGTATTTAGTGCAACATTATCTACAGGTGTCATATTTGTTTTGTGGGAATTTTTGGTGTAACTTCTCAGTAAAACTTGAACAATACTAGTTTACACGATTTTCCAAATGTTATGGATCATTTATTACCTTATCACCCTCCCTTAGCAGTATGTAATTCTGCATTAGTTTTCCTCTCCCCATTTCCTTTTTTATAACATATCAGACTCTTTGCTTTTATTCTCTGCATTATACATTATTTTGACATTAAATGACTTTTTGCAGCAATAAGCACCTTTCTATAGATCTTTTTGCATCTATGATACGAATATAAGAGACCTGGATCATTGTGATTCTTTTTCATGGAACTGAGTTATTTAAGTGTTTCGGAGGACTTCTTAATACCTGCTGGTATCCATCTGTTTTTGTGAGATGTCGATACAGACATGCATACTTTTGGAAATTCTCCTTCAAAGGTCAATTTAAATAATGTGAAGAATCCAGAGACTTTCCTATTCACATTGGTTTCCTTATACATTCCATTCCAGATTTGTTTTGCTAGTTCTTTCGAAAAATCTTTTATTTTGATTTCTGATGGATGTCTTTTGTAGGCTTGTAGTTTAGGGAATGATTCGATGCCTGATTTTACTGTTGTTATTTGACAGAGACTATTTTTCCTGTCCATTTTTGTGGCCACATGGTCAATTACAGATGCAGTCATTGTAGTAGCCCTAGTTACACTATTGGCAAATAGGGACATGCCAAAACTTTGAAGGATATTTATGAGGGTGTTGCTGGATTCATTTATGATTTTAGTCTTTATGTTAATGGCACCACACAGAATTATGTTGACCTTTGTACTTGCGACTTCACCTGGAATTTCAGTTAATTTATTCAAAGAAGTGTCCACACCATGGCTGGGAGATCTATACACACGTAAGAAGATTAATTTGTTAGAGATACCAAGCCATATGAATTCAACAGCCGATATTTCAAAGTGTTTGTCTTTACTTAGTACTGAGGCCATGTCTCGATCGGAAATGTGTTCCTTTTCTGATATGAATCCATGATCCTCCACCCCTGGAAGCAGTTCTGCAGTAAGAGTTTGCCCTTTCATACAATGATAATACATGTACGATATCTGTGTCTCTACACCAGTGTACTGTAACACAAACTACTGTGCAGTTCAAAGATTGCAGCTCAACATCTAATAGCGGTATTATACTTAATGTTTCCTGATGGAGGCATGTTAAGTCTATGAAATGCCCCATGCTACTCTTTCCAATGGTTTATTTTTCCTTGTGACATCTGGTATGTGTGATAATTAGAGAGTTAAGATCTGTCTTCTCAGTGATTGTTTCAGTATTTTTTAAACTGCTAGAGGTACGCTTTAGGCAGGGGAACCTGTTGTCTGGATTTATTATAAAAAGACTTACGTTTCTTACCTAGAACGACATTTATATGACCATGTGTGGCCCAAGATTCACCCCCTGAATCAGCTGTTCCAATCGACCCTTCCTAATACTGTTTCGGTGTAGGTCACTCCTGGTGAAACCATATCTGTTGATAGTCCCTACAAGCACCAGAGGAACAAGAGCAAAGCTGTCTGCCCTCAGAGCTATTCCTAACCCCACACTTATTTCCCTCAAAGCTCCATCGAGGTGTGGTCGATCATAACGCAGGAACGAAGTGTATTGTTGATGCCATGAGTCAGGGAAGCTATCTTGTCCAGGTCACCATCTATATCCCCCACTGTTTCCCACCCCACCCCCTATCACCTCATGATCTACTTTTGTAAGGTCTTTACATAAAGACCTTAAGTCCTGTATAACACTACTTAGCTCTGCGTTTAGCTTGAAGATACTGGTGGCCTGGTACGCTGCCCCTATACTTTCTTGTAACTGAGGGCCTACAACGCCCCCATGGGTACTACCTAGCATCAGTAGTTTATTCTTCCTAACTTCTTGTAGAATTCTAGGCTTCTTGGCCTCGGTTGAAGTATGTTGTACATTTCCTGCTCCTTGCTCTGCCTGAGGCTCTTCTCCACTTAGAAGTAGTAGATACCTGTTTTTGATGTTGATGATAAAACGCTCTCCACCAGCTGCCAGTTCACAATCACCCTCCTCACCCTTATCTCCCTTGACCTTTATCAGTTCCTTTCTACCTTCCTCCAACTGCAAGATTTCTTGCAAATTTTGCTCCGCTTCTCCCTGAGAAATATTTAAGCGCTAGCAGCTCAGTTTGCCGACATATTCGACTGAGAAATTATATTCTGACCTTTTGTTCGTTATCCAAATAAATTATGAAGTAGATTATCGATTAAAGTGAAACTTACCAATGACATTGTAATCTGAGTAGAAGTAATTGTTCATCTGTAGTAATACACTGCGAAATAAATGTTGCCATGCATACGAGGCAATATTGAAAGATACTCTAATAAACCACTCCCATTTAACATATGGCGTTGGTTAAAACTATCACACATATTGTAATAATAGACTCCTATCATTCACGTAACACGAAGTTGGTCATATATCGTACAAAACATATATCACATGTGATAGAGGTGCAAGAGGTAAATAGAATATGTCTTTTTGGCTGTTAACAGAATTCTTACACTGCACAGAAAAATAATGACTGATATCAGTAATCATATACTATTGCTATGCACCTTTCTCATAATCACGGTTAGGCCAAATACATGATAAGAAACCGTGTAGATGTTTTGATTGGCATGTTTAGAGTTTTGGTGTTTTGTAGTAATTTGAGAGTAGACATCTAGTAAGCCAGATATTTAATAATAACTTTCAAACATTCTAGCAACGCCGCTCGGATAGACGTATTAATATATACAATACGTACCTACAATTCACCATTATTTCAATGTAGTTGAAATATTAAAAGAAACAGAAGGTTAGTCGGAGTCAGAAGCTCTCCATACTCATTGGTTTTACGAGAAAGGAAAATAAGACCTCATGCGTATGAGTATGTAACAATCGTTGTAAGGGAAAGGTTTCGTATTTCTCAGTTAGCGTTCCACGATAATCCTGTTTATCTAATGTAGCTGTTTTCTTGGATCAAAATAAAGATAAAAAATCTGTGTGTAATGGTTTTTTCGCAATAAAATGCGATGTTGTATTAAATGCTGACTTCTAAACTCATTAGACGAGAGACCTCCATAGAATTAGTTGTCGTCCCTTCCTATTCGTTGCCGTTCCTTTCGTGGATTATCTATCCACTTCAACTTCTAAAATATACCTACAGCAAACATTTAATTGCTTCCCGTTTCTCCAATACCGTTATCACATGTTCTACTTTTCATAGACACCTAGCGCCAGGTATTCTACAGAGCTGTGATCCTATGCTTCATAGCACAGAATCACATCTCTGAAAGCGACAGGGCTCCAACATGGTACTGTTTTGCATGAGGGGAGTCACAGCAGTGGAAAAGTTAGATGACGGCGGACGTCAGCTGCCTTTCATGCCACATCGACACACCGAGGCTGCGAGGACCTGACACACGTCACATGCCGACTCTGTGACGAGAGTTCAAATGCCAGGACTGCAGCAAATCAGGGAGATGAGAACAAAGGGAAGCACAAGAAGAACGTGGAGAGCGTGTAGTTGCCATCCGAGTAATAACTAGACATGTGACGGTTTTCACTAGTCGTATTGTTTACTTTTTCATCGGGAAGGGTATCTTATCTGACATTACGATAACGTGGTATAAAGAATGAGTTAAAGCAAGTTCGCCTACGAAGAGACGCGACCTTTGGTATAGTAGCAGCGGCATAAAATAACATGCACCGCTTCTTATTGTCTAATGAGCTTATGGTGCGCAGTAGAAGAATAATTTGGGTGCCCTAAATTACTTCTGGAGGTTGTCTACTTGCACGTGGATTACCGAAAGCGAGAGACAGGAGGAAATTGAATATCTGGTCTTATTTAATTTAGTTAAAAGGTATTTTTGGTTGAATATTTATGTCATTACCTTGGTTTGTGTAATATACAGGGTATATCGTAACTAATGGCCGAAACTCATACAGTTGAAAGCACACGATACTAGAAGCAAAAAGTCTCAGTAAACATAGGGTCAAAAATGCGTACCTTCAGAGCTACGAGCAATTTTTCGTCTCCGATGTGAAACAAATCTCTTCTACTGCAAGCTGTTTGCTTTCCATATTTTGGGAAGTGAGAGTATGGACCGAAACAAGAAAAAAAATCCAGTAAACATTTCTTCTAAAATGCATACCCTAAAAGTTATGAGCATTTGTTGATAATAAGAGGTATGTTTCAAAGTAGCAAAGATGAAAAAGTGCTCGTAGCTCTTAATGTATGCATTTTAGAGCACTTGTTTAGTGGAAATTTTTTCTTGTTTTGGTCTATACTGCCACTTCTCAAAATACGGAAAGCAAAGAGCTTACAGTAGACGAAATTTGTTTCATAGAATCGAAGACGAAAAATTGCTCGTAGCCCTTAAGGTATGCCTGTTCGACCCTATGATCACTGAGAATTTTTTGGCTTCTAGTATCGTGTGATTTCAACTGTATGCGTTTACGCCATTAATTACGATACCAGAATTAAGATATATGTTAATAGATAAACGTGTCAGCATTTCCAACTTCATACAGTACATGGAGAAACCAGTGCTCTGTTCGGATGTATCTGTAGTTTAAATTTTTGAAGATTTGAAAAATCAGCTTGGAGAACAGCATATGACAAGTAATACGAGCACTGGTATCTTGAGCATAACAAAATGTGTGACCTTATCTCCAAGGGCCGCAGTGCATGCTTCGCACCGTGCTCTCATGCTGGTCACTTGATTGGTGAGGAGTTCTTGTAGTAAATGTTGTGGTTGGCAGGAGAGCCAACACCTTGGTACTAAAGTAGGCCGAAATGCACGCGTTTTAGCTCACGCAGGCTGGCGTGAGGTCTGGAACATGACAAGGGAATTAGAATTGAGAAGAACGGACGTAGCTGGTGGAATACTTAACTTTAATCCATTAATGACGAACGTCGCTCTTGATGGTACATGATCTACAGTATCAATAGAAACTGATCATGACGCCTTGCTAGGTCATAGCAAATAACGTAGCTGAAGGCTATGCTCACTATAATCTCGGCAAATGAGAGCATAATTTGTCAGTGAACCATCGCTACCAAAGTCAGCAGTACAACTGGGGCGAGTGTGGCGGCGCTCGGTCTGCAATCACTGATAGTGGCGACACGCGGGTCCGACGTACACTACCGGACCGCGGCCGATTTAAAGGCTACCACCTAGCAAGTGTGGTGTCTGGCGGTGACACCACATTCCTCCCCCGCAAATCGGTGTGCGGTTGTGGCATAAGGTTTCCGCCCGCCGTGGGGATGACCCCATGTTGACGTATGCTACGAGGTGGGGAGCCTAACAACAGGAGAGGCTGTGCCACACGCACCCTGCCATTCGGACCTCGGGGAGCTATGAAACGCCTGAAAAACCTGCTCCAGGGTGCACGCCAACATGCGGTGTATGCCCCCGTAGACAGACAGGAGGGGCCGAACGGTCGACCTCCATCGGGGCGGGGCACCCGGTGGGCGAAGACGTCATTTGGTCCGGAGCGGGCAAGAGTTCCATGTCGGAGGACAACTGGTCACGGGAAGCGATCGGCGGCCCGTGACCCAGGTAGGCGCCCGGCGGTTTCAGCGACGCATCCACTGCGGGCGCCGTCGGCGGGAGAACAGGCGGCGGCGGCGGCGGCGGCGGCGGCGGCGGCGGCGTGTCGCCATGGGGCAAAAGGGAAGGCAGTGTCGGTAACACCTGGCGCTGAGACGAGCCAGTAGATGGGTTCCAGGGGCGCTGACCGGACGGCACCGTCGCTGAAAGCAGACGGCGAGCGGCAGATCCCTTGCGACGACAGAGGCGCAGCTGATTGAGATCCCGACGCACCTCACCAGAGGCCCCCAAAACCAGATACATAGCGCGTCCGAGGCAGCGAAGAATGCGCCCTTCGAGCCAACGCCGTGAACCTCGATAGTGGCGATAGTAGACAACGTCGCCTGGAGGAAAAGCAGGTGTCTGCCGCTCCACAGGAACCTGATGCGGCGGATGTAGCAAAGGCATCAAGGTTCGATGGTGACGTCCGTGGAGCAAGTCAGCGGGCGAGCGACCATCTGGGAGCGATACGAGGCCAAAAAGAGCAATAACGCGTCCTCCCGAGAATGCGACTCTTTCAACTTCAACATCTGTGACTGGAAAGTCCTGACCAAACGTTCAGCGGCACCGTTTGACTGTGGCGAAAACGGCGCGGACGTTAGATTTTGAATAACATTGGCATTGCAAAATGACTGAAATTTGCGGACATGAATTGTGGGCCATTGTAGGAAAAAATAGTCTGTGGAAGACCTTCAATGCAAAAGATGGCGGATAACGCTTGGATGGTGGCAGATGACGTCGTGGAAGACATCCGGACTACAAAAGGAAAGTTACTGAATGAATCTGCCGCAACCAGTCATCGAGCATTCCAGAATGAACCATCAATATGTATGTGTAAGCGTTGCCAAGGGGAAGTGGCTTTTGGCCATGCAAAGAATTTCCGCGGTGGTGCTGATCGTTGTTCGGCACACACCATGCAAGAAGAGCACATATTCGTAATCGCGGCATCGAGTTCCGAACCAAGTACAGTGCTGACGAGCAAGTTGTTTCGTTCTCAGTATACCCCAATGTCCTTGGTGGAGAAGCTGTAAGTTAGAGGACTGTGACGAACGTGGTACCACGACGCTGCACTGATCATTATCAGAATGCAACGGCAAAACTCCACGTCGTACAAAAAGTCTCTCCTTGTGAGCAAAAAGTCGGTAAACCAACTGGTCCCCGATCCGTGACATTGACAAGGGCCATTGCGTAGCAACAAACCACAGAAAGGGAGCAAGGACAGTGTCGGCAGCTGTGGCTGTAGCTACACGACGAAAATCAATCGGAAACGATTCGACCATGTCATCGGTTTCCGCATCAATGGACATGCAAGCAAGTTCGGAGGAATCGAATGCCCTATCCTCAGCTACAGGCAAGCGGGACAACGCATCGGCGTTTCCGTGCTTAGCAGTGGACCGATTCAAGATACCGTAGCGGTACTGCGAGAGGAAAATAGACCAGCGAATGAAATTCAGCACTGTACGTGGAGGTAAAGGCTTGGATGAAAAAGCGATGTCAGAGGTTTGTGGTCTGTGATTATGGTAAAGTGACGACCATACAAGAAATCATGAAACTTTGTAACACCAAATACGAGAGCCAATGCTTCTTTCTCGATCTGTGGTTAATTTCTTTGCGCAGACGAGAGCAATTTTGGACGTAAAGGCAATAGGGCGATCGTGCGGTCCATCTTTGTGCGCAAGCACAGCACCGATCCCGAAATCCGATGCGTCCACCATCAACAAGAGGGGCTTCAGGGGATCGAATGGCGTAAAGCAAGTATTGGAAAGCAACGCCGATTTCAACTGGCGAAAGGCGCGTCCAGACGAACGGATCACCGTTACGGCGTAAGCGATGAGGTGGAGCTGAAATGGAAGAGACATGCGGAACATATTTGTTATAGTAATTTATTTTTCCCAGCACAGTCTGTAGCTGCTTCAAATTCTGCGGCGAAGGCAAGTCTTGTATCGCACGAAGGTGCGTGGGACTGGGATGTATGCCTTGGGCATTGAGTACATGTCGCAAGTATGGCAAATCCCGAGCAAAAAGCACACATTTGTCCTTCCGCAAGCGAAGACCATTTTGTCGCAAGACCTGAAATAATGTTCTGAGATTCGCCAAATGTTGTTCTTCCTTCTTTCCGGGGAACACTATATCGTCCAGATAGTTTGCTGCAGTAGGGACTCACGCACAAACAGTTTGTAGATATTGCTGAAATAATGCAGGGGCGGATGCACACCCGAATGGCAGTCGTTTGAATCGATACAAACCAAGATGCGTGTTAACCACCAAAACGCGCTGGGATTCTTCGTCCACCGGTATTTGCAAGTACGCATCTGCGAGGTCCAACTTCGAAAAATATTTACCCGAGCACCGTTTGTCAAAAAGATCTTCCGGGCGGCGTAAAGGAAAAATTGCAATCACTAGTTGTGGATTCACTGTTGCCTTGAAGTCCACACAAAGTCTCAACTTTCCGGAAGGTTATGGCAAAATTACTAAGGGTGATGCCCAGAGAGAAGCCTGCACACGTTCAATTACACCTTGTGATTCCAAATCGTGTAGTGTTTTTGTGACTTCATCACGCAATGCGTGGGGAACATTGTGCGCTCTGAAAAACTTCGGTTGCGCGTTTACTTTCCCTCTGCCAAGCACTTAAATGTGAATTGCAGAGTAGTCATGTAGTTCCAAATGTGCTTTATAGTTCTTAGCGCAACCGAGGCTCGGTGCAAAATGTCTGCAAATTCTTCACATAGACGAGAAACACTGTCAGAAGGCACAGTCTGGTTCACTGAGAGGACCTGATTTACTACAGACAAGTAAAACAACTGAAATATATCGAAAGCAAACAAGTTCATTGCAGAAGATAAACGATGGACGTAAAATGACACAAGTTTTGTTTGTCCTTTGAATGTTGCAAGAAGGCTGCACTGTTCTAACACAGGGATCGCATGTCCTGAATAGCTATTTAATTTAACATTTGCGGCACGCAATGGAGGTGTTCCCAGCAGTTTGTGTCTTCATTGATCAGTGAAACTGCAGCCCTGGTATCGTGCTGGAATGGTATCACTTTGCCGTTAATGTCCAAGTCTACAAAAAGTTTATTGTCCTGCTGACGACAAGAACGACAGTCTCGTGCAACGTGAACTGACACTGGTACACAATCACTTGCGATTTGACGAGAGTTCCTGCGATGTCGACGCACACTATTTTTGGGACGAACACTGTCACTGTTATAGAGAGAGTGGCACTGCGCGGAGTGGAATGAACTACATGAATTTCCATGGGCGACGTTTCGCGAGCCTGAGTATCCTTGGTTCGATTCCGGCGTGAAGCTAAGGGCCTGGAACGGTTTCGAGCTTCCGCTCTGAGCTTTTTCTGGCGAACACTCTGAACATGTCCTTTTTTATTACAATAAAAGCAAATAGCTTAGCGTGACGGGCAATTCTCACGCGAATGTTTAGTGGCACATCGCGGGCATGGTTTGATCACTGCATTAGCATGCCGGCGCGGCACACGTGGCTGAGAGCCTGGTAGCAGGGGCGCGGGCGGGCGCGAGGACTGTTTACTGCTCCGTGCAGCTCGCCCGGCGGGCCGGTTAACCTGACACACTGCTCGCAAAGTTTCAAATGATTCGTGAGCAAAGTCAAGTGTGTCCTGCCAATCCAATATGTCCATCACTTGTTGAAGGGAGGGATTTACTAGTTTCAAAATCTGTTCCCTTATACGAACATCAGAGACGTTCTGTGCAATTGCATCATGTACCATAGTATCAGAATAAGGCAGTTCACATAGACACTCAAAAGCACAATCCCTAGTAAGGCCTTGCAAGATGGGAAACCACTCCCGATTAGTCTCACCTGCCGTTCGTTTCGTACGAAAGAAGGTATACCTTTTCGCAACTACATCGACTGATTCTTAGAAATCTGTATCTAATGCAGACAAAATTTCTTCGTAGGACAGAGTTGCTACGTCGCGTGGGGGAAATAATTTGACTATGACACGGTACGTTTGTACCCCGACGAATGAAAGGAGAAAAGGCTGCCGCTCGTTACCTTGAATTCTGTAGGCGGCGAGATGGAATCCAAATTGGCGTGACCACTCCGTCCACCTCTCCAGTGCAGCATCAAAAGGTCGAAAAGTGGGTGCAACAGCGTGTTGTGGCTGCGTTAGCGGTGAAGCGGCTGCTGCCGCATCGTTCTGCATCGCACGTTCACCCTGGACGAGCTGTCCAATGACATCCAGTAAGGCCTGCATCTGCTGATTCTGTAAGCGATAAAATTCGGACAGTATACTTGGAGATTGTGGTGAAGCCATTACACAAGTAAATCAAGGCAATTTAGATAAGTACAATTTTACTCTGGTCGCCAATGTTGTGGTTGGCAAGAGAGCCAACACCTTGGTACTAAAGGAGGCCGAAATGCACGCGTTTTAGCTCACGCAGGTATGGAACATGGCAAGGGAACTAGAATTGAGAAAAACGGACGTAGCTGGTGGAATACATAACTTTAATCCATTAATGACGAACGCCGCTCTTGATGGTACATGATTTACAATATCAATAGAAACTGATCATCGCGCATTGCTAGGTCGTAGCAAATAATGTAGCTGAACGCTATGCCAACTCTCGTCTCGGCAAATGAGAACGTAATTTGTCAGTGAAGCATCGCTAGCAAAGTCGGCTGTACAACTGGGGCGAGTGTTACGAAGTCTCTCTAGACCTGCCTTGTGGTGGCGCTCGGTCTGCAATCACTGATAGTGGCGACACACGGGTCCGACGTATACTACCGGACCGCGGCCGATTTAAAGTCTACCACCTAGCAAGTGTGGTGTCTGGCGGTGACACCACAGTAAAGACTTCCATTCCTCCACCAGTTTTGTTGACAACTGCTGGATAGGCGCTCGTGCAAGGTGACATGCTGCAATACTTCCCCCAACACATCCCACACATCCTCGATGGGAATTAAAGCCAGGGAACGGTAAAGGCATTCCATTCGCCGGATATCCTTTCGTTCCAAGGCCTGCTCCAGCTGCGCTGCTCGATGCGGTCGTGCGTTGTCATCCGTAAAAGAGAAGTCAGTGCCTAATGCACCCATAAAGAGAAGCACCTGGGGAAGAGGGGAAGCAGTACAATGTCGTAATAACGTTAATCGGTGAGTGTTTCCTGTTCAACGAGGAAAGTACGCCTATTCAATATTATTCCTGCCTCGACATAGCACTTCAATCACCAAAACGATCATGTCCGACAATATTTCCGTCAAGCATTGTTGAACGCCATGGTTTCGGATGCCCAGATGTTGCGGTGTGACGAGGCATAACGTTGCATCGGCGTACGGACCTCCAAATCATTTAACGCGGTACAATCACGAAGTAACGTTATTGTTACGCTTCAGTTTAGCGGTGTAGTGGACCCTGACCTCATTTTTAGTAATGACGATGGGTGAACGCGTCGAAAAGCAAAGGTGGTAAGTCTCTTGGAACGATATTCGGCGAAGCCAGTTGCTCCGACTTAATTGCCATTAAGCACGTATGTTTTGTGTTGGTGAGACGTATTACAGCGCAACCACGTGAACCAATCAACATCCAGAAGTAGTTAACACCCTGGTGGGGAAATCGAAGGCCCCACCACAACAATTTATTGCCACATTGTGGTCAGTTTGTGAGCATGTTTCGACGCCTACTCTGCTCTATTGAGAACCATGGCCTGTTTCGTCTGATGTCACTGAGAGCATCATAAATCGCGGTGTCTTCAGTGTAATTATTGCCTTTGACCAGGAGTGCCATTTCCAATAGTCTCATCGTGACTCGAGATGATCAGAACCGGCTTTGACGATCATCTCTGTGAACATAGGTCTTTCGTCTCGCAAAGAACAATCGATGAGCGAGGTTTGTAAGAAAACCAAATGCGACGTACTCTGCGTGCAAGAAACGCATAGGGACATCCAACACCGAAGCCCCAAGTTCCAGGAGTGAAACTAGTAGCAAAAAGACCGCATGCGAAATACGGCAGTGCCGTGTTCACCAAACCGGACCTCCAAGTGAGGATGGCGGATCACACTGAGGAGAGAGATATCAAGATTATCACGGTGGAATCTGGCGAATACACGGTGACCTCACTGTATAAGCCCCAAAATGTAGACATCTACTTTGAACCACCAGTAAAAATCGGTAAACAGAAAACGGCTTTCATCATCGGCGATTTCAACAGCCATAGTCACGGATGGGGATATGCACAAGAAAACAAAAACGGTGAAGCAGACCTGGCGTGGACCGAGTCAAACCACCTGGCACTTATCCACTACAGCAAACTTCCCATATCTTTCAACAGCGGCAGGTGGTGCCGCGGATACAACCTGGGTCTCCTATTCGTCGGCGAAGAAATAGCATAACAGTTCTTTAATCCCATATGCACCCCCATCCCAAAGACACAACATCGTCCAATATTGTGCCAAATGTTGCCAATAGTTATACCACGAAGAATAAAGTTCAGAAGGAGATATAATTTCAGGAAGACAGACTGGCCCTAATTTACCAGAATAGTAGAAGAGAGAGTCCAGAGTATATCTCTGGACTCTCTCTGGAAGATCCAGAGAACTATGACAGCTTTGTGGACGCCGTCAAAACCTGCTCCCGAGCGTCTATTCCAAGGGGATGCAGAACAAGTTACACACCAGGACTCACCCAGGAAACAGTAGCCCTACTGGAAGGGAATCAAATGCTTTTCGAAAGAAACCCCTTCAGAGAAGAAACCCTCACCAGAGGAAGAGTTATTACGTCCCGGATATCAGAAGTAAGAAGGGAGCAGTGGACCAAACTGATGGAGGAAGCGAATTTTGGCGGAGATAGTCAAAAGGCCTCGAAACTTATAAAACACCTAGCCAACGACCCTACTAAACAAAATCTACACGCGAACCTCACAGCAGACCAAATTGCATACCAGCTTCTCATAAATGGTAAACCACCAAAATACGACAACCGAAAGGAAAAAAAAGAGCGGCATGGAACGAGACCCCCCTCAGGAGACTTTGGCGGAACTGGAGAAGTCGATCAGTAAGTGCAAATTGCGGAGAGCAGCCGGTCTTGATTATATATGTCTCGAGCATATAAAGCATTTTGGACCTCTAACAAGTAAATGGGTAGTCGATATGATGAACAACTGCATGACATCCTGCGAAATTCCAAAAATCTGGAGACCATTGGGAGTCATTGCCATCCTGAAACCAGGCAAATAACGTGACAATTCCAAAAACTACAGGCCAGTCTCTCTTCTGTGCCATATGTACAAGGTTTTGGAAAGGATGGTACTCCACGAAATCACTGACGCCAGCCGAGCCCCTCCTGATCCCACAACAAGCAGGATTCAGACAGGGCAAATGCTGCACGTCACAGGTGCTAAAATTAACGCAACACATAGAGGATAGGTTCGAGAACAGGAAGATCACCGGAGATGTCTTCCTAGACCTATCAGCAGCCTATGACACAGTCAACCACCGACTGCTCCTGGGAAAAATATACGCAATGAGTAGGGACTACAGACTAACCTTACTGATTGGAAACCTACTCTAGCATCGAAGGTTCTTCGTGGATTTTCAGGGACAGAGAAGCCGGTGGATGATACAGAAAAATGGTGTCCCCCAAGGAAGCGTATTGGCCCCAACACTTTTATATATACACTATCGACCAGCCCCTCCCCCAAGGCACCGAAATATGCAGATGATTGCACCATTACCGCTCAAGCAGACAGCGTTGAAACTGTTGAACAGAACCTGTCAGAAGCCCTCGAACAGCTTTACACTTACTATAAGCGAACCATCTCAAATCAACCAAGGGAAAACCCAAACCTGCTCTTTCCACCTAAAGAACAGACAATCTGCAAGATGACTACAACGTAACTGGGAAGGAGCGTCCCTGGAACATTGCGAAATACCAAAGTACTTAGGATCACCTTGGATAGAGCACTCACCTACAATAGCCCTGCATGCACACAAAACACAAAGTAGCTGCGAGAACCAACATTGTGCGCAAACTAACGGGCACTATATGAGGGGCACAGCCTGGAATAGTGAGAACCACAGCTCTTGCTTTGTGCTGTTCTGCAGCGGAGTACGCGTGCCCGGTGTGGTACAATTCTAGCCACGCCACTCAAGTGGACATACCGCTTAATGAATCTTGCCGCATCATTACAGGCTGTCTGAGACCAACCCCGACTGACAAATTGTACTGCCTGGTAGGCGTGGCCCCACCAGATACTAGATGGAAAGCAGCGGCCAGGAAGGAAAAGACAAAGGCGTTGACCTGACCCGCCCACCCTCTGTACAAATACCAGCCAGCCCGCCGCCGACTAAAATCTAGAGAAAGTTTCCTGCACACAGCAGAAAACATCGTCGGGACACCGCAGCAAGTGAGGCTGGCAATGTGGCGAGAAGAAAACGCGCACATAGGGGAATGGTTAGTCCCAAAGGAAGAACTCCCTCCCGGCCGTATGGAAGCATTGACGACATGGAAATCTCTAAATAGGCTGCGCTCTGGCGTCACGCGATCGAAAGAGAATATGCGAAAATTGGGCCTCTCAAACGAACCGGCGCTGTGTGTCTGTGGACACACTCAAACCACCATCCACCTCACGCAGTGTGTGCTGTGCCCACGCACCTGTACCATGAAGGATTTGATGAATGCCACCCCGGAAGCGCTGGACGTGGCGAGGTTCTCGTCCAAGACTTTACAAAATAAAAAAATACTTGATCCTACTTATATAACTGTATACTTTTATACTCTTTTGTATTTGTTATATACTTGATATGTATGAGTTAATCATTCTGATTTTATGTACGATGCTTCTGACGCGATTAAATAAAAATTGGTATGTTTCTTTCAGTTACATTCAGGTACTACGTTGTCGAAGATCCTTCAAGCTTTCTCACTTGGCAGTGAGATATGCGATAGGTTCTTTGATCCTTACGTTTTACATACTACTATATATTAGAGTAGCTATGGCTTCCTCCTACGAAGTTAGTAGCCCAGTTTCGTCATTTTGCACATATGTTTCAAACGAAAAGTATTTTATTATAAACTTAACATAACGGATTACGGAGTGGATTCTTGTTGTTTGATGATAGTTGGGAGTGCTGAAGCCTTTTAACATGAAGGAAAGCATGTTAACAAGGATCGTGACGTAAAGGGATGCGCTGCTACATATTCTCAGAAGATGACGAAATGTTAGAATATCTCCTATTGTTCTTCTTCTTTAGGTTATTACACCTGTTATGGCTTGCGAAATTCCACAAGCAAAAGCGTTCCGGCAACGTTGCGACAACGGCATGCGGGAGAACCAGGCAGCTCTAAGACGTGCGGCGCGAATTTGACTTTCAGATTAAAGAGCGCTCTCTCAAGCCGCCTCTCGTGACGAGAATGATGATATCGCCGACTGCCGACCCGCAAAAGAGGGAAACCGGCGAAATTTTGGTTAAATAAACAGAAGAAACAAGAAACCAATCCTTGTGCATACCAGTGGCATAATAATCATTTTCACCATTATATTTGTGTCTTTTTTGGTTTCTGTCTCCTTCTCGCACCATTAATTAGTTTGTTTCTGAGAGAACACATAATATTATTATGAAACAGCGTACTAACAAAAAACAGGTCAACCACACATGGCACACGATTTACATATACGGTATTGCAGTATGCAACACTGCCAGTTACATTACTAGTGTGGCCATCGTCTAAGATCGACGTCAACGATCAATAACCACTGACAGAGGAGGCTATATAAAAGGTGTCGGGGGGCATACGGGTAACGATTGTAGTGTGGAAACGGACCGATTTATCTGAAGCCCGAAAGGGCAAGATAATTGAGTGGAGACATTCCCGGATCTGTAAACAATTGACGTACCACCATGGTTAAAGTGTAGCACATATAACAAAATGGTGTAATATTTATTTATTTATTTATGCATTTATTTTACCTGGCAAGATTAGGCCCTTCAGGCCCTCTCTTACACCTAACCAGGCACACACAGATTGAACGAGTTACAGTTTCTACATAACATTAAGGACATCTAACATATTATGCAGTATTGATGTTAAAGAAAAAAATAGATATTATAACAGTAGTACAATGATAATTATAACAATAAAAAATAATTATAACAATCAATAATAATAATAATAATAATAATAATAATGACTATGTATATGAAAGTAAACATACTTTTCTTTTGTGAATGTCAGTCCCACTGTTAGTTGGGAATTTTCTCATTATGTTCTTGCAGCTTGTGAGTTATTCTAATCGAGCAAAGACATAAGACAATAGAATTGGGTAAAAGAGATATATAAGCGGTAGATAGGTTCGAGGAAGAGAAATAGAATGGTAAAATTCGAAGCTGTGATGGAGAGGAGAAGGAAAGAGATGGGAGGGGCACAACAATGGTGGCTATACCGTCCCTAATATGTAAGTTTTGAGTTCCCTCTTGAATGTTGAGTAGTTCTGGATAAGACGTAGGTCACAGGGGAGCGCGTTCCATAGTCGTATGGCTCAGATGGAGAATGACACGGAGAAAGATTTTGTATTATGTAAAGGTACAGCCAAGATGATAGACGTATCCGATCTGGTATTGCGATTATGGAATGATGATAGGTGTTTAATGTGAGAAGATAAGTATTGTGGCCACCAGTGGCTAAGAAATCGATGAAGTAAGCACATCGTGTGGAGATCGCGTGCCTTATGTGGGCATATCCAACCTAGCTGGGAGTATGAATGACTGATATGATCATACAACCGAATATTGCACACGTATCTAACGCAAGCATTCATCACTAGCTCGAGGCATCTAGAATTTTCACTATTTGTGCCGTGTTGAACTACATGGCAGTAGTAAAGATTAGGCAAGACTAGTGTTTGGACTGGAGGGGTTGGAAATATTTTTCTAAATTTTTGAATTGCATGTAGGGAGGAGAGCGATTTCCGGCAAGTTGTGACTGTTTGTTGTTCTCAGTTTAGGTGTTCATCCAAGATTATTCCAAGGTCTTTTACTGTTTTTTGGTATGGTAGTTGGGTACCATTGAGGGGTATTTTAGGGACTGTTTCGCGAAAGTACCGGCTGATTAACTTTGGATGAGATATAAGTATGACCTGGGATTTCTTGGGGTTTAGTTTCAAACCTAGGTTCTGTGCCCATCGAGAAACAGAGCAAAGATCTGCGTTCATACTTGCTACTGCGCCAGCGATGTCGTGCGGGGCAACAGTGGTATACAATGCGTCATCGTTGATAGAGGAGAACGAAGTCTGCGGGTAAGTGTACGTGTCGAATATATTTGCAGCTATTGAGAATTTGATCGTCCAGATGACTCAAGGAGAGAAACCAAAAGTCGTTCAGCGAACGTTGCTGCTGATGGGCCTCGGAAGCAGGCGCCTGTTTCATGCACCCATGCTGACTGCTATGCATCGACGACCAACGCTAGCATATTCGCGCCAATAGCGCTACTGATCAAATAGGTAATCCATAGCCTATGCGTAGCGCCTTTGTTTAGTAATAAAAACATCTTCGGTTCAACGTTCGAGCCATGCCTGTGGCTAAATTTGTAGTAACAATCATCGGTAACAGCTGCCGAAGACTTAGGGCATAAGAAGTCACGCTCATTAAGCCAATGGCACAGTCAAAGAGGGTGGAGGAGCGGGCAGGGATTCACGGACTGTCCTGTCCTTGTAAACTACGCAGTGAGCAGAAATAATCAGCAATGGTCAACGGCATGAGGATGCAGAAAGCAATGGCAACCACTGCATTACAGACACATATTTGGTATCCACATGGAATGTGATCTACAACAAAAGAATTTCCATGATGATCTCTCCAAAGGAAAAAGATTCCAGGGGAGAAATGCCAAGGTAGAGGTGACTATGAGAAAAAGATTGAACAACCAACTATATTACAGCTTTATACGAGTCCGAGCATCGAATTTCAAAATTTCTATCACAGTAGTAAAGCTAGAGAACCTGTTAAGGGCTCAGTCTAGATATAAAAAGGGTCAGTGAAGTGAAATGGAAAGAAGATTAAGGTTATCTAGTCAGACAAATATAGCGCAGTATCATTAGCTTCAGAAAATGTTATTGAGGGTATAAGATTAGTAATGAACAGGAAAGTATCGCAACGAGTAGGCTACAGTGAACAACGCAGTTATAGGGTTGTTCTCATCAGATTCGAAAGCAAAACGATGCCAACAACAGTAGTTTAGGCATACATTCAGACGTTGCAAGCAAAAGATGAAGAGATAAGACATTTTGTTTCAATCATCAATCTTCTGATTGGTTTAACGCGACCCAGCACGAATTCCTCTCCTATGTCAATCCTTGCCATCTTCTTCTTCATTTATTTATGCATATATTTCAGTATCTATTTTACCGTACAACTTTGGTCCTCTACAGTTTCCTCAGGTACCATGGGAGATGTTCCGTGATATCGAAATAGATGTCCTAGCATCCAGTCTCTTCTTCTAGTTAGTATTTCCAAATATTTTTCTCTGGAGAACCTTCACATTCCTTACCTTATCAGCAGGGTGCGATTTGAAGGGGGGATGGCGGGGATTTCGCCCCCTCTGCATCAGACCATCCCCTCCTCTAGTTTTTGTTTATCCATCCCAACTTGGGATGTTTATTTCCCACGCACTGGAGTAAAATTTTACATATAATTTAAATTTGTGGAGCCGAACACTGAAAGTTTTTAATACAGTCTTACTATTAATACTGCACTCCTGGAAATGGAAAAAAGAACACATTGACACCGGTGTGTCAGACCCACCATACTTGCTCCGGACAATGCGAGAGGGCTGTACAAGCAATGATCACACGCACGGCACAGCGCACACACCAGGAACCGCGGTGTTGGCCGTCGAATGGCGCTAGCTGCGCAGCATTTGTGCACCGCCGCCGTCAGTGTCAGCCAGTTTGCCGTGGCATACGGAGCTCCATCGCAGTCTTCAACACTGCTAGCATGCCGCGACAGCGTGGACGTGAACCGTATGTGCAGTTGACGGACTTTGAGCGAGGGCGTATAGTTGGCATGCGGGAGACCGGGTGGACGTACCGCCGAATTGCTCAACACGTGGGGCGTGAGGTCTCCACAGTACATCGATGTTGTCGCCAGTGGTCGGCGGAATGTGCACGTGCCCGTCGACCTGGGACCGGACCGCAGCGACGCACGGATGCACGCCAAGACCGTAGGATCCTACGCAGTGCCGTAGGGGACCGCACCGCCACTTCCCAGCAAATTAGGGACACTGTTGCTCCTGGGGTATCGGCGAGGACCATTCGCAACCGTCTCCATGAAGCTGGCCTACGGTCCCGCACACCGTTAGGCCGTCTTCCGCTCACGCCCCAACATCGTGCAGCCCGCCTCCAGTGGTGTCGTGACAGGCGTGAATGGAGGGACGAATGGATACGTGTCGTCTTCAGCGATGAGAGTCGCTTCTGCCTTGGTGCCAATGATGGTCGTATGCGTGTTTGGCGCCGTGCAGGTGAGCGCCACAATCAGGACTGCATACGACCGAGGCACACAGGGCCAACACCCGGCATCATGGTGTGGGGAGCGATCTCCTACACTGGCCGTACACCTCTGGTGATCGTCGAGGGGACACTGAATAGTGCACGGTACATCCAAACCGTCATCGAACCCATCGTTCTACCATTCCTAGACCGGCAAGGGAACTTGCTGTTCCAACAGGACAATGCACGTCCGCATGTATGCCGTGCCACCCAACGTGCTCTAGAAGGTGTAAGTCAACTACCCTGGCCAGCAAGATCTCCGGATCTGTCCCCCATTGAGCATGTTTGGGACTGGATGAAGCGTCGTCTCACGCGGTCTGCACGTCCAGCACGAACGGTGGTCCAATTGAGGCGCCAGGTGGAATGGTATGGCAAGCCGTTCGACAGGACTACATCCAGCATCTCTACGATCGTCTCCATGGGAGAATAGCAGCCTGCATTGCTGCGAAAGGTGGATATACACTGTACTAGGGCCGACATTGTGCATGCTCTGTTGCCTGTGTCTATGTGCCTGTGGTTCTGTCAGTGCGATCATGTGATGTATCTGACCCCAGGAATGTGTCAATAAAGTTTCCCCTTCCTGGGACAATGAATTCACGGTCTTCTTATTTCAAATTCCAGGAGTGTATTAATATGTTTGCTAATTAATTTTCACAAAGTGTTACGTAGTAGTTAAGCATTTCAAAACATTTAGAACTAAATCATCATTCTCATGCTGTCATTGTTGCTTTCGTGTAAGGTGCGTCATCCGTTCACTTGCGAGCTTGCGAGGGAAGTAGTGTGGCAGTCATACCGCAGCAGTTGTACCGCAGAGTTGGGTGAGTTGGGGGCTGGAATTCCCACCCCGGGCCCTGACACAGGGTGGTGACCGGCCCGGTACCTGTGCGAACATCTACTGTTACGCCACCTTTTGGCAACGGTATGGCGCGGACTAACGCGCCTTGGACGAAAGCACACATTACTAAATAACGCCCCATCGTCCGCCTCTAGTTCCTAGGATACTATTTCGTGGACCTTCTTTAAATACTCTTCTCTTCCACCATCGTTTTCTTTTCCTTTGGTTTTCATTTCCGTTGTTAGCTGCATGTGCAAGTACCAAGTAGGCCGCCGCGGCGATGCTTTATCGTCCTTTATACTGCAAGACCGACACACGTGTGGCACAAATTCTGTTGCTTTGGTATAAATTAACGTGCCGCATGCAACATACGCATGCTACAATACGATGCACGCCACATTTCCGTAGCATGCCACATTGTTGCAAGACGTCGCCCTAGTGTAAACGAGGCTTTAGAGCGAGGTCTGTAATGTATGGTGGATGTGATGTGTTGTGTACGAAACTAAAACATGTAATCAGATCCAAGCGTCGTGAAAAAGTGTGGAGAGGTGTCATCCTACTGCAAGATAACGCTCGCCCACTTTCTGCCAAACGGACAGCAGACTCAATAAAGGAATTGAGATTCAATGTGCTGGAACATCCACCATACAGTACAGACCTGGCTCCAAGTGATTTTCACGTGTTTGGACCCTTAACGGAAGCACCACAGGGAAGAAGATTTGAAAGTGCTGAAGACGTCATTGCTGCGGTGCAAAAGTGGTTACAGATGCAACCGAAAATGGTATATTCTGATGAAATTAAAAAAAAAAGCGTAAAACGTCGGGAAAACTGCATTGAAGTCCAGGGAGGCTACGTAGAAAAATAACGCATGTTTCAGTTTTATATCATCAAAGTAGGTACGGCTTTTCACAAATGTGCCTTTAAATTTTGAATTCCCGTTGTATACCAGTACGTAGATGATTTTGTAAATAAGCTTTACCTATAATGTACTTTTAAAGATATAACAAGGGATGGCTTTTCTGATAGTGCGTACGCGTGAATAGTGAGTTTCGGAATTAACATTTATTTATAAATAACTGTTTAACCATGGGTAACGCCACGGTCCAAGCTAGTACCACATGTAATTACACTAACCCCCTAAGACATCCCCCCCCACTGGTAATAGCACAAATCGCACACTGCTTATCAGTTAACCTAATTTTCATCATCCTTCTGTACAACCACATCTCAAATGCCTCGATTGTATTCTTTACTCAGTGGTTAGCACACTGTACTTGCATTGGGAGTAGGACGGTTCTAACCTGGGTCCGGACATCGTGATTAAGATTTCCCGTTTTTTCCATAAATCGTTTACGGTAAATGCCGGGAAGGTTACTTTGAAAAAGCATGGATTACTTCCTTCCCCATCCTTCCCTACAGCGATGGGACTGATGACCTCTCTGTTTAGTCCCCTCCTTCAAAATCAACCAACCAACCAACTATTCTGTTCTCCTCTTGTTTTCCCGCAGTCCATATTTATCTACCATGCAATGCTGTGCTCAGAACGAACGTTCGTAGAAACTTCCTCCACAAAATAAGGTCTATGTTTGGTACTTGGAGGCTTTTCTTGGACAGGAATGCCCTTTTGCCAGTGCTAGTCTGCTTTTTATGTCCTCCTTGCTCCGATCGTCAGGGGTTATTTTGCTGCCGAGGTAGGAGATCCCTTATCTTCGTCTACTTCGTGATCATCTACCTTGATGTTACGTTTCTCGCTGTTCTCATTTCTGCTATTTCTCATTACTTTCGTCTTTATTCGACTTGCTCTCAGTCCATATTATCTACTCTTTAGACTGTTCACTCAGTTCAGCAGATTCTTCATTTTCACTGAGGAAACTTGTCAATGACATCCTTTTACATTGAACCCCATTTCCACTCTTGAAAGTTTATTTTATTTCCTTCACTGCTCCTTCGATGTATAGCCTCAATAGCAGAGGCGAAATATTACATCTATATGTTACCGCCTTTTCAGTTCTAGCCCTCAGTTCTCCCTCTTCCGCTCTTATTGTTCCCACTTGGTTCTTTTACATACTTCATATTACTCGCATATCACGTTAGCTTAACACTAATTTCTCGCGACTTCGACCACTTTGCACCATCTTACGCTATTGAATGCTTTCCTCTCATATCAACAAATGCTATGAATTAGTTTTTGTTTAGTCTTGCTTCCATTATCAACCGGATGTCGAATTGCCTCTCAGATGCCTTTACCTTTCTTAAAGCTAAGCTGATCGTCATCCATTATGTCTACAATTTTCTTTTCCATTTTTCTGTATTTTATTCTTCTCAGAAACTTGGAGACTTGAACTGTTTAGCTGATTGTGCGATAATTCTCGCACTTGTCGGCTTTTTCAGTCTTCGGAAATGCATTTATGAAGTTATCGCGAAAGTCAGATGACGGTATCATAAGACTCATGCATTCTACACACCAGCGTGATTAGTTAGTGTATTGCCACTTACCCCATAGATTTTAGAAATTCTGATAGTTGCTATCTATCCCTTCTGACTTATTTGATCCTCAAGTCTCCAAAGTTCTCTTAAATTCTAATTCTAATAAGAGAGCCCATGTCTCTTCCAAATCGACCCCTGTTTTTTCCTGTATGACATCAGACAAATCTTCCCCCTCATAGAGGCCTTCAGTGTATCATTCCACCTATCCGCTCCCTCCTCTGCATTGAACTGCGGAATTCCCGTTGCACTCTTAATGTTTAATGTTACCACCGTTGCTTTTAATTTCACCTAAGGATGTTTTGACTTTTCTGCATGCTGATTCAGTCCCTTCGACAATGATTTCTCTTAAGTTTTCTTCACATTCTTTCTGGGGCCAGATCGCCTCAGATTCCTAGCATTTCCCGTTTATTTGCTTCGTAAGTGATTTGTATGTCTATATTTCTGAATTCCCATCAAAATTTTTTTTTACTTCCTTTATTTATCGATCATCTGGATTACTAAACTTCCTGGCAGATTAAAACTGTGTGCCCAACCGAGACTCGAACTCGGGACCTTTGCCTTTCCCGGGCAAGTGCTTTACTATCTGAGCTACCGAAGCACGACTCACGCCCGGTACTCACAGCTTGACTTCTGCCAGTATCTCGTCTCCTACCTTCCAAACTTTACAGAAGCTCTCCTGCGAAAATTGCAGAACTAGCACTCCTGAAAGAAAGCATACTGCGGAGACATGGCTGAGCCACAGCCTGGGGGATGTTTCCAGAATGAAAGGCAAAGGTCCCGAGTTCAAGTCTCGATTGGGCACACAGTTTTAATCTGCCAGGAAGTTTCATCTCATCGCACACTCCGCTGCAGAGTAAAAACCTTAATATGGGTTATTTCTTGTGTCACCCATGGTTTCCTCGCAGTTACCATCCTTGTACCTATGTATTTCTTAAGAGCTTCTGTGAGTGGTCTTTTTAGAGACATCCATTCCTCTTCAATTGAACTGTCTACTGAGCTATTCTTTACCATAGTATCAATAGGCTTAGAGAACTTCAAACGTTCAAACGTCAAACGTATATCCTCGTATCTTAGTAGCTCTTTACCCCACTTCTCTGGGCGTTGATTTCTCTTGACTAGCCTCTTCACGGCAATGAAATTGTGGTCTGAGTCTGTTTCTGCTCTTGAGTACGCCTCACAAATCAATTACCTGATTGCGGAAACTCCCCCTGATCTTGATGTTATCTGTGATGTTCCCATATCTCGTGGTCGTTCCCAGTATGTGTCCCCCTCTTGTGATTCTTGAACAGATTATTCGCTCTAATTAGCTGACGTTTATCACAGAACTCGGTTAAGTCTTTCTCGTCTGTCAATCCTAGTACAAAGTCCACATTCTTCCGTAATCCTTCCCCTATAACCGCATTCCAGTCTCCCATGAACGCTATATTCTTTCTTCCTTTACCGTCTGAATAACCCTTTTAGTATTCTCATGTCCTTTTCTCTGCCTTCATCTTGACTGGCGTCGTCATCATGCATACCTGCACTAACGTAGTCGGTGCTGGTTTTCTGTTGATTCTGATGAGAACAGGATCCCTGGAACGTTCACAGTAACTGAATCTCTGCC
Organism: Schistocerca gregaria; assembly: GCF_023897955.1. Classification (NCBI taxonomy): domain Eukaryota; kingdom Metazoa; phylum Arthropoda; class Insecta; order Orthoptera; family Acrididae; genus Schistocerca; species Schistocerca gregaria. The sequence continues at coordinate 246,261,781 of NC_064926.1, forward strand.
CTACCTTCTTATTCCTAACGAATGCTAATTCTGTCATATCATTTTCAGCTGCTGTTGATATTACCCTATACTCATCTGACCAGAAATCCTTGTCTCCCTTACATTTCATATCACTGACCCAAACAACATCTAAATTGAGCCTTAGACTTCCCTTATAAAATTTTCCAGCTTCCCTGCTACGTTCAAAGGTCTGACATTCCAGGCAACAGCTCCTAGAACTTTATCTGTTCGTTGGTGATTGAATTTTTTTCTCGAGGTCACCTCCCACTCGGCAGTCTCCTCCCGAAGATCCAAATGACGGAATATTGCGGAATCTTTTGCCAGTGGAGAGATCATCACGACACTTTTTCTATTCGACGCCACATGTGCTGTGGGTACACTTTATTTGTTTTTAATGCAGTGGTTTCCTTTATCTTCTGCATCCTGAAGCCGTTGATTCTTGCTGATTCTAGCATCATTAGGGGCAGTTCCCCACCTCAAGGGCAAGAGAGTGCCTTGAAACTCTCTGCACTCCTGTGCTCTCTTTGACAAATCCATTAGTTCAACGAGGGTGACCTCTTATGCCGGAAGTCTTCGCCCTTCATTCCTCATGACTTTTATTCAAAACGTAAGTGTCAACCCGGCAACGAGGACGTTTTGATTAGTAATCAAAGCCGCTACGCATACGCCAAGGGTAAAAAGACTGAGATATTATATGAAGATATTGAATGGGTAATTCACTAGGTAAAGGGAGATGAAAATCTAATAATTACCTAAAATCTAATAATTACGGTTGTAAGGGAAGGAATGGAAAGAAGCGTTACAATAGATTTGGGCTTGGCAGTAGGAATGAGAGAGGAAAAAGACTAATCGAGTTTTGCAATAAGTTTCAGATGGTAGTAGTGAATACTCCGATCAAGGTCCACTCAGTATACCGAGGAGGAAATATAAATTCAGATCAGAATTTAGCAATAATGAACACCAGCATGAATTTCACGAACATCGTCGGAAAGTATCAGTGTTGGGTGAAGTGTGACACTGAAGTGCTGACGAATGATCAGACCTTAAAGTTCGCATGGAATGTGGATACTGAGATACGGGAATCAGAATACGTAGCTCAGTTTAAGGAGAGTTGACATCTCTTAAAAGGACTATCACATTTTATGGGCATCAAACTGTATTAGAGCATATCAGTACCACCCAAAGGGCGTCAAAGGTGGTAAAGGAACCGCAAGTTTCTGTCAGACGCCGGTAGTGATTGCGCGAGATCTGATGGATCCCAAAGACCATGCCTTCTACCGTTGCGATGTAAAACGGCCGCCGGCACCCGCAGATCCACTCGCTTTTGGAGCCTCTTTGGTGTGCGACGCTATGCAGACACAGCCTAATCGCGCATCCGACACCATGGTTCATGCCTTGGACAGCCTCATCATTTCCGATACTGAAATAACCGGACTATGTTTCTCGCTGCAATATTTGCCATGAGTCTTCGTGCAGTTGGAAAAATAGAAATCTTCTGTGAACTGTGTTAACTAGTTCGCTAATGGTTTCAGCTCCTGCCCAGCTTTCCTACGAAGACAGTTGTCGCACCACTCTGTAGCCCACCTCACCTTAACGTTGCGTACGATGTCGTACGCAACACAAGAATAGGTACAAGTGAGGTAACTGAGAAAAAAATTTAGGTACCACATGAAATACTTCCATTGATTGACAGAAAGAAGGAGGTATAGAAATGTTCATTGAACGACAGGAACACGGCACTATGACGTAAACGGGAATTGCAGTGCAGCCAAAGCGAAGTGTCTGCAGGAAAAGTACACAGAAATCGAAAAGGAAATTTTCGTTGTGAGAATTGATTCAACAAACAAAAAAAGGCAAGACAACCTTTGGTGAAATTAATAGCACCAATGTAACATAAAAGACGCAATCAGCAACACGCTGTTAAACTCAGACGAGCGAATCGATAAGTGGGAAAAGTTCATTGCCGGCATGTGCGAGGAGGGAAACTTGTCTGATGACGTTTTGGAACACGAAACGTCTGTCGATAAGGATGAAATAGGAGATCCAGCACTAGAGCCAGAATTCGAAAGAGCTCTGGAAGAATTAAAACCAAATTTAGAAAAAGCACGGAATATATAGATAACATTACACTGGAATTTCTGTAATCACTAGCCATCATAAGTATAGCATACATTTTCCCAAAGCCGACCCTTGTTTTCGTACTCCGTCGCATACTGTGCTTGCGATTATATCGTCTAATATCATCATCTATAGTAGTCTCATAGTCGTATTCATTTTCATATTTCATCAACAATACTGTTCATATATCGCCACCAATAACATATTCATTACCGACGACCTTTAAAGTTTCCTTTCATATATTCACTGTCACCGTAGTCCTAATAACACCGAGTGTTAACACGGTGCTATTAACTATCATTCTTCACGGTAAATATAATCCTTCACATACTTATTCTCGTTACACAGTGTTTTTTTTTCACTGTTCTACTGTAAATCTACATCTACATCTACGTGATTACTCTGCTATTCACAATAAAGAGCCAGGCAGAGTGTTCAAGGAACCACCTTCAAGCTGTCTTTCTACCGTTCAGCTCTGGAACGGCGTGAGGGAAAAACGAACACTTAAATTTTTTCTCTGAGAGCTTTGATTTCTATTATTTTATTGTGATGATCATGTCTCCCTATGTAGGTGGGTGCCAACAGAATGTTTCCGCAATCGTAGGAGAAAATTGGTGATTGAAATCTCATGAGGACATCTCGTCGCAACGAAAAACGCCTTTATTTTTATGACAGCCATTCCAATTCAGGTATCATGTCTGTGGCACTATCTCCCCTACGTCGCGATAATACAAAACGATCTGCCCTTCTTTGAACTTTTTCGATATCATCCGTCACTCCAACCTGATGTGCATCCCACATCGCACAGTAATACTCCAGAATACGGCGGACAAGAGTGGTGTAAGTAGTCTCTTTAGTAGATCTGTTGCACCTTCTAAGTGTTCTGCTAATGAATCGTAATCTTTGGTTTGCACTACCCACAACATTAACTATGTGATCACTTAAATTTAGGGTATTTTTAATAGAAGTATTTAGTTTAATTTACGGCCTTCAGATTTGTGTGACCTATCGCGTAATCGAAACTGAGCGGATTTCCTTTACTACTCATGTGAATAACTTCATACTTTACTTTATTCAAGGTCAATTGCCACTTTATGCACCATACAGATATCATATCTAAATCATTTTGCAGTTTGTTTTGGTCATCTGATGACTTTACAAGACGGTAAATGACAGCATCATCTGCAAACAACTAAGACAGCAACTGAGATTGTCTCCTATGTCGTTAATATAGATCAGGAACAATAGAGGGCGAATAATTCTTCATTGGGGAACGCCGGATATTACTTCTGCATTACTCGATAACTTTCCGTCTATTATTACGAACTGTTACGTTTCTTACAGGAAGCAACAAATCCAGTCGCACAACTGAGGCGATATTGCATAGGCACGCAGTTTGGTTAGAAGACTCTTGTGAGGAACGGTGTCGAAAGCCTTCTGGAAACCTAAAAAGATGGAATCAATTTGACATCCCCTGTCGATAGCGCTTATTACCATCTCAAGGAAGTTCAGCTATGCTGATGATATGGCCATAGCTACGCAAAGCAAGCAGTTTGAAGATACTGAAAACATCCTCACAACTGATCTAAACAAAATGCATGAGTATTTCACCAAATGGATGTTAATACCAAATCCCACCCAGACTGTTTTGATTTGAACAACACAATAGCGGGATATGAGCTGAAGGTTCATATGAATAACAGTCAACTGCGGTATCAGCTATATCCAAAGTACCTGGGGGTCACTCTAGATAGGACATTTTCCTTGAAAAGACACATGGAAAATGTAAGCAATAAAATAAACTCACGGAACAGCCTCATTCAGAGGCTCTGCAGCACTAACTGGGGAGCAGCGGCAGACACACTACGAACCTCTGCACTCGCCTTAATGTACTCTGCAGCCGAGAACTGTTTACAAGTGTGGTTAACCAGCAATCATGTAAACAAGGTGGACAGCCACCTCAACGCTTCTATGAGAACCATAACTGGATGCATAAAGACTACACCACTATATTGTCTTCCAACACTTAGTCATATAGTTCCACCCCCCCTATGAAGACAGGAAGCTCTGATGAAGGAATACACAAAAATAATGAATAACCCCCAACTTCCTATCCATGAAATCTCCCAACTTTGCAAAGAACACGACTCCGCTCCAGAAATCCCCCTTAAGACTGACCCAACAACTGTCAGGTGCCAACTTCAGCATGGATACTAAATGACACTTGAGCTGGAGTGATGGTACCTCCCCTGACAACCTTGAACTTATCGGTCCATCAGAGAAACCTAAGGGTTTTGAACTTCCACGACAGCTATGGAAAAGCCTAAACAGAATCCGAACAGGACATAAACTATATGCACACAATCTACACAAGTGGGGAAAGCTTCACAGCCCTAGCTGTGACTGTGGGGCACATTATCAAGCAATACAGTACATCGCCCAGGACTGTGAATTAAGAGCCTACCAGGGTAGTCGGGCTGACTTCTTCAACGCCACACCACCCTGCCTCGATTGGATCGCTAATTTGGACGTCAGAATTTGAAGACTTGTGTAAAGCAAAATATCTGCTGTGATGTTACTTTTTATTGTGTTTATGTATTATATTTTATCTGAATATGTGTCCTTTACTTATGTATTTTATCATGTAATTTCATAATGTAATAAGTGTAAACCATGCTTGTTGCGCCATACGCTAAATAAATGATTAAATTACTTCATGAGCATAAAGGGCTAGTTGTGTTTTGAAATAACAATATTTCCTTAATTCATGCTGACTACGTGTGGATACAGTATACGTTCCAAAACCATACTGGAAATCGACGTTATTGATTCTGGCCGGTAACTCTGTAGCGACGGTATAAATAAAGTAGTAAATTTATTCGTCGCCCGGATAACTAACTTGAAAAGTAAATATATAGTAATGAAGAATAATAATTTAGAAAGTTACTAGAGATTGCTTTACTTCAGATAAGAAAATCGGAGGCATTACTTTTAATAACAACCTCGCATGTCTGTCATTATGTGTTGTTTAATAATGTAAAAAAAAATTGCTTTTGCTGAAGTACAAGCTACACAGTAGTTTTACTTCTGAATGCATCACAGAATGCTTGCCATTGTCAGTGCTTAACCTGTAAACAGATGATTGTTTTACACCTTAGTTTTGCCGGCCGGTGTGACCGAGCGGTTCTAGGAGCTACAGTCAGGAACTTCCCGACCGCTACGGTCGCAGGTTCGAATCTTGCCTCGGGCTTGGATGTGTGTGGTGTCGGTAGGTTACTTAGGTTTAAGTAGTTCTTAGTTCTAGGGGACTGATGACCTCAGAAGTTAAGTCCCGCAGTTCACAGAGTCATTTGAACCATTTTGAACCTTAGGTTCTGCATTTTACGCGTCTAGACTCGCCCATGAGAAGATACCTATTTTACAGTAGACTTTAAAATTCTGTGAGAAGTTCGTCTTTCCTCAAATAACTCTTTTTTTCTTTATTTACGAGTGGAACATTGTATTTGTTATGTGCAGCGTAACCCGAAGAATTGAACCTTATACACACATCACTGCTGCTCTCTCCGCAGTGTGACAGATTAAACCGTCAGCCTCAGTATACGACACTTTTAATTGACTCGTTAGAAGCTTAATTAATGTGTACCATAATGAAAATAAAAATTTTTTGAGAGTGCAATGTGGGGATTCCTAATGAAAATAGCTTATGAAAGAATACATTAGGGCTGTTAATTTCAATGGCGGTTAAATTTACAATGAAAATTTTGTCTATGAATTTTTGCAGCTGCTTTGTATCCACTTCCCTAAATTGTTTCTACTCTTACACCTTGCATCTATCGCATATTTAGCATGATTTTTCCAAATACATGATTTTTTGTGACTTGAAAAAATATCTTGTCGTACTCTGTGCTTGCACTCATGTGTTTCTGTGATTTGTCTGAGTGTACTGCGTAATCTGGGAAACCTGCGTGAAAGATAAAATTCAGTGAATCGTTTCGACAACAAATTTATTTTGAAATAATTTTTTTCAGATTCTTATAACGTATAACACAGATTTCAGTATCACATAAGATCAAAGATGATTTCTTTCTTATCTTGCTATTAGATGGTAATGTAAATTTTTAAAACGTGAAGAGAAACCCGAGTGAAAATAGTGAATAGTCTTTGGCACTAAATTTATGCTACAGCGATTCTGTTGAAAAATGAAAACTGGTGTAATATTTACTTCTGAACATAGAACTAAAAATACATTATTTTATGTAGGTCAACTGCGTAAATATTTTAACTTGATATAATTTAATCTGTATTGCCATCATTCATCACGTACAGCCTCTGACCATTTCTTAATGGATAAATTATGTTATTATCAATTTCAGACCAAAACCAACTGTGGTATATGATTTTTTAAGAGCAGAAGATGTGATTCCATAACCATGCACTTCAACTTACCACTGGACCCGATTCTCAGTTGCTACAGAGTGTGGAAACTATTCTAAAAGCCGATGAAGAGAAACAAGAAGAAGAAGAGAGAGTAAGAAGAAGATGTACGATTTAACGGAAGTTTATTTATTTACTAACGTAAAAGACGCGGAAGAAGAATCACGAAAGAATATCACAGCAAAGACGAAACGTACGCTGACTGTTTAACTTTTTAGTTAAGCAATAGCGAAAACACATGATACGCCATACAGTAAGAGATTTGATCGAATTCCAGAAGTGATCAGTGGTATATGCCGAAGGAGATGATTTGATAATTAATAGTGTTCAAAATGGTTCAAATGGCTCTGAGCAGTATGGGACTTAACTTCGGAGGTCATCAGTCCCCTAGAACTTAGAAGTACTTAAACCTTACTAACCTAAGGACATCACACACATCCATGCCTGAGGCAGGATTCGAACCGGCGACTGTAGCGGTGGCGCGGTTCCAGACTGTAGCACCTAGAACCGCTCGGCCACTTCGGCCGGTAATTAATACTGTAAGATACCCGGAAACAAGATGATTTACAAGAAAATCTGCACAGCATATTACATTAAAAATAATGGTAGCACCGCCACGGCAACTGAGACCATCAACAAAGCTATCTCACCTACAGGCAAATAAAGTCAGAAGTTGTAATATATGCAAATCATTAAGCGTGCACTAAATATGAGTAGTGGATAAACATCCGAGCAGATTTCAAGTCCTGAGCTAGAGGTGAACATAAACTACACTTTAATGTTCAATGTCACAGTTTTGTTACAGCCAAATTCTATAGGCAATAATATACACTCCTGGAAATGGAAAAAAGAACACATTGACACCGGTGTGTCACACCCACCATACTTGCTCCGGACACTGCGAGAGGGCTGTACAAGCAATGATCACACGCACGGCACAGCGGACACACCAGGAACCGCGGTGTTGGCCGTCGAATGGCACTAGCTGCGCAACATTTGTGCACCGCCGCCGTCAGTGTCAGCCAATTTGACGTGGCATAAGGAGCTCCATCGCAGTCTTTAACACTGGTAGCATGCCGCGACAGCGTGGACGTGAACCGTATGTGCAGTTGACGGACTTTGAGCGAGGGCGTATAGTTGGCATGCGAGAGGCCGGGTGGACGTACCGCCGAGTTGCTCAACACGTGGGGCGTGAGGTCTCCATAGTACATCGATGTTGTCGCCAGTGGTCGGCGGAAGGTGCACGTGCCCTTCGAACCGGGACCGGACCGCAGCGACGCACGGATGAACGCCAAGACCGTAGGATCCTACGCACTGCCGTAGGGGACCGCACCGCCACTTCCCAGCAAATTAGGGACACTGTTGCTCCTAGGGTATCGGCGAGGACCATTCGCAACCGTCTCCATGAAGCTGGGCTACGGTCCTGCACACCGTTAGGCCGTCTTCCGCTCACGCCCCAACATCGTGCAGCCCGCCTCCAGTGGTGTCGCGACAGGCGTGAATGGAGGGACGAATGGAGACGTGTCGTCTTCAGCGATGAGAGTCGCTTTGGTGCCAATGATGGTCGTATGCGTGTTTTGCGCCGTGCAGGTGAGCGCCACAATCAGGACTGCATACGACCGAGGCACAGAGGGCCAACAACTGGAATCATGGTGTGGGGAGCGATCTCCTACACTGGCTGTACACCTCTGGTGATCGTCGAGGGGCACTGAATAGTGCACGGTACATCCAAACCGTCAGCGAACCCATCGTTGTACCATTCCTAGACCGGCAAGGGAACTTGCTGTTCCAACAGGACAATGCACGTCCGCATGTATCCCGTGCCACCCAACGTGCTCTAGAAGGTGTAAGTCAACTACCCTGGCCAGCAAGATCTCCGGATCTGTCCCCCATTGAGCATGTTTGGGACTGGATGAAGCGTCGTCTCACGCGGTCTGCACGTCCAGCACGAACGCTTGTCCAACTGAGGCGCCAGGTGGAAATAGCATGGCAAGCCGTTCCACAGGACTACATCCAGCATCTCTACGATCGTCTCCATGGGAGAATAGCAGCCTGCATTGCTGCGAAAGGTGGATATACACTGTACTAGTGCCGACACTGCGCATGCTCTGTTGCCTGTGCCTATGTGCCTGTGGTTCTGTCAGTGTGATCATGTGATGTATCTGACCCCAGGAATGTGTCAATAAAGTTTCTCCTTCCTGGGACAATGAATTCACGGTGTTCTTATTTCAATTTCCAGGAGTGTACATGATACAATAAAGAGCGAAAGAAACTGGTACATTTGCCTAATTTCGTGTACGCCCTCAGTGGTCACGCAGAAGTGCCGCACACGATGTTGCATGGACTCGGCTAGTGTCTGCAGTAGTGCTGGAGGGAACTGACACTACGAATCCTGTGGGGCTGCTCATAACTCCGTAAGAGCACGACGTGTGGAGATCCCTTTTGAATACCACGTTGCAAGGCATCCCAGATATGCACAATAATGTTCGTGTATGGGGAGTTTGGTGGCCAGTGGAAGTGTTTAAACTCAGAAGACTGTTACTGGAGCCACTCAGTAAAATGGGCATCAATGAATGCAGGTGACGCTTGCGTACGTGTCACCTGTTGGAGTCGAATCTAGACGTATCAGGGGTTTCATATCACTCCATCTGCACACGCCCCATACACGTACATAGCCTCCACTAGCTTGAACAGTCCACTGCTGACATGCAGGGTCCATGGATTCATGAGATTCTCTCCATATCCGCTAAACTGGAAACGAAACTCGTCCGACCAGGCAACATGTTTCCGAACATAAACAGTCCAATGTCGGTGTTGAAGTGCCCAGGCGAGGCGTATAGCTTTATGTCGTGCACTCATCAACGGTTCACGAGTTGGCCTCGAGCTCCTAAAGCCTATATCGATTATGTTTCGTTGAATGATTCACGCGCTAACACTTGCTGATGGCCCAACATTGGCGGAAGGGTTGCACACCTTCAAGTTGAACGATTCTCTTCAGTCGTCGTTTCGTCATTGGTCCTGTGGTTGGAGGATCTTTATCCGGCCGCAGCAATGAGGGAGATTTTATTTTTTACCGGATTCCTGATATTCACGGTACAATCTTGAAATGGTCGTACGGGAAAATCCCCACTCGGAGAGGCTGTGGTCCATCACTCGTGCGTCGACTATAATACCACATTCAAGCTCACTTAAATCTTGATGTCCTGCGATTGTTGCAGCAGTAACCGATCGAACAACTGCGCCAGACACTTGTCATACATAGGCATTGTCAACCGCATCGCTGTATTCTGCGTGCTTAGATATCTCAGTATTTGAATAAGCATGCCTATACATTCCTTTAGCGCTTCAGTGTAAAAGACTGAATTGCAGTTGTGTGTGAGTACATTGCTTTCATTGAGAGACGTCCGCATAAAGCTTTCTCGCTTACTTGGAATAAATTTCCACAATTATTATGTGAAATTTCCCAGCACATCGACATCTACGAGGATACCCTGCGATTCACGATTAGTACCTGACAGAGGGTTTATCGAATCACCTTCAACGTGTTTCCCCACAGCTGCATTCTCCACCAGCACGCGTGATAAACGAACACTTCAATAATTCCGTGCGAGCTCTTACCTACGTGTTTTTATTATACTGATCATTTCTTCCTATGTGGGTGGACAGCATCAAGCATTAGAAAGTTAGTGATTGAAATTTCATGCGATACTGCCTCAAGAAAAGACGCCTTTGTCTTAATAATTGAAACCACCAATCGCACTATCTCCACTATCTCACAGTAATACAAAACGAGCTCTCCTTCTTCTATCTCCACTATCTCATCATAATACGAAACGAAATGCCCTTCTTTGAATTTTTTCGGTTTCCGCCGTTAATCCTACCCGGTGCGGATCTCACACCCCACAGCAATAATCCAGAAGGCAGTGGATAAGCGTGCTGTAGGGAGTCCCTTCAGCAGACCTCTTGCATGTTCTAAGCATTCTGCCAGAAAAACATGTGGAGTTTGGTTACCTTTCCCCCACAACAATATCTAATGTGATCGTTTCAATTTGGGTTAAACATAACGGTAATCCCGCTGTATATCAATGAATTCACGACCTTTAAACTTTTGCGATTCCTGTTGCAACAGAAATTTACTTTTACTATTCATGTGGGTGACTGGAAATTTTTCGTTAGTTAAAGTCAACTGCAACTTTTTCCACCATGCAGAAATCATATCTAAATTATTTTGCAATTGCCTCTGATCATCTCATGATGTTACGAGGTATTAAATGACAGAAAAATCTACAAGTCTAAGAAGCTGCTCAGATTGTCTTGTAAATCGTTTATAAACATGAGGAACCGCTGGGCCCAACAACAATTTCTTGAGGGGAACTAGTGTCACTTCAGTTTTATCCAGTAACTTCCTTCATTTACTAAGAACATATATTTCTGACAGGAAATCACAAAGCCAGTTCTACAGCCTTAACGATACTCTGTACGAAAGCAATTTGATTAGACGTCCCTTAAACGGAATGGTGTAAAAAGCCTTCTGGAAATTTAAAAGTACTGGATTAATTTGAGTCCCCCATGAAAACCCCTCATTACTTTATGTGAATAAAAAGGCAGTTGTGTCTCACAGGAACGATATTTGCTGAAGCCGTGTTGGCTATTTTTCAATAAATCGTTTTCTTCTAGGTCATTCACAATCTTCGAACACAGTAGATGTTCCAAAATCCTACTGCAGTTCGACGTTATTGATAAGGGTTTGTAATTCATATGATTAATCCTATCTCATTTCTTCAATATTTTATCTTTCGTCGAACGAGCGGTTCTATATGACTGCTAAGTATGGAGGTACTGCTTCGGCGTACTTTCTGAACACCTTTATGTCCTTCGTAACAATCTCGGCTGAACTTATCTTGCTAATTCAGCATGAGAGTATATTATAAAAGCCAGAAGACTCACTACAATCGTTTGCCTATAACGTTGCACCGTCAGAGACGTCATCATCAACACCGCAGTAACTTTCTTCACAAAATGTATGTAGCACTACATACTACTAAAAGGCACTCTTTCCTTTGCGTTTTACAGAACTTGGACCATCTGAGTGAGGATGGGAACTCAGTATGCACTAATGACATCATCAGATACTGATCACAAGACATTTCAATACCAAATTAGGAGCAGCAGTGCTGGTTCATCGGAGAGACCGAAAGACATGACATCTGTCCAGATTCTCTACCGTCGTGCTTCATGACGATGATGATGTCTCTGATAAGTGTGATGATGTTACTGATAAAGGTATTATCAATAAGTAGGGCGGGTCTTCTGATGCCGTGGGTGTTAACATGACTTTCAGCAGAAATTTCAAGATCAAACTGAGCTGAACCATCTGCAGATATACTAAATATATTCCTCACAGGTCAGACGAAAGTTCCACCTTCGCATCTGAAGTAAAACGCCACTTTAAAGAAAATGAAAACTGTCGGTGTTATATAACGAAATACAGATGATTTGTTCTTTAACAATGCAAAACGCACATGGTTCACTTACCGGTACTACTGAACTAACTTCAAATTTGAAGTACACCTGGTGACGACTACAGTTCGATCTTTGTTCCAAAGCAAGACAACACTTTAAAGAAAGCAAGAAATTTATGGTTTGTTATTTCTGTTACTGTAAAAAATACACATAGCTCCCTTATTGTCACTACTGGTTGAGGTACACTTGGAGACGGTACAGATCGATGTTTCTACTGAGTTAATACAGCACTTAATGGAACCAAATTATGCCTGAAATTTCAGGCCTAACACGTAAAGATTTATCCTACTACGGCACAAAACACAGGTTACTTACTTACGGACAATGCTGACAAAATTTACAGGTTAAGGTGCATTTGGAGAGAACTGACTTACGTTGCGACACAATAGAAACTACAGATCATATCGATGTAATAATAAACTGGAGAGACGTTTTAATGTCTGATTTTAATACACGTACTCATAGGTAACAAAAAATGTTTGCTACGCTTCCACCTACACACTTACATTGAATTATTTTTAAAAGTCATTGAAGCATAGCTATTCTAGTTCTGTACAAAAAGTAGCCGAGAATAGGTACCTGAAAGCGCAGCAAACCTCGTTCTGTACCTATATCACTTCTGAACATCAAATGCGTATTAAATGAGAGATCCTACATTTTCATCTATCTAGTATTGGCTACTTTTCAGTCACCAAACAACCCTCTTTCTACCTATTTTTCATAAATGTACGGAATGGGACACGGTGGCCTTTCGACAGCATAGTTTCAATAAATTTTCAGTATCACCAAACTGCCCCCGTTCAGCTACATTTCTTTGGGAAATTAGACGCCTGCAAGTTTGAATACGGCAAGAAGTCTTGAGTTGTTTGAGAACCTCTCAGTACCATCTGGCGGCATAATGCGTGACATCAGGGGGACTGTGCTAGGATTAGCAAGTTTTGTTACCAAGGTCTCAGACAAGTCGAGGCTCTTTTACGTATTTATATATGTAAGAAATAGGGCATGACATGGTTTCAGCTACGTAATTTCAGCTACTTTACAAGTTCATCCAACAACAAACTTTCGGCTATTTTTATTTACCTCGCACTTACCAACTCAAGAGTACTCGTTATGCTCAGTTACCCTCAACTCTCCCATATGCAGTTAATTATTGCAAGAGATTCAGCTACGACAAAATTTGCCGACTACAGGAGATGAATTAGAATCTCAGATCGATGTCTGCTGTGCAGTGTGCATGACATAATTATATCTGCAGTATATTTTCTTTTAGAAGACGAACTCCTAATCGGGCTGTGAATATCGCGCTAACGACGCAATTTATGATGCCGTTTTATTAGACCACATTAAGGTTTCAGGTGTATGCGAAGGCTACGTCATTTGTGCTAGACCGCAATACGGGTTTCACCGCATGTTATAAGTTCGGGTGGTCGTTTCAGCTGCAAAGTAAGGGAGCAAAATGGCGGATAATAGCGATAAATTGCCCATCAGCTTACTTAATAATGTTGGTGTCGGGTACTTCCAGAATTAATAGCCAGCCGTAATAGCTACACTGCGAAAGACGTTTGGTGCTACTGAGAGAAATGATACCATTTACGTCGTGACATGCGTTACATTACAATAAAACTTGTTCCATAGATCATGAATGTGACATTTTGTAATGAAGTTTCTTTAAACATTTTGATTTTTCATTAATTACTTCATATAAAAATTAATCTATTGGGTAGAGTGAGCTGTCTTTCAGAGATTCTTTTACTTTGTTTCTAAACGTTGGTTGGCTGTCTGTCAGACTTTTAATGCTATTTCGCAAATAACCAAACAGTTTGGTGGCAGCACAATTTACCCCTTTCTGTGCCAAAGTCAGATTTAGCCCAGGATCGTGAAGATCATCCTCTCATCTACTGCTGTAACTATGCAGTCTGTTACTGTTTTTGAATTGGGATGGGTTATTAATAACAAATTTCATAAGTGTATATATGTATTGTTAAAGTACTGTGAATATTCAAAGTTTCTTAAATAAATGACTGCTAGGTAATCTTGGATGCGCTGCAGCCATTATTCTTACAACATGCTTTTGTACAGTGAATACTTTTTCCCTTACTGATGAACTACCCCAAAATATAATGCCATATGAAAGCAGCGAGGGAAAATACAGTAGGCCAATTCACTGATATGTTGATCACAAAAATGTGTAATAACCCTAATATCATAAGCAGCTGAACCTAATCGTTTCATCAGATAGTCAATGAGTGACTTTCAATTCAATTTCTCATCGACGCATATACTAAGAAATTTTGAATATTCTGCCTTAGCAACAGGCTTCTGTGGTCTACATTTATCAATAGTGTTGTAACATTTACTGTACAGAATTATATAAACTGTGTTTTCCCAAAAGTTAGCTAGAGTCTATATGAAGAGAACCACTTAATAATTTTCTGTAAGACATTATTAACAATATCCTCAGCTAATTCTTGTTTGTTGGGCGTTGTTACTATACTTCTATCACGAGAAAAAAGAATTATCCCTGGAGTTTCATGAATATAGAATGGCAAGTAGTTAATATACAGTAGTCTCCATTGTTCGATATCGGGCCAAATATCTCATGAAATGAGCGTCAAACGAAAAAACTACAATGAACGAAACTTGTCTAGCTTGAAGGAGGAAACCAGATGGCGCTATGGTTGGCCCGCTTGATGGTGCTGCCGTAGGTCCAACGGATATCAACTGCGTTTTGTAAATAGGAAACCCCATTTTCATTACATATTGGCCTAGTACGTAAAGAAATATGAATGTTTTAGTTGGAGCACTTTATCCGCTTTGTGATAGATGGCGCTGTAATAGTCACAAACATATGGCTCACAATTCTAGACGAACAGTTGGTAACAGGTAGCTGTTTTAAATTAAAATACAGAACGTAGGTACGTTTTAACATTTTATTTCGGTTGTTCCAATGTGATACATGTATCTTTGTGAACTTACCATTTTCGAGAACTCATGCTGTTACAGCGTGATTACCTGTAAATATCACATTACTGCAATAAGTGCTCAAAATAATGTCCGTCAACGTCCATACATTTGGCAATACTCTCAACAGCGAGTAGTCCGCCTTCGGTAATGTTCGCACATGCATTGATAATGTGCTGATGTATGTTATAAATAGTTGTCGATAGATTACGATAGCTAATATCCTTCAGCTTTCCCCACAGAAAGAAACCTGGCGACGTCTGATCCGGTGAACGTGCGGGCCATGGTATGGTGCTTCAACGACCAATCCACCTGCCATGAAATATGATATTAAATGCCGCTTCAACCGCACGCGAACTATGTGCCGGACATCCATCACGTTGGAAGTACATCTCCATTCTGTCATGCAGTGGAACATCTTGTAGTAACATCTTTAGAACATTACGTAGGAAATCAGCATTGCCATCGATAAAATGGGGGCCAATTATCCTTCCTCCCATAATGCAGCACCATACATTAACCCGCCAAGATTACTGATGTTCCACTTGTCGCTGCCATCGTGGATTTTCCGTTGCCCACTAGTGCATATTATGCCGGTTTACGTTAGTGAATGACGCTCCATAGAACGCGTGCAAAAAAATCAGTCATCGTCCCGTAATTCCTCTTGTGCCCAGTGGCAGAACTGTACACGACATTCAAAGTTGTCGCCATGCCATTCCTGGTGCAGAGAAATATGGTACGGGTGCAGTCGATGTTGATGCACCATTTTCAACACCGACGTTTTTGAGTTTCCCGATTCTCACCCAATTTGTCTGCTTCTAATGTGTGGATTAGCGGCGACAGCAGCTGAAAAACCTACTTGGGCATCATCATTTGTTGTAGGTCATAGTTGGCGTTTCACATGTGGCTGAACTATCCGGCGAACGGTTCGGACACTCGGATGATGCCGTCCAGGATACCGAGCAGCACAGATAGCACACGCCCATTGGGCATTTTGATCACAATAGCCATACATCAACACGATATAGACCTTTTCCGCCTCTGGTAAACGGTCTATTTTAACACGGTAATGCATCAGGAAGCAAATACCGTCCGTACTGGTGGAATGTTACGTGACACCACGTTCTTATATGTTTGTGACTGTTACAAAGCGAAAAAAGTGGTACAAGTAAATCATTCATATTTCTTTACATACTACACGAATATGTAATAAAAATGGGGGTTTATATTTTTTAAAAACCCAGTTGATATCCGTTTGACCTATGACAGCGCCATCTATCGGGCCAACCGTAGCCCCATCTAGTTTCCACCTTCAAGCTAGACGAGTTTCGTTCTTTGTAGTTTTTTCGTTTGATGCTTATTTCGTGAGATATTTGACACGGTCACTGTCAATGGACCACCCTTTATATTAAGAACGATGATGGACCAAAGATTCAACCCTCCAGAACAGGAGAGGCCTCTGCTGTTTTCTGCCAACTATGTCTACTATTAATAACAACCTTATACATTCTTCCAGTTAAAAGTGAATTAAATCATTAGTGCACTGTCCCACCCATACCACAATAATTAGCTAGCAGAATTTCATGATTTACACTGGCAAAAGCCTTTGAGAGATAAAAAAATATCCCAGTGGGGGACGTTTAGTTGTTCACACAACTTAATACACTCCTGGAAATTGAAATAAGAACACCGTGAATTCATTGTCCCAGGAAGGGGAAACATTATTGACAGATTCCTGGGGGTCAGATACATCACATGATCACACTGACAGAACCACAGGCACATAGACACAGGCAACAGAGCATGCACAATGTCGGCACTAGTACAGTGTATATCCACATTTCGCAGCAATGCAGACTGCTATTCTCCCATGGAGACGATCGTAGAGATGCTGGATGTAGTCCTGTGGAGCGGCTTGCCATACCATTTCCACCTGGCGCCTCAGTTGGACCAGCGTTCGTGCTGGACGTGCAGACCGCGTGAGACGACGCTTCATCCAGTCCCAAACATGCTCAATGGGGGACAGATCCGGAGATCTTGCTGGCCAGGGTAGTTGACTTACACCTTCTAGAGCACGTTGGGTGGCACGGGACACATGCGGACGTGCATTGTCCTGTTGGAACAGCAAGTTCCCTTGCCGGTCTAGGATTGGTAGAACGATGGGTTCGATGACGGTTTGGATGTACCGTGCACTATTCAGTGTCCCCTCGACGATCACCAGAGGTGTACGGCCAGTGTAGGAGATCGCTCCCCACACCATGATGCCGAGTGTTGGCCCTGTGTGCCTCGGTCGTATGCAGTCCTGATTGTGGCGCTCACCTGCACGGCGCCAAACACGCATACGACCATCATTGGCACCAAGGCAGAAGCGACTCTCATCGCTGAAGACGACATCAATGTATTTCATCAATGAAAGCGTATGTAGCATTTTCTATTGGAAAACCTTTTGAAAACAAATCTGACATTTTGTCAGTACTTCATTTTTACAAATATTTCAATCATCTCTTGAATACATTACTTTCCCAAAAATTTTGGATAATTCTGTCAGAAGTGAAACAGGGCAAGGGTTCTTAGCGCCAAACCTTCCCCTTCTTTATGCAATAGTTTAACAATATCATATTTCAGTTTATCTGGAAAATTGTCCTGTTTCAGTGAGATACTGCATATGTGACCTAGAATCCCACTGATCTGTTCGGGACAAGCTTTTAGTACTCTGTAGGAAATGCCAACAATTCCATGGAAGCTTTTACTTTCGAGTGAATTAATCGGATTTCTAATTTCAATGGGAAAGTGGGGTAGAATTTCAGTTTCATCAAACTACATAGGTATTGCCTCCTCCATATACAGCCTTTCATTTTCTAATGAATTGCTGGATCCTATTTTCTCTACAACACTTAAAAACGATTATTAAACATTCGTCCTACTTTAGACTTTCTATTAACAAACCTTTAATGGAATTTGTAAGTAATGCGTATTGGCAGATTTTATTAACCATGATCGGTGTAATAGTACTTAATGCAATGTAAATACTTAAGTACTGGAGAATTTAATGGCTAGACGTTGTTCTGCTGCTGCAATAGCTCTATGTAAAAGTCACTCAGTAGGGAATCTTCTCTTTCACTCCACTTCTGTCATCTTCTTTTCCATGTCAGGATTGATGTTTATGAAATACAGTTTGTTCACATTCTAAATAAGCTCATAAAACCACCAGATTATTGATGATTAATCCTTGGTTGATTGAAGTGATTGTCATCACTCGACTATAAATTTATATTATATATTTATTTCACTTTTGCTATTTCGCCTGTAATGCTGTAGAAGTACTGTCATCATTTCAGTTGAAAAGATCCTACAGCCGACATGGCGATGGGGAAATGAAGAAATAAATAGATAATAAAACCTTACAGTCAAATGTAAAGCAATGATTTCATTTTAAAAAATCTCTAATATATTTTGACACATATGAGGTTGTAACTGTCAAGAGTGGAAAAAAGATGATGAAGCAGAAGGGTATTTTTTGGCTCTTAAATGACAGAGATTGCTGTAATTTCGGTCTGTTGTTTGAAGGTATGATTCTCCATTGATACCAACATCGTGCTGCGTTGTGCTCGTGGTACGTCTGCCAGTCTATTCACAATTTCAGTCTTACCAGGAAATGCAATGATGATCAAGAGATACTTCGTGTTCATCGTATTATCACTATGTAATCACAGTCAATTCCAAATGAAATGTAGGGACGTCAAAGAAGTACAACACAAAGCGCTCAGACCACGTTAATTACGAACACCAATGCACAATATTAGTTGGTGAGTGCTGCTATTTTTACAAATGTGGAATATTCCAGAATAACAAAAACGTTATAAAAATAAGAAATAGCGAGAATATTTCAGGAATGATAAATATTTTGTACTGGTGATTTTTAACTGGCGACCAGCTTCAGATAAGCCAACATTGCTGACCTCTGAATCAAATCGCACTTGACACAGCACACTGTATTCCCCCACCCCCCCTCCTGGAGAAACAGCGACCATTGTTTCAGTATCCTGGACCCATGTATTGAAAATGATCCTCTTTATTGCAGCACACGCACTCTGGTCGTGTTCTCACGTTCTCTAGTTACCCTCCCATCGAAGCTCCGCGATCGACGAGCGGGTTTCCAGTTCCCTAGAACGTGAAGCGCCCTACAGTCGACCAGCGCCTCATGAGTGCAGTACGGCTTCATGAGGATGTGGACGACGTCTCTGCGCTTTCATCTCCTCGGTCGTAATCCTCGACATCGCACGTGACATTTAACAAGCCAGAAAGGATACGACATGCCCCAAAGTAGCGCTTTAGTCACATTTTTGGTGGCCCCTTTTTCTGCACGGGCGTAAAAATCCATACTAAACTTCCTGGGATGTATCTCACCGCCTGTCGCTTTCATTATATCACTCTCACTCCTTCTTCTGGCTGCTGTAGATACATATGCGAACAAGCTGTCTTACTGCTTCGGTCGTGGTTATCATGTATTCACGTATTTTGGTTGGTACGGGTATCCTTGTGACCATGCAGTGTGAAACCTGTAGCGTCGCGTTCAAATGGTTCAAATGGCTCTGCGCACTATGGGACTTAACATCTGAGGTCAGCAGTGCCCTAGAACTTAGAACTACTCAAATCTATCTAACCTAGCGCCTAGAAAAGCTCGGCCACATCAGCCGGCTGTTGTTTATAACTTTTTACAGAAGGAAAATGCGCAGAATTTTCATAAAACACCATGTAGCCTCTAGACAACAAGTACCCGACGGGCCGTAGTGGAGGCGATAGAGAACAAGGAGAATTGATTGCATAAATGCTGTGTCAACGACATGGCTGTGCGAGTCGATCTGAGAAGCAGCTCTCTCTGAATTGCACCTGCAGAGACAATTTGGAGCGTAGCACTCGCCTCTTCCCACTTAGCGCCAGAGAAGGAGGGCACCAGTTCACAAAACGTTTTACCTGCACCAGGCGACAGACCGTTGGGAAGGTGGCCACGTGGTGGAAAGTTGGTGGATGAAGCCATTTAAGAGACGCTGACGTAAGATGATCTTTTGTAAAAAAGGTAGGACACTCATAAAATCTCTAATATTTTCGTGTTAGAAGCTGGGACGATATGTATAGAGCGGCTGGAGGACATGTTTTGTGGAGGTAAGACGGTAACCTCGTTGACTCTAGGATGTCGCCAGGTTCTCGTAGAGAGTGTCTGGGAAACTTAACAGCCTTCTTTCAGAAGTTAGAAACGATCAGCCCAGGTCTCTCTTTAAGTGAGGGAGTGTGGTCCCGTATAGGTAGACGTTTTTTGCATAGACATGGGCATGTTTACACTGAGGACGACGCCTTCCTAGTCTAAAATCTTCTAATTTTAGACAAGAGCAATTTTGAGTCACTGATCGTGGCTACCAGGCCAACAGAACATTCAAAAGGGGAGATTCAGTGAGTGCGGGGCAGTTCGATTGGTTTGTACAACGTAGAGGTGTTTTTAATTCTTTGGTTCATCGTCTACTTGTCTTCCCCTGGTGGAGAACTCCAGGTCAGTGGGTGAAACTTGTGGTCAGCAATTGTGGCGGACTAGGGGCCAGTGGCAGTTTCGATAGATAGTTTCCAAGGGTACCTATAGTGGATTCGTATATTATCTCGGACATATCGTATGCCACGAGGGTGAACATATTCGTTCTGAGTAGATCTTCTGACGCTCGGCGGATCCCGTATGTCGATTGATGGCTGGTAGTTGTCTCGTTGCTGATGACTCGGGAACCACATCTCCATCGGCAATCACCAACCAGAGCATCTTTGTAATTTGTGCTTTTTGGAATAGCATCGTCACTCAGATTCTCTGACTGACCATAGTCTATTATTGCTCATGTTGCCTGCAAGAAGTCTCATGCCAGAATAGCATCGTGACTACGTTCTATTTGAACGATAAATTCAAAGGCATGCAATCTGTCATCGACAGTTACTCTTACAATGTTCTAGACAGTTGGACGTTTTTCCCACTTTTACAGTTACTTTAATATTACAGAACTTAGTCATCTTTAATTGGTGGTGCAAGCATTTAACAATATAGTAACTGATGCCCCTAAATCTACTACCGCATGGAATGGTTGACCATTGATGATGATGTCGACGAGATTTACTTTCGTGTGGCAACTATCGTCCAGGCCGATTCTTGTGAGTGGCTCCCTCACCTCTACAGATGTTTGGCTAGCTTAGTTTTTTGGTTCAAAAGTGGGGGGGGGGGGTTAGTGTTTAACGTCCCGTCGACAACAAGGTCATTGGAGACGGAGCGCAAGCTCGGGTTAGGGAAGGATTGGGAAGGAAATCGGCCGTGCCCTTTCAAAGGAACCATCCCGGCATTTGCCTGAAACGATTTAGGGAAATCACGGAAAACCTAAATCAGGATGGCCGGAGACGGGATAGAACCGTCGTCCTCCCGAATGCGAGTCCAGTGTGCTAACCACTGCGCCATCTCGCTGGTTCAAAAGTGGCTCTGAGCGCTATGAGACTTAACATCTTAAGTCATCAGTACCCTAGAACTTAGAACTACTTAAACCTAACTAACCTAAGGACATCACATACATCCATGCCCGAGGCAGGATTCGAACCTGCGACCGTAGCGGTTCCAGACTGAAGAGCCTAGAAACACTTGGCCGACTAGTGTTTTTGGAGCTGTTCAGCTAGACGAGTGGCTGGAACACCTGTATGGTGACAGAGAGTGGCTACAGCATGCTGGAGAGTGACCTTGTCCCGGGGATAGTGATGAGCTTCAACCCAGAGGTTGACTAATCGTCTACAGTTGACTCGTGTTTACGTAATTCTTTGATGAATGATGTTCTGGAGCTCAGAAGTCGTTACACCACAATCTTCGTTCTCAGTAGAAGCGTGCAACATATCAAGTGTATCTACAGTGGGGACTTGCCGACGTGTTGTCCTACTCACGTTTGTTCTTCTGCGGGGCTTAACTTAGTGGAAGAGATGGTTGTACCTGCGTTGGATTTAATTCTCGATTGCCGTTTCACAGCCGCGGCGTGAGTCCTTGTTGGACGAGTACATTCTTCATGGCGCATTCGTCAGCTTGCTGCCATAGATCGATACACCTCTTTCTCAATTTTCAGATGTACCTCGTGACGTATGGGATCGATATTAATGGCTGCTGTCATTTACTTACTGGATCCGACTGTTCTGGCTGCCATAAACTGCAGTACCTGTTGCACGAAAGAGAGACAATGATGGTGGCCATAGAGAAAACATTGTTGGATATTCTTATTTTGTTTGACTTTTTTCTGTGGCATTTTCTCAATGGACTGTCACGCTTGACGAATTACTGCTTTGTAGCTCCTTTCCTTATTAAGCCCCTGCTACATTTATCCAGAAACTCCTATGGCTAAGTGTGAGATTTTGACTGCTTCCACCATATTCAGATTCACTTTATGCCAAGAGCCTATAACATTATCAGCACTAATGTCATTTCGCCATGCTTCTGGAACATGTTCTTCAATTACTGTTATTCTTCTAAGTGTATTTGATGCTAACTTTCACCAAACATTTCTACAGATTGGACACATATTTCTCCCAACAATCCAACAACTCTTCGTTTTTCTGCAACCACGGCTTCATGTGTCATGTACGTTAAATAACATACTGGTCAATAATCATATCATCCCATATGCTGTATCTGGTGACACCATCAAATCCTTTCAGCCATTTCTTCGTGTCCTGCCAGTGTCCCGGAATAACAGTGATGATCTGTCGTGCACCTGACTTATTACCTATATGAATGCATTATTATGTTCTTTCGGACATGACCGAAAAAACAGACACCACACGGTATCCACAGCTGTGTTACACTACAGTTAAACTTAAGGCGCAGGGAGAGAAAGGAAAGGAAAGGGACTATTGATTTCAGCTACATCGGCACATTACCCACAATTACCTACGACGAGTGAAATCATGTGCCGGACCGGCATTCGAACCCGGGATCTCCTGCTTACTAAGCAATTGCGTAAACCAGTGCGCCATCTGGACACAGTGTTCATAATAACTACGCGAACTATCTCGGCACCCAACTCGACCGACTCACACCCTCACGCAGAACTTCCTGTCCGCAGTCACTATGCATGTCATCCACACTCGATACTTAGAGATTCCTTCAGGAGGTCGTAAGTATTTGTTACGGGAATGTCTGAACAGCGATCATGAAGAACATGCACAGAGACTGAGGATAGGTGGCGCCGGTTAGGAGGGTGGGTCTGCCGAGGGACATGTAATCTCGGACAGTCACACTTTTTCAGTCGTCCCCGTCGATTCCATCTACTGTTAAGTTGCAGCTGCCAGCAGTAATCTCTCCCGTTTTCTTTTCTTTCTCCCCCATCCACCTTCAGTTTACATATGACTTCTTGCTTCTTTAGAATACATTGATTTCCTTAACATACGAGCCTTGTGTGCGACGTGTTGCTAGTTTTGCCGGCTGGAGTGGCCGTGCGGTTCTAGGCGCTACAGTCTGGAACCGAGCGACTGCTACGGTCGCAGGTTCGAACCATGCCTCGGTCATGGATGAGTGTGATGTCCTTAGGTTAGTTAGGTTTAATTAGTTGTAAGTTCTAGGCGACTGATGACCTCACAAGTTAAGTCGCATAGTACTCAAAGCCATTTGAACCATTTTGTTGCTAGTTTTCCTGTTCCTGTCAGTGCTCTCAACGTCTTTTACGTTGTCTTACTGCTGGCAAGATGACGCACATGTTCTGAAGTAGCTATAGTATCCACCAAACAATGGGACGTAGTAATCACTGTCAAGTCTAAATCTGAAAATGTGCAACACTCACAGCTTGATTATTCTGACCATCAGTGTAAAGATGTAACTGAGCTGAACTCCTGCACAGAGAGCGCTGCTGTTTATACAGGTATCGAATACTGTACAACATGCAAATATTACAAAACACAATCAGTTTCTAGAACACTGTAGAAATAATATATACTGGCTAAGAAATAACTACCGCAGGCAGTGCAGCTTTCGGCAATATCCGTAAACCGACGGTACTTGCGCGAGTGACATGCGGATCACATAATAGTGTAATTATATTGATTGCTTTTGGGAAATCTAACACAAAGTGTAGGAAATGGAATTAATCTTGCATTTAACAGCAGAATGTGCGAAGCATTGAAACGTCTCGTCGGATTATAACTGTATGTTGGATTAGGATTCAAACCATTTACTTTTACGAAATATTACAGAAGGGACGGAAATATCAGCCACGTCTGTGGTAGCTGCTCCTACAGTGAGACACAAAGGCATGGCCCACTGTAAGCCTTGCTAAGGGCTGAATTATTTGCTGTCGCATCCGTTAGTACAACAAGCAACAGTGTTACAAGAGCAAGAATATCTCTCTGGACAGCTGAACAGTCAGTAATTTTTTAGAACATTTCTTATCAATATCAGCGCTCCCCATGACATATTTTAAACTGAATGAAAAACAATGTCGATGGCAATAAAATATTTATTAGCAATAGTAAACGGCTTTGGTCAAAATGTAAACGTATTCAGACCATATTATCCCATGGTTGCTTGCGTTGGCGGTAAACGGAGCAGGTATCGTGGATCCACGAGCGTCAGCTGCCCTGCTACCACTGCCAATAAATACTTTTTGCGGTCAAGACTGTAATTCAGTTGTAAACTCTCTACCATCGTATGTTCTAAGGCACCACCCTGGATCGAAAAATACCCACGAAATCTTATGTGCTTCCAATAAATATGAAGCAACACGAGCACACAGGGCAACGAAAGCCATTGACCAGCACGCAAGAAACATGGAGAATTGCATCCAGTATATTAACTGGTTTGTATTTTGCGTAGTAATGACGGGTACCAGCCGAGGCAAAGGCATACCATTTCTCCAAAGCTCAAGGTAACACTCCGCAGTTTTAGATTGGGTGTGCAAAACAGAACAAGAAAGGGACGACAACATTCGTGGAAAAACTTAGAACTGTTCATTTCTTCTAACGCCTATTTCTTGGGGTTTCTTTCAACAATAAACCGTGTGAACGTATAATGTTACTAGACATAGCAAAAGGCACCTTCAAGGAAAATTTTAAATTTTCGTGCTTACCTACTTCGCTCTTTAATTTGGTTGGTCTACGGAAAAGCTTAAACTCGTTATATAATGAACAGATATTAATTTCATAAGTTGCAGCTGTTCGTGTCGTGTACATGAAGTAACTTCAATATTTTCTTGTGTTTTCTGAATCTAGTACTTGGTTCTTTAGGCCATTTTCTGAGATCATTTTTAAAGATATAAGCGGCTTCTGCGTGAGAAAACCCATGGCTGCCTGCTGCTGCTGGAGTTGTGGACAAAACACTATTGCGCTGTCTTCAACTCACCAAAAAAGGTAAACGCGTCCGTCCACAAAAATCACCTTCAAGACGTCGTCATCTATAAAAATAAGTGTTTTCAGATGAATCCCGCTTCCGACAATTCTATAGTAATAACCACTCTAGTCTTACACTTTCCAGTGATCACTCTGACTTGTAACTTGCTCATCAAAGAATCCTGCGACTTTGTTAGCCTAGATTTGCTTTGTTATGGGCCACCAGTAACCACCCCTGGTGCACTGTCGACTCGCATAAACATATTGCAAGATTATTGTATATAAAGATAACGATATGTTTTTTAATTTAATAATAAGACGTTTGGAAGTTTTGATTGAGCTAGCGAGAGGTCCACATGACAGAGAAGTATTAGTTTTTACGCGAAAAGAAATTCCGCTTTTAGCAAGTAAAGAAAATGAGCAGATCAAATATTCTTCATGCAAAAGCGATTGTCAGATATTAAACGACTTTTGTTTATATGTTATACCTAAAAAGTCTGAAAACTTCGTCTCATCAAGTATGATGTTTTCCTTCATACTGCAAATGCACGTACGCGTATACCGATACATTCCAACTACCTTACATTTATTCACTCTTAGCATCATTCCTCAAAGAAGCTTGAACAGACTGTCTCTTCCAAACTATGAAATTTACCCCGTCGTATTTCCGTACTAAAAATTCTAACATTTCGCTTCCTGTCCCATTTCGTATCTGTCCTATCTCTTTCCTCTTCACATTATGACCCTTAGAAACGTCCGTCTCCTAACCTATTCATTTTTCTTATTATACACCAGAACACGTAAAGTCGCATCCATAATTTCAGATCCCTCTGCTTATACACACACCCTAAAACCCTACGTGGATCCTAAATCTTTCGTCTCTAATTATACTTCTACATCTACATCTACATTTATACTCCGCAAGCCACCTAATGGTGTGTGGCGGAGGGCACTTTACGTGCCACTGTCATTACCTCCCTTTTCTGTTCAAGTCGCGTATCGTTCGCGGGAAGAACGACTGTCTGAAAGCCTCCGAGCGCGCTCGAATCTCTCTAATTTTACTTTCGTGATCTCTTCGGGAGGTATGAGTAGCAATATATTCGATACGTCATCCAGAAACGCACCCTAGCGAAACCTGGCGAGCAAGCTACACTGGGATGCAGAGCGCCTCTCTTGCAAAGGCTGCCATTTGAGTTTGCTAAACATCTCCGTAACGCTATCACGGTTACCAAATAACTCTTTGACGAAACGCCCCGCTGTTCTTTGGATCTTCTCTATCTCCTCCGTCAACTCGGTCTGGTACGGATCCCACACAGATGATTAATACTCAAGTATAGGTCGAACGAGTGTTTTGTAATCCACCTCCTTTGTTGATGGCCTACATTTTCTAAGGACTCTCCCAAGGAATCTCAACCTGGTACCCACCATACCAACAATTAACTTTATATGATCATTCCACTTCAAATCGTTCCGCACGCATACTCCCAGATATTTTACAGAAGTAACTGCTTCCAGTGTTTGTTCCGCTATCATATAATCATACAATAAAGGATCCTTATTTCTATGTATTAGCAATACATTACATTTGTCTATGTTAAGGGTCAGTTGCCACTCCCTGCACCAAGTGCCTATCCGCTGCAGATCTTCCTGCATTTCACTACAATTTTCTAATGCTGCAACTTCTCTGTATGCTACAGCATCACCCGCGAAAAGCCGCAAGGAACTTCCGACACTCTCTACTAGGTCATTTATATATGTCGTGAAATGCAATGGTCCCATAAGACTCCCCTGTGGCACGCCAGAGGTTACTTTAACCTCCATTGATAACAACAACGCTGTGTTCTGTTTGCTAAATCTCTTCAATCCAGCCACATAGCTGGTCTGATATTCCGTAGGCTCTTACTTTGTTTATCAGGTGACAGTGCGGAACTGTATCGAACGCTTTCCGGAAGTCAAGGAAAATAGCATCTACCTGGGTGCCTGTATCTAATATTTTCGGTGTCTCATGAACAAATAAAGCTAGTTGGGTCTCACACGATCGCTGTTTCCGGAATCCATGTTGATTCCTACAGAGTAGATTCTGGGTTTCCAAAAAGACATGATTCTCGAGCAAAAAACATGTTCTAAAATTCAACAACAGATCGACGTCAGAGATATAGGTCTATAGCTTTGCGCATCTGCTCGACGACCCTTCTTGAAGACTGGGACTACTTGTGCTCTTTTACAATCATTTGGAACCTTCCGTTCCTCTAGAGACTTGCGGTACACGGCTGTTAGAATGGGGGCAAGTTCTTCCGCGTACCCCTTGTAGAATCGAATTGGTATCCTGTCAGGTCCAGTGGAGTTTCCTCTGTCAAGTGATTCCAGTTGCTTTTCTATTCCTTGGACACTTATTTCGATGTCAGCCATTTTTTCGTTTGTGCGAGGATTAGAGAAGACACTGCAGTGCGGTCTTCCTGTGTGAAACAGCTTTGGAAAAAGGTGTGTAGTATTTCAGATTTACGCGTGTCAGCCTCTGTTTCAATACCGGAGTGTCTGGATATGCTGTTTTGAGCCAATTACTGATTTAACGTAATACCAGAACTTCCTAGGATTATCTGTCATGTCAGTACATAGAATTTTACTTTCTAATTCACTGACCGTTTCACGCATAGCCCTCCTTACGCTAACTTTGACATCGTTTAGTTTCTGTTTGTCTGAGAGGTTTTGGCTGCGTTTAAACTTGGAGTGAAGCTCTCTTTGCTTTCGCAGTTGTTTCATAACTTTGTTGTTGAACCACGGTGGGTTTTTCCCGTCTCTCAAAGTTTCACTCGGAACGTACCTGTGTAAAACGTATTTTACAATTGCCTTAAACTTTTTCCATAAACACTCAACATTGTCAGCGTCGGAACAGAAATTTTCGTTTTGATCTGTTAGGTAGTGTGAAATCTGCCTTCTATTACTCTTGCTAAACAGATAAACTTTCCTCCCTTTTTTTATATTCCTATTAACTTCCATATTCAGGGATGCTGCAACGGCCCTATGTTCACTGATTCCCTATTCTGCACTTACAGAGTCGAAAAGTTCGGGTCTGTTTGTTATCAGTAGGTCCAAGTTGTTATCTCCACGAGTCGGTTCTGTGTTTAATTGCTCGAGGTAATTTTCGGATAGTGCTCTCAGTATAATGTCACTCGATGCTCTGTCCCTACCACCTCTCCTAAACATCTGAGTGTCCCAGTCTATATCTGGTAAATTGAAATCTCCACCTAAGACTATAATATGCTGAGAATATTTATGTGAAATGTATTCCCAATTTTCTCGCAGCTGTTCTGCCACTAATGCTGCTGAGTGGGGAGGTCGGTAAAAGGAGCCAACTATTAACCTAGCTCGGTTGTTGAGTGTAACCTCCACCCTTAATATTTCACAGGAACTATCCACTTCTACTTCCCTACAGTATAATCTACTACTAACAGCGACAAACACGCCACCGCCGTTTGCATGCAATCTATCCATTCTAAACACCGTCTGTGCCTTTGTAAAAATTTTGGCTGAATTTATCTCTGGCTTCAGCCAGCTTTCTGTACCTATAACGATTTCAGCTTCGGTGCTTTCTATCAGCGCTTGAAGTTCCGGTACTTTAACAATGCAGCTTCGTCAGTTTACAATTACATTACCGATTGCTGCTTGGTCCCCCCATGTCCTGACTTTGCCCCCAACCCTTTGAGGCTGTTACCCTTTCTGTACTTGCCCGAGGTCATGTGACCTAGAAACCCGCCCAGTCCACGCCACACAACTCCTGCTACCCGTGTAGCAGCTTGCTGCGTGTAGTGGACTCCTGATATATCCAGCGGAACCCGAAACCCCACCACCCTATGGCGCAAGTCGAGGAATCTGGAGCCCACACGGTCGCAGAACCGTCTCAGCCTCTGATTCAGACCCTCTACTGGGCTCTGTACCAAAGGTCCGCATTCAGTCCTGTCGACGATGCTGCAGATGGTGAGCTCTGCTTTCGTCCCGCTAGCGAGACTGGCAGTCTTCACCAAATCAGATAGCCGCCGGAAGCCAGAGAGGATTTACTCCGATCCATAACGACACACATCAT
The DNA here is from genome assembly GCF_023897955.1 of Schistocerca gregaria. NCBI lineage: Eukaryota > Metazoa > Arthropoda > Insecta > Orthoptera > Acrididae > Schistocerca > Schistocerca gregaria. The sequence goes on from NC_064926.1 coordinate 246,291,272, forward strand.
TGGTGCCGACATGAGCGTCCACCTGTAGATGAGTGCCCCCTGTACCCTTCATGGCATCCGGAAGGACCCTTTACACATCTGTAATGATTCCCCCCAGTATGCACACGGAGTGCACATTGGTTTTCTTCCCCTCTCTTGCTGCCATATCCCTAAGGGGCCCCATTACCCGCCAGACGTTGGAGCACCCAACTACCAGTAAGCCCACCCTCTGAGACTACCCGGATCTTGCAGACTGAGGGGCAACCTCTGAAGCAGGACAAGCAACCATGTCCGGCCAAAGATCAGTATCAACCAGAGACAGAGCCTGAAACCGGTTCATCAGACAAACTGGAGAGGCCTTCCGTTCAGCCCTCCGGAATGTCTTTCGCCCCCTGCCACACCTAGAGACGACCTCCCGCTCTACCACAGGTGAGGGATCAGCCTCAATGTGGGCAGTATCCCGGGCAGCCACAGTCGTAGTCCGATAGGGGGATGCGTGGGACGAGCTGGCCGTCCCCGACAAACCCCCATTCGGACCTCCACAGTGATGCCCATTGGCAACAGCCTCAAGCTGTGCGACCGAAACCAACACTGCCTGAATCTGGGAGCGAAGGGATGCCAACTCAGCCTGCATTCGAACACAGCAGCTGTAGTCCCTATCCGTGCTAAAAACTGTTGTGCAAAGAACGTCTGAATTAATGTACAGAGATCACAAACAAATCGACAAAAAATTTAAACGGTTATTACAATACAAGATTGCCTAGTGAATGCGGTAATGCTGCTACTTGCGCACTGCTGACACACCGCTTGGCGGCGGAAGGAGACTAGGAGATTTTACACTTTTTTTATCATCAGTCTCCTGACTGGTTTGATGCAGTCCGCCACGAATTCCTTTCCTGTGCTAACCTCTTCATCTCAGAGTAGCACTTGCAACCTGCGTCCTACATTATTTGCTTGACGTATTGCAATCTCTGTCTTCCTTTACCGTTTTTGCCCTCTACAGCTCCCTCTAGTACCATGGAAGTCATTCCCTCATGTCTTAGCAGATGTCCTATCATCCTGTGCCTTCTCCTTATCAGTGTTTTCTACATATACCTTTCCTCTCCGATTCTTCGTAGAACCTCCTCATTCCTTACCTTATCAGTCCACCTAATTTTCAACATTCGTCTATAGCACCATATCTCAAATTCTTCGATTCTCTTCTGTTCCGGATTTCCCACAGTCCATGTTTCACTACTATACAATGCTGTACTCCAGACGTACATCCTCAGAAATTTCTTCCTCAAATTAAGGCCGGTATTTGATATTTGTAGACTTCTCTTGGCCGGAAATGCCTTTTTTGCCATAACGAGACTGCTTTTATGTCCTCCTTGCTCCGTCCGTCATTGGTTATTTTACTGCCTAGGTAGCAGAATTCCTTAACTTCATTGACTTCGTGACCATCAATCCTGATGTTACGTTTCTCGCTGTTCTCATTTCTACTACCTCTCATTACCTTCGTCTTTCTCCGATTTTCTCTCAAACCATACAGTGTACTCATTAGACTGTTCATTCCGATCAGCAGATCATTTAATTCTTCTTCACTTTCACTCAGGATAGCAATGTCATCAGCGAATCGTATCAGTGATATCCTTTGACCTTGTATTTTAATTCCACTCCTGAACCTCTCCTTTATTTCCATCATTGCTTCCTCGATGTACAGATTGAAGAGTAGGGGCGAAAGGCTACAGCCTTGTCTTACTCCCTTCTTAATACGAGCACTTTGTTCTTGATCGTCCACTCTTATTATTCCCTCTTGGTTGTTGTACATATTGTATATGACCCGTCTCTCCCTATAGCTTACCTCTACTTTTTTCAGAATCTCGAACAGCTTGCACCATTTTATATTGTTGAACGCTTTTCCAGGTCGACAAATCCTATGAACGTGTCTTGATTTTTCTTTAGCCTTGCTTCCATTATTAGCCATAACGCCAGAATTGCCTCTCTCGTGCCTTTACTTTTCCTAAGGCAAAACTGATCGTCACCCAGCGCATTCTCAATTTTCTTTTCCATTCTTCTATATATTATTCTTGTAAGCAGCTTCTTAGCATGAGCTGTTAAGCTGATTGTGCGATAATTCTCGTACTTGTCAGTTCTTGCCGTCTTCGGAATTGTGTGGATGGTATGTCAGATGGTATGTCGCCAGACTCATATATTCTACACACCAACGTGAATAGTCGTTTTGTTGCCACTTCCCCAAATGATTTTAGAAATTCTGATGGAATGTTATCTATCCCTTCTGCCTTATTTGACCGTAAGTCCTCCAAAGCTCTTTTAAATTCCGATTCTAATACTGGATCCCCTATCTCCTCTAAATCCACTCCTGTTTCTTCTTCTATCACATCAGACAAATCTTCACCCTCATAGAGGCTTTCAATGTATTCTTTCCACCTATCTGCTCTTTCCTCTGCATTTAACAGTGTAATTCCCGTTGCACTCTTAATGTTACCACCGTTGCTTTTAATGTCACCAAAGGTTGCTTTGACTTTCCTGTATGCTGAGTGTGTCCTTCCGACAATCATATCTTTTTCGATGTCTTCACATTTTTCCTGCAGCCATTTCGTCTTAGCTTCCCTGCACTTCCTATTTATTTCATTCCTCAGCGACTTGTATTTCTGTATATCTGATTTCCCCGGAACATGTTTGTGCTTCCTCCTTTCATCAATCAACTGAAGTATTTCTTCTGTTACCCGTGGTTTCTTCGCAGCTACCTTCTTTGTACCTATGTTTTACTTCCCAACTTCTGTGATGGCCCTTTTTAGAGATGTCAATTCCCCTTCAACTGTGCTGCCTACTGCGCTATTCCTTATTGCTGTATCTATAGCGTTAGAGAACTTCAAACGTATCTCGTCATTTCTTAGAAATTCCGTATCCCACTTCTTTGCGTATTGATTCTTCCTGACTAATGTCTTGAACTTCAGCCTACTCTTCATCACTACTATATTGTGATCTGAGTCTATATCTGCTCCTGGGTACGCCTTACAATCCAGTATCTGATTTCGGAATCTCTGTCTGACCATGATGTAATCTAATTGACATCTTCCCGTATCTCCCGGCCTTTTCTAAGTATACCTCCTCCTCTTGAGATTCTTAAACAGGATATTCGCTATTACTGGCTGAAACTTGTTACAGAACTCAATTAGTCTTTCTCCTCTTTCATTCCTTGTCCCAAGCCCATATTCTCCTGTAACCTTTTCTTCTACTCCTTCCCCAACAACTGCACTCCAGTAGCCCATGACTATTAGTTTTTCGTCCCCCTTTACATAGTGCATTACCCTTTCAATATTCTTATAAATTTTTCTCTATCTGTTCATCTTCAGCTTGCGACGTCGGCATGTATACCTGAACTGTCGTTGTCGGTGTTGGTCTGCTGTCGATTCTGATTAGAACTACCCGGCCACTGAACTGTTCACAGTAACACACCCTCTGCCCCACCTTCCTATTCATAACGAATCCTACACCTGTTACACCATTTTCTGCTGCTGTTGATATTACCCGATATTCATCTGACCACAAATCCTTATCTTCCTTCCACTTCACTTCACTGACCCCTACTATATCTATACTGAGCCTGTGCATTTCCCTTTTCAGATTTTCTAGTTTCCCTACCATGTTCAAGCCTCTGACATTCCACGCCCCGACTCGTAGGGCATTATCCTTTCGTTGATTATTCAATCTTTTTCTCATAGTAACCTCCCTCTTGGCAGTCCCCTCCCTGAGATCCGAATGGGGTACTATTCCGGAATCTTTTGCCAATCATCATGACACTTCTTCAACTACAGGCCGCATGTCCTGTCGATACACGTTACGTGTCATTGCTGATTCTTCCGCCTTTAGGGGCAATTTCCCACCTCTAGGACAAGAGAGTGCCCTGAACCTCTATCCGCTCCTCCGCCCTCTTTGACAAGGCCGTTGGCAGAATGAGGCTGACTTCTTATGCCGGAAATCTTCGGCCGCCAATGCTGATTATTTATCAAAATGTAGGCAGTGGCGGGCGTGGAACCCAGGATCGAAGAAGTTTTTATTATGAATCAAAGACGCTACCCCTAGACCACGGGTTTGCCGTTTTCACATTAATCAGGGCTGAAAACCCGATGCTACAACTCTGAAATACTACACTCCTGGAAATGGAAAAAAGCACACATTGACACCGGTGTGTCAGACCCACCATACTTGCTCCGGACACTGTGAGAGGGCTGTACAAGCAATGATCACACGCACAGCACAGCGAACACACAAGAAATCGCGGTGTCGGCCGTCGAATGGCGCTAGCTGCGCAGCATTTGTGCACCGCCGCCGTCAGTGTCAGCCAGTTTGCCGTGGCATACGGAGCTCCATCGCAGTCTTTAACACTGGTAGCATGCCGCGACAGCGTGGACGTGAACCGTATCTGCAGTTGACGGACTTTGAGCGAGGGCGTATAGTGGGCATGCGGGAGGCCGGGTGGACGTACCGCCGAATTGCTCAACACGTGGGGCGTGAGGTCTCCACAGTAAATCGATGTTGTCGCCAGTGGTCGGCGGAAGGTGCACGTGCCCGTCGACCTGGGACCGGACCGCAGCGACGCACGCATGCACGCCAAGACCGTAGGATCGTACGCAGTGCCGTAGTGGACCGCACCGCCACTTCCCAGCAAATTAGGGACACTGTTGCTCCTGGGGTATCGGCGAGGACCATTCGCAACCGTCTCCATGAAGCTGGGCTACGGTCCCGCACACCGTTAGGCCGTCTTCCGCTCACGCCCCAACATCGTGCAGCCCGCCTCCAGTGGTGTCGCGACAGGCGTGAATGGAGGGACGAATGGAGACGTGTCGTCTTCAGCGATGAGAGTCGCTTCTGTCTTGGTGCCAATGATGGTCGTATGCGTGTTTGGCGCCGTGCAGGTGAGAGCCACAATCAGGACTGCATACGACCGAGGCACACAGGGCAAACACCCGGCATCATGGTGTGGGGAGCGATCTCCTACACTGGCCGTACACCTCTGGTGATCGTCTAGGGGACACTGAATAGTGCACGGTACATCCAAACCGTCATCGAACCCATCGTTCTACAATTCCTACACCGGCAAGGGAACTTGCTGTTCATACAGGACAATGCACGTCCGCATGTATCCCGTGCCACCCAACGTGCTCTAGAAGGTGTAAGTCAACTACCCAGGCCAGCAAGGTCTCCGGATCTGTCCCCCATTGAGCATGTTTGGGACTGGATGAAGCGTCGTTTCACGCGGTCTGCACGTCTAGCACGAACGCTGGTCCAACTGAGGCTCCAGGTGGAAATGGCATGGCAAGCCGTTCCACAGGACTACATCCACCATCTCTACGATCGTCTCCATGGGAGAATAGCAGCCTGCATTGCTGTGAATGGTGGATATACACTGTACTAGTGCTGACATTGTGCATGCTCTGTTGCCTGTGTCTATGTGCCTGTGGTTCTGTCAGTGTGATCATGTGATGTATCTGACCCCAGGAATGTGTCAATTAAGTTTCCCCTTCCTGGGACTATGAATTAATTAAAAAATGCATGTACCAAAAACACGCAAAGAAATTAAGAATTAAACTATGTAACAAATGAGTGAGCTAGGAGTATACGACTTTCTGCTCGCAGCAGCTTATCCAACGGCGGCAGGGAGCACACTCACTGCTGCCCCTTCAATTTTTAGTCAGTGTACAATATTTCATTTTAAGAGGGTGGAGTTGAATGGATGAAGTAACAATTAAAATGCAGTGCACTATTAGATCCAGAAGAGAATCATAGAAACAGTGGATATAACGATTGTTTTATTCGTCCACGTTACAATATGACGCGGCCCTACAACCAGTAATCAATTGGATATCCACTGAATGGCGACAGATGCCTTTTGCAGATAATCCATGGATCCATGGTATATGCTCCATCGGACAGGAGGCAAACACTCCGCAACAGTCGTCAGAAGGGTTCAGGCCAGAGAACGGAACTATATGCTCTCCTCCGGACGATGTTTCCTTGACATTCGCTGGGTGAACTAGTGATTCTGAAAAAAAAATAATAGGTCAACACAAGTATGCATTTATCCTCGAAGATCATCTCCACCTCCACATGTAGTTTGTTTTTCCTCGGCACAAGGACATCTACCAGCAGGATAATGCAATGTAGCACACGGTTCTCAGTGTACGTGCTTGGTTAGTAGAGCAATAATATGAGTTTATCGTACTTCCCTACACACCAAACTCCATCGATTTAAAACTAATCGAGAATCTGGGGGAACACCTCAATCGGGCTGTTTGGTCCGTGTATCGTCAATAGAGAAACGTGGCGCAGTTGGGCTCAGTTCTGGAGTCAGAGGGGTTCCACAAACCTGTCGGTTCGTTCCAGAACTTCACTTACTATCTTTCCTTTCGTCTCGCAGCAGTCCACTCTGAAAAAGATGGTTATTCAGCATTTTCAGAGGTGGTCACTTTAATATGGGTTGTCAGTGTAATATCACATAGCACGAAAATCAACAGTAGCTACTACATAGAACTGCGTATATAGCGGTCAACGTCGAATCTAACACTGGCTACAAAGTTGTTTCTGTAAGATTGAGATGCTCAAAATTAATAATTAAGTCTGATCAACATCGCTTTAGATGAAGTTACAGTCGCTGGCGAGCTCGAAATTGTTATCAGTCTGTTGGGTTTTACATTTTGTTCACGAATGGTGAATGAACTCTTCTGTTGCGTAAATATTAATCACATGATAAATACAAGACGAAAACGATGGAAGTCGAATGATAACACCAGCAGAGTAACTTTTTCTTTAAATTTTGATTCCAGTTTTTTACTGTACGTAGTGCTATTTAGTAAACACGTCTTACACTACTCTGCAGCAGAAATAACATTTTCATTCAGTTTGAGGGAAAAGATTTTAGCACGAGACGCGAAGGGAGCGTGGCTCGTGGCACAACGACTGTTAAAGCTGGCAGCCATAAATGTCAGAAGGGCTTTCAGCGCCGGCTTCTCAAGTGTCAAAATAATGACCAGGCAGCAGCAGGATCTGACAAAACACGATTCGGCTGCTAGTCGAAGCCATTAGGAACTCCAACAAAAGCTGCAGAAGTTGCTGCCTCTCGACGCAAATCTGACCGTTCACAAGGAAACAATAGAGGCCCACTTCATTACATTCCAGCAGTGGGAGTGGAAAACTGTGCCGACGCTGCAAACGTTTATTAACATCAAAAGTCGTCAGTATTATTCCGCATATAAAAGTAAAAAAAAAGTAACCAGTGTTTCTTGAAACACACCGAAAATACCATTATAGCTTTCTGGAATATTTTATTTCGGTATCATAAAGAAATATCAAGGGTCGTACGGAGAATGTTTGTATTCTTCCGGCTGAAAGTCTGAGAATTTTTTCAGGTAAGATCATCATCTCCACTTATAGGTGTATTATTGCCATTTTTATCAATAATTACCAGTTGTCAAGGTATGAAATTAAAATTGGGTATATTTTTCCCTCGCCGGCCGCGGTGGTCTAGCGGTTCAGGCGCTCAGTCTGGAACCGCGCGACTGCTACGGTCGCAGGTTCGAATCCTGCCTCGGGCATAGATGTGTGTGATGTCCTTAGGTTACATAGGTTTAAGTAGTTCTAAGTTCTGATGACCTTAGATGTTAAGTCCCGTAGTGCTCAGAGCCATTTTATATTTTTCCCTCGTAGTGTTCAATATCGAAAACTGTAAGCTAAAGTACTTTCAGTATATTAACACGATATTACTTGGGTGTTATAGATGCAATTTTTTGCTATCTGGGGCAGTTAATTATAGGTGAATTTCTTCATACGAATTGTGAACTCTAATTTATTAAAGAATGTTCCCAAGAGTTTCGGCATCCACTTGTGCAAAATATTGACGTCTAGTGGCTCGGAAAAGGAAACATGAGAAAGAGAAGCTCTTACAAATTCCATAGATTGCAATCTTCGTCCTGTGCCTGTCATGATGGTGTACCAAAGATATACGTATATCCATACTTCTAGATTTCCGGAAACTGTCTGACATGTGCTCCACTGTCGACTGTTAACGAAGGTAAAAACATACTAAAATACAGGCTCAAAGATTTCTTAATTAATAGAACCCACTACTATGTCCTCTACGGTGAGAGACAAGGGTATCGTCAGGAGCCCCCAGAGAAGTGTAAAACGACCACTCTTGTTCTCTACATACAAGCAAGATGTTTATAAATTAGTTACGCAAAAGTAACCTTTAATAGTGAAAATGGTAAGTAACTTAGAGAAATGTTTGATAAAGTACTGAATGCAGCATATCTCAAGTTTTGTTTACAAATTTTAGTGTGGCTACCTTTTTTAACACAGCACATATCTCATCTTTAAAAATATGCTAGCAAATCCTATGAAGCAAGTCTTGAAGAATGGTGGCAACTGCTTGTGTTATCCGTTGCCGACATTTCAAGGAAGTGGGAAGTGAAGGAACAAAGTCTGTCTTTAATGAAATCCCCTATAAAGAACTTCGTTATGGCTAAATCAGGTGATAGTGGTGGCCAAGATTAGTTCCACCACGCCCAGTCCATGTCGGATACATTCCTACGGAGAAACATTTAATGACGTGGCGGGTCATCTTGCTGGAAAATCAATTCTGTCCCCATATTCGGTTGTTACTGAGGGGTAAGAGAAGGTTCAAGCATGGCCAGGCACGATATGCCAGTTACAGTTCACTCGGTAAGAAATAAAAGACCGGAAGTCTTGTTACAACTTACAGCGAAAGAATCAATAAGTGCCCAGCGTTATGCGTTATATTATTATTCAATCAGTATCAGTGCGGTGGATAAATAACCAGCAATATTATCACAGAAAAGACAACGACCGATAGTGCAAGAGACTTTTTCCAAGCGTTGTGAGTGTAGCTCTTTTACTTTCGATGTAATTAAGGCATACAAATAAAAAATTAAAATCATTACGCTGTGCTACTCTTAGAAAATTTTCTGAGGTAAGAGAATAGTATATTAATATCATGATTAACCATCAAAGTTGCCCGGCCGGTACTGCACGACTCTCCCCATGTGACTTCTCATCTAATTTTCCAGAATAAATCCTGTCAATCTTTTACTCGCCGTGTTCAAAGCATCCTTCTCCTCACCGACTCTGCTGAAAACCTCCACATTTATTACTCGGAATGTGTTCGCGGTTGCCAATATGGAAAACCATTAGTTGTACAGTGAAATGACGACATTGAAATTTGTTGCCGAACAGGGACTCGAACCCGAATTTCCCTCTTATAGTGAGCGATCGACTTACACCGGCGTTCGGAAAGTAAAGTCAACAGCACGATATCTCAATGGCATCAATGAAAATAATAGAATCTGCCTTGTCTGCACGCTAACATGTGTTGCAACCAACTTATAATCTCTGTAAATTATTCAAAACTCAAAATAGACAAATGTTGCTACCGTACATAAGCGTAAGGTCAAACCAGTATCACGAATGTAGCTACCAAAAACCCACATCAGAAAGTAGAGTAAGCGAGGCGCAGAGTACAAGCATCCGACAGCACAGAACAAGGTGCTCCCCAAACAAGTCCAAATGTTTCCACTGGTCCTCCCTGCCTGTGTATTCGGAAGGAATGAAAAATGGGGTCGAACCAATGTTGCTTTCGATTCTAACGACGTGTTTCCCATTCAGGAGATGCAGTCAGGCGTCCTTGCTGAACTGCGTTCGCCCTCACTCGGAGCCCCATGCGGAATGTTGCTTGGTGACCGTTAGAGAGATTAGATTGCGAGTTCGTGTAGGTACAGAAAGTGCACACGGCTCAATTTTATGACTTCTACCACAGGTTGAAGATACCGCTTCGGTTGTAAAGCTCTTTTATTATCACACGACCGGTTTCCTGGTCTTATAAGCCATTCTGCGGGTGTCGTAAATTGGTGCTGTGACCACCGAGCGCCGCGGTGGACATGTACTAGGGCTAGTACAGGTATGTGGAATATATTTATATGTTTTGACGATGCCATTATGGTCTTACCACTTTAGAACGCGGTGTAAAAATTATCTGAGGATGGTCATTACGGTCTGGAACAGGTCACCGTCTAAAGAATTCATATTGTGATCAATGACGGAAATAAGAAACATTTGACACTATCGGATGACAGTTTGTATACGCGACCACGTTGCAGTTGGAGAAACGCGCACAATTTTGTTCAAGAAAATGCACTGCCTGTATCCATCTGAATGTTTAGTACATCATTCTTAAATATTTTAAGTAGATCGGGGGAGAAGCTTTCGAGAATTTTGCTGACAGCGTCTGCCTGTTATACTGGGTGGTCCATTGATCGTGACCGCGCCAAATATCTCACGTAATAAGCATCAAACGAAGAAAACTACAAAGAACGAAACTTATCTAGCTTGAAGGGGGAAACAGATGGAACTATGGTTGGCCCGCGAGATGGCGCTGCCATAGGTCAAACGGATATCAACTACGTGTTTCTAAATAGGAACCCAATATTTATTACATATTCGTGTAGTACGTACAGAAATATGAATGTTTTAGTTGTACCTGCGATTAGTTCGCCTTCCGTAGTGTTCGCACATGCATTGACAATGCGGTGACGCATGTTGTCAGGCACTGTCGGTGGATCACAATAGCAAATATCCTTCAACTTTCCCCACAGAAACAAATCCGGGGACGTCATATACGGTGAACGAACGGGCCATGGTATGGTGCTTCGGCGACCAATCCACCTGTCATGAAATATGCTGTACAATACCGCTTCAACCGCACGCGAGCTATGTGCAGGACATCCATCATGTTGGAAGTACATCGCCATTCTGTGATGCTGTGAAACATCTTGTTGTAACATCGGTAGAACATTACGTAGGAAATCAACATACATTGCATCATTTAGATTGCCATCGATAAAATGGGGCACAAGTATCATTCATCCCATAATGACGCACCATACGTTAAACCGCCAAGATCGCTCATGTTCCACTGGTCGCAGCCATATTGGATTTTCCATTGCTCACTAGTGCATATTATGCTAGTTTACATTACCGCTGCCGGTGAATGACGCTTCATCCCTAAATAGAACGCGTGCAAGAACCCTGTCATCGTCCTGTTACTTCTCTTGTGCCCAGTGGCAGAACTGTATACGACAATCAAAGTCGTCGCCATGCAATTCCTGGTGCATAGAAATATAGTAAGGGTGCAATCGATGTTGATGTATCATTCTCAACACCGACATATTTGAGATTACCGATTCTCGCCCAACTTGTCTGCTACTGATGTCCGGATTAGCAGCGACAGCAGCTAAAACACCTATTTGGGCATCATCATTTGTTGCAGGTCGTGGTTGACTTTTCACACGTGGCTGAACACACCCAGTTACATTAAATAACGTAACTATCTGGCGAACGGTCCGGATACTTGGATGGTGTCGTCCAGGATACCGAGCAGCATACACAGCACAGGCATGTTGGGCACTTTGATCACAATAGCAATACATCATACGATATCGACCTTTTCCGCAGTTGGTAAACGGTCTATTTTAACACGGGTAACGTATCACGAAGCAAATACCGTCCGCAGCGGAGGAATGTTACGTGATACCACGTACTTACACATTTGTGACTGTTACAGCGCGATCTATCACAAAGCCAAGAAAGTGGTCCAACTATAACATTCATATTTCTTTACGTACTACACTAATACGTAATAAAAATGTGGGTTCCTGTTTTCAAAATAAAACGCTGATGATATCCGTTTCACCTATGGCAGCACCATCTAGCGGGCAAACCATAGCGCCATCTGGTTTCCTCCTTCGAGCTACAAGAGTTTTGTTCTTTGTAGTTTTTCCCTTTGATGCTTATTTCGTGAGATATTTGACCCGGTCACCATCATTTGGACCATCCTGTATATTACATACTGGGTGATCAAAATGTCAATATAAAATTGAAAACTTAATAAACCACGGAATAGTGTAGATTGAGAGGTAAAATATGACACACATGCTTGGAATGACATGCGGTTTTATTAGAACAAAAAGAAACGAAGTTCACAAAATGTCCGACAGACGGCGTTGGGCAGCAAAACGTCAGTGACTGCGCATGATAATCGTCATGCTTGGCCTCCCAGGTCCCCAGACCTCAGTCCGTCTTATTATTGGCTTTGGGGTTACCTGAAGTCGCAAGTGTATTGTGATCGACCGACAATCGGAAGGGTTGCTGAAAGACAACATCCGACGCCAGTGCCTCACCATAACTCCGGACATGCTTTACAGTGCTGTTCACAACATTATTCCTCGACTACAGCTATTGTTGAGGAATGGTGGTGGACATATTGAGGATTTCGTGTAAAGAACATCATCTTTGCTTTGTCTTACTTCGATATGCTAATTATTGCTATTCTGATCAGATGAAACGTCGGACATTTTTTGAACTTTTGTATTATTATGGTTCCAATAAAACCCCATGTCATGCCAAGCGTGTGCGTCAATTTGTACCCCTCTTTCTGCATTATTTCGTGATTTATTCAATTTTCAAATTTATAATAACTTTTTGATCACCCGGTATATTAAAATGTATAACCTGTGTCTGTCCTAGTGAAAATTTGCAGTAAATCATTGAGTACTTTTCGAGATATTTGGTAACAAGGTAAACAACGACTCACCTTTGTATAGTGGTATAGATACATCCCACACACAGACAGAACAGGCGATCTCTGTGGGCAAAACCACCCCTTTGTTCCGTCTTCTCGACTTCTATCCCACCATGTATGGCTGTCCTATCGCCCTCACCCCCGCCCTTAAGTACCTTGACGTCACCCTTGACCGTCGCCTCTCTTCGACCCCCCCATCTCTGGATAATCCAAGTAAAGGCACGCTCCTGACTCTGCATCCTCAAGCTCCTTTCTGGCCACACATGTGGTCTGGACCCCTCCACCATGATCCACACCTATAAATCCCTTATCCATTCTATCCTCTTCTACGGTCATCCCACCTTGATTTCCGCCCCTCCTACCTTTTTCAAATCCCTTCGAATCCTAGAACGCCATGTGGTCCGCCTCGCCTATCGCATCCGTCTCTCCTCCCCCACGTGGATCCTATATGACCTTATTCCGTTCCCGTCACCTCCTTCTTTTTCTCAAACGGATACGGATCCTCTACACCTCCAGCAAACTTTATCCCCCTCACCCACTTGTCTCTCCAATCCTCTCCCGCCTTCGTCCACTGCCGCAAATGCATTCCCACATCCCGCCTGCTCTCCATCTCACCACTCTCCATACCCTCGCCCAAGGTGGCTTCCACCAACTACCGCTCCCTGATGATGCCCTCATCCCCTCCATCTACACCGCTTCCCTCCTACCAACTTTGATCCTCCTCTACTGCACACTGTGTTATTTACTGAGGGCACCCTTCTCCTTTCTCTTCCTCCTCCCTTCCTCCCTCCCACCTCCCCCCATGCTACCCCTTCCCCCTACCTTATTTCCTCCCCCTCCCATCTCCTCTGCCACTGGCATCTACACACTCCCATCTCCCTCCTCCCCACCTTTGTCCCCTTTAGCCAGGTCTGCGAACTCGTACACGTATAGTGAAAATCACGCGGCGCAGATCGTCGCCTAGTGTTTCTGTATGACATCGTGTTCCTGCTCAAGCGTTCCAGTGTTTAATCGTTTGTGCTCCACCGTTCGCGTGTCATCTCTCATCTCTGTGCGTGTCCCCGTGTTTGAACATTTTTATTTAGGACCCTGGTCCCGTGAACGGCTCCGTGTGTTTCAATTTTGTATGTCTACGTTTGTATATGTACCATGTCTGTCGTGCGATTGTCTTCTTTTGTATCATTAGTTTTATCTGTGGCCGAAGAGCGGCGTAGTATGCCGCTTCTGGCCTACCTGTATCAGGTGTGAAATTAACAGTAAAGAGAAAAAAGCGGACAGAAAATACGTCTAGCGGAATTACAACGTAACGATCCGTTAGCTAAAACTCAAAGTATCACATTTACCATTTCTTTAGTATAAAAATGACGTTTTATTCACCCAGTGCGAGGTATAGGATTTAGTATTTTGCTAACATTATGGAAATCACTTTCTTTCTTCCCCGCCAGAAAGATATAATAGCAACACAAATCTGCTACATGCGAAAAAGTAATCATCAGCGAGCTCCTGCGAGGTGGTTGTGTGCGCACCGTGGCTCGCCGTGGCAGACAAATGTCTGCGGAGTGTTTTCACACCGCGCCGCCGCGCGGCCCTCGACAGATAGCGGCCCCGCCACCGGGGCCAGCAGACGTGCTGCGGGCCCGCATAATACTATCGGGCTGCGCTGCGCTGCCCTCCCCTGGCGGCGGCCGCGGTAATGTCGCCGCGACGACACAACGCTGGCGCGCCAGCAGCCGGGCGATCCCTGCCGCTGCAGAAAAAGAGAAGAACAAAATACGTTTCCTCTTCGCAGAGCGCCACCCTGCTAATGGCACTGCCCATTTAAACTTTTTGCAGCGCATAATTTCGCCGCCATTAGGGCTTATTATATTTTTGATAACAATAGGGTCCGTACGAAGCGCTGCGCTATCTACGCACCAAGAGTTTGCTGCAGAACTCCTAAACATGTTCTTTGCACTGCTACATTGATAACTAAGACAAAAGAAGATATTATGTACGAGAGATCTCAGTCTAGTGAAGGGGAATTTCATTTCAGCATGTGCGGTGATCACTGACAAGATAGCCGTGTAATTCAACGTTCAGTGAGACTGAAATATGAAGTATAGTGACCTACCAGGATGTAATAAGCAGTGAACAATTGCCCATCCTTCGTCAAAATAGCTTAAGTCAGTGGAATTCCCGATAAGCGGTTAGTAGAGTTGCTAAAATAATCTCTCAACGTCGCTGTCGTCAGCTTGTAGTCCTGGGGTTAGCGGTCATGGCTACCATTCATGCGCTCAGTGTTCGATTCCCGGATGGGTCACGAATTGTCTCCGCTCGGTATTGGGTGTGAGTGTTCTCTAAATCATCAGGGCGTTAGCCATCAAAGAGGAAGCAAAGAAAAAGTATGGCACCAGGCGGGTGAACACCCAGAAAGGAGACTCTCGGCTAGAAGTACCATACGCAGATTTCGCCTGTACACCACTTACATAAAATCACCAGAAAAGTAATTGTAATAATACACTACCAACAATCGTTATTTCGATACCTTTGTTACATAACCAGTTTCGTTTTCCAGTCACGTCATCTTCATGGCTGTCGCATGAATGATGCAAGTACCAATCGTGAATGTATAAGAGGAAGCAGCATTACTCGTATCCGGTTCCGTAGATATCTAAACTCCATTAGCATGAGTGCCCTTTACCCGTGTGAAAGAAACTCACACGCTTGAAATGCACATGTGTGAAGAGCATACAGGATCAAGAAGTTTGGATATCTTCGGAAGCAGATGTGAATATTCGGCTCTTGTATTAGATACAAGGTGTCAGTTTTGAACTATGTGAAGAAAATCTAAATTAGTTACAGGCTATGGCGCCCATCCATTTAATTCGACACGCTAACGTTACTACACATATTCAGATATAGGCTGTGACATGTTCGATATGCCTCCCATCATTGGCGCTTATGTAGCGCAGACCAGCAGCGAAAATCTGCAAGACCCGCTGTCGATGACATCCTGAATGTTTGTGTACACCTTGTCGTAAATGTAGCCCCACAAAAAGAAATAGGGCAGCCAATATAGGCCTCCGGATATCAAAGAGCCAGAATGCGGTCCCCAAGGTGCTCTTCCAGGACAGAAAACACTCTCCTGCTTCGATGAGGTGGAGTTCCTGAGCCATGCACGGCTCGTATTCGTGCGGTTGACTACTTGACATCTTGTTTTTGCGGTACTGCCGTTCTGTTTCTTACTAGATTTACTGGCGTCATTGAGTTGCCGGCTTGCCTCCCCGTGACTGGCAGCAGCAGCGATTATCGATAAGAGTACTGTCGTACTATCTTTGAAGCGAGCGCTAGTATTTCCGGGTCATCATGTGTCGGGAGTTCAGTCGGGATGGAGCTCTAGTGAGGTCTGCACAGCCAATACTTGCCCGACCCCTGGTGACACACATGCACTGTCCGACAGAATGAGACTTGAGCAGGGACGACCGATGGTTGGTCGTCCGGTCGGTCGTCTCATCGGGTGACATGTATTTGGTCGCCCCTCCAACTGATCATCCAGCAGAACGTGGCTGGATTCCTTCCTTGTGCAGGGATGTCACGTGGCCAATGGGCAAGTGCTTCCTCTTCATGATTGGGTAGAACCAGTGTCTCCGGGTCATCGTGTGTCCGAGTTGCGAACAGACATCAAGGCAGTCGGGACGGAGTAGCAGAGCGCTCCGGACAGCCAGATTGCCAGATTGTTGCCAACACACATGACGTGAGTGAGGACGACCTTGGTTGTTCGTTCGGTTGGTCGTGTCATTGGACGACGTGTATTAGGTCGCCGACCACTTCTGGGCTGTGTGTGTGTGTGTGTGTGTGTGTGTGTGTGTGTGTGTGTGTCGACGCGTGTATTTTCCTTCTAGCTTCGCAGTAACTGGTTTTAGTATCATTCGAGTTGTTTGTGGAAGTGTTTCCATCTAACTATGTGTACCTTGTGGTTTTCACTGATCAGTTATTGTATGCCCACCGAACATGGACGCTGAGGTTGAGTGATCAGTTAATCTGTTATGAAACCTCAACTACTGTGACATTTCCTCATTCATTTGTAGGTTTTTGCCCCCTTGGCCGTTTGGGCTAGCAACATCCTATGATGTGTTGGAGTCGATGAAAGCAGCCGTCATCTTATGTTGTGATTAAATTGACTGTTACTTATCAATACAGTGCACCAGCGGTATTTTCTGCCCTGGGACCATTGGCGCTCCAGTTGCCTGCCCTGGTCGTTAGCGTAGTTTGTAGGCAGTGGGCCTTTTATTCATCATGTTGTTGCTGTCCAGCATGGCGTCTAGTTCGACAGCCTTTTAAGTTGTTTGGTTCACATTTGGTTAGAGTGGTTATTGTCTCCATGGGTGTTTTTAGATGCCAATTTCGGACGCGTAGTGCTGTTCGTAATCTCGTCCTCGGCCGATATTCTCCATTGTTGTGCCATTGGTCGGACGGAAGGGAATTTTTTTTTATTGTTCGTCGGTCCTTGGGCCATCCCTAGCTTGGTTTGCCATCCGATTGCCTAACTTCAATTCTTGGCTTCCTGTCTCAGCACACCTTAGGTTTGAGCTACACTCCCAGGCCGACCCTTTGGAACACTTATGAGCACCACTTAGTCTCTTCGTTTTAAACTGTGATATTCATTTTAGTTGAAGTATTGTGCGAGGCCTTTGGCCATGTATTAATTCATGTTTTCTTTTTTTTTAAAATAAATGCCTTCAGCCATTTTAAATTGAAATTTTGAGCATTGATTGTTTTAGGAAATAAACTTTTTTATTCTTAGAATTTGTTTTGTCTGAAATTATTTGTAATCCAAGCTTTAAGCTGTTAGTTGTTCAGTGCGTTATTTGGGGCCTTCATCATTTCCATAAGTTAATCGGGTATTCGGCCGTTCTGTTGTAGTTTAAAAAGAAATTTTCTTGCAAAACTATTGTTTACTAATGGGCAATACCTATAGTTGTCCTTCAGATATGTATTGTAGGCCTTAAGCCGTCAATTGTTATCACTGCATGTTTCTAAAAGAATTGTTAACATTGTACTTTTTATTGCTTTTTATTTCTAAGCCAGGCCTTCAGCCGTTCTTGTTTTTGCTGTGTGGTTTTGGGCCTTCAGCCCAGAAAGCATCTCACGTTTTCTTTAACTAGGCCTTCAGCAGTATTGTTTACTTGCGATTCTTTTAAGCCAATGTGTAAATAAGTGGTTCTTAGAAAAACATAGTTATGTGTTTCATTGTCACAGTTACTGTTTACGGCCCCATCGACAACCTTAATCTTAACCTGTGCGCTCTCTGACTACCTACCAACCAGTTCTCTGCTCCGTCTTCCATGAAATATATCTTGTTGAAATCATCTTCCGTAACTTTCACCTACCGTTCGGTAGTCACCGTGGCGTCAAGGAATATCGCACCTATTATTCCGTGACTGAACACTGCACATCAAACATTCACCCACTGGTGGTGAATAGACTTCTCGATCGTGAAATGCGGATTCAGTCTCCCAGAGCCGCCATTTTTTCTTATTGACTAACCTATCCAAATGAAAATAGGCTTTATCGCTAAACCATATAACGCGTACTAATTCCCATTATGCCCCGATAAGAACCGTGCAGTTTGAACGTCCTAAAGCAAACCGTTCAGAGGTTCTGAGTATTTTATTTCGTACAGTTCAATAACTGCCACCCTGTATGCATGAGAAGTATATCGAGTCATTCAAGCCGGAAGATGACGCGACTGGAAAGTGGAAGTTGGTCGTCTAATAAAATAATGACTGCATAACGGCTGTTGGTACTGTATTATTACATCTAATCGAGCAGCCGCTGTCCCACGCTCCTGAACCCAAGATGGATTTACATTTACTGGACAAATAATTAGTCACCTAAGAGCGCACGCACACATGAATCATTAAGCTTTAATAGGTGACGCAGCGATACTGTGACATGCTCAATTGTGCACCAACTGCCTCTACGTGAGCGTAAGGCAGTAACGTTACTGAGACATTCATATTTCGTGCGGCCATTTGTATGTACACAAGGGTAAATGTAAGGACGTGACAGAATGGCAACGGGGGGCGCCATTATGTTTGGCAGCGCCCATGGCCATGCGGTTTGTGGATTTGTTTCGCGACCGACTGTTCAACGTGTCTACAAGCAGTGGTGTAACTCGCGTGGCTAAAATACACGACAGCACAATCGTGGTCGGAAAAATACCGTGATCAAGATGGACCGGAGACGCGTTTCACGGCTTGTGAATCAAAATCTCTTCCAAACCAAGCAAGAATTGTTGCAAGCAGTGAATGACGGTCAGTACAAACCCGTCAGCGGTTTCTGAGTGGGACGAGAACCGTCTTCAGTAAACATTTGCAGTCGTTCACCACTCAAGAGACAATGCTCACCCTGTTTTTCATGCCAACAGCGAAGTTCATCGGGCTGGACGAGTATGTGACTGGTATTTTGAACACTGACTGACCCGCCCTCATTCTTCTCGACTGGTATGCTGAATTGTCTGACCTGAACCCCATAGAAAAACTGTGGGACATGTTGGAACAACGTTTTAACGCCGACAGCAGCATCGCCGCAATTCAGTGGAACTGCGCAATGAGATGCTATGCAAATCGCTTAACCGGGATGCTATACACCTTCACAACCGTATGAACTCATTTCCTAACCGAATCCAGGTGATTATGAAATTCAGGGACACACGTATATTGTCTTAAATTATGCTTATAATGATAATTCTGGCTGGGACTGTCTTGTCCGACAACAGGCAACAAGGTGTTCGATGTCATTTGCAAACTGTGTATCACTGTACAAAGTAATGTCTCCGGATTTTTACTCTGTTCTGAGTATCAGCCGAGGTATTACATGTGATTCATTTTATTCAGGCAATTTCCCGGCTTTGTTGACGCAAGTTGCGACCCTCTGCCGCTATAGGGATCCGAATTGTAACCTGTAACATGATAGTGTGCAAAGTAACTATGTAGATGCAAGAGAAACAACGTATTGTAATCGCATTTCTAACCGTAGAAAACGTGCCTGCAGTTGAATTCCACAGAGGAATGAAAACTGTGTACGATGACGGTTGTACCGACGTCACTAATGTGTTCATTGTCGCAATGAAACAAACGCTTCCAGAATGAGATTTTCACTCTGCAGCGGAGCGTGCGCTAAGATGAAACATCCTGGCAGATTAAAACTGTGTGCCCGACCGAGACTCGAACTCGGGACCTTTGCCTTTTGCGGGCAAGTGCTCTACCATCTGAGCTACCGAAACACGACACACGCCCGGTATTCACAGCTTTACTTCTGCCAGTATCTCGCCTTCTGGCAGAAGTAAAGCTGTGAATACCGGGCGTGTGTCGTGTTTCGGTAGCTCAGATGATACAGCACTTGCCCGCGAAAGGCAAAGGTCTCGAGTTCGAGTCTCGGTCGGGCACACAGTTTTAATCTGCCAGGAAATTTCAAGCAAATGGTTGTGCCAATCTCAACGTGGACGACCGTGAACGGTGACCGACGAGACTCAGTGGAATCGGGTTGATAAACTCCTCAGAGAAAACGTTCAGCTAAACAGAGACACAGCTCTCCGGTTTGCGCGGCATATCACAACAGCTTGTACAGGCCATCATTGGAGAACTGGGTAGAGACAACTGTGTCCATGGTGGGTGCCTCGAATGCTGACTGCATTCAGAGAAAACTAGATGTCTTTCAAAAAATTATTTTGCGTTCTAACGTGATGCTCATTGGTTTCTTAACAACATAATGACGGATGATGAAGGCTGAGTTCACCAATTTCTCCACCAAAACAAGAAATAATCAATTGAGTTCTGCCACAACTTTAAGGCTTTTTCAACAGCAGTCAAATGCATGCTCAGAGTGTTCTGGAATGTTCAAGGTGAGGCGCATTTCGAAGGTATTACGACGCTCTACGCTCTACGCTCGACCATGTACCTGTATTCACAGATGGCTCTAAACAGGGGGACTCTGTTGGTTGTGCTGTTGTTTTCCCTGATCGAGTCGTCAAGTTACGGCTTCCTGCGGCGTTTACCATCATCGATGCCGAATTGTTTGCAATCTTGCGGGCATTGGAGCAGATGAGATGTGATACCAGTCTTACGTTCCTCATCTTTTCTGACTCCCTGAGTGCCCTTCAGACCATGCAACACTTGTACCCAGCGGATACGGTCGTCCAGAACATCCATGATGCCCTACTCCACCTGCAACGGCAGGGGAAGGAGGTTTCTTTCTGCTGGCTGCCGGGGCACGTGGGTATTAGGGGAAACGAACTGGCGGATGTGGCTGCCAAAGATGCATGTTCCCTCCCTCACGTTGTTGAATGTGCAGTCCCCCTCCATGCTGTAACCTCCCTTTGGCGTTTTCGTGTTATGCATCAATGGGAAGAGGAGTGGTTGGCAGTTTCTGACAATAAGCTGCGTCTGGTAAAGGCCACTACGCGACCATGGCGTACGTCCTACCAGTCATACAGGCGGGATGAGGTTCTCCTCACTCGCCTCCGCATTGGACAAAGTCCCTTCACGCATGGTGTTTTACTCCGGCGGGAGGACCCCCCAATCTGCAGTGCTTGTGGCGTCCAGATTACTGTCCGCCACATTTTACTTGACTGTCTTTTATTCTCTGACCAGAGGGCGGTGGTTTCCTTGCCACCGGATTTGGCCTCTATTTTGCAAGACGACGCAGCGACTGTGGTTAAGGTCTTACGGTTTTGTGTCCTGTCCAATCTGTTGCCTCGGATTTTAGGGAGAAGGTTTTAATGTGCTGCTGGGTGACTGGCTCACCCAGCTTTTAGGTAAGAGGTCCGCCAGTCACGATTACCTCCTTGTTTCCCTTCGGTATCTGTTCTCTTTTCCTTGTGTTTCCTTTCCTTTTTAGTGTGTTTCTTCTCCTCTTGTTTTGCCTCTGTATGTGCGCATTTGGAACTGCGTCAGGCCTGTGTCTTTTAGCCGTTCTCCTTGTTCGGCGTCCGTCTTCGTCCCTTCACCGCTTATGTTCCTGTTTCTATGCGTTTGGGCGCTGATGACCACGCTGTTTAGCGCCCGTAAACCTCAAACACACACACCACACACGACGCTCTAAGAAAACTGAAAGTACGAAGTCGAAAAGTTTGTCTACGCTTTGAGCCGCCCTTGTGACCGAGCGGTTCTAGGCGCTTCAGTCTGGAACCCCGCGACCGCTACGGTCGCAGGTTCGAATCCTGTCTCGGGAATGGATGTCTTTGATGTCCTTAGGTTAGTTAGGTTTAAGTAGTTCTAAGTTCTAGGAGACTGATGACCTCAGATGTTAAGTTCCATAGTGCTCAGATCCATTTGAACCATTTCGACAATTGGAGCAACCTCCCTTCACCACTACAGTGCCAGTCTACAGACGAGAGTAGCGACATCTGCAACGTTCCGACGCTCTTGCATAAATGGGGCGAGACTAGTAGCATCGAACATTTCCTGGAACCACCTTTTTGCTATACTAGTCTTCAGTTCGATTCTGACTTGTATACTTAGCGTATGTATACTGTGATATTTAGCTACCGCCACGATGTGATGCATACAGTACCAGTTGTAGATTGTTGTCATTAACTTCAAGCGCTTTCAGTTAAGGTAAGTCTTAATGAAATAGCTAACAACTGTTCATGTTTGTAATTCCATATTCATATTTTTCGAAACAAGTCGGCAAAATATGTGAGTGGCAACTGTAATAGATTTGTAACAAATACTTTATAACCATTAAATTATAATCAGTCTACCTCTGCCCAAAGAAATGTCGGATAGTTTCAAATCTAGTTTGAAAAAGTCTGTCTTACCGTTTTACAGGAAGTTTATTTTAACTGGAGACAGCTAAATATCTCGAAACCGATGTATCGTATGAGAATAACGATCTATGTGAAAAGTTAGTATTAGTAAAGGACTGATCTGTGTGCAACAACTAGCCATCTTTAACCACCCCTCCTGCGTCCGCTGGGTCAACTTCGTATTTTTAACCAGTATTTTATTGTATATTCGGATTCTGCGCCGAAGAACACTTACAGCTTACCCAATCCTGCCCGAGGCAGGATTAGAACCTGCGACCGCGTCGGGCGCGTGGTTCCAGACTGAAGCGCCTAGAACCTCTCGGCCACAGACACCGGCTACGATTGTACAGTACTAATAATACAGCTAGATACTAACATCTCTGACAAACTAGCTAATTGTATGGCAACGTAGATTTATGTTTCTTAGAGGTTTGATGTGAGCCCTCAAACCACCGGAATTAATAACTTTGGTGGTCGCTCTCGAATCCAGCCAACAGGTTGGCTGATTTTGGTGTGTGTCTCCATTCACCTGCTGCACTGGCAGCAACACGGCTAACGGTGGAATACAGACCACAACAGTTGTAATAAGGTACAATGTCCGTGAACTGACACTTCCCATGGACTCTTAAAGAAACTAAGCGCCCCAGCGATGAGAGGCAAATGCACTTATCGATATTAAGCATCCCTACGCCAACAGAAGGCTATTGCGTCCGCGTTGTTGTTCCTGGGTCGCTCTAAATGCGTCCGTTCATATTTGCAGAAAAAAAGGCACACTAGATATTTGTCAGTTACAGCGTCACCTACCACGGATGGAGAATAAACGTTTGAGTAACCCGTACGTATTTTTTGACATAGTACATGAATATGCAGTAAAAACTGGGATTTCACCTTTGGAAAATACGAAGGTGACGCCGCCAATGTAGGAGAGACAGTTAGGAGGCGTCCAGTTGTACCTGGGGAACATTTCCCCTTTACTTATATCAACTTTTCACTTTAACACTTTTCTCCTACGATATGTCATTCTCTAGAAATTTATTTGCCTCAAAATAAACACCATGTATAATCCACCTGCAACCTTCCAGTGTCTTCAAAAGTGTTCGACTTATACAAACTTCTTTAATGATTTTGAAACCATGTGTTAGTGATTAAGAAATTGCGCTCTATGCAAAAATTCTAACGGTGATTTCCTTATTCATTTCTTCCTTTTCTATCGAACTACAGTACATCACAATTAAACTACTGTTTACTTTAACTATTTGAATACTTCCTTTTGTCTCAGACTTACTCTTTATCACTTCTACACCTTGATCGTAGTAATCACAGAAGCTTGTACCGCTGTGCTTGGTGTGTTCTTTGTGTCCATCTTGCCTTCGTTCATTCTAATGGGGGTTTAATGATAGTACTGCAATACTACTTCATTGATTGTTTCACTAGCTAACGCAGAGTGGTTGAATTACAAGATCCTGTCGTAATAAACTTTGAGAACTGCTGTCACATACTGAAGGTTATTGCAGTAAACTGCACTTACATGCTCCAAGTTGCAATATTAAAAGTTGTTACGAGAGTCACAGCAAGTTGTTCCTCAGGAGCGATTAGTTTCCAAAAAATTGTCGAATGTATGATGAGGTAGAGAAAGTTAATGGACGGTCATTAATCAAACATGTTGACAGCGAAATACGAAAACATGAATTATGTATCATGTGAGAGAATGTACCACAAAGAAAACATAAACCGGCCTTTGGACTTACAAACTGGCTGCTTTAACGTCTGGTCGATGAGTCGCAGGAAATGATACCGCAAAAGTTAACGTAGTAGGTGTTTAAATAAGTGACATCGAGCTGTAAGTTATTTTATATCCAAAAGTTAATTAGAAGATGTCAACTGCATAATCCTACACGATGAGATGCAGTAACTTTTACGGAAAACAGGCGTTACTTGTTAGTCTGCTACGCTGAATAACATATAGACGGCCTTACGATACCTGTAATTAGATTCTACTGAAAAAAACCAGAACTGTTGCTTCCTGGAATAAAAGAAGTTTGTTTTGCGATTAACATGAATGTAAATTAGAAGGAAATATTCAGGCGAGTTTGGTAGATTAATAAAAAATGATTCAAATGGCTCTAAGCACTATGGGACTTAACATCTGAGGTCATCAATTCCCTAGACGTAGAACTACTTAAACCTCAACCGCTCGACCACAACGGCCGCCTGTACATTAATAAATGGAGACAATTAACATTGGTTTTTATTGCAGAGGATCGTTGTCAACAAGTTAAACATGTTGTAACAGTTTCCAGAATGAGATTTGCACTCTGCAGTGGAGCGTGCGCTGATATGAAACTTCCTGACAGATTGAAACTGTGTGCCCGACCGAGACTCGAACTCGGGACCTTTGCCTTTCGCGTGCAAGTGCTCTGCCATCTGAGCTACCGAAGCACGACTCACGCGAAAGGCAAAGGTCCCGAGTTCGAATCTCGGTGGGGCACACATTTTTAATCTGCGAGGAAGTTTCATGTTGGTTAAAAGGTTGTCATGATTAGTAGGCACACGGATTTAATAATTTTGAGGACGTGATCTGTTTTTCATGTACTTAAAAAAATAAGATTACCATTAAGTGCTATGTGTACCACATTATTACGAGAAAGGTGGGAGGGGCGCTTACAACAGTACATGCAGGGAACTTGTGCGACCTGTTTCCCAGTATCACTTAGGTCTTTAGGGTGGCCATTGCATTAAAGGAAGACAGTGCAAGGGAATCCTTGTCGCAGTAATGAGCAAGACTAAGCTTAAACCGCACAAACAATTAAACTTTCGTGGCTACTGCGTCTATCGTACCGACCGAACGGGCAACGCCGTGATAGGTCGAACTGCAATCGTCGTATACAGAGACATTGAGCACACAAACATATAGCTCCCAGAACTGGAAAAAATCGAGGCCACGGCCATCAGGATCAAGTTACACGGAGCCTATACTACACTGATATCTGCATACAACAGTCCTGAAGGCATTTCAACACGCGATATCAGCACACTACTCAATATCTCACGGCGAGTAATAGTCGCTAGAGATTTGAATGCAAAATACCGCAGGCCGGAGTGGCCCAGCGGTTCTAGGCGCTTCAGCCTGGAACCGCGCGTTCGAATACTGCGTCGGGCAGGTTTAAGTAGTTCTAAGTTCTAGGGGACTGATGACCTCAGATATTAAGTCCCATAGTGCTCAGAGAAATTTTTTTTATTATTTATTTATTTATTTATTTATTTATTTATTGCAAAACACCCAGAATGGAATTCACACATACGAAATCACAAAGAAAAAAGCTATACGAACAATCACTAGGCAGAAACTACATCACACTAGCGCCGAATGAACCGACGCACATTCACTATCAGAGGGGACACAGGCCAGATGTGTTAGACAAGGGCATTACGTCGACACTCAACGTTGCCGCTGAAAACTATCTGCCCTCAAACCACCAATCTGTAATACTATACATTGAGGAAACACTGCAGCACATGGAACATCGCAGGATGTTGGACTACGGGCGTGCGAATTGGACATTGTTCAATGAAACTCTCGATAGCTATATCCCACCCATACACGAAATTAACGAATCAGCACAAACTGACGAGGCAGTAGAAACCCTCACTGACGCCGTCCAGGACGCATTGGCGGCACCATACCTGACCGCACCACACAACACAGTGCGGCCCTGCCCCAGGAAATCCTGGGCCTAATCTCAATGAGGAATCGCCTCAGGACACAATGGCAGCGCATCAGGCGTCAGTACTTGCAACGGCACATTAACAGACTACAGGGCAGAATACAAACACATAGAACACAACAGTGGAACCAAAAACCTGAAGGGCTGGACACCGCATGACCTGGTGTGTGGCAACTAGCCCGACACTTCACCAGGGAGAATATGCACACCCCAACGCTCCAAGGGCCTGATGGACCTGCATAGTCAGCTTAGGACAAAGCAGAACTAATGGCCCGCATTCATGCAGCGTCATTCACACCGAACCTGGTACCATCAGATCCACCGTTTACACTTGCTACTGACCAGGAGCTTACACGCATTTTAGCCCAACTATCGCGCAACGACATTCTACGTGCTAGTACAGCCGAAGTCTCCTGGGTTATAATGCATTCCTCTTTTAGAAAAACCCCTGGTCATGATGGCGTTGAAACCGTGTCCTCCAGGAGTTCACGGATAAAGCCACTGAATACCTAACACACATAACGAGTGCCATACTAAAACACCAACACCTCCCCGACTTTTGGAAGACGGCCAAGGTCCTGATGTTCAGAAAGCCTGGAAAAGACCACAGCGTCCCACAAAATTACCGACCCCTCAGTCTTCTGATTTCGCTCAGCATTACTGTTGAGAAGGTGATTCTCAATCGCATCATTAGGAACTGCATAACAAATGACATCCTGAGAGCGGAGCAATTCGGCTTCTGGCATCACCAATGCACAACACAAGAAATCTTACGGGTCGTTGAACGTATAATACATGGCTTCAACACAAACAAAGCAACAGGGGCGGTGTTCCTGTACATCTAACGGCCTAAGTCGCAAACTCAGTGACGCGGGGTTCCCCGACGGGCTGGTGCGTCTCATACACTCATACACTCACACCTCACTGACTTGAAGGGAAAACAATCAACACGACACTGTATACACGCGGAAGTACCCCGGGGAAGCATTCTACCTCTACATAAACGATCTCCGAACCACACACAACACAACGATAGCAATCTACGCGGATGACACAGACATCCGCGCGCAAGATTGGAATACCATCAAACATTACGTCACGCTTACAGACCGCACTTAGATTGGCTGAGCCTTGGTTAGAGAAATGGCGTGTTAGAGTAAACGTCAACAAATGCGAAGCCGTTCTGTTCACTAGAAGATCGAAGCAACTGCGCCAACACCGATAATGCAGACCAATAACTCTACATGCACGCCCAATACGTTTCCGCGAGAAAGTGTCTGGCAGGACCTGAATTACTCTGGGGGCATCACATACAAAACATGACCAACAGAGCAAGCGAGAGGCTAAAACAGCTCTACCCTATGCTCAACAGGCGTAGCACACTGAACAGAAGGGTGTCGAGGTCCAAGTACATGACACTTTTTCGACACCTGATAACGTACACAGCCCCTGTCTGGGGATACGCTGCGCCCACACGCCTGCGCCGCCTGCAGATCATACAAAACAAAGCACTGAAAATCGTAAGCAATGCTCCACGATACACACGCATCGCGGACCTTCACCGGCAATACGGACTTGAGACTCTCACGGAGGTAATCCACAAACTGACAACAAGGCCATACAGTAACTTCAGACATCCGCAGAACCCGTTTATTCAGAATATGGGGAACTACGACCACACCCATAGATGGAAACATAAAAGACCAAAAGACTTACTTGTAAGGACCTAACATTTACGGCCAAGCACACGCAAACACAGCGGTACAGGTGATCCCCTGTTAATCAGCCACCATTACTGGATGTCCAGTTGAAACACACTTGCCGAATAACTGGCACCACGCAGGGAAGCCTTCCCGTACACTACGGGAAGACAAGCTGCACACATCCCCCACACAGTGAGATGATCTATGTCCGATCTCCCATTAATAAATAACAATCCTGATTGTTCAAGGAATGCAGCGACCGCAGCAAACCGGAATACATCGCCATCGCCTGCCACGGTAACAATGCATGATACCCACACTAAAATACCCAACCTTGCATGAACTATCGCATCTAGTAAGCCACTACTGCTCTTACTACCCATCCCACTGTCGCAGAGGGTTTTTCCCATGGAACGACCCTTGGCACTTTTTTCGCTCTGCTCTTCAAATTGCTACCCTCATTCGCGTTTCGTCCACTGTCTATCACCTGATGGACCCTGTCAATGCGTAGTCTTGCTCAGGTGCACGGATAACATCACAGCCCAGCATCCTGTGATCCACCTATTAGATAACTAAAGACGTTGACGGAGGTGACAATAGAACTTTTGGCTTGGTCACCACGTTGGTGCGGGCGTGGAAGGGCCCCATTTCTATTTCTTTTTTATTTTTAACCGAAGAAATTCATAGGCGTGCTGCTAAATAATATGCTGGAACTTCGAGCAGCACGCGAGTATTACGGAAATGTCCCACGGTTTCAAACAGGAAATCTGTTTTGGGGAAATTTAGGAAACGAAAATTGCGACTGACTGCGAATGAGCCGGCCGCGGTGGTCTCGAGGTTCTAGGGGCGCAGTCCGGATCCGTGCGACTGCTACGGTCGCAGGTTCGAATCCTGCCTCGGGCATGGATGTGTGTGATGTCCTTAGGTTAGTTAGGTTTAAGTAGTTCTAAGTTCTAGGGGACTGATGACCACAGCAGTTGAGTCCCATAGTGCTCAGAGCAATTTTTTTTTTTTTTTTGACTGCGAATAAATCTGCTGCCACCGACGTATGTATCGGGTAAGGAGTGCAAATAATCGTATTCCTCTCGCTCTGTTTGCCACTGGAACGGGACGCGTATGAATAGTAGTAATAAAATATACCCTCCTCCAAACACCGTATGAGTAGTTGTAGCTGTAGGAATACATTTGTCAGGTGTAGTTTAGGTGTAGTTTATTTCTTGAAATTTTATTCAGTAGAACATATCCTACTACGTCAGATACCAGATTACGATAATTACTTGACACCACTTAGAAGAGTGGACCCTACAATAAACGACCAAGATAGCGAGCTAGTACCAGCATCAGTATATCTTTCCCTGCCCTCAGAAATACGACGGAGACGTACCACCGGCTAAGTTAATGTTCCACGAAATATCGCCAAGCTTCCGGATGCCTAATCAAAGCATTGTATACAGGTAAATCATTGCGTCACAAATTTTGGGCATCGTCAAATAAACTGTAACTGGCACATTCCGTACCCTAATTAATAATTATTAATTAAATGCGTTCAACACCAAAAAAGCACTCTTACGGTAATTACGTAGTTTTCGAGATAGATAATTAGTTGTTCTAGGGAACACAAAACATCAGGCAGTTAATCTCGAATGTTTGTATCAATCAGAGCCAACAAAATAACAAACAAGTATTTAAACGCGATATAGATCTTTGGTTCCAAACCTGAGCGTTAATATACGCGATAATTAAGCCATTATAAACAATGCAAAATTCTCATTAGCCTATATTAATTAGGACAATTCTTTACTTGTACCTAAATTAATGATCAGATGCTAATCAACGGCAGCAACGTTAGAATAGAAAGAGAGTTGAAATTCAGTACGAGCGGAAATAATGTCAATATCGAAAACTATATCGTGTCAGTATGCTGAAGGGATAAGAAATGCAAGCGACATCTTTGATCGTGAATTATTCAGTTATTATTTTCCAACTAACATGGGTATTCTTTCTTTCATAAATACAATCAAATGCGTGTAATTTTTAAGTGACCTTTGTGAATGAACATGCTGATACGTCTTAGTTCAGCACTGCAAGAAAACAAATGCATTCCGTTTTACTTTTGATGGTAACATGAAACATTACACATTAAGTAGTTAACGACGTCTTTGCATGGCTCCGTACCGTATACGGTGTACAGGATGATTCAAAAAAACGTTTACAAAGTAACATGGCGCATCGAGTATGCAACAAGGATCAGTAATGATATGGGGACCGGCGCTACGGTCGTGAGAGGTGAGAGGGAGTTGCTATACAAACAGGAACGAAGCGCACGGAGACCGTCGCCATTCACGCAGTGCAAGTGTTCGGAACAACAACGTACCGCGAAATGGCTGAGATGCATTTGATTAATGGCGCCACCAACTGCTATGGACGAGATGCCGTGCGATTGTATCATGCGAAATGTCCCGATAGAAAGGCAGCATCCCACACATTATTCGCCACCCTTCATCGCCGATTGTGCAAAACCGGCTTGTCCTATGTGCACAACTATGGTCGACAACAAACAACACGACAGTTGTGGCCGTAGAAAGCGTTCTCGAAAGGGTGCAGCGTACGCCATCAACTAGTACAGTAGATGTATTCGTCGGCACTGATATCCCGCAACCATCTCTCTGTCGCATTGTACACGACGAATTACTGCATCTGTTTCATTTCTAACGCGTATCGCCATTGTAGCTGGGAAGACTACAACAAACGCATGCGATTTTGACGATTGTTTCTGCAGGAATCTACGGCAGAGCGAAGCTTCACAGCCACTTTCATCTTTACCGATTAGGCCGCGTTCTCACTCCAGGGTGTGGTGAAAGTTCACGACCTGCATACATGAACGGATGTGAACCCACTTGCTACACTTGCGCTTGCGTCAAAATGAAAATTTACCCTTCAAGTTTGCACTGACATCGTCGGAGACTGAGTAATTTTGCCGCACATTCTCCCCGTCCGACTTGGTCGTCGCACGTGTCTCATACTCCTGCGAGAGGTTCTGTCGGATATCCTGAGTGATCTCCCCACGCAAATTCGCATCTTACCGCGACGGAACCCAAGCACATTTCAGCAGCAAAATGATGGCATTGCAGGCAACCTCTCCCGGTGGTTGGATTGGCCACTGTGGGCCAGTCGCATAGTCACCACGATCACCTAATCTGTCCCCAGTCGATTTTTTCTTGTAAGGGAGCTGTAGGTTCTTTTGTATGAAATACTTGTTACGTCGCCAGAGGACCTAGCGGGCAGGATTTTTGCGGTAGCAGGATGTCTTCGAGAAGGTTCAAATGGGTCTCAGCACTTTGAGACTTAACATCTGAGGTCATCAGTCCCCTAGAACTTAGAACTACTAACTAACCTAAGGACATCACACACATCCAAGGCAAGATTCGAATCTGCGACAGTACCAGGAGCGCGGTTCCGGACTGAAGCACCTAGAACCGCTCGGCCACAGCGGCCGGCTTCGTCGATATACACCACGTATCTTTGAGAGTATGCACCGTTTAATCTATGTTGATTGTAGGCGTGTTGCAGTGTCTCTGGACAAAACTTTGACGATCGCCTGTAGTTAGTGTCCGATTGCAACATGATATTCAATAAATGAAACGCTATTTAGTGGCCCCATTTTCCTAAGTATTTACTGATCATTTTTGTACGCCCGATGCCCCATGTCGGGTTGTAAACGTTCTTTCGAATCACCGTGTAAACGAAACCCTTATAGGATTACTTCCTTGTCAGACTGTCTGTCTATCTGTCTGACAGTTAAGACTCGTTTTTTTACGAAGTTTTAGGGATATCAACATGAAATTTATGTCACATACTAACGTCTACAGTCTTAAGCGAATGCAATGAAGATATAATAAAACGTATGTTACATATTTTGAAACTCACGAACTCTGTCGGGCCCGTAGTATTCAATGTTCGTTTTAACTTAGCCCTAACCTTTCAACGACGTGAAGATTAGCCAGAAACAACATGTGGTTCGGATTCCATGTTAAACTGTAGGTCCGCTTTCCCCAGAACTGGGGTAAGCTAGAAACGCCCATCTTGCTGACGTGGCTCCCAATAGAAGGATTTGCACCAGTCCTTTGAGCAGCACGACGTTAATATCAATATGTACAATTAAGTTTGTACTGAATCATCAGATCGTAAGTCCTACCAACACTTGTCCAGATTTTTTTTCATGATTCGTACCCATGAATTTCACCACCGAATCACGAGGCGTTATGTAGCTGTTTTGGCATGATTTGATTTGTAACGTTGTTTTGTTATCTTACCTTATTCTTTAGTCGGCATGGGTATGTTTACGGTTAACTCTTTGAGTGGTAGTAGCCAAAGACAATGTCTTTCTTAAATCTTAGGAAAATTCTCTGAATGCGAGCCACGACACTGCCCCCCCCCCTCTGCCCCCACCATTACTCTGTCCTTGCTATTTACCAAGCATTACTTAATTACTACTCTTGTTGCATGCTGAATGCAATATCACTTTAGTCCAGGCAGAAGTCAGACGTTAATATTAAAAAGGTTAGAGAAATGTGAGACCACAAACTATCGCAATATGAAGCACTACTGACGCTGCAGAAATCCAT
Organism: Schistocerca gregaria; assembly: GCF_023897955.1. Lineage (NCBI taxonomy): Eukaryota > Metazoa > Arthropoda > Insecta > Orthoptera > Acrididae > Schistocerca > Schistocerca gregaria. The sequence continues at coordinate 246,323,749 of NC_064926.1, forward strand.
TCGAAAGCCTTACCGGATACACAATTTCTACATCAAATAATTATCGAACTTTCACCGTTTCAACGCGTTATAATTCGTTTTCTGTGACTATTCATTATATGTTCTGTAAGCAAACATCCCACAGGAAGAACTCAATTCAAACTAAAGTACCGCAATATATTTCAGACTCTTTTGATAAAACCGACATTAGGTAAATTGTGATTTTTTTCATCTTCTTGCCAAGAAGCATGTATTCTTGGCCCTCACTCTAATTTTATTTATTCTTCTACACGTTCAAGTTTTTATCATTCTGTGCCTGCATGACAAAAAGCACATTCAAAGTGCTTGAATAAGTGTGGATACAGAACGTGATATAATTTAGAAAAATTATTTGCAAAGATACTGTGAAACTGTAACTTTCCGTTCAGTTCGCCACTAAGTTTCATTGTTCATATTAATGTATAATTTTGGCACATCTTCAAATTACTGCGATTCGTTAGCTCACTGAATTCGTAGTCCACATATTACTAGCGCGAACTCTATAGAAACGATACGGTATGAGTAATATGCTATATGTCCAAGTTATTTTATACTGGAGATAAGAAATAGCAAATTTACTAAAAATTAATGAACTTGAAAACATCAGTCGTTATTCACGCTCCTGCAATGCGGATGAAATTAATGACATAAGTCAATAGCGTTATCTTCCATGTTAAACACGCTTCATCTACATCAACATTTACATGTATACTCTGCAAATCATATTCAACTGCCTGCTTATAGTAATAAATTGGAGTTGTAGAAAATGAGTAGTTCAAAACAAACTATTTGGGTGTAGATGCACAATTTTCTTTTTCCAGTCTTTGAGAAGATTAATGTTATTTAATTCTTTCATCAACGATTTTATGAACAATGGGGTGATGAAAAAATGTTTTCCCAAAATTATTGTTTTTCTTAAATTGTGAATTATTATGAATTACTAAATTTATTGGGGTATATATATATATATATATATATATATATATATATATATATATATATATATATATATATATATATATTGTGACGATTTGGTTAAAATTCCTTACTTCCTGCAGAGGTTTCCACAAGGTAATTGTGGATAAACGACAAAGATTACTCTTTCTATCCCCTTTTGTACTATACACACAGTCGTCCTAAGTGATGATCGTAAAACCAAAAGATATTTATTAGTGTAAAAATACAATATATGTTAGATCAGTTTGTCTACTCCCTAAGAGAGCTCTTGTTCCAAGAGAAAACGTTTCTGAACATATCTGACGGCATTCTCATGATTCATAATTTTATCCACGATTCTACTGAAAAACGTATATACCGTCCCATTTAACGATATCTATTAACGAAAAAGATATGTTGTTGCATTGCTTCTTTTTACAACCATGCAACTTTTTTTTACAAAGAAAGTGCAGTATGCAGACACTCGTGTAATTATTAATCGGAAACCGATTTCTATAGTTTCACCTACATCGTCACGACACCACACTTCATCCTTATGGGCCTGGCAGATGATTTCAGACTATTTCACTACCGTTTTACTTTCGTGTAGCATGTGGGACTCCGGTTTCTCTTATTTTATTACAATGGTCATAGGTCGGAGCCAAAAAGTATGTTGGCGTTCAGAGATCGTTGGTGATTGAAATTTTGTGGAAATATCACATCTCAAGGAAAAAAGCCTTCGTTTTAAAGACTGACACCCTACCTGACTCATTTCCGCGACACTGTTTCCCCTATTTCTCGGTAATACAAGGCAAGCTGCACTTCTTTTAACTTCTTCGCTATACTCCGTCTTTTCTATCTGGTAAGTTTCTTATAGCGTGCACCAATATTGCAGAGGTGGACTGACAAGCCTAGCGTAAAAATTGTTCAAATGGCTCAGGGCACCATGCGACTTAACTTCTGAGGTCATCAGTCGTCTAGAACGTAGAACTAATTAAACCTAACTGCCTGAGGCAGGATTCTAACCTGCGACCGTAGCGGTCGCTCGGTTCCAGACAGCAGAGCCTAGAACCGCACGACAAGCGTAGTGTAGGCAGCCTGTTTAATAGATCTTTTGCATCTTCCGTTTCATTAATACAACGCAGTCTTTCGTTCACCTTACCCACAACATGTTCTGTAAGATAAAACTAAACTGTGCCCGAACAGGCCATGAAGGCCCAACGGCACCGGCCGGCCGCCGTGTCATCCTCAACCCACAGGCGTCACTGGATGTGGATATGTAGGGGCATGTGGTCAGCACACCGCCATCCCGGCCGTAAGTCAGTTTACGAGACCGGAGCCGCTACTTCTGGCTCAAGTTGTTCCTCAGTTTGCCTCACAGGGACTGAGTGCACCCCGCTTGAAAACAGCGCTCGGCAGACCGGATTGTCAACATCTACATCTACATGGTTACTCTACAATTCACACTTAAGTGCCTGGCAGAGGTTAATAGAACCATTTTCATACTACTTCTCTACCATTCGACTCTCAAATGGCGCGCAGGAAAACAGAACACCTAAATCTCTCCGTTCGAAGTCTGATTTCTCTTATTCTATTATTATGATTATTTCTCCCTACGTAGGTGGGTGTCAAAAAATATTTTCAAATTCGGAAGAGAAAGTTGGTGATTGAAATTTCGTAAACAGATCTCGCCGCAAAGAAAACTGCCTTTGTTTCAGCGACTGCCATCCAAACTCGAGTATCGTATCAGTGAAACTCTCACCCCTATTGTGCGACCACCCCGCAGCAATATTTCAGCAGAGGACGGTCAAGTGTAATGTACGCTGTCTCTTTAATCTCTTTGTCGCATCTTCTAAGTGTTCTGCCAACCAAGCGCAGTCTTTGTTTCGCATTCCCCACAATATTATTTACGTGGTCTTTCCAGTTGCTAGTAATTGTAATTCCTAGGTATTTGGTCGAATTGACAGCCCTGTGATTTGTGCGACTTATCGTGTACCCAAAATGTATCCGATTTCTTTTAGTACCCACGTGGATAACCTCACACTTTTCTTTGTTTAGTGCCAATTGCCACTTTTTACACCATACAGAAATTCTCTCTAGATCATTTTGTAATTGGAATTGATCGTCTGATGATTTTACTAGACGGTAAATTACAGCGTCATCTGCTAACAATCTAAGGGGGCTGCTCAGATTATCACCTAGATCATTTACGTTTATCAGGAACAGCAGAGGGCCTATGACACTACCTTGCGGAACGTCATATATCACATCTGTTTTACTCGATGATTTACCGTCCATCACTACAAACTGTGATCTCTCTCAGAGGAAATCATGAATCCAGTCACACAACTGAGATGACACTCCATATGCACGCAATTTGATTAATAGTCGTTTGTTAGGAAAAGTATCAAAAGCCTTCTGGAAATCTAGGAATATGGAATTAATCTGAGATCCTTTGTCGACAGCACTCATTACTTCATGGGAATAAAAAGCTAGCTGTGTTGCACAAGAACGATATTTTCTGAATCCGGTTTGGTTATGTATCAACAAGTCGTTTTCTTCAAGGTGATTCATAGTGTTCAAGTACAGTATAACCCATCCTAGCCCAGTCCGAAAGCAGGTGAGTTCGGTAATCTGACGGGAAACGGTGTTACCACTTCGGCAACGCCGTTGGAATTTTCTGTGTGATGGTTGCAGTAAGTATATTGTGTTTAGTTGAATCGACAACCTTTCATAAAATTTATTGCGTAACTGAAATTAAGAGAATTCCTTCTAGTAGTGTAGAATGTCTGACAGTGATACACGTTTCATTCCATGTAATGGAAGTTTTCTACGATTCCTTTTCCCCTTTGGAAATGATAGCATTAACGTTATGTGTGCAGCAGTCTTTTTTACCGAAATTACAATAATGAATGTAGCAAAATGAACTGATATATAAGACCCTAAGGCCAGGTTAAGTAGTTTAGCTGTTTGATGACACCCACTGATGACTGGCTACATTGAAGAATTGGCGGTCTGCTAATGATGACGTGAGTGGCGACTGTGATGAGCTGCTGCCTCTGATGCACGTGGATGAGCGTGCCAGATTACTGGCAGCGGGTGGCCGTTGATCACATCGGTCCTTTGTACGAGGTAAGCGGATTAAGACCATTTTCTGCCTGCAGAAACCACTCGGTGGGTCTCCTCGCAGTTCAGGTTGGAGTGGAGAAGAGTGGAATAACGCGTAACGTATAATTTAAAAGCAGCATCAAAATCAGAATTGATTGGATAGCCACAATTAGATCCAGTCAAAGATCAAAGTGGAATTTCCAGAGAGCAAACTGCAGCCACGTCTCACAAGACCTTGACAATTTGATAAGGTTATAAACCTTGTAACCTTAATGGATTCCACCTGCAGGGAATATTTAAGAGGTTTTTTAGTTCCGTAATAGCAACAGCGTAAACGTTTTTATACGATATTAAAATCTAATGAGACACACGTAAAGCCAGAAAGCTGCAGGTCAATATCTCCATTAAAAACTGTCGCATAGCTTGCTCCTTATCTAGGTTGTGAACAAAATTCTTAACAATTCTCATGTAGAATAAGTTGACTCCAGGTAAAATACACAAACTGACTACATATGTAGACGTAGGATTCAATAACATGAAAACGGAAATGTCAGTCGTAGACCCAGCATTCTGATTAAGATAGTGATGTGCAGTGAAATACCAAGGCTAATCAGTTAGAGTCCAGTCAGACAGATATAACTCGACTGTAAAAATAAACAGAGATAGGTGAAAATGCACTAACATAGTTTTGTGCCTTCCAGTTTATTCAGTTTTTTCATCTCAGTCATGGCTGACACTGCTGCAACGAAATGCTGATGACTGTGCTTCAGATGTCCAACATAAAAGCTGTAACGTACCCAAGACTACTTTGACAGAAGACTGTTAACACATTCATGTCCACGTGTACCACCAGTGGCTCTCTCTTGACTCTACCAATAACGCTTTAATCAGTACAACATCCTTTCTTATATGACATGTCAGGTAGGCACAACCAAAACACAGCGAATACAGTTTTTTGTTTATCTTCTGCGAGAGAGCTTTCTGAACAAATGAGATACGGCTTCACATAATTTGCAATTAATCTAGCTTCTAATTCTTTTGTGTGTTCTTTCGTTTTGTTAAAAAATCTTCTGCCTTTTCGAAAAAAGATGAAGATATTGAAACAGTAACCTATAGCGTTTGAAAACGTTCGCTGACTCACCGCGAGAAACAGGACAAGCAGCCCTGCCCGATGAAGGAAAGCATCAACAAGAGCCCCGACACTCAGCGAGGAAGACTATTATCACGGTCACTGTACACGTGCTAAGAAATGAATACTTACACCAAATCTTGAAATCATTATTGTTCATAAATAACAGAGATGCCGGCTGTCAACTGAATAAAACTTCACTCCTGGAAATTGAAATAAGAACACCGTGAATTCATTGTCCCAGGAAGGGGAAACTTTATTGACACATTCCTGGGGTCAGATACATCACATGATCACACTGACAGAACCACAGGCACATAGACACAGCCAACAGAGCATGCACAATGTCGGCACTAGTACAGTGTATATCCACCTTTCGCAGCAATGCAGGCTGCTATTCTCCCATGGAGACGATCGTAGAGATGCTGGATGTAGTCCTGAGGAACGGCTTGCCATGCCATTTCCATCTGGGGCCTCAGTTGGACCAGCGTTCATGCTGGACGTGCAGACCGCGTGAGACGACGCTTCATCCAGTCCCAAACATGCTCAATGGGGGACAGATCCGGAGATCTTGCTGGCCAGGGTAGTTGATTTACACCTTCTAGAGCACGTTGGCTGGCACGGGATACATGCGGACGTGCATCGTCCTGTTGGAACAGCAAGTTCCCTTGCCGGTGTAGGAATGGTAGAACGATGGGTTCGATGACGGTTTGGATGTACCGTGCACTATTCAGTGTCCCCTCGACGATCACTAGAGGTGTACGGCCAGCGTAGGAGATCACTCCCCACACCATGATGCCGGGTGTTGGCCCTGTGTGCCTCGGTCGTATGCAGTCCTGATTGTGGCGCTCACCTGCACGGCGCCAAACACGCGTACGACCATCATTGGCACCAAGGCAGAAGCGACTCTCATCTCTGAAGACGACACGTCTCCATTCGTCCCTCCATTCACACCTGTCGCGACACCACTGGAGGCGGGCTGCACGATGTTGGGGCGTGAGCGGAAGACGGAAGACGGCTTAACGGTGAGCGGGACCGTAGCCCAGCTTCATGGAGACGGTTGCGAATGGTCCTCGCCGATACCCCAGGAGCAACAGTGTCCCTAATTTGCTGGGAAGTGGCGGTGCGGTCCCCTACGGCACTAGGATCCTAAGGTCTTGGGGCGCATCCGTGCGTCGCTGCCGTCCGGTCCCACGTCGACGGGAACGTGCACCTTCCGCCGACCACTGGCGACAACATCGATGTACTGTGGAGACCTCACGCCCCACGTGTTGAGCAATTCGGCGGTACGTCCACCCGGCCTCCCGCATGCCCACTATACGCCCTCGCTCAAAGTCCGTCAACTGCACATACGCTTCATGTCCACGCTGTCGCGGAATGCTACCAGTGTTAAAGACTGCGATGGAGCTCCGTATGCCACGGCAAACTGGCTGACACTGACGGCGGCGGTGCACAAATGCTGCGCAGCTAGCGCCATTCGACGGCCACCACCGCGGTTCCTGGAGTGTCCGCTGTGCCGTGCGTGTGATCATTGCTTGTACAGCCCTCTCAGAGTGTCCGGAGCAAGTATGGTGGGTCTGACAAACCGGTGTCAATGTGTTCTTTTTTCCATTTCCAGGAGTGTATTTTAATAGGACAGTGCTCAAACAGCAAGAGCACTTTAACTGTCTACGAGTGGATTTAGACGGAACCTTATTTGTAAAATAACATAACTGTAAATAACTAATCAAAGATGTGGACATGTCATAACATTTCCCAGAAGCTTAGTGGCGCTAGCTGCGGATTTTGGCAAACACGCTGCGATCCTTACTTGATTTTGGTCGTCACCTTATCCATCATTATATGTCCAGTTCACCGAATCTTAGTCATCCAGCCTTGTCATTAGATGACGATGTATCAATACAAGTCAACAGGTGAATCTTCCTGGGCTGTTTCCATCTAGTTCCTTCTACGTCCTAGGATGCAGACTTTGTTTTGGGTGATCTCGTAAGTGCCTCAATCGTTGTACCTGCGGCCAGTTCCAGTGGGTTCTTGTGTCGTCATGTTTCTTGAAAGTGAAGGTATTCAAGGTGTTGCATTTGCTGAATCGGTTTCCTACAACACGAGGCTAACGTATCTTGGTGTGTCTTTAGCACCCTTCCTCATTTGGCCGGTCTTGGGTTTCCACAGGGTGGTAAGACATCTGCACGAGAGTATCTCGACAGCTACGTTTCTCAAAGAGGTGCTGCATAAGCTAAAAGGTGTATTTTCTAGTGTAGAAACCCTTAAGCCTCCCTCAGGTCCAGTGGCCACTAACTTGTACATCGAGAGCCCGTCACTTGCGTCTTACTAATCGACCGTCGCTTCCATTCTGTCAGTCACAAGAGTTCCGCATAAACATCTCTCTAGTGGGAAACAGTAAGGTGTCGGCACGGTCACGCTTTCAGTTACTTGACTTTCGAGGAAGATCTGAAAAACAACAATGAAACAGTACGATCGCTCTTGAATGTGACGTGGTGGGTCTCAGTCACAAACTATTTATATTCCTTTCACTTATACAAAAAAATTCGTTTGGCGTCAGTTGTCTGATAAAGACCTCCATAATTTCTGCTTCAATGCCGACCTCTTCATCTCAGAATAGTAGTCACCATCCTGGATTATTTGTTGGATATGTTCTGACTTCCCCAACAGCTTTGCCCTGTGCAGCTCCCTCAGATACCATTCGCTGACAGTGCCGTTATCCTCAGGAAAAGTGAGGAAAAATTACAACACCGGATGAATGGAATGAAGAGTGCAGTGGGCACTGACTATGGGCTGACAGTATATCAAAGTATGACGAAAGCGATGTGGAGTAGCAAAAATGACATTAGAGAATAAACTTAAAAATTAGAGACCGTTAATTAGACCGAGAGAGGGAATCCTTCTAACTTCGAAGCAAATGACATATGACGAATAAAGCACAACGGATGCAAAAAGGAAGACTAGCACATGCAAAGACAGACGTTAGTATCAAGCATCTGCCCTAATGAGAGGATATAATTTCTGAGAATGTTCTTCTGAAGCGCAGTATTGCATGGAAGTGAACAGTGGGCTGTGTAAAAACAAAACAAGAGGGAAAATGAATCATAAGGCTCGTGGTAATTGTAGAATTAGGTTGAAAAGTAGATGGAATGATAAGAGAGTGAAAAGGAAACGATTTTCTTCGCAGAATCAATAAGGAGGGATGAAAACGTGGGAAACAATGACACAAAAATGGACAGAATGATAGAACTTCTGCTGAGACATCAAGGAATAATTTCACTATATTTCTTTACTAAAACAGAAGATTAATGCTCTTATCTTTCGAAGTTCAAAATAAAAAATAACATCTACAGCCGGCTGTTAAACGCCTTAAACAGCTAGAAGATATCTAATACAAACCGCACTGTACAAATTCTAGGAGATAATCATACTACTAGATATTAAGAGCTAAGGTTTTCCAAACTATTCTGAGAAAGTAACAAGTAAGACTAAATGTAATGTAAGGAGCAGTCAATAAGTAATATTTCAGATCTTTTCAACATAATATGTGGAGTCCACAAACGCATGTCTTCCTAGCTAGAGAGGAAACAAACTGTTGCGCCTGCTACTTACGTACCGATAATGTAAATGCCGTTCAACGGAAGATAGCGACCAAGGCACATGGCAGTAAACCTGCGTTCGATTTTCCTTATCAAAAGTGGTAGGACCAGGTGGGTTTATAAGATAAATAATTAGAAATAATAACAAGGCTGTCAGATGACTCTGATTAATAAAGAATTAAAACTTTCGGCCTTGTTACATTAAAAAAATAAGAGTAATTCTGCTGGGAATTCGTCACGAAGAACCATAGACAGCCGACCGCGCGATGCGTCACAGTCCTTTTGTTTGATGGTTTCAAAACCGCAGTGTACTTCTGAAAACCCTGTAGGAAGAGCACATCCACGCGAATTCTTCAAGGATTTATGGAATAATTACTGAACAACTTATAGAACCGATTTTTCAGGCGGTAGACATTTAGTATTGGAGGGCAGCGTGGAGGGTATTAACCGTAGAGGGAGATGAAGAGATGAATACAGTAAGCCGATTCAGAAGGATGTAGGCTGTAGTAGGTACTGGGAGATGAAGAACCTTGCATAGGATAGAGTAGCATGGAGAGCTGCGTCTCTGGACTGAAGACCACAACAACAACAATTTGGCGGAAATACATATTTTTATATGTAAACAAAGCCTCTTATTCGTCAAGTCTTCGGAAAGAATGGTTTAGTTACCAGACTATTGCATTCGTTACAAGGTGTTGGTGGTGCGAGTGTATTTGCTTGGAATGTTTATGTATCAAGTCCATCCATACATCTGAAAGTCAGGACACGTAACAGAATTAGTGAAAGAGTTGTTGTTATGAAAGCAGGAACAAGATTTTAATTCCTTACTAATCCAGTTGTTTGAGAAATTTATTTGCCTATTTTATTAATATACCTAACTAATTAGCTTGATATACATAATGTTTTTACCAACCGCGATACGGAAAAAATAAAAATAAGGAAAACTGCAGAATGCGTTTGGGAATCAAACACAGTTTCTATACTTCGCTGCCAGATGCCTTGATCGTTACATCAGCCGCGCTGAACAGCATTTTCTTATAGGTAGATAAGGGGCAATCGTAACATTCCTTTTCTCGATTTACGTCTCCACATATGATGTTGAATACTGCTTAGTTATCAATTACCTGTAGGTGCCGTTAATGACGAGTCCATTACGCATTACGACGTTTATAAAGGTTGCCTATAAAACGGAAGGTTGTACATAAGGTACCTCTAAATATGAGCCGAATCGGTTGGTCGTCTCTCAGTCATTTTTGTTGTCAGCACCATACATTTGTCATGGGATCGCTGATAAGGTAATGCCGGCCGGGATGGACGAGCGGTTCTAGGCGCTACGGTCTAGAACCAAGTGACCGCTACAGTCGCAGGTTCGAACCCTGCCTCGGGCATGGACGAGCGGTTCTAGGCGCTACGGTCTAGAACCAAGTGACCGCTACAGTCGCAGGTTCGAACCCTGCCTCGGGCATGGATGTGTGTGATGTCCTTAGGTTAGATACGTTTAAGTAGTTCTAAGTTCTAGGGGACTGATGATCTCAGACGTTGAGTCCCATAGTGCTCAGAGCCATATGAACCATTTGGTAAGGTTATACACCGTAGTTCTCGAATTGAAGTCCCACTTCCAATATTTACCTGTTCAGTATACGACGATAGTGTAAAATTATAAGTATTACCAATCGCAGGTGCCCGCATCCCATGTACACGTTGTAATATCCACGCCATCCCGGCCGGCATAACTTTATCAGCGATTCCATGACAAATGTATGGTGCTGACAACAGAGAGGTCCGAGAGACGATCAACCGATTCGGCTCATATTTAGAGGTACCTTATGTACAACCTTCCGTTTTATAGGCAACCTTCCTAAACGTGAGGAAAAGGGACAGGATGATAGGACATCTGCTAAGACATGAGAGAATGACTTCCATGGTACTAGAGGGAGCTGTAGTGGGCAAAAACTGTAGAGGAAGACAGAGATTCGAATACGTCAAGCAAATAATTGAGGACGTAGGTTGCAAGTGCTACTGTGAGATAAAGAAAAAAGGGCTGTAGCTTGCTGCTAGAGAAACAAAAACAGATCCGTGCAGTCGATATTTTTTTACCAGCGGATTGCACCATTTTGTTCTGTCTCCTACTGTCGCGTCCTGCATTATAATTATGGAATAGTTCCATAATCTTATTTTTATGGGGCGACAAATAAAACGTTAAGATTCTCCCTCTTGATAATTAACACTCAGGAAAACAATGTGAAATTTAAGTAATATATACGGATTATTATTTGTTTCTTTTAAATTTTTGTGTAGTTAAATGTTGTTTAATAAGCTTCATAATTAGTTGTTTAGTAATTATGTAAAATAATATCATCTGTGGTTCAAAACAGAAATCTTGTGGAATGTAAACCAGTTATTGATATTCTGGATCCGTTCCCCGCTCTTTTAAAATGGTTCAAATGGCTCTGAGCACTATGGGACTCAACTGCTGTGGTCATCAGTCCCCTAGAACTTAGAACTACTTAAACCCAACTAACCTAAGGACATCACACACATCCATGACCGAGGCAGGATTCGAACCTACGACCGTAGCAGTCGCACGGTTTCGGACTGCGCGCCTAGAACCGCGAGACCACCTCGGCCGGCCCCTGCTTTTTTAATGGAATTGTTGTAATGATGTCCATTTTTGTGTTAATTAAATAAAATTTACGTAAATTATTGCTCAAGCTAAATAATATCTCCTCGTATAGTGTATCGTGCCGCATGCTAGGTTGCAAAATGGGATATGAGTCTGAGCTGGATCAGCGTTCCACGCTCGTTTAGGCAAACGCCGGGTTGGTCCCCAAGTTTGGCTTCAGATAATACTGTAATCAAACAGTTAAAATACAATATCACACAGAGAAAAGTTTTCATGAAACGCAGGGAGATGCGTCAGACCACATCCCAAGCTTAGCTTACTTTATGTGTGGCATCAAGAAGGACATCCGACAGCAAAGTTAAATATAATACCCGAGTGTGAAGATCTCTGAAATTATGTGTGTCTGTTCTTATGCCAAGAGTTTGTTCTAGGTAAGAGTTCTACTATGTATTCAGTGCGACAAATAGAATTAAATAATATCTATAATTAGTTTTGTTTGTGATTCACTTAAATGACAAAAATCATTGGGTATCTTGTAAAATCGTGTCCGATGTCCTTATGCCCTGCGTAGTGGAGCAGCTCGGCGTGGCATCGACTCAAAAAATCGCGTGAATTCCCCTGCATAAATTTTTAGCCATGCTGCCTCTATAGCTGCCCATAACTTTGAAGGTGTTGCCAAGGCAGGATTTTGTGCATGAAGTGACCTACCGATTATGTCCCATAAATCTTCGACGGGTTTTATGTCAGGTGATCTGGGTGGCCAACAAATCATTCGTTCGAATTTTCCAAGATGTTCTTCAAACCAGTTGCAAGCGACTGTGGACCGGTAACAAGGCACATTCTCATCCACAAAACTTCCATCGCAGTTTGGGAGCATGAAGTCCATGAATGGCTGCCAATGTTCCCCAAGTTGTCGAACATAAACATTTCCTGTCAGTGACTGGTACCGTTGAAGCAGACGGCCCAGTCAGTTCCATGTAAACACAGCCCACAGCATCATGGGGCCAGTAACAGCTTGTGCAGCGTCTTGTTGACAGCTTAGGGCCATGGCTTAGGGATGTCTACGCCACACTAGAACACTACCATCAGCTCTTACCAATTGAAAATGGGGCTCGTCTGACCGGCCCACGGTTTACCACTCGTCTAATATCCAACTGATATGGTCGCAGGCCCTGGAGAGGTGTTGCAGGTAACATCGTGTTGTTAGTCCGTAGCTCGTCGTCTAGTAGTCAGCGTTGCTGCTTCTGGATTACGGGGTCGTGGGCTTGATTCCAGACCGGGGACTGGGTGTTTCTGTTGTCCTTATCATCCCAGCATCATTCCGAAAGTTGCCAGACTTGAAATGGAAAGATTAGGATCTCTTACGTGCGCTGATGACCATGAAGTCGAGCGCGCCACAAAACAAAATCATCATCATCATCATCATCATCATCATCATTGTCGTGCTCTTAACAAAGGCACTCGTGTCAGTAGTCCGCTGCCAGAACCCATCAACGTCAAATTTGGTTCTAAAGGATACGTTCGTCGTACGTCCCACAATGGTTTTTTATTTTATATCACGCAGTGTTGCTTGCCTGTTAGCGCTGACAACTCCACCCAAAGCCTCTGCTCTCGGTCGTCAAGCGAAAGCTGTTGACCATTTCGTTGCCCATGGTGAGAGGAAACGCCTGGGAGTTGGTATTCTCGGCACACTCTTGACACTGTGGATCTCCTAATATTGAATTTCCTAAAGATTTCTGAAGTGGAATGTCCCATGTGTCTATCTCCATCTACCATTCCACTTTCAGAGCCCGTTAAATCCTTTCGTGCTGCCGTTATCAAGTCGGGCTTTTTCAAATAAATTACCTGAATACAAATGACAGCTCTGCCAGTCACTGATCAGCCAGAACACTATGGCCATCAAGGTACTAGTGCTGTAAACCCGTCCAGGAGAGAGCACCTTCAACAGGCGCTGTGTATGTAGTATCAGTGAGCATCCTGACCAAGTGTGACACATTGCATGTAGAGTCCGTCAGCGTGGTGTCCATGTTTACATGGGGAAGATGTGCGATCTATCTGAGTCTGACCGATGGCAGATCGTCGTGTCCCGGAGGCTCGGCACGAGCGTCTCGGAAACTGCACGACTTGCTGGCTGTTCGAGGAATGCTGTGGTGAGGAACTTCAGCACGTGGCGAAACGAAGGTGAAACCATAGCCAGACGACGTGGAGCTGGGCGGCCACCCCTCATTACAGATGTCGGATGTCGTAGGCTGGGAAGACCGGTAAAGCAGGACAGACTACGGACTGTGGCGGAACTAACATCAGACGTTAGTGTCGGACAAAGTGTGTCCGAATGCACAGTGCACTGATCGCTCCTGACGATGGGCCTCCACAGCTGACAAACCATGTATGTTCCAATGTTAACGCCACAACATCAGCAACTACGACTGAATATAGGCACGTGAGAAACAGCCCTGGATGTTGGCGCAGCGGTAGAGCCTTGCATGTTCTGATGAATGCCAATGATTGAGACATGGCCGGCTGACGTTGATGCCGTTTGTTCTTTGGCATTTTGTCACAACTGAGTGGCGTCTTATTTCTCCTTGAGGTACGACCATAACGAGTTACTGACTTTCTTCCATCAGTGGCGGCAGCACTTATCGATACTAGTACAGCTGCGCCATCTTTGGTGTATATGGCAGTCGGTCGGCTGGGAAGCGAGGAAGTCTTTGCTGTACGGGGTGAGCCCAGGACCGCTGGTGGCTTGCTTGCACGGTCGGATTGTGAGGCACTACCTGCGAGAGCTACAAAGGACGTTGGCCACTGAACCTGGACACTGAAGCTGAGTGATCAGTTAACCTGTAATGAAACCTACTGCTGAGACATTTCTTTGTTCAATGCCAGTTGTTGCTTCCTAGGCCGTTCCGGCTAGTAGCAATGTGTGGTCTGTTGGAGTCGGCGAAATTTTGCAGACGCCTTTCTGTATGGTCATTAAGTATTAAACTGGTTTACAGTAATGAGTGAAGTGCACCTGCGGTATTTCCTGCCTTGTAGCCGTTAACGCCTCAGTTCCCTGCCCTGGTCTGTAGCGTAGTTTTCCGGCAGTGTGTTTTTCCTCGTCGTGTTGATGCTGTCCGGCATGGCGTGTAGTTCGACAGCCTTTTAGTAGTTTGTTCATATCTTTTTCTTAGTGTGGTTACCGTGCCTCGGCTGTTTTTACACGCTAATTGTGAAGACATAGGGCTGCTGTTACCTCGGCTGATATTTTCTGTTGTCGTAGTGTTGGTCCTTCAGCCATCCCTGGGACGGATTGCCATCCGATTATTTAACCTTACTCTTGGCTGCCTGTTTCACCTCACCTTGCGTTAGAGCTACCTCCCCAGGCCGACACTTGGAACGCTTCTGAGCACCACTGTTCTGTTGGTTTTAGATTGTGACTTTCATTTTTGTCTGAAGTACTGTGCGACAGCTTCAGACGTCTATAAATTTAGTTTGTTTTAATTGAAGTAAAATTTGAAGGTTGGTTTGCTTAAAAACTTAATTTTGGAAGTTTATTCTATCTGATATTCTTGTTATCCAGCCCTGAGTTGTTCAATGTCCTGTGTGTGGCCTTCAGCCGAGCTTTTACGTGAAATATTTTTAAGATAAAGCCTTCAGCCGGCTTAAATTATAAATTGAAGATTGATTTGTTTAAAAACTAAATCTCAAAAGTTTGTCCTATTTGAAATTCTTGTTATACTGGCCTTAAGATCTGAGTTGCTTAAAGTGCAGTGTGTGGCCTTCAGCCGAGGTTCTATATGAAATATTTTTAAGATAAGACCATCGGCCATCTTAAATTAAAATTTCAAGATTCATTTGTTTAACAAGAATTTTTTTTTTTCAATTTGCTCTATCTGAAATTCTTGTTATCCAGTCCGTAAGCCTGAGCTGTTCAATGTCCTGTTTGTGACCTTCAGTCGAGTATCTACGTGAAATATTTTTGAAGTAAGACCTTTAGCCACATGTATTCTTTAAAGCAATTTTTTATAACTTGTGTTCAGGCCTTCAGCCGTTCTTGTTTTTGGTGTGGTTTTGAGCATTCAGCCCAGGAGGTATCTCAAGTTTTCTTAACTAGGCCTTCAGCCATATTGTTTTATTTTGATCCATTTAAGACAATGTGTATTTAAGTGGTTCTTAGGAAAATAAAAGTTTGTGTGTTTTGTGCAACTGACAGTAACTGATTACGGCCCCCTCCACAACCATAATCTGATCCGCTCTGTACCGCAAAACCAGATTTCAGATACCTTCTTGCCAATGGAAAGCCTCGAATCCGTTGCCTTCTAGGGGAACACTTTCTCGACACCAGTAATGCGGGCCACAGACAAGCCGGAGGCATCTTTCAAAACGGCTCTGAGCACTATGCGACTTAATTTCTGAGGTCATCAGTCGCCTAGAACTTAGAACTAATTAAACCTAACTAACCTAAGGACATCACACACATCCATGCCCGAGGTAGGATTCGAACCTGCGACCGTAGTGGTCGCTCGGCTCCAGACTGTAGCGCCTAGAACCGCACGGCTACTCCGGCCGGCCCGGCGGCGTCTTCATGACGATTTGGGAAAAATTCACGTTGCCATCTATGGGTCCATTGGAACTCTTGCAAGGCATCATGACGGCCAAGAACTATCGTACACTGTTCGCAGACCATGTACACTTTTCATAAAGACCAAGAAACCCTTTGGTAGTGACATTTGTCAACCACGTAACGCGAAATGTTGCACTGCCAGGAGCGTGACGGAGTGCTTCAACTGGCTTCGCAACTCGACAGATCGGAACCGGATAGAACACATCTGCGATGTGATGTCACGTGATGTCAGAGACCATTGCCACCCTCTCCAGAATATACGAGAATTTGGTGACTTTTGTGTGCAGATGAATTGCCAGCCCCATCCAGCAACCTACCAGGATCTCATTGCATCCATGCAGGGACGCGTCGCCGCTGTTATTCGTGCCAAAGGTTTGACATACCGGGAATCAGATAGGTGGGGATAATTATCTGGTTAATCAGTTTATACAGTCCCTCATTGGTAGATGGCCAGGCTTTCTTCAAGTTACAATATAATACCAGCGAGAATGATCTCAAAGATAGCGGTATGAAAGTGGGGAATCCGCAATAAGGGACGAATAATCCTTCTTTAATGTTAATGTAAACAAACATTATAGTGTTAAGAAGTAATAAAACTGCCCACCACTGTTTAGCGACACCAATGCAAACGATAATGCTGCAAACGGGGTTTGGTCAGAATCAAAAGTATCCCACAAAACTTTATAACTTCCATGATATTTAAAAATTAACTGTGATCGAAAGTAACCGGACGCCTAGCTAATAACTACTTACAAATTCGTGGCGCCCTCCATCGGTAAGGTTGGAATTCAACATGGTGTTGGCCTACCCTCAGCCTTGATGAGAGCCTCCACTCTCATAGGCGTATTTTCAGCTATGTGCTGGAGGATTTCTTGGGGAATAGCAGCCCATTCTTCACGGAGTGCTGTACTGAGGAGAGGTATCGATGTCGGTCGATGAGAATGGCACGAAGTCAGCGATCCAAAACATCCCAAAGGTGTTCTATAGTATTCCGGTCAGGACTCTGTAAAAGCCAGTCCGTTAGAGCGATGTTACTGTTGTGTAAACCTTCAGTTAGATTACATCATGTTCAGACAGACATTCCGTAATCAGATACTGGGTTCTAAGGCCTACCCTGGAGCAGATACAGACTCGGATCACAATACAGCAGTGATGAATAGTAGGCTGAAGGTTAAGACAGTCCAGAAGAAAGAATACGAAAACAAGTGAGATTCGGAAATATTAAGGAATGACAATGAAAGCTTCTATGTGGGAGAATATTTGTTTGATGTGATAGAAGAAGAAACTGGAATCGACTTAGAAAAGATAGGGGATTCGGTATTAGAATCAGTATTTAATGGACCTTTGCAGGACTTAAGGTCGAATAAGGCTGAAATGATAGATAGCATTCCATCAGAATTTCTAAAATAACTGGGGGAAGTGGTAACAAAACGATTATTCACGTTGGTGTGTAAAATGTATGAGTCTCGCGATACACCCTCTGACTTTCGGAAAAGCATCGTCAACACAATTCCGAAGACTGGAAGTGCTGTCTAGTGCGAGAATCATTGCTAAATTAGCTTAACAGCCATCATCCAACTTGATTACAAGAATAATACACAGAAGAATGGAAAAGAAAATTGACGATGCGTTAGATGACGAAGACTTTACGAAAAGTAATGGCACGAGAGAGGCAATTCTGACGTTGCGGTTAACAATGGTAGCAAGGCTAAAGAAAAATCAAGACACGTTCACAGGATTTGTCAGCCTGGATAAAGAGTTCGCACTTCTGAAAAAAGTAGGGGTAAGGTGTAGGGAGAGACAGCTCATATACACTATGTAAAACAGCCAAGATGGAATAATATGAGAGGACGACCAAGAAAGAAGTGCTCATATTAAAAAGTGTATACGATAAGTGTAACGTCCCCTTCGAAAAATTTGTAAATGACATTGCTGGAAAACCTCTACGTTATTTGATTTTCGAACAGCTGAGCAAAACTGAACGTACTCTGACATTTATCTCTTTACTTAGTCTGATCAACACTAAACTGATACATAATTTTCTTTTCAGTGCAACGCAATCTCACTTTCAATAATTCCTACAAAAGCATGGGCCTATACCTTTCATGAATCACTTACCTCATAAAAATCTTCACTACTCAAACTACTGCAATGCAGCGAGTGCCAATACTGCCAGCTAAATAAACGATTCTAACTACTGAGGGTACAAACTACTGATAGGCATAGTTAGCAAATAGTTTATGACATCCACTTTTTATAAATATCCTTTTTCTGACGGACACAAGTCCAGATCGTCCGCTCTCAAAACTCTGCTATCTCTCTCACCACGTCCACCACTGCTGGCGGCTCACCTCCAACTGCAAAATGCTACGCGCTGTTCACATCCAACATCCGGACAGTATACTAGCGAATACCAACAATACCCACCAGCCACAAACTGCACACAGCACAGTCAGTGATTTTCATACACAGCGCTACGTGGCGTTACCAACATAAAAACCGAAACAGCCTACTTACACAATGATGTAGTCTTTCAGCCCTACTGTTGAATCTGTACATCGAGGAAGAAACGATGGAAATATAAGAAAGGTTCAGGAGTGGAATTAAAATCCAAGGTGAAAGGATATCAATGATACGATTCGCTGATGACATTGCTATCCTGAGTGAATGTGAAGAAGAATTACACGATCTTCTGAACGGAATGAACAGTCTGATGAATACACAGTATGGATTCAGAGTAAATCAAAGAAAGACGAAGGTAATGAGAACTAATAGACATGAGAACAGCGAGAAACTTAACATTACTAAGTACGTGAAGTTAACGAATTCTGACACTCAGGCAGTAAAACAACCAATGACGGACGGTGCAAGGAGGGCATCAGAAGCAGACTAGCACTGACATAAAAGGCATTCCTGGCCAAGAGAAGTCTACTAATATCAAATATCGGGTTAATTTGAGGAAGAAGTTTCTTAGAATGTACGTCTGGATTACAGTATTGTACGGTAGTGAAACGTGAACCGTAGGAAAACTGGAACAGAAGAGAATCGAAACATTTGAGATGTGGTACTACAGACGAATGTTGAAAATTAGGTGAACTGATTAGGTAAGGAGTGAGGAGGTTCTATGCCAAATCGGAGAGGAAAGGATTATATGGAAAGGACTGATAAGGAGAAGGGACAGGATGACAGTATGTCTAGACACGAGGAAATGATTTACATGGTGCTATGGGGAACTGTAGAGGGCAAAAACTGTAGAGGAACACAGAGATTGGAATATATGCAGCAAATAATTGTGAACGTAGTAGGTTACAAGTGCTACTCTTAGATGAAGAAGTTAGAACAGGAGAGGAATTCGTGGCGGACCGCTTCACACCAGTCAGAAGACTGTAGAAAAAAAAATCACTCCTCCACGGGGCGTGCGTTATGAACAGTCGGTATTCTTGAATTGATATTCAACAGTGGGAAGCAAGAAGGTGGTTAAAACATCAACGTACCCTGTGATGTGATAGTTTCATGCAAAACAGCCATGGGTGCAAGCCCCCTCCATAAAAAACACGACCACACCATAACACCATCGCCTCTCACTTTTACTGTTGGTACTACATACGCTGGCAGATAATGTTCACTGTGCATTCGCCATACCCACACCATGCAATCAGATCTCCAGAAATTGAACCGTGATTTCTCACTCCACAAAACGTTTTTCCACTGTTCAATCGTCCAATGTTTACGCTCTTTACACTACGCGAGGCGTCGTTTGACATTTACCTGCGTTATTGAACGAAGTTTTCCGAAATTCCTTCACCAGGGAAGACGAATGGAATATTGCAGAATTTGAAACACGAACAGCTGCTAGCATGAGTTTCTTAGAAGTAGATACCTTAGGGGTTGCGAATCAACTCAAATCGCTTGATACGGGCAAGTCTTCAGGTCCAGATTGTATGCCGACTAGGTTCCTTACAGACTACGCTGATACAATAGCTCCCTACTTAGCAATCATATACAACCGCTGGCTCACCGATAGATCTGTGCCTACAGATTGGAAAATTGCGCAGGTCGCACCAGTGTTTAAGAAGGTAAGTAGGAGTAATCCATCGCACTACAGAGCTATATCATTGGCGTCGGTTGGCAGTAGGGTTTTGGAGCATATACTGTACTCAAACATTATGAATCACCTTGAAGGGAACGATCTATTGATATGTTATCAGCATGGTTTCAGAAAACGTCGTTCTTGTACAACGCAGCTATCCCCTTATTCGCAGGAAGTAATGGCCGCTATCGGCAGGGGATCTCAGGTTGATTCCGTATTTCTAGATTTCCCGAAAGCTTTTGACACCGTTCTTCACAACCGACTTCTAATCAAGCTCAGTTGTGCGACTGGATTCGTGATTTCCAGTCAGGAAGGTCGCAGTTTGTAGTAATAGACGGCAAATCATCGAGTAAAACTAAAGTGATATCAGGTGTTCCCCAGGGAAGCGCCCTGGGAGCTCTGCTGTTCCTGATCTATATAAATGACGTCGGTGACAATCTGAGCAGTTCTCTTAGGTTGTTCGCAGATGATGCTGTAATTTACCGTCTAATAAGATCATCCGAAAACCAGTATCAGTTGCAAAGCGATTTAGAAATGATTGCTATGTGGTGTGGCAGGTGGCAGTTGACGCTAAATAACGAAAAGTGTGAGGTGATCCACATGAGTTCCAAAAGAAATCCGTTGGAATTCGATTACTCGATAAATAGTACAATTCTTAAGGCTGTCAATTCAACTAAGTACCTCGGTGTTAAAATTACGAACAACTTCAGTTGGAAAGACCACTTAGATAGTATTGTGGGGAAGGCGAGCTAAGAGTACACTAAAGAGACAGCTTACACTACACTCGTTCGTCCTCAGTTAGAATATTCTTGCGCGGTGTGGGATCCTTAACAGGTGGAATTGACGGAGGACATCGAAAGGGTGCAAAGAAGGGCAGCTCGTTTTGTATTATCACGTAATATGGGGGAGGGGGGGGGGGGAGGAGTGTGGCAGATACGATACGAGAGTTGGGATGGAAGTCATTAAAGGAAAAAGACGTTTTTCGTCGCGGCGAGATCTATTTACGAAATTTCAGTCACCAACTTTCTCTTCTGAATGCGAAAATATTTTGTTGAGCCCAACCTACACAGGTAGGAATGATCATCAAAATAAAGTAAGAGAAATCATAGTCTGAACAGAAAGGTTTAGGTGTTAAAGGTTTAGGTGTTCGTTTTTCCCGCGCGCTGTTCGGGAGTGGAATGGTACAGAGATAGTATGATTGTGTTTCGATGAACCCTCTGCCAAGCACTCAAATGTGAGTAGCATAGCAATCATGAAGATGTAGATGTAGACGTAGATGTGTGGGTTATGAGCAGCTGCTCGACCATGAAATCCTAATTTTCTCAACTCCCGCCAAACTGTTACAGTAGTTGCTGTGAATTCTGATGCAGTTTGGAACTCCTGTGAGATGGTCTGGATAGATGTCGGCGGTCTCTGTCAGTTAGCAAACCAGATCGGCCTGTACGGTTTTGTGGTGCACGTGTTCATTCACGTTTCCACTCCACTACCACA
The DNA here is from genome assembly GCF_023897955.1 of Schistocerca gregaria. NCBI lineage: Eukaryota > Metazoa > Arthropoda > Insecta > Orthoptera > Acrididae > Schistocerca > Schistocerca gregaria. The sequence continues at coordinate 246,345,346 of NC_064926.1, forward strand.
TCGGAAACGGTGGACCTAGGGACGTTTAGGAGTGCGTAAATCTCGCGTAGAGACGTATGACCCAAGTGACACCCAGTCACCTGACCATGTCCAAAGTCAGTGAGTTCGGCGGAGCGCCCTATTCTACACTCTCACGATGTCTAAAGACTACTGAGGTAGCTTATATGGAATGCCTGGGTGTAGGTGGCAACACAATGAAACTAATATGAAAAACGTATGTTTTCGGATGTGTCCGGATACCCTTGATCACAAATATTAATGTGAATTAAATTGCTGCCTAGCTTTGCATAGCACCTTGGGGGTGGTCACATAGTGTAACCATATAATTCCAGGTTTATTCCTCATGGAGTTATTAGTCTTACTCATTTGATCACATAGTGTAACTACACTATAGTCCAATAAAATTGCTACTACAAGAAGAAATGCAGATGATAAACGGGCTTTCATTGGACAAATATATTATACTAGAACTGACATGTACTTTCATTTTCACGTAATTTGGGTGCAAAGATCATAAGAAGTCGTACCCAGAATAAAAACCTCTGGCCGTAATAACGGCCTTCATACACCTAGGCATTGAGTCAAACACAACTTGGATGGCGTGTACAGGTACAGCTGGTCAAGCAGCTCAACACGATACCACAGTTCATGAAGAGTAGTGACTGACGTATTGTTACGAGCCAGTTGCTCGGCCACCTCTGACCAGACGTTTTCAATTGGTGAGAGATCTGGAGAATGTGCTGGCCAGGGCAACAGTCGAACATTTTCTGTATCCAGAAAGGTCCCTACAGGACATTCAACATGTGGTCGTGCATTATCCTTTTGAAATTTACGGTTTCGCAGGGATGGAATGAAGGGTAGATCCTCGGGTCGTAACACATCTGAAATGTGACGTCCACTGTTCAAAGTGCCGTAAATGCGAACAACTTCTGACCGAGACGTGTAACCAATGGCACCCCATACCATCACTGCGGGTGATACGCCAGTATGGTGATGACGAAAACACGCTTCCATTGTGGGTTCACCGCGATGTCGCCAAACACGGATGCGACCATCCTGATGCTGTAAACAGAACCTCGATTCATCCGAAAAATTGACGTTTTGCCTTTCGTGCACCCAGGTTCGTCGTTGAGTGCACCATCGCAGGCACTCCTGTCTGTGATGCGGCGTCAAGGGTAACCGCAGCCATGGTCTCCGAGCTGATAGTCCATGATACAGCAAACGAAGTCGAACTGTTCGTGGAGATGGTTGATGTCTCGCAAACGTCCCCATCTGTTGACTCATGGATAGAGACGTGGCTGCAAGATCCGTTACAGCCATGCGGATAAGGTGCCGCTCATCTCGAATGCTAGTGATACGAGGCCGTTGGGATTCAGCACAGCGTTCTTTATTACTCTCATGAACCCACCTATTTCATATTCTGCTAACATTCATTGGGTCTCCACCAACGTGAGCAGCAGTGTAGCGATATGATAAACCGTAATCGTCATAGGCTACAATCCGACCTTTATCAAAGGCGGAAACGTGATGGTACGCATTTCACCTCCTTACACGAGGCATCAAAACAACGTTTCTCCAGACTATGAGAAATCGTTGGGAAACTGTTGTGTACATAGTTCCGCGTAGTCAGCGCGTACACTACTTTCCAAATAGAGCGTGCCCCGCTAAGCACAGCAGCGCAGGCGCTGCCCTCGTCCGTCTCCGCACTACGAGATGGCTCTGTCATAGAGACGGACCAAATCCTCCGATCCGCGTATTAATATGTAACGCGGCCAATGAGACTGCTGCAAACATAGAACCTTTTCTCCTCGCGGGTCACACTCGCGCAGTGCTACCTGAACGCTCGAGGTATTTTAACGAGTGTACAGACCTCCGATTAGTCAGTCTGGATTAGTCAGCATTAGTCTGTAGTAAAGTTTCAGACTGCGCCTAATACGATTACCTTATTCCTGTACATAGTCATGAAGATAAATGAATAAACACTTTGTCAAGAATAAGAGATATGTGAGAATAAGATTAACGTACCAAGGCCAGAGGAACTTCAGATTGTCAACTGTAAACAACATCCAGAATCAAGTTACGTAATGTCTATGGTTTTTATTATTTTAATAAATGTGTGTGAAAATTAATCAAGCTCTGTTTAAAGTTGGTCACCGTCAATTTGCTACTCTAAGCGTGCAAGTGGCATTTCTATCTTATGACCTAACGGCAGAAGATAAACACGCCCTGATAAGACCGCGAGACATATTGCTGACACTCGCCTACTTCGTTAGAGCGACAAGTCAAATAATCAGATGGTGTGTGTACCGAAGGTCTTACATGTCAGTACGTTTTAGATGTCACCACCGGCGCCAACCTTGTGTGAATGCTCTGAAAAGCTAATCATTTGAATATCACAGCATCTTCTTCTTCTCGGTTAAATTTCTCGTCAGTAACACGTCATCTTCCTGGTATAGCAATTTTAATGACCAATAGTGTACATAAATCAAGGTTTATTCCGCATGGAGTTATTCGTCTTAATCAATAATTCGGATTATATACGCTGCATCTTCACTTTGTGCATACATGCCAGTCCAACAATGCAAAACTTGCTTCTCTGGTAATAAAGAAACAAATTTTCGTTTCACGATCGCAGTACAGGATTCACTACAAGATTACGAGCGAAACGGGTGAAGGCTCTAACTCTGTGTTGTTCTGAACTTCACGTAGGTTCTGCACTAGCCACAGTACTCGAAATCACCAGCCTGATTATACCAACAGATTATTTGATACCAGTACTGTGATGCTCTCCAACAGAAGGAACCACTATTTTAAAAACTATGTGAGGTGATTCTCAAGACTGCAAGTGGTTCATGTTAGGACATAAAAAGGGAGAACTCAATTGCAGGACTCATTCGTGAGAATTATTGGAAAAAAGTTCACGATTCGAAATGTCTACATCTATCTACATTTATACTCCACAAGCCACCCAACGGTGTGTGGCGGAGGGCACTTTACGTGCCACTGTCATTATCGCCCTTTTCTGTTCCAGTCACATATGGTTCACGGGAAGAACGACTGTCTGAAAGCCTCCGTGAACCCTCAAATCTCTCTAATTTTACATTCGTGATCTCCTCGGGAGGTATAAGTAGGGGGAAGCAATATATTCAATACCTCATCCAGAAACGCACCCTCTCGAAACCTGGCGAGCAAGCTACACCGCGATGCAGAGCGCCTCTCTTGCAGAGTCTGCCACTTGAGTTTGCTAAACATCTCCGTAACGCTATCACGGTTAGCAAATAACCCTGTGACAAAACGCGCCGCTCTTCTTTGGGTCTTCTCTATCTCCTCCGTCAACCCGATCTGGTACGGATCCCACAATACTCAAGTGTAGGTCGAACGAGTGTTTTGTAAGCCACCTCCTTTGTTGATGGACTACATTTTATAAGGACTCTCCCAATGAATCTCATCCTAGTACCCGCCTTACCAACAATTAATTTTATATGATCATTCCACTTCAAATCGTTCCGCACGCATACACCCAGATATTTTACAGAAGTAACTGCTACCAGTGTTTGTTCCGCTATCATATAATCATACAATAAACGATCCTTCTTTCTATGTATTCGCAATACATTACATTTGTCTATGTGAAGGGTCAGTTGCCGCTCCCTGCACCAAGTGCCTATCCGCTGCAGATCTTCCTGCATTTTGCTACAATTTTCTAATGATGCAACTTCTCTGTGTACTACAGCATCATCCGCGAAAAGCCGCATGGAACTTCCGACACTATCTACTAGGTCATTTATATATATATTGTGAAAAGGAATAGTCCCATAACATTCCCCTGTGGCACGCCAGATGTTACCTTAACGTCTGTAGACGTCTCTCCATTGTGAACAACATGCTGTGTTCTGTTTGCTAAAAACTCGTCAATCAAGCCACACAGCTGGTCTGATGCTCCGTAGGCTCTTACTTTGTTTATCAGACGACAGTGCGGAACTGTATCGAACGCCTACCGGAAGTCAAGGATAATAGGATCTACCTTGGAGTCTGTATCTAATATTTTCTGGGTCTCATGAACCAATAAATCGAGTTGGGTCTCACACGATCGCTGTTTCCGGAATCCATGTTCATTCCTACAGAGTAGATTCTGGGTTTCAAAAAACGACATGATAAGCGAGCAAAAAAATGTTCTAATATTCTACAACAGATCGACGTCATAGGTCTATAGTTTTGCGCATCTGCTCGATGACACTTCTTGAAGACTGGGACTACCTGTTCTCTTTTCCAATCATTTTGAACCTTACGTTCTTCTAGAGACTTGAGGTACACGGCTGTTAGAAGGGGGGCAAGGGAGGGGGCAAGAATAACGCTTTCGAACATGTAATGAAATTAAGGAGGTATTTACCAAAAGATGTCTCGTTAAACGAAACACAAAATGTACTAAAGCATGTTCTGAAGAACAGCCATGCTTACCTCATCGGCGTCCCGTCCGAAAGTACTTCGCACGACCCCAGCCGATGGTCGTTGCCTTGAGGATCCCTTTATTTTAAAGGATTGCTGGTGGAGATTCCATGTTGCGCAAACCAAGAGAGCGGGAACAGATCTCAATCGTAGTAAAGTAACATTGCGAACAGTCATGCTCTCGTTAGCGGAATGATAGTGGATCTGAATACCACTGTTTCGGGGAGAAAAAAACGAGAAGTACAGAACAACTGATCAGGTATCATACTTTGCTGACAAATTCAGTCATTTTCTGTCACTGGTAAAGGACGCTACACATCAGAGGTCGTTGGGTTCAAATGGTTCAAATGGCTCTGGGCACTATGGGACCCAACTGCTGTGGTCATTAGTCCCCTAGAACTTAGAACTACTTAAACCTAACCAACCGAAGGACATCACACACATCCATGCCCGAGGCAGGATTCGAACCTGCGACCGCAGCAGTCGCACGGTTCCGGACTGTTCGCCTAGAACCGCGAGACCACCGCCGCCGGCCTAGGTCGTTGGGGTATGTGCTGGAGTATGCATTTAATTAACCACATCGAGACTGGCGTCTGTCCCCTGACAATGTCAGGATTCAGAAATATTATTACTGTAATTGAAGATATTTCTTCTTATGTCTCTGTCGTGCCTTCTGTTAATACACATTTTTAACGCTCCAAGTTATTGTGAACACTCAACGAAGCCTCTTCAGTTACAATAATGAGTTGCTTCTTGCTTTCATTTCTTTCAAGAAATTGTTTGGCACTGAAAGGCGTCAGTAATTGCACCTCTTGTTGTTTTGGTCGTTTTGATTTGTTAAGTTCGGCAGAGAAGCTGCTAAAATGTTGAACAGTTCTGATAATGACTCTGGATAAATATTTAATAAACACTACACGTAAGGCAGTAATCTTGAGAGTATCAAGTCTAGGAGAATCCACAATAAAGAATACTGCCTGAATGACTATCTTCTGCCTGACTTGATATTCTGAAGATCATTGTATCCGAAACGTTGCAGTGAAGTAGCTGTCTCATTTTTTGGTTTTTTGTTTTTTGAGTCATCAGCCTTCTGAATAGTTTGATGCTGTCTTCCACGAATTCCTCCCCTGTGTCAACCCGTGCATTTGAGAGTAGCCTGATATCTAGTGAATGTTAAATATGTATTCAGCATATCAGCAACATTGTAAATTTCTTAAAATGGACACACCCTCTTGCGTGACCACATGCCACATCTCTGTCTACATTTGCTAATATTTTTCAGGCTCATATTTTCCTTGCCAGCGAGGAAAACCACTCTGAGAACCTTAATTTTTGTGTCTTCATTTTCTCCTTAAATACAACTGACATTAAGAAATGTTAGTTTTACCACCTGTACCAGACACGGATGCTTGTTCACTTTGAATGATGTGGCAGTAATAACAAAAGCATACAACTAGACAAATACAGATGAAGGATCTCTGTTAGGTTTGAGACAATGCAGCCTGGGATACTAGCTGAACGGTCGTCTGGCAGCCAGTACCGATGGCGTCGAGTCGGCGACTGTGGTGTGGGGCTGCAAGGTTTGCCGTTTCGTATCCGAGCAGAGGGACAGAGTCTTCGAAATCTCAGCCGCTGAACGGAATAGAAAATTTTAGGCCGAGACAATTTCAGAGTCGTTTTACGTAAATTCCGATGTAACCGAATTTGTGTTTGATCGGTTACGAAGCTCTTCAAGCCGAGTTGATCACCATTGTTCTTGTCTCTGTGAGTCACGACATTGCTTCGATGGTCTCGTCAGTAATGGAAAGTGGTGAATCACACACTGGTTCCAGTGGTTCAATTAGTAACGGAAAGTGGTGGTGAATTTTGCTTTAGGATCGTCGCGTTTGAATAATTACTCATCCATGTTGGGCTGCCTTATCCCATTGGTCCTTCCCCTGATACATGACCGATACGTTGCCATTGTTTGCTCATTTGTAACCATAAGTTTAGTATTTATAGACGTGTTCCATTTAAATTCCTTTATTACCCTCGCTCTGTGAAATTACGGTCTACAGCCTGGGTTGCTCACGGTGATGTTTTTAAATTACTTACTGTCATTGTCTTGGTATCTACGAATGTATTTCATTGCACAACGTCACCTAACATTCTTTCCAATGCATATTCACCGTTTTTTTTTTAAATTGTTGAAGGTCTGACGATGGTTGCCGACCGCATCCGATACTAGTAATCTCAGCTCAATTGTAAAAGAAAAACTGCGTCCACGCATTAGGTTTTTAGTGTAAAAAAAACCTTTTTCATTAAGTTATAATATTTATGTCTGGTTATGATGACCCGAAACTTAAATATATAACTAATACGTTTTATAGCCAAAACACATAATATGTCGGCATAACCATCCTTGTTAAATAGGAAGAGAGGACACTAACCTGTAATTTCATTATCAATTTATTGGCAACCGGTTTCGACAACGCACCTCGTCGTAATCCGGCCTTCTAAACAAATAGTGCTGAAATTTCCCGAAACATATCAGTCAGATATCTCCACTTGTAAATAACCGATGTCCGCATCAGCTCTATTAGTAGGCAACCTCAAACTGTGACACCCCAAACAGAAGTACAACAAACGCTAACTAGGGGGTACTGAGCAGAAGTGGGCGGACACGAAATATTTGGCACAATTTAATTAAAAGACGGGATGGACTCGTAGGACACATTCTGAGACAATAAGAAGTCACCAGCTTAGTAGTGGAAGAAAGTGTCGAGGGAGACCAAGAGATGAGTACAATAAGCAGATTCAGGACGATGTATGTCGCAGTAGTTATTCGGAGAAGACGAGACCTACAAAGGATAGAGTGGTATAGAAAGTAGCACCAAACCAGTCTTCAGTACGAAGATCACAGCAACAACTCGCATTCCTTACATATTTTCAGAGAATGTCATCAAATTACATAAAGTTATCCTGGTATTTAAATAACGTTAAATGAAATTTATAATCGTTTCGGATCGTATAGACACGAAACAAACAATAGAGTTACATGAACAACAAGTTTACTATTATCGGTCATTGTTTATTAATTTACAGGACGCGATTCAAAGATTTAAACATCCAGCATCAGGTGGATTATATTTGTTATTATGACATGTGTGTATAAGTTGGGTGAACTTACTTCAATGTCTGGTGGACAAACAAACCACTATTTTAGAGCATGGTTTTGGTGTTATTTTGACAAAAACTAAAATTGTGTCTAATAGTAAAACAAAAAAAACTGAAATATAGAAACTCCAGGGGGCACAGCTTCTTTTCAGTGTCGTAACACATGTATACCGTCATATTTTGTAAACATATATGGGCTCTAGAAACTATTAGTACGCAACACACACACACACACACACACACGCACACACACACACATGTCATAGGAACAAATGTAAATCCACCTGATGATTGAGGTTTAAACGTTTGAAACGCGTCGTGGAGAAATTAACAGTCACTGGTAACAGTAAACTTATTGGTTCATGTAATGTCAATAATGTTCGCAATAGGATTAATGTTACTTGTGTCTTAATAGAAGAGCAAATAACGAAGGGAGACAAGCACTCGAACCTCAGGCCCTCGACGTGCCACTTGCAGGGCGAGAGCGGCGGGGCGGTCTCGAGCGCCTGAGACAGCTGCAGGCAGAGCAAGTAGGCTGGCGCGGCGGCACCTTAGGTCGATGCACGCGACCTGCCCCGCCCCCACCCTCCCTTCCCGCCGCCGCGAGCGAGGATCCGGCTGCTCTGGTTTCCAATATTCCGGGCCGGCACTGCAAACAACAAGAGCGACGCTCCGCTGCTCGCCGGAGCGCAGCGCGTTGCACGCAAAGCCGTGTCGCGCGGGACCTGGCCCGGCTGCCTGATTCCTAGACGCGGGAAAACGCCGAACCGGCGAGCGCGCTGCCGTTGAAATTCCCTGCCGCTGAAAGTCGCCAGCGTCCCGTCCTGCATTGGAAATGCATCACCCGTCACGACATTCGGCTCCTACGCCAGCCTGACTGCTGTCTCGCTAATGCTGGTATGTATACTTCCATAAATTCAACACCACTTTTCTTCTTCTTTATTTTTGTCATCATTCTGCTGACTGGTTTCATGTGTCACGTCATGAATTCCTCTCTTCTGCCAACCTCTTAAACTTAGGTTGCGCTTACGTCCTGTGTCGTCAATCAAAAATAAATAAATAAATAAAAATTTAAAAAATGCTTCCAACGTTCCCAATTGGTGAGAGATACAGCGACCTTGCAAGCAAATGTCGGTTTTGGCAAGCGCGAAGACAAGCAGTAGGAACTCTCCTCATGTGTGGGTGGGTATGATCTTGCTGAAAATTGAGCTAAGGATAGCAAGAGAAAGGGGCACATAATTTCGTCGACGTACCGCTGTGTTTTGTTTGACAGAAGGGTCCAGCTATGCAAAAACAGACGTAATATCTGAGAGGATACCGCAATCACTGGTTACACAATGTAACATATAATCCGTCTTGATTGCAAAAATGTTTATTCACATGACCGGTTACGGTTCCTCTAGAACCATCTTCAGATTTGCAATTTCGGTTACAGGAGTAACCCGTCCACACACAGCAACCTTCACATGGTGCGTCGCACTTCGTATATGGACGAGTTACTCCTGTAACCGAAATTGCATATTTCAAGATGGCTCTAGAGGAACCGAAACCGGTCATGTGAATAAACATTTTTGCAATCAAGACGGATCATAAGTTACATTGGTTCCGCCCATGATAATAAATGGCACCACAGACCATATGGTGAGCAACAGATGTCCAGGGAGTGTCGAGACACGTCTTCAGCGTGGAATCTCAGTGACTGGATTAGAATTGTCTTCAGTGATCAGTCTCGCTTCGAACTCAGTCCTGTTGATAAGCGATGACGTGTCTGGAGTCGCCCCCTTTAGCGTTGGGATACCAACCTGACTGTCGACTGTGATATGGCCAAAATCCGGGAGTGATGGTCTGGGGTGCCATTTCGTTTCATTGCAGGAGCTGTTTGCCTGTCGCCCGCGGCACCTCCGTAGCGCAGAGGTACATCAACGACTTTTTACGTCCCGTTACGTTGCCCTTCGTGGCAAGCCATCCAATGCTTACATTTCACCAAGATCTTGGCCACTTACACGTGGTGAGCATTGCTATTGTTTGTCTTCCTACCAGGCAAACACATTCTTAGCCACCAAGGTCACCGGACATCTCACCAGATGATAAAGTTTTGTGTATTATAGACAAGGACCTCCAATCAGGTAGGTATTTCGATGATTTAACGCACCAATTGGACAGAAATCAGCACGATATCCCTCAGGAGAACAGTCAACAAATCTCTTGATCAACGCCACCCCGAATAACGTCTTGCATAACGGACAGAGGTGCACTAACTGATTTGCTCAATTTATGAAGCCCTCTCTTTTGTTTAAATCATCAAAATTTTGATCACCTCATCCGATTTCCGTCTCATTCCGATAATTTAATTGTGATGAGTAGTTTTTTTTGTCAGATTTTTTATTTGTTAGAGGTATTCCGACGTTCACTTTTCTCCACAGTTTTTACCCTGTTGTACCATGCAAGCTATTCTTTGGTATACTAACAAGTGTGCTATCACCTTGCCCATTCCTCTTGTCACAAGTTTCCTCATGTTTCTAACTTCGCCAAATTTGAGGAGAACTTCCTCCTTCTCTCCATTGTTAGTGCACTCAATTTTGAACATTCTTCTGTAGCACCATATTTCAAATGACCCGATTCTCTTCAGTTCCGCGTTTCCGACTGTCATACTACCCATGATTCACTATCATGCAGTGCTGTGTTTTAGGCGTACATTCTCAGGAATTTCATCCTTACACTGAGGTCTATGTTTCATTTCAATAGAAATGTTTTAGCTATAAATGCCCTATTTGCCTATTCTACTCTGCTTTTTATGTCCTCCTTCCTTGGTTCATCTTGCAGCATTTTCCACAGGAGATAGCACACTTTCTTAACTACGTCTCCGTCATGATCACCAATTTTGACGTTAAGCTTCTCGCTACTCACATTTCCGATACTTTTCATTACTTTCGGTTTTCTTCGGTTTCTTGATCCACCTTCTGTACTCATTAGACTGTTCATCCCCTTCCACAGATCCGATAATTCTTTTTCCCCTCACTGAGCAAGCCAGTGTCATCTATCAAACTTATCAATGACATCATTCCCCCTTCAATTTTAATCTTTCCTTTGAACGTTACTTTTACTTCCGTCTTCCCTTCTTTGGTTTACAGAAGTCAATATTGCACCTCCGTCTTCTACAGTTTACATCAATTTCCTCAAAAATTAGGACATTATGACCCACTTTACAGTGTCGAACGTTTTTCCCAGGACGACGAATCCTATGGATGTGTCTTGATTTCTCTTATCTTACTGTATAACAAGCCCAATGATACCAGATATTTTCATCCATGGCTGTGTATTGTGAAGAAAGCCCTTAATTGTGAAATCCTCTAGTCACATCAAGAGCGTTACACGTGTTAAGCTTGGTGATGGAGTTGCCATCTCATAACATAGATTGTTTCGGATTACCTTCCTAGATAAATTGCCGTTCCCAGACCTAATAAGGAATAATTTGTAAGGAAATAAACACGCAAAAAATCAGAACAGTGACTCTCTTATCGGAAGAAGAAAGTATGTTCGCAAAGACCATTCATGTAATGACACTACTTACCTACCATGTAATTAAATTGAGAGAAATGACATGCAGTAGATTTAGAAGCAGATAAAGCTTTTATTGTCTCGGGAAAAGCTTTTGACAGTTTGAACAGAAAGAAGCTATGGGACATAATGCCTAAATCTGGCTTTCCTACACAGCAAATTGCTATAATAAGCTTATCCAAAAGCACAGCAAACTTATCTCTCTCTCTCTCTCTCTCTCTCTCTCTCTCCTCTCTCTTTATATATATGTACATAAAGGGTGAAGCGAAATTCGCGCACAAGGGCTTCGCAGCGTGACTCCTCATATGCCAGCAATAAAAAAATGTTTGTCTCAAAACTTCGGCCGGCAGAAAAAGGACGTTACAGAGTGGCAATCTGGCAACACTATAACCACATATACGCTAACTACCTCTGTCAACACAGCTTAGGTATGCTATACAAATGGAGCAGCGAGCATAACTTTTTTTTAGCATGCAGAAGGTCGATGGCTAGATCCTGGTTTGAGGCATACGTTTTTATTTGGTAAATGTAGTGCAGGTGGTATGGTATCTGGCATCTTAATAGTCAACAGCGATTGTAGTGGGTTCTCTAGAAAACGTTTGCCATTACATACTGCAATGGTAGAAATGGAAGGTTGGTCAGCTTTGAATGAAGCCGTTTCCACGTCATGGCGTGAATTTTTCGCACCACTTTATCTAATAGATGTGAAAACTGTTTGCATTATACCCTCCTCCAATGGTCCGATAGGTTAGTTCCAACTGTTATCCTTGTCTCGTTCAGGTCCATTACATTTGATTAAGGCTTTACGTCACCAGTAGGACTAGCAACGTGCTTTGCGGATAATGTCCAAACTCGCATATTATTTGTATGTGTTACCACCATGGTCCAACAAATTATGCCTTCCAACATTGAGTGTGGTAACCGCATGCTGTTTAGGATGAATCTCAATGCATTATTATCTTCTTTCCTTTCTCAGACGTTATGTCTGGTTAAAAATTGAAAGTGACGCAGACCATGATCAAGTGTGACTTCCTTTTAACTGTGCGGTATATGTTACATTGCATTTAGGAACTTTCGTGTTATTGAACATGTATCAATAATTACATATTTCTGTAGTTGTATATATACGTTTGGATGTAGCTGTATTGCGTTGATGTACTGGTGGATATTGTGTGGTATGACTCCTGTAGTTGATAGTATAACTGGCATAGTGTCAACATTATCCTGATGCCACATGTCCTTGACTTCCTCAGCCAGTTGGATGTGTTTTTCAATTTTTTCTACTGTTTTCTTCTGTATATTTGTTGTATTGGGTATGGGTATTTCGATTAGTTGTCTTAATTTCTTCTTTTTATTGGTGAGTATGATGTCAGGTTTGTTATGTGGTGTTGTGTTATCTGTTATAATGGTTCTGTTCCAGTATAATTTGTATTCATCATTGTAAGTACATTTTGCGGCGCATACTTGTATGTGGGAACGTGTTGTTTTATTAGTTTATGCTGTATGGCAAGTTGTCGATGTATTATTTTTGCTACATTGTCATGTCTTCTGGTGTATTCTATATTTGCTATATTGTACATCCGCTTGTGATGTGATCTACTGTTTCTATTTGGTATAGCATAAGTATTTATAGCTTTTGTCTTGTTTCTTGCTGTCAGTTCGGTTTTCAGTATTTTTTTTGTCTTTGTCTAACTTTCCTTTTATTTCTTCTTTAATATTTGTATTATCTATTCCTTCTTTTTGTCTGTATCCTAGATATTTATAGGCATCTGTTTTTTCCATCGCTTCTATGCAGTCGCTGTGGTTATCCAATATGTAATCTTCTTGTTTAGTGTGTTTTCCCTTGACTATGCTATTTTCTTACATTTTTCTGTTCCAAAAGCTATATTTATATCATTGCTGAATACTTCTGTTATCTTTAGTAATTGGTTGAGTTATTGATTTGTTGCTACCAATAGTTTTAGGGCATCCACGTGTAGCAAATGTGTTATTTTGTATTGGTATGTTCCAGATATCTTATTTCCATAATTCGTATTATTTAGCATGTTGGATAGTGGGTTCAGAGCAAGACAGAAGCAGAAAGGACTTAATGAGTCTCCTTGGTATATTCCACGGTTAATCTGTATTGGCTGTGATGTGCTATTATTTGAATTTGTTTGGTTATTAAATGTTGTTTTCCAATTTTTCATTAGTGTGTTTAAGAACTGTATTAATTTTGGATCTACTTTGTATATTTCCTATATGTGTAGTAACCATGAGTGGGATGCACTATCAAAAGCTTTTTGGTAATCAATGTATGGGTAGTGTAGCGACCTTTGTTTACTTTTAGCTTGAAATGTCACCTCTGCATCTATTCTCAGTTGCTCTTTACATCCTTATGCTTCTTTGCAGCAGCCTTATTGTTCTTCATTGATAATTTTGTCCTGTATTGTACGTGTCATTAATTTTTTGTGTAATGACTGAAGTTAATAGTTTGTATATTGTTGGTAGGCACGTTATGGGGCGATACTGTGCTGAGTTTGCTGTGTCTGATTTATCTTTAGGTTTTGGGTAAGTAATTCCTTCTGTAAGTGCATCAGGGACTGTGTATGTGTCTGCAATGGAACTGTTAAATTATTTAGTTAGATGAGAATGTTTAGATGTGAACTTCTTTAGCCAGAAATTTGCCATTTTTTCTTTTCCAGGGGCTTTCCAATTGAGCATAAAATTAATTGCTCTGGTGACTTCATGTTGCAAAATTATCACTTCAGGCATTTGTGGTATCATCTTGTATGTGTCTGTTTCTGCTTGTGTCCACCGTGCATGTCTGTTATGTTGTACCGGGTTTGAGCACATGTTGCTCCAGAAGTGTTCCATGTCTGTCATGTTTGGTGGATTGTCTATTTCAATGTGTGTGTTATTTATTGTCTGGTAACATTTCTTTTGGTTGGTGTTGAATGTTTGGTTTTGTTTCCTACTATTTTAACTTTTTTTGTTACTTCTAAGTCGTTTGGCCAACGCTTGTAATTTCTGCTTCTTTTCATGTAATTGCTCTATCGCTTCTTGTTGTGAGATTTTACCTAACCTTTTTCGTTTTTTGCCTGATATTTCATTTCTTATAAATTGTGTTAGTTTTCTGATGTCTTTTCTCAGTTTTTCTATTCTGATCTGTAGCCTGTGTTGCCATGCTGGTTTTGTGGGTTTCTTCTGTGTGTTGGTTGGTTCTGATCTCTGCCTAGTGTGTACATTTAGTGTACTGAGTGCTCATATATAAACCAGTAGTTGTAACTCTTCTATACTCGTATTTTCATTAATTTTGTTGTATGTGATTGTGTTGATAGTTGTTATTGTTGTTTCGACTTGTGGGTTATTTGGTGGTATATGCAAGAATGGTCTAATATCTGTATTTGTGTCTTTGTATTCTATATATGTCAGCTGAAATTTTTCTTCTATATCTAACATGTGTGCCACTTCGTGTTGTATTTGTGCTTGTTCTGATGGCTGTCTTAAGATTTCGTTTTCTTCTGATTGTTTAATTGATGCGTGTGGTTCTTGGTTTGTTTGCTCTGGGATGTTTGAGTCCATTACTGTATTTTCTTCTTCTTGTGATTGCACATTATTTTGTTCCAGTATTTGTTGTACTTGTTGTTTGATGTTTTCTAATTCTGACTGGGGTATCCTGTTATTTTTGATTACTACACAGATCTGATCGGCTATTCGCTGTTGTGTTAAAAAATTTAATTCTTGGTATCTGGTGATAAAAGTTGTACATACTTGTGATCTGTATCCAGTTGTGTTGGTTCCTATGTTTGTTGCTTGGTAATAACAAAACATGAGGTGTCGGTTAACGTCATCTGACCATCTCATCCTCTGTCTTTGGTTTCCTTCTAGACTGGTTGCAGGAAGAATATCCAGCAAAACACCTCTTTTTGGATTTAAATCATTTTCCGTGTGGCTAGCAGTATCGTTACCATTGTGGACGGGCATAGGGTTCAAGCGTCGTCCCCGACCATGACAGCGCTTGTCCGAGGCTTCATTAGTTCTGTCCTCGATCAACGAATGACACTAAAAGCAGGGTTGGCCCTATTTGGTGGTTTGTTCTTTTCGTCCCCTTTTACGTCTGGCAGAACATACCGGAGGCCTGTTATTATTATTATTGTTATTCTGTCCATGGGATTTTGGAAACATCACGTCTATTACCGTTAGGGAAACAGTGTAATTATCGGTGTCGGGATGAATCATGCAGAACATTATCTGTCAAAGGGGTAATGCGCGTTATGTGGAACTACGTGCAGAACAGACCGCGTGTTTACAGAGGGACTAGGTGGCGAGCGGAGTAACACACCTGCGACAGACTCCAATGTACATGTGTACACGTATCGAATTTACCCATTGTAAATTTCTAAACCAATGTGGAAGACGTATGGCATACACAAACGATGAATATGTGGATATGGTTTTGATCTTTGGTGCACCTGATAGCCGGGATGCTGTTACCACTTATTAATATGCTGCTAGGCATCATCGTCGATGGCATCCAGATGAAAATGTGTTTCGTCGTCTGGAGCTGCGCCTTCGGGAGTCAGGTTCTCTCCTTCCACCATAGCGTGGCAGAGGTCATCCACGGCCTCGCCGTACTCCAGATACTGCGGGAGCTCCTCTGGAGGTCATGCACCAAGAACCCCAGCGAAGTATATGTAGCGTAGCAAGGCAGCTGCGTGTCTCGCAAAGCGTTAACGTGATGCAGAAGCATGGGTTGCACCCCTATCATTATGATACGTCGCAACACCTCCATCCTGCAGATCGCCATCAACGAATGCAATTATAATATGGTCAGATAAAGCATCATTCACTCGTGAGGGTGTTTTCAATATGGACATCGCGCTCTATAGGTGTGAGATTAACCCGCACGTCACCCATGACCCTAGATATCAAGTTCGCTTTGGTATCAACGTCTGGGCCGGAATATTGGACGGCAGATGTTTGGGCCCCTACAAGTTGCCTGATCGGCTGACTGCACGAAGGTATCATGCATTCCTCTCAAACTACCTTCCTGATGAGCTGGAAGATGTCCCACTTCATGTTCGGCAGAGGATATGTTTCCAACATGATTCACCACCACACTCTGGAATTAATGTGCGACTATTTAGACAGAATATTTCCAGGGAAATGTTTCGGACGTGGAGTGATGAGCTGGAAGATTTTCCACTACATACTCTGGAGAGGATATGGTTCCAATATGGTGCACGACCACAATCTGGAATTAATCTACGACAGTATTTAGACAGAATACTTCCAGGTAAATGGTTCGGACGTGGAGGTCCAGTTGTATGACCACTGCCTTCACCTGACCTAAATCTCCTCGATTTCTTCCAGTGTTGCTACCTGAAGTAGCACGTGTTCGCTACTCCACCGATGAATGTGGAAGAATTGGTAGCACTTGTTACTGTGGATGAAGATTGCCATATAATATCACTGCAGTTGTACATTTTGTTTTCTAGTGAGCCTGTTCAAGAATATGGAGCAAAATGGAGTTCTATATAGGATTACACTTGTTGCTATGTTTTATCATATCATCGTGTAGCAAGTAGAATAGTGTCCGAATTTTAAAATGCCTGCATGTAGTGCACCTCTGCGTTCTTGTTACTCAGCAGTTTCGCTCTATTTAACAAGAGTTTCATCAGAAACCTTGCAACATATGAAGTTTTACTACATGGCAACTTAAACTGAAATAAAAAACCGTATTAGATTTGCAGCATGGTAGCTCGTGATCAGATTAATTGAATTCTTCAAGTTGTTCGACGAATTAATATAGACAAGAAGTCAAGGTTTAAACTCAAACGCCATTTTATTCTCACGGAAACATTGCCTCGAGTGCACTTTTTATTGTGTGTGTTTTTGACTTTATAATTGTAATGATATGTGTAAACGAATATTTTGTCTTTGCAGAAGAACTTAAGTAGATATTAATAGAACTCGACAGAAAGATACCGCTAACTACGCGATCTCATTAATGCAAAATACAAAAGCAATCTCAATGAAATACACACAAGTCCTGTTAAACGTTTAAATTTCTGCGCCAAGGTACCGTAAACAAGCGACAACAATATGGCGTAGCTCATCTAGACTCTGCCAACGGACTACGCTATTTTACAGGTTCCAACGGGTTTGGACGACGATTTAAGTGTGAAGTAGATATACTAACTCCCACTTCCGTTCCGAGATGACTTACTTGAGATGCTCGGCCGACCTTCCTTGCCGGCTAGCCTGCTGCTGTAAACTCTCTTTCACTTCTTCTCTGAAGTATGGTACTAGGTACAGGAATTCCTTGAGACTTTTTCTACTTATAAAAATAAGTAGACGTACAAAGTTTCCTTGGCGTTAACTAACGACATATATTTAAACTTTATACATATTACAAAAGTAACTCTTCACATAAAATATATACTGTTTAGTAAGTGTCTTGTGTCTCTAAACGTCAGAAACAAACTAATTTACATATAAGAGAAAGGTGGTTTAAGAACCATGTCCACTATCAACAGAAATCAGAATGCACGTCTTCCCTTCAACAAGGCTAAGACAAAACACCTTTTTCCAGAGTACCTTCTCAACTGTTCGTTTTTCACTGATAATAGTCACTGATACTATTATCACAGAGTTACATGAATACTCCATGGTCCTCTTCTACGCACTCTGACTAAAACTTCCATGGACTGCCCGACAAGTACATGTCGTTACCGTTCGACTGCCGCCTCTACATTCTTCTCAGGACTGAATTTATAACCTGCACACACAAACATGTGACTCGCAGTAGGTAGGATTCTATCATCCCAGACTCACGGTAGAGAGTTGAGTGATTCTAGAATTTACGTAGAAATTCTCGAAACACTACAAGGGGATAGTTAAAACTTCATGACTACTCCTTAGCTTTCTTCTTTTGGGGAACATTTCGGACGGTGTGTACCATAACTTATGCGTTACCTGCGTTCGTTCATGGTTTAACAAATCCAGTGCTATTACACTGCAGTACGAAGTTTCCTCTGATCTATCCCTTAGCTACTGGTGTGTGTCAGACCTTCTGTGTCACAATTCAACGTCGTATTAATTATCTATAGAAGTAAAGATAGTTCGTTTGTAATTTATACAGGGTGCTTATAATTAAACTTTCAAACCGCTGTAGAAATAACCTCCATTTTCAACGGAATATTATCGAAGAATGGGGGAAATATATGGCAGAATATAAATGTTACAAAATGTTCCAACAGATGGCACTGTAAGCATCATTATGTAGTAGTGGTCATCTGCAAATGACAAATGAATCATATAACAATGCCTAAGCTGTACGCTTGACGTTAACTCAACTGTACTATTCAGTGTGCATGGGTGTTCAGCTGTGATACTATGAGTTACGTAAGCCCATCCACCACGGGAAGACCACGTCACATCGGATGGGAAAAATTGGTTTATCGTTGTACTGTGAGCAAAAACTGCATTAAAAGCGTGCATCACATCTGGTTTTACCATGCGGGATTAGCCAAGCGGTCTAGGGCACTGAAGTCATGGACTGTGTGGCTGGACCCGGAGGAGGTTATAGTCCTCCCTCGGGCATGGGTGTGTGTGCTTGTCCTTAGGATAATTTAGGTTAAGTAGTGTGTAAGAGACATTTGGAGAGAAGAGAACCACGTGTATGAATATCAAGAGCTCAGATGGCAACCCAGTTCTAAGCAAAGAAGGGAAGGCAGAAAGGTGGAAGGAGTATATAGAAGTTTTATACAAGGGTGATGTACTTGAGGACAATATTATGGAAATGGAAGAGGATGTAGATGAAGACGAAATGGGTGATACGATACTGCGTGAAGAGTTTGACAGAGCACTGAAAGACCTGAGTCGAAACAAGGCCCCCGGAGTAGACAACATTCCATTAGAACTACTGACGGCCTTGGGAGAGCCAGTCATGACAAAACTCTACGAGCTGGTGAGCAAGATGTATGAGACAGGCGAAATACCCTCAGACTTCAAGAAGAATATAATAATTCCAATCCCAAAGAAAGCAGGTGCTGACAGATGTGAAAATTACCGAACAATAAGTTTAATAAGTCACAGCTGCAAAATACTAACGCGAATTCTTTACAGACGAATGGAAAAACTGGTAGATGCGGACCTCGGGAGGATCAGTTTGGATTCCGTCGAAATGTTGGAACACGTGAGGCAATACTGACCTTACGACTTATCTTAGAAGAAAGATTAAGAAAAGGGAAACCTACGTTTCTAGCATTTGTAGACTTAGAGAAAGCTTTTGACAATGTTGACTGGAATACTCTTTTTCAAATTCTAAAGGTGGCAGGGGTAAAATACAGGGAGCGAAAGGCTATTTACAATTTGTACAGAAACCAGATGGCAGTCATAAGAGTCGAGGGGCATGAAAGGGAAGCAGTGGTTGGGAAAGGAGTGAGACAGGGTTCTAGCCTCTCCCCGATGTTATTCAATCTGTATATTGAGCAAGCAGTAAAGGAAACAAAAGAAAAATTTGGAGTAGGTATTAAAATTCATGGAGACGAAGTAAAAACCTTGAGGTTCGCCGATGACATTGTAATTCTGTCAGAGACGGCAAAGGACTTGGAAGAGCAGTTGAACGGAATGGACAGCGTCTTGAAAGGAGGATATAAGATGAACATCAACAAAAGCAAAATGAGGATAATGGAATGTAGTCCAATTAAATCGGGTGATGCTGAGGGAATTAGATTAGGAAATGAGACACTTAAAGTAGTAAAGGAGTTTTGCTATTTAGGAAGTAAAATAACTGATGATGGTCGAAGTAGAGAGGATATAAAATGTAGACTGGCAATGGCAAGGAAAGCGTTTCTGAAGAAGAGAAATTTGTTAACATCGAATATAGATTTAAGTGTAAGGAAGTCATTTCTGAAAATATTTGTTTGGAGTGTAGCCATGTATGGAAGTGAAACATGGACGATAACTAGTTTGCACAAGAAGAGAATAGAAGCTTTCGAAATGTGGTGCTACAGAAGAATACTGAAGATAAGGTGGATAGATCACGTAACTAATGAGGAGGTATTGAATAGGATTGGGGAGAAGAGAAGTTTGTGGCACAACTTGACTAGAAGAAGGGATCGGTTGGTAGGACATGTTTTGAGGCATCAAGGGATCACAAATTTAGCATTGGAGGGCAGTGTGGAGGGTAAAAATCGTAGAGGGAGACCGAGAGATGAGTACACTAAGCAGATTCAGAAGGATGTAGGTTTCAGTAGGTACTGGGAGATGAAGAAGCTTGCACAGGATAGAGTAGCATGGAGAGCTGCATCAAACCAGTCTCAGGACTGAAGACCACAACAACAACAACAACAGTGTGTAAGCTTAGGGACTGATCACCTTAGCAGTTTAGTCCCATAACATTTCACACACATTTGAACATTTGAACACATCTGGTTGTAATTGTCCTCAGACCAAAAACAGCATAAAAAGCATCAGTCAAAAGAAATCGGGTTATTACTTTCTGTGTGACTGACGCAAAACTGTTCGACATGTTGCCACCCCTTTCAGTAACAAGTTGAAATCACTAAACAGCATGTTCCACAACTGATCGGAGTGTTACAGAGGTCACGTTCAGAATGTGCTGCCCAATGTGTGCCTTCAATACAGCTATGTTTGCAATCGGAACACTGAACACAAAATCTTTTACAACATCTTTCAGACAGCTCCACAGCCGGAAGTCACATGAATGAAAATCAAGTGATCGGGGTGGCCAGGCTGTAGGAAAATGGCGGCTGATAATTCTAGTATTTCCGAAATGGCGCTTCAGCAGCAGCTTCGGCAGCTAGCGGGATTTGCGATGTGTGGAGGTGCACCAACTTGCAAAAAAATTATCCCATCCACACATTCACGCTGGTAGAGACCTGGAATTATGTGGTTCCGCAAAAGGCATTCAGAGCACTTACCAGTGACGGTACAGGTAAGTGGAGTGAAAGACCCAGTATTTTCGAAAAAAAATATGGCCCTATGATAACGGATGCCGTACACCCGCACCACACAGTGACCTTTTCAGGACGATGTGGTACTGATTGGTTTGCATGTGCATTTTCTGATGCCCATATTCGACAATTCAGTTTATTGATATATCCTATCAGATGGAAGTGGGCTATGACTGTTCACATTGTCCACTTCCTTGCAAGCAAATCTCTCTCTTACTGGCAGGTCAACAGCAAACAACACGTGCACGCGTGTAACTTTGAATTGACAGCAAAGAAGGATGTTTGAACACCACAACACGCCTCCTCCTACATTGTTGTGGCCACTGCTTCCACTGATGTCGAATCAATTCGTTTATCCCTTACCAGGTCGCACACCAAAAGAACACGTCTTTTCGAATTGCCGAATCATTTTTCCAGACACACGACACTTATCGGACCAATGCCTTTTTTCAAACCCTTCAGTGCCCGAAACTTCTGCAGAGCGCCGTGTGCACAGTCATCATTCTTATAATACAGCTTTACAAGCAGAGCGTGATCGTGCATTGAGGCAGTCATGGCGAACGTCGCAGACGAGAAAGGAGGAAAATCGATGTACCAGGGGTGTTATACCTACTACAATGGATCGTGCGCATGAAAGGTGTTTCCATTTGCGCATTTTAAGTCATACAGTGCCATCTACTGATCAATTTGTTTCTTCTGCCAAACGTTTTCCACATTCTCTGATAATATTCCATTACAATGTGACGTCATTCTGACAAGTGGTGTTACTTCTACAGTGTTTTGAAATTTTCAATTTACTCACATTCCCTCTGAGTGTATAGAAAATTAATGAATAGAAATTAATGAAAAATGGTAAAGTGACGATAGTTTCTATCGTGACGATAAATTACAGTGGCAATAACCATCTTGGAGATAATACTGAAACTGAGCTTTTACTTTTTTTTAATCATCTAAACACTGACCTACAGAATTTTCCGTGACAAAGACAACTGAAGCTTAACCTATTCTTGTATTACCCACATTATACAACGCAATCTGACAGCTGTACAGTGACAACAATACTTCCAATAATTAACTCGTAAGAAAGGCCCTGAATTGCAAGAAATCCTAACAATCAAAAAAATTTGAAAAGTATGAAATTAAAGAAATATGGAATTACCTAGAACTGTATTAACTTCCTAAGCTCATTACAATCACAAATCCAATTTCTTTTTACAAGTCACTTGTTGTTATTGTGGTCTTCAGTCCTGATACTAGTTTGATTCAGCTCTCCACGCTAATCTATCCTGTGCAAGCTCCTTCATCTCCCAGTACATACTGCAACCTACATCCTTCTGAATCTGCTTAGTGCATTCATCTCTTTGTCTCCCTCTACGATTTTTACCCTCCACGCTGCCCTCCAATGCTACATTTGTGATCTCTTGATGTCATGTCCTACCAACCGATCCCTTCTTCTAGTCAAGTTGTGCCACAAACGTCTATTCTTTCCAACCCTATTCAATACCTTCTCATTACTTACGAGATCTACCCACCTAATCTTCAACATTCTTCTGTAGCACCACATTTCGAAAGCTACTTACCTCCCAGAAAATACAGAAGTTACAGCAAGAAGCAACTACAGGCAGCTGAATAAAAAAGATTCTAACTACAATAGACTCTACTAGGAGGCATATGGTCAGCAAAAGAAAGATTTTGTTGGAGAGCAAACAATGTATTTAGAAAATTTTACCTTATTCGTATGAAAATAAGTTCCAACAATTATATAGTTGTCAATAATTCCACTGCCCAAACATTACCAATCAAACATTCAGTTCCTTGCATCTCACTTTACAATGCATCTCGTACCAGCACACAGTCTCCACTGAGAAAAACACGTCCATGCGTTTCTCTACTCACTCACAGACTGCTACTCCATTTAATCACAGAATCTTTTGCCGAGGGCACAAGGCGCTGTCAGTGATATTAACACAGTCTATAGCGCAGCAAACATACAACCAAGTTACTTACATAGCCCCCATGCACCACTCAAAAAAAATTTGCAATGTGTTTTGGGCACTGGCGTAGACTAATTTGTCAAAATTTTTGTATAAACAATATGAAATAGAGCAGCTGCACACAAGGGTTAAGTAATATGCTGTTGGTCAATAAAGTAAAATTTCCCCTCACAGTCCCAAAAAACAGTCCTAGTAATTTATCAGAAGAAGAGTCTACGTCAGTTTTACACACAGTCTGAGCAGTATATGAAGAGGCACAAGTAATTAATGGACAAACATGCAGTCTTGGAGAAGTAGTGTTGTCCTCCCCGGGGAAAGACAGTGCTGACTCTTGACATGAAGATTTCAGTTGGTATTGTAAGACTGGAAATGGGCCACAACGGAACAAACCCACAGCAGTATCAGTCGACGTCTTGAAGAATATTGGTAGAATTGGTGGGTCACCACAGAGCACACATACTGTAGCCCTTGTAGAGATGGCCAGCAGCCATCTGTTGCGACTGTGCAGGTGCACAATCACAACTGAAGACTCTTGAGGATAATATAGCAAGTCCCTGAGCCACTACTGTGTAGTCAGTACTGATGCGCATTAGAAGTTCCTAAACCATCAAGTCTGCACTCACAGTTTTTTTCGCACTATAATTACAGTCAGCAACGCTTTTAACCAGTCCCTTGCTGAAATATCAACACACGTGCAAGTACCAACACAGCTCATAGAGAGACACTTGTCGTAATTACGTGTGTAAATGTAAGAATATTTCTCATCAATTCATAAGCATTTCAGTAAGTAGTAGAAAGTTCAAACACCAAAGTGTAATCATATGTTTACAAGTAATAGTGTGTATCATCTTTTTTACAGCTATACAAGGGCTTGCGGGAGTGCAGCGAGATTCAAAGGGATTTAAGCGGCACCAGTTAAGCTGAAAGGCAACAAAACAATGGGTATATTTCAAGGAGGCTATCAGGGAGCCCAGCAAAGCAGAGCATTACGCCAATATCACATAAATTACACATCACTCAAAACTCTTGCAATATCACAATGGTTCCGAAAATACATGTGAACAGTTCACAAAATGCATACAAAGCTCAATTTCATAACTTTGAAGTAATCCAATTGCATCTGATACATAGTAAAAATATTCATTTCTCTATGTTAAATGAGCAGATAGATGCTTAATTTTGTGTTAGAGGGATATATTATCGATGTATAAAACTGTATAAACAAATACCATATCAGTTAGTGCTCCTTGCACTTGCCACATGCACGGTACACAAAGTATGTGTAAGCCCAGTAGGGATAATGTATATATACCTCAGATCTTACAGATTAACACTGTGAAATGAAATATACCACAAAAAACGTTATCTGTATAATTGTAGTTCAAAAATATTTCTAATAATATTTCAAATACAAAAAATAATCACTAAAATGCATGTCATGTAGCGCTAAACCCTACTTCTTGATGCAAGACATTTTCTGTCATTGCGTAACAGTAAAAACGTACCAACTATCATAGCTATCGTCGTTAATAAGCAAAGTTGTCCTCAAATCAATGTACTCACTTTACCATATGCAAAGCTAAAGTGCTATGCATATAAATGTCGGAGTTATTACGTTCGTTTCTATGAGCCTCAAGTACTGTAATGTAACGTACTGATGTGAGACTGTGCAGACACAAAATAGATACAGCGCAAGATCAATAATGAAAATTTTGTCACTCAAAAATAGTAACATAATTTTTTTGTTGAGTCGTTGTGCCTGTAAGTTGTAAATTGCAGCGAGTTTTAAACAATTCTTACTTTATTGCCATTCCTGACGTGTAAGGTCCTTGGCCCAGACCAGTGGCTTGCTTTTAAAACATTATCTGTTATATCTGTATTTAATGGTAATTTGCTACATTGTAACTCACTGAAAGCACTATTATCTACACTATTGTTCATTCCTCCATTAATAACTTCTGGCATATTTTTATTTATTTTTGGGTCAGGAATTACTGGTTGAAAACAAATTGTGTTTAATTATAAAATGCTACCAACAGCAACTGATTAGGGCCCCGTCCACCATCGTAACCGAATCCTATCTTCCCTTGACTACCAAAGAAACCGAATACTACGTCAGCTGTAACCTCTCAGGATGTACGTTAATTAAAAAAGTCTTTTCAAGTAAATCAAGACGTTGTAGTAAGATCTCATTAGCAGTATTTGTTCTAAGGATGTGAGCATTAGAGTCCTGGTGTAATCGCTCAACTGACAAGCAGAAATGTACTCACAATAAGACTATGTCGCCTGTTCTCTATAGTGGTGTACTGTAAATTACTGTCTTTATATGTTCCATACGTTCTTGACTGGATAGTTGACTTCAAAACCTCGCTGCATGCTAACAGTTTCTAAATGTGACAACGCGTAATAGTAAGTTGAAGAGAAAAAAACTCTACAGGAAAGACTAAGTCAGAAAGCAAACTGTTTCTCAATAACCGATCTTACATGAGTAATGTGTTGTAGTCCTCTACTTTTGTTAGTACGAAAAGTTTCGACTTCAACGCTATTTTCAAGCGGTATAAATCAGATCCTCTATGGTTCATTGTAACTCAGAAAGATTTTTCTGACTGAAATGTTTCATCTTATGACAGTGAATAGGCTTTAATGAGAACTTTTTTACCAATTTGTAGTTTTTTTGCATTTGCTTTACCGTGTAGTTTTCTTCTTTTCTCTGCAGCAGAATTTATATTCAAATAGCCACATCAATTATGTCCTTATGTCGAAGTTTACGTGTTCTCGGAAAAGGTTCCATCTCTCTCTGCTCGGTGGTTCCTCATTCATCAGTACAAGAATAAGTGGTAAAGCAGTGGAGTCATGAGGCATTTCATTCAGTATATTTTGAAGTAAGCGTAAGTATATGTCCCAATACTAATGCTTTATGTGACAATAAACTCTGAAGAGCTTATTAATTTTTTTCATAATGCGTTCGGAAGGGTTACATTGTGGAGAAAACAATGAAAAAAAATAGGTCTGGTTTTACGATTCCGAAGTATGCGTGACCAAATAGTAGATGTGAATCGTGGTCCGTTACCTGAAATGATTTTCTCAACATGACCAACATCAAGTAAGAAATTTTTAACCAAGACGTTGGATACAGACCATCCAGTGGCTTTGAGTAACTGTGTGAAAGAGACAAATTTTTAAGTAAGTTCAACAGTAACGGCAACGTACGAAAATCCATTCAATGTTTTAACAAGTGGTGGCAGAAGCTCAAACAACAGCCAATTCTTTTAATCTAGTAAAAATTATTGGAAGCAGTGGAGCACGATGTGAGATGGTAGATCGTTTAGCTTTTTGACAAAGCTTGCAAACAGACAAAATTCTTCTTATTTTCTTTTCCATGTTGTTAAAATAACAAGTCGTCCGAAGAATATGATAACATTTTCGCGGAGCTGAAATGTATGTACCAGATGAGCTTATTAACAAAATTGTCAGGAATACAAAGTACCCATAGCTTGTCATCAACTGTGCAACGATTGCTG
Organism: Schistocerca gregaria; assembly: GCF_023897955.1. NCBI lineage: Eukaryota > Metazoa > Arthropoda > Insecta > Orthoptera > Acrididae > Schistocerca > Schistocerca gregaria. The sequence goes on from NC_064926.1 coordinate 246,371,983, forward strand.
TCGTGCATCCAAAACCCCCTCTCTAACCATATAATAACGACGAATCTGAGTGTGTGTCTTTTCATGCCATTCCAAATCTTTCCAAATCGGATCCTTGTCTTGCTCGTGGGCAAAGTCCGTTAAATATGCAGTGACGAAGCTTTAAAAAGCTACGTTTTTAATGTAAAGAATACTGACATTTTTCTAAGGTTAGCTCCCGTGTTGCTTTACTCAAGGCCAGCCGCTGCAGGTGAAAGTGCGCCGGCCACCATGTTTTCCGTGCCAGGAATGTAGACTGCTGTGAGGCGGAATTCGTGCAGAAACAAGGCCCAACGTTCCATCCTGTCATTATTTAATTTTTATGGAGTAAGAAATTGTAATGCACGATGCTCACTATAAAGTTTTACGTGTTTTCCGGAAAGAAAGAAACGTAATTTGTCAAATGCCCAAACGATAGCTAGAGCTTCTAATTCAATGATGGAATAAGGTTTCTCAGATTCTGTTAGCACAAGGGTAGCAAAAGCGATAGTTTTCTGAACAGTAATTTCGATTTCTATAGCTTCTTGAAATAAATGGACACCAAGACCAAGTTTATAAGAATCCGTGACAAGACAGAAATCCTGTGACGGATCTGGGTCAGCTAAGATTGGCGCGTTGAGTGGCGCTTCTTTTATAGAATTAAATTCCAGCTGTTCCTATTCGTCCCAGTTCCAAATAGTGTTTTTGCCAGTGAGAGACCAAAATTTTGGCTACTTACAATACCATTAGACGCCACTAGGTCTCGGGAGGAAAGTAAGCTCCATAATTTCACAGAAACATGTTTGCAAATTCTTATTTACTGATTATTTGTTGTTGTAGCATATGACATATATTAAACAAAATATTTCATCCGCTTTTCACAGTTATTTGTATAATTAAAATGTACAGCGCCGTACAAACGCTAAGACAGGTCGTTGTTATGGTATCAACAAAAAGCACTAGATCGCGGGCCGAACAAAAGGTGGGAAAAACCAGAGATTTCTTGAACTGTGACGTAAACTGGTCGAATAGTTACGGTCGAGCTCAAGCACAAAACCTACCTGAAAACTGAGTAGAAGCAATAGACGACCCATTCTATAATAGCGCAATGAGATACTTACCGCAAATTCTAACAACAGATGGCGCAGCTAATCATCTTTTCACACAGGGAAAATATAAAAATTGTGAAAATTTTCATGAAGAAATGAAATAAAATTGCTAATAGAAAATCATTTAGTTCCTACCGATGTTTAGCATAAATATCGAAGTTCTGTTAATCGAAGTTCTGTTTAAACACTATTGATAACAAAATGCGACTCATCTTTCTCTGGAAGCGAAAGTTTCAATGTCAATTACGCTGCCATTTCTTATTTTTTACTGTCTTTTTAAGTAACTAGGGGTTGTTTCGCCTCTGCTGACGGTAAATATGTACTTAAATTCTACAAGGTATTAATAAATAAGTGAAATATTTGTTCATGAAGCGTATGTAAATTAGTTTTTGAGTCAAAACACTTCTTCCAGAAAACCAGGTGTACTGAAATGACAGTAGTATACACATTACAGTTAGATTTTATGTTCATTGTGCATTACAGATACAGTATTTTAATTTGTAATTTAAAAAGGAATCAATGCAGGAAGTGTGATGATACTATTGCTACTAATATTTCGGTATGTGGCTTATCTTTCCCAAAGCCACAACCGGAAGCCTAAACTTGATTTTTATGAATGGCGCAAGTGAATAAATATTAATTCGTAGCATTCTGTTGACACACAGTGACTCACATGTGCTCTTCGATTTAAAGAGATTATCATCTAGCATACGGCTTACATTCACTATGGTTATCAATAAGACAGAGGCAGGGCTACTGAGAGCCAGTACTGGGCCCAAGGCAAGATGGGTGACTGGGTCCTGTGTCCAAACATAGTGAATCAATTTTATTGTAATTTTATAGTACGATTAAAAAAATAGTACAAATGGCTCTGAGCACTATGGGACTTAACTTCTGAGGTTATCAGTCCCCTAGGACATAGAACTACTTAGACCTAACTAACGTATCACACACATCCACGCCCGAGGCAGGATTCGAACCTGCGACCGCGTTGGTCGTGCGGTTCCAGACTGTAGCGCCGAGAACCGCTCGGCCACTCCGACCGGCTATAGTACGTATTTAAACATAACGCAAATTGGGGAATATTGGACATAAACTAGGAATCCGAAATTGGGGTAAAATATAGAATAAATATAATTTATTATTTAAAGCTAAACGTATCTCCACACAAGCAATCGATCCGCGAAGGACAGTGCACGGTACTAATACGTTCCAAAAAGCCGAGCGCGTAAATATGGCTGTGAAGGGGGTCATATCTCGAGGTCTATGGATCACTGATGTAAGGTTTCCACTGTTTTGGATAACCGTCGGCCTTGTGATCACTTGCATAGCTATCGGAAGAACTAATATACTGTAGCTGTTCAGCAGTATGGGGTCAATATTTAAACATTACACACTTTCCTCATCCCAGGAGAAATGAGGAAAAGAGTCGGCCTTTCTGCAGTTGGTGTGGTCTAGGGTGGATAATAGGCAGCTTATAAAAACACCATTTGTTCATTGGCGATTTCTGAGCAAACCTCGAAAAACCGTGAGTGTTTGTGGACGGAAAGTACCAATTGTGAGGATACATACTTTGATCATTTCTATTGGTCGATGATCGTCGAAAATTGTATGGTATCTCCTTAAGATGATGTTATAGTGGAAAATCGAAACTTTTGTCGATATCGTTAACTGTTACCAAGATCCAGAGATTAACATTTGTCGTACCTCTACAGTAGAGTGTGCGCAAAATATCATGTCTGAGTCGTATATCAAGTTATAATTAAATCTGTGATTACATTGCAAAAGTTCTAGAGTCACCGCAAGGGTTCTGTGGTCACAAAACTAGGTCTTTTAGTCACCATTTTTCCCACAACAACACTTAATGACACACTGCTTCTATAAAATGGGAACTTCACACGTATACTAACACTAGTGTACCAAAAGTGGAACTGCAGTTACAGAAAATGGGCTAGAAATGAATATACCCGAACCTTTTAAAGTATTTAACCTATATAAAATTAGCAAGACTGTAAACTTAGCAAAATATTTCTAATAACATGTTTACTCTTTTACACGAAACATATGCTGGGCAAATAGATAAACTGCGCTCGACGAGCAACGTATTGAGAAGAAGCGTGAAGCAAGCGATTTTCCGTTAACCTCATAATAACAGTATCAAAGTATAACAATGTGACCAAATTTGTAAATATACCATAAAAATTCACTGACCGATGGGTTTTGTTTTGTACAAGGAGCACATGCTGCTGTCGCAGGAAAAAGAAAGCAACTAGCGGAAAAATTCTCCTGTTGGAGTTCAAAAAAGGCGATTATGTTACCCTTAAAAAGACTGACAGATAAAATTCAAATCAGCTGCCTCAGTTCTCAGTTCGCCTTTCTCGCCAAAAGTTTTGGCATTCGAACATATTCGTGCTTTTTCGTGCTGACAGAGAATAGTATTGACGGTGGAAGAGAAACCGCCGGTGGGAGAGAGAGAGAGAGCGGGGGGGGGGGGGGGCGAGGGAGGGAGATAGGAGACAGTGATGGTGGGAGAGAGACAGTGTCAGTGAAACAGGAAGGAAGATGGATGAAGATAATAGCAGTGGCAGACAAAGTGAGATGAGATATTGTTGGTTTGTGAAAGGTGGTGACTGTAAAAGAGAAAGAGAGATGAGTGGACACCATACATAGGTTTGGAGCTTCTGAACCCTACCACATCGGCGAAATTTTACACGTAGGTGAAGAGGAAGATTAATTTTGGACCTAAATTTTGAAAGCATGGGTATAGGGTCAAAAAATTACTTGGACCTCACACCCCAATCCACCGCCACCTCCAAAATTTTTGAGATGCCCAGTTATGGTGGAGACAGTGGCAGCGACAACGAAAGACAAAAGGGGACAATGTAACAGAGAGGAGAGACGGGTTATTTTAAATCAGTGAGAGAGGAATGAGACAGTCCTAGAGGGAGTCATAGATAGTGGCAGTGAGAGGGGGAAACTGAGTACGAGAGCTGCAGTAAAGAGAGTGGGTTAGAGGATTTATAATGTCCTGTCATACAAGAGCACAAAAACGTTGGCATGCCAAAATTTCGGTAAGAAGGCTGAATGAGGATTGAGACCACTAGTCCCCCATTTTCCTCTCACTCTTTTAAAGCTGGACGTAGTCGCAATATTTTTTTTCTCTGTCGGGATCATTTTTCCGCTGGTTTATACCATGGTACCATACGTAGCACGAGTCATTACCGGCGGAATTCGAGCGAAGTAACAGTCGTTCGTGGTGCAATAGGCTCAATCAGGGTGCACGGTAGTGTAGATACTTGTGTCGCGGAGCCACAGTTAACAGCGCTAACTTTGTTTTCATGCTGAATGCAGTGCTGTCCGGTATTACAGAACATTGGAGGAAATTATACAGACTGTTACATATCACTACACTGTATTTAGAAAGTGGACGGCCCAGAATAAACAGTGCGACGACTTCCGACGCTGTGCAGGTAATTTAAATACAAGTGTATCAGAGTCGTTCTTCCTGATATCCTGATGTTGTAGAGGACATCAATGTAAACATTACTTGTCAGTAATGCAGTTTTTGCAAATGCTTCTTTTTCTACATTAAAGTCAGTGACTATTATTCAGATTTTAGATGCATTTGTTTCAGTTCTTATTCATACCACGGAAACAACGAACTTCTGAAGTTAGAAAATTACAGTTGGTCACAGAATATCTTCTATAACATTTATTTACTTAGTTCCAGTAATTAAAACACGTTACCGAAATTTTCTACGAAGGTGAGGAGAGACAGGCCTCTTCATTACAGAGCTGACACTGGCGGTTATATTTTCTCCCTCCAGTCAGTACTTTTTTTCGAATCACACCTTCTGCATTCTTATTTCTGATTTACACACACTTAAAAACGTAAATAACATTTATAAATACATTTGAATTACAGACACTGGTATATGCGAATAGCTACACATGTATTCGGATAAAAGCTTAAAATTTTAAGCTCGTGCATCTTATTCAAGAGCTCTAATGGTTTCAAAGAAACGTATTCAAAGTTTTAAGCGTGAATTGTTTCCAGACACTTCAGTACTTCTTCTAAATCATTTGTGACATCATTACGCCATTCAGTGATTGCATGCCTCAGCGACCTGATCATCAGTCATCTCTGATCATTTCTATAAAGTCCAAATCTCTCATTTCAAATAGTCACGGTTTGATAGCGGGTTTCCAAGTTAGACACTAGATTGTCACTAATGACATGAAATACATTTATCTTTAATAAATCTTCTGAATTTACACCTGTCACTTCACTCCTAGTTTCATAATTAAATGATTTCCTCTTCTTAGTGTAAGCCTCCGGAAATTCTGGATCGATATTAATTGCACTGGCAACAGCTATACGTTACGGAGAATGGCGTTCCAATGTACGCGCAGACATATTAAATTATTTAATAAGCTCTCAAAGATTCTTACAGCAACATCAGTCGTACTATTTCGAGCTTTTAGTAATTTGCTACACTAGTCAATTGGTACCATCAACATTAAGTAAACTAATGCCATAATGAAACACTTGAATGGTGTAACACAATCAAAACACGTCATACCATACAGAGAGTTGCAGTTGATAAATTTTACTTACTGAGAATTTCAGCAGCAATGTCCGTCTTCTACAAGTGAACTGCACCGTTCGCTCGAGCCCTCCAACGGGTATCAGACATGCAGTATAGAGTGTGGTGTCACCGCCAGACACCACACTTGCTAGGTGGTAGCCTTTAAATCGGCCGCGGTCCGTTAGTATACGTCTTACCCGCGTGTCGCCACTATCAGTGACTGCAGACCGAGCGCCGCCACACGGCAGGTCTAGTCTAGAGAGACTCCCTAGCACTCGCCCCAGTTGTACAGCCGACTTTGCTAGCAATGTTTCACTGTCTACATACGCTCTCATTTGCAGAGACGAAAGTTTAGCATTGCCTTCAGCTACGTCATTTGGTACGACCTAGCAAGGCACCATATTCAGTTACTATGAATGTATTCTGAACAGATAATATTGTGAATCATGCACCGCCAACAGCGACGTTCATCATTAATGGATTAAAGTTAAGTATCATACTAATAATGTCCGCTTTCTGAATTCTAATTCCTTGTCATGTTCCAGTCCTCACGTCAGTATAGTAGCTCCCTCCTCACGCCAGCCTGCGTGAGCTAAAACGCGTGCATTTCGACCTCCACCAGTAACACGGTGTTTCCTCTTCTGTCAACACAACATAAAGAACTTCTAACAAACTCTTTCATAATTGCCCATATTTATGGATTGTATGATAGGTTTGTGGGGCGCTCAACTGCGCGGTCATCAGCGCCCGTACGAATTTTCAATCTGTACACAATCCAATGTAACCACTTTCAGGAATGATGATCGAGTGATGAGGAAAACACAGACACCCAGTTCCTGAGCAGAGAAACTCCCCAACGCGGCCAGGAATCGAACCCAGGATCCCCTAATCCGGAGATAGCAATATTAGCCACTAGACTATGAGCTGTGGACTCTTCACGACAAGTCCCAGCTGCAAGCGCTCCACATAACTCTATGATAACTACTCAGAGAAAATTTTGCAAGAGGATTTCATAGAGAAAATTTGTCTGAGCTCCATCATAAGACATTCTAATATCATTTACATTGTCACAAACTTTACCAGGGCATTCACTGACAGGAATTGCTTGTTTCATAAGTGTTGATCGAATTATAAGTGAAATAGCAACTCTCGTTTTCCTACTACAGTTTACAAATTCCTGAAGTTGTTCATTTATTTCATATTTATCAGTTTTCTCCTCGAAACAAATACGCTGAATAAATGTTGTTGGTTCAGTATGACTTGAATCAGGATATGTAGGATTAGTAATTGAATAGTATTTTCTCATTTGCTCTCGATTCCAAGGTGGCACCCGTGACAAATAGATATAAATTCATTCTGAGAAGTATTTGACAGACAGTGCGCTTGGAAACACTTTCCCGATTCGTATCGCTCTGTGAGCTTGCTAATGTGTTTTGCAAAAATTGGATCAATGTGACTCAGGAGCTCTAATATCTTATTTGAATCTAAAACATTCTGAGTTCAATCTTTAAAATTCCTTAAACACAAAAAAGTCTCTGACCAAGAAATAATGTCACAACAAATAACATGAGTGTTTCCACGTCACTTGTCTATCCTGAGGACGAAAAAACGAACATTCACTGTTTACTTCCGAGCACCAGTGTGGCCAACATACCTCTTTCATGTCATTTCATATCTAGACTCCTTCCAAGACAACTTTATACATATAGAAATATTTTATTCTGTGTTTATTCTTTGATGCAAAATATTTTCTGCATACTCGTTTTTCGTGTAAAATCACCTTGAAATGAAATCAGAACTGCCGCACCTTTGAATGTTGTTGACACTCCTACCAAGTCATAACGACGTTTCACAGATGTTGGATTGTGTATATTTTGGGAATTTGTTTTGGTAGGATTTTCAACAACATTTAGACATTTTCGACTCCACAACGAGATGGTTTTTGTGTACGATATCTAAAGAAAATATTGTACATTCAGGAATAAACGCGATAATGAAATGTAGGCAACTGTCGTGTATGAAAAGTAGAACTGATAAAGAAAAGTGGAAAGAAAGAGCAAGTGCTGAGTTGTATGATACAAAATTTTATTTTGCAATAGCAGTCTGACATCTGTCAAGGGAGCACCCAAGGCGATCCGAAATTTGAGAGACGAGATGTTTGGGTCTGGGGGATTTTGCACCTCGTTACGCCCCCCCCCCCCCCCCACCCACCACCCGATCCACCCCTCTCGTCGGGCCAGGGCACAGGGCCAAACACTTCATATGGCAGATAATAAACATCCCGGGCACAGCCGCGCACTGCAGCCGGATGTTATACAGGTCGATTCAAAAGTAACTTACGCACTTCATACTTCATCGCTGTAGTGTATGCATCAAAATACAAGTAATATGTTGAATAAAATTCCGTCTGAAATTGTTTTATTTCCGAAATATACAGCACAGTCGAGATCACATTTGCATCATAAATAGCTTAAAATTAATTCTTGGTGATTAAAAACTAACTGTACACAATTCGTGGGTGTAATGTATTCAACAAAATAAGCTTAGTATTTCGAGTTACGCAGTAGAGTAGGGATCACAAGCGTCCTAAAGACAACACAAAATTAGTTCTTGGTGATTCAGAAGTAGCTATAGACACTTCGTTGGTGTAATGTATGGTTCAAAGCAAGAGTAAAAAGTTACACAAAATTTTGTGCGAAACTAATTCTTCTCAGAAAAGAACGACCCGAAGGGACCCTAAATTCAACACATTGTTCGTCTACTGCAGAATATCTTCAAAAAGATGTTCATGTAGGCGTAGACAGTGATATGCTCAACGTCTCACTACTCTCGGGAAGTTGCAGGCTCAATTCATCTCATTCTGCACAACTGCTCAATCATTTTGAATTCCGGGAGTAGTTGTGTTACGTTCTCAATTGTATCACCATGAACGAGCTCCTTGATACGGCCCAAAACATAAAAGTCTTGGGGGTTTAGAACCGGAGATGTGGTGGGCTAAGCAACTGGTCCCCCACCATCTATCCACTCATCGGTATAAGCAACAGTTAAATACTCTTTTGCCCACCGACTAAGCTATGGCACCGTCATGCTTAAACCATTAGGTGGTTCACGTAATGAGTAAGACCAACCAGTTCACCCTCCTAAAAACTGTCGATACACTCCTCAGGTCTGGCGCTGTGGAAAAACATGCGGCCTGAGTAAATCCTTGTTCACTGTACCACACTAAATATTCATTGCAAAACAATGACGTTCTCGTACTGTAGTTACATGAAAATTCTCATACACCCAGGAAGTCTCATGCGCCTACATATGGATATTATTAGCGCTCTCGACACTCCGACAGATAAAGAGGCTCTCACCTATAAAACAGTACCCAACGCCTCGATAGTGCATCAGCGACGCTCCGCTCGAGTAACCGCTGACAGAAATTCTTACGTCCAGTGCAGTCTACAAATGTGAACTCCTGTACTTTCTGCACGTGGAATGGGTGGAACTGCTGGCTACGAAGCAATCACCGTGAAGTTGGTTGGGGAACCCCTGTAGTGGCATTTTTACGAAGGACATTTACAGTCGGATTTTCGCCTGCCATTTCCAGGATATTCTCACCACACACTGCAACCAGTTGAGGCCGACCTAACTGCGTAAACCACGAATACCATATACAAATAAACGTCTGTCCTCATCTGTGAAGCCAGCCACTGTGGCTGAGCGGCTCTAGGCGCTTCAGTCCGGAACCGCGCGACTGCTATTGTCGCTGGTTCGAAACCTGCCGCGATCATGGATGTGTGTGATGTCCTTAGATTAGTTAGGTTTCAGTAGTTCTAAGTTCAAGGGGACTGATCGCGTTAGATGTTAAGTCCCATAGTGCTCAGAGCATTTTGAACCATCTTTGAACATCTGTGAGCATCCACGCGGGAGATTCGAGTCCTCTCTCGGGCATGGGTGTATTGTTTTAAGTAAACGTCAGTTTAAGTAGTGTGTAAGTGTAGGGAATGACGACGTCAACAGTTAGGTCCCTTAGAAATTCACATACATTCGAACATTTGAACATGTGTGTGATGGCGGGGTACTCTTATGTATGTAAAAATATTTTCATATACCGTCGTCGTGCACTGCCTTCTGCTACACCGTATGGATGTTCATATCGGCGTATTCACCGTCAGAGTACCTCATCGTGCCATACACAACGATTACATTTTATGAGCCAGCCGTGGTGGTCTCGCGGTTCTAGGCGCTCAGTCCGGAGTCGCGCAACTGCTACGGTAGCAGGTTCGAATCCTGCCTCGGGCATGGATGTGTGTGATGTCCTTAGGTTAGTTAGATTTAAGTAGTTCTAAGTTGTAGGGGACTGTTGATCACAGATGTTAAGTCCCATAGTGCTCAGAGCCATTTGAACCGCAGAATGAATGTTCTTAGTATACCTGTTGCTGCTAGACTGCAGCAGCTGCATAGAGTACAACGGCCCACACTGAAGGTAGGTAAACAAAGGCACTTCGTGCTGAAACCAAGCAAGACGTTTTCAGACAAAGCTTTATTTAAAATTTTACTTCTTTTTTGATGCATTCATTACAACCACGAAGTGTGTACAGCTACTTTTGAATCAGTCTGTATAAGTATTACTTGGTGGTAAATGGTTCAAATGGCTCTGAGCACTATGGGACTTAACATCTGATGTCATCCTTCCCTTACCACTTAGAAGTACTTAAACCTAACTAATCTAAGGGCATCACAAACATTAAAACACGAGGCAGGATTCGAACCTGCGCCTAGAACCGCTCGGCCACGAAAGGCCGGCTAATTATTGCTTGGCTGTTATGAACTTGAACCAATAGTAAAATAATATTCATCCTCTTATGGCAACCGGAGATGATGTCGCGAGTTACTTGAATTATGACTCCCTCGGCCACCGCCGCCGGCTTATTATTACTTGGCTCTCATGAACTTGAACCAATACTAAACTAATATTCGTTCTCTTATGGCAACCGTAGATGATGTCGCGAGTTACTGGAATTAGACCAACGTAAGGACTTTTCTCTCTTGAGAGGCGAGCTTCTATGTGGCCGCAAATTCCATTGCTTCCAGGTCGGCGTTGCATTCGTTTCTGTAGCTGCTCGCAGCACCGGGAAAGTTCCTTTTGAAGCATGTCGAAATTCCGTGTGGGAAACTATTTTCTACTTTAGCAGAGAGTTAGTTTACGGTCCCTTTAGCCAGTAACACAAGCGTGGGAAATCCTACGTTGCAAGCGAAAGTACGGCACCCAGAATTCGAACGCTGCTCTTCTGTTGCTTGTTACGGGACTTCCACAACCTTCTATAACTCTCTCTTACAAATAATGACAGCGGAGAGTGGCAATAAAGAACGATTTTTCACGATATTACATTCTGTTCATACTGTGACTGTAGCCAGATTCAGTAATGCCCCCAGTATCCGAGACAGAAAATATGTTCGTTCTAGTTGTTAACCAACTTTCTGAAACACTTCTTTTCAGTGTCTGTACCCTTATATTACTTTGCAGAAACCATATATGTATGTTATATAAGAAATTGTAGCTGGAGATTTGTTCCCGCACTGCATTACCAAACCTGTACAGATAACAGTTTACATCCATACGAGACAGCCGCATTCACATTCAGTGTTCCTTATTGTCCCAGTGATGGGAAACCTGCCATAATAGAGGGATCGGCTATGATAAGCTTTACAAAGATGCAGAATGTAATGGAAACCACATTAAAGACAGCAAAAAGATTTTTACAGACTATGCAACCTTACAAAAATTCGGTGACTGTCCCGCTTTACGAACTCCGTGTCCAGAGAGCCGCACAGCAGCTTTCTAGGATATTAATGAGTGAGGCTAACGGTATACGAGTAGTAGTGTGGAAGAATAGAAATAAGAATGTTGTAGGTTAAAGCTATATTTGTCAGGGATAAATAGCATGCAATGAAATTGGACATAGATTAATGGTCAGTTACTAATATGGTGATATCAAGAGCTCCATTGAATTGTCTAATATACAGTGACGGAAAAAACATCGCAGCACCAAAAAATAGGTAATTTGCATATAATGTAGGCTTTCACGGCCGGTGTTGTCTTCAGCTGAAAATTCCGGTCTGAGAGGCCGTGGTCGATGTATAAAATTTCCACCTGACGTTTCGTCTACATCTGCGGGAGACATCTTCTGAGGTAGACGGAAGACCACAGAAAATGTCTCCCGCAGATGTAGACGAAACCTTAGGTGGAAACTTTATACATCGACCACGGCCCCTAAGCCCGGAAGTTTCAACTGAAGAATAGGTAATGTTGTTTAATGAAATATCTGGGCTGCATTTCTGTAGGTAACATTTAAGTGATCAACGTTATAACATCACAGGATAATGTAAGCGAGACATACTCCGTTGCTAATGTGAATTGCTGATACGTTAATAACCGGTGTAAACATCAGAATTTTGAATGCAAGCATGCATTGTGTTGTACATGTTCCAATGTCCGTTTGCGGGATGGAACACCGTGCCTGGTGCTCTTGGTCGGTCGGTACAGAGATTTTTAATGCTGCTTGTGGATAATGGTGGAGTGGTCGTCCTATGATGTCTTATATGAGCTCGATTTGGGTACATCTGATGATCGAGAAGGCCGAAGCAACATGTCGACACTCTGTAAAGTGTATTGGATTACAACAGTGGTATGTGCTGGAAAACACCTCTTAGAACGCTTTCACGAATGGCAGCAGAACAGGTCGAGTAACACAAGTCTTCAGTCTGGGTGCATGGGGCTTCTGCCGTAATACGGAATCACACTGCTGGCATAAAGACAGGTTGGTTGCAGGCCACCAGTTGGCGCTCTTCTAATCAACACACAGCCATCACTTTCACTTAGGCCGAACCAACTTTCATCAGACTATACAACAGAACTCCAGCCCACCGTTCAGTGAGCCCACGCTTGATACCGCTGTGGTTGCTTTGGTTCTCGTAGCCCCATTGCACAACCACGTTCAAGCTCAGTGAGGTGTTGATAATAACACCTTTGCCACCTTAAAGGCATTCTAGTGTAACACAAACCCTGCACGTCCAATCTCAAAGAAAACAACCGCTAACGACAGTTACAAAGAGTATTTAAAGCAAATCTGATTTTCATCCTCATAGTGTTGCCCCTAGTGTCACACTTAAACCACTGCACGAAATTTCAGATGTAGAAACATACCTAAAACTTTCATTTATGTAGCACAGTTCCTTTTTGGTGCTTAAATTTAGTTTCTCGTCAATGTATGTCGACATCGCTATGAAAAAAATTATAGCTATCGGGCCTGAGAAAGACGAAATGACTAAATTATTTTTCTGGTTATTTACTGGAATGGCTCTGGGCACTATGGGACTTAACTTCTGAGGTCATCAGTCCCCTAGAACTTAGAACTACTTAAACCTAACTAACCTAAGGACATCACACACATCCATGCCCGAGGCAGGATTCGAAACTGCGACCGTGGCGGTCGCGCGTTCCAGACTGTAGTGCCTAGAACCGCTCAGCCACCCCGGCCGGCTATTTACTGGAAGGTAATGGCAACAGCTGTTGTACGAGCTGAAGATCTATGACTTGACTATGATTAAATAAGAATATATGAGAAGGTGGGATGAAAACTTGCTATATGTATACGACTGAAACGCAGTAGTGCAAGAAATAATGAATAAGAAGTATAGAGTGTGAAGAAACGGATAGAAGAAAAATAATCTTCTTTAGCTGTACGACAAATGTTATGTAAGTGTAGATTATACACAAGAGAACAAGCCATGTTAGGGTTGGGTTGGTTTTTTTTTTGGGGGGGGGGGGGGGGGGCGATGAGACCAGACAGCGAGGTCATCGGTCTCACCGGATTAGGGAAGGATGGGGAAGGAAGTCGGCCGTGCCCTTTCAAAGGAACCATCTCGGCATTTGCCTGGAGCGATTTAGGGAAATCACGGAAAACCTAAATCAGGATGGCCGGACGCGGGATTAAACTGTCGTCCTCTCGAATGCGATTCCAGTGTGCTAACCACTGCGCTACCTCCCTCGGTATGACAGATTAGGAAAATATCGGTACCAGAGAATTTCAACTGGAATGTGTCACAGACCAGCATCACAGATTAGTCAATGGACCCTAAAATATACGAATACTGGTTATAGAACGAAATTATTTGATGAAATAGAACGCTGAAAAAACTGATGACAGTAGGAAGCTATATTCATCAGTGCAAAACAAGTACAATAAATTTACTACAGAATTTAACAATGAGTGAACAGTTGGCCTACCAGAACAGTGTTCAGTATACTTCTGCTAGCATCTATATGCAGGCAAATGGTAAGTTGAAATTAAATTAAGCACCACAAAGGAGCGCACACCACAACACACATACACACACACACACACACACACACACACAACATCTACATTAAAAGGAAACCTACATTCAGATCATTGCCCTACCCCACGTAGTCATCCCAGGATCCATTAAGATGGACATACCTCGAGTGGAAGTGGTGATTTATGCCACGCAGCAGAGTAATGACGGAACAGCAGCATCTCTTGGAAAGCTACTCACATGTCGTCCGAGGCAGCATCCGATGGAGTCGGGCTGAGAATGACAACGCAGTTGGCCACAGACAAAGAACTGACCGACGCTGGAGCAACTGATCGCTAATGAGCAAATGAGACCCAACAACATCTTGTTGCGGGTCTTACAGACTCACCGTTCGAATATTTCCGTTGATCACATCCCCCAAGCCGCTCGGGATTAGCCGAGCTGTCTAAGGCGCAGCAGTCATGGACTGTGTGGCTGGTCCTAGCCCTGGTTCGAGTCCTCCATCGGGCTTGGGTGTGTGTGATAATTTAGGTTAAGTAGTGTTTAATCTGAGGGACTGATGACCTTAGCAGGTAAGTCCCTTAAGATTTCACACTCATTTGAACATCCTCCAACACATGGCTGTGCATATCAACTCAAGACGAGCAGACCTGAAAAGATCGCCCCCGTCTCTTCCATAGCCCATGCCAAGGGCGAGCATCCCCGACTGATAAGACATGGCCTTTTAGTGCCGAAGGCTGTGGAGAAGCATTGTGTTCGGAACCCTTGGCGTCTAGTTCCCTGCACCTCAAGGTCAAAATTGGCACCTTTTTTAGTACACCATTGCTTCGGAAGCACTTATACCACGCTTCATTCCTTATTTGCAACATTTGGTGACATTTTATTAAATGCACCAACGACGTCGCACTTCATGCCACGAAATCATTAACGGGGCCAGTTTAGTGATCTGACCAGCAGTTAGGGGAATTTGCAATTAATATATTTACGAAAAGGCTATTTTTAATTAATTATTTCTCATGAATATATTAACATTATATCACTGATCCACCTCTCCAGTCAGTAATATCTTGTTAACTTACCCCGTAAGCCATTTATTTTTAAAGAGAGGACGACAGTTGTACTCTATCACACACCTAATTATTTGCCTAAAATCTCGATCAGACATACAGTTTTAATTTCTCGGGTACAATCTTCACAGCAAATATTCCTCGTAGATTAGAACGACTACCGACGAAAATACATCAGATGTTGCACCCTGAAAACACGATGAAATCTACTCTGTTGTGTAGCTACAATGCTACATCTTCCTGGCCTTTCTCCCTCTTTCTTCCAGTTCACTGTTTTCCAACTAACTTCTCGTAAAGCGATTACACTTCTTTACTAAGGCTTGACCACCACTATCCAGGCTCGTCAGATGTCAACCACGATCAACCCCAAGCATTCGTATGATGAAGGGATGTAGTAGGGGAACATTATCATAAATCACAGCACATTACAATAATCTTAGTAAGTTTAATCGGAAACAGTAAATGTTTACCATTAACTCCATGATTTTATGTAAATTAACTTTGCCTCCAATCAGAGAGACGTTTTGTGCTCCTTGTCGAGAACGCACTCATTGAGAAATGTGCTTAGAATAATTATCTCTTGTTCTGTGTTTATATACCTTACCACGTAAGAAACTTCCTGGAAAAAAATAGCTTCGCAAAATATCACAGAGTAGGAATTTGATACGACTGAGGTATCCAGTCTACAAAAGTACGCTCTGTTATGATCTTATATAACTGTTTGCTGTGTGAAGCTATAGCGCGATACGAATCATTGCTTTATATTACGTTTCATTTTCATTTGCTTTTCCATTTCCTGCGTGAACTTTATTATGCGATACATGGCGGAGTTTCCATTGTCATGCAAATTGAAAGTTTTACTTTTATTCCGGCGCCAATTGACCCTCGCTATATCGGCGGCTGCCGGTCTCTGTGAAGTGCGAGCGCAGCGTATTGGTTGTCACGTTTAATACATAATTACGTTTTATTCACACCTGTACAATTAATGGTGACCGTCAACTGTTGTTTGATCCTTTTAACGGCGGCGCTTTATTCGTAGAATTACGACCCAGGAGGCAGAGTCTCTTTCAACTGAAACTGCAGTTTCCCGTTGATGGGAGCACAAATTATTGGATCTTCTGAACGGTAAACTGTATGAACAAGAGGCTCAGTTCAAAGGACATGCTCCATTTATTTTTCAAAGAGATTAGCTTTTTCCCACTTTACAGAGATTGTAACAAAATGATTTGTCAATGCCTAAAAGTCAAATATACATGCGACAAATTTTTCTCTATTAATACATACTGAGTTTACAGCTAGAGGTATACACAGAACAAATACGCAATCGGTGGAAACACTCTCCAAAATGCAATCCTCACCATATCATAAACGGGGCACATATCTTACTGTGCATAGACAAACATATTCGTGAATGTCATCATGTGACGTCACAATCAAAGTCGCCCTGTTTTATAAGGTTTCCAAAGTTAAAATCTGTACCACGTGTCCAGTGACGTGCAAGAAGTGTATGGAATGTGTATATTCCCACACATAAATCCGTTTATCAGTGGGACAGAACTCTTCGAGAAACAGGAATTTCAACTGGAAATGCTCGAAAACTTTCTAAAACGCATGTGACTGAAGAGACCGTGGAACGTTTTCACTTTGCATTCACTAGAAGCCCACGTTCATCCATTACACAAGCTAGTACGGAAATGGCCGTTTTCCGTTCGATTGTTTACGACATTGTTCACAAAGGTCTCCGGTCGAGTGCTTACAAACTCTAATTTTTGCATCACATTAAGCCAGTGAATCACCGCAACCGATGTGATTTTGCCTGGTACAGACGAAACCAAAGACTACCTCAACACAGCGCAAATCAATGATGTATGTATCTTCAACGTCTGCGGCAAAGTTAACCTACATACGTGTCAAATATGGGTAAGCGAGACTCTGGGAGAAGTAACTACGTACGAAAGGAACACATCAAAATTAATGTGTACTTTGGATTACATAAACATGGCGTGATAAGCCATGGAGTCCACAGTGACAGCACACAATCTCTCGACATAATGGCGAACTACACATTTCCACAGATGCCTCGCGGCGTCATTTTCAGCACGATGGTGCCCCACCACTCTATCATGGGGATGTTCCCATATTTCACAATGGGACGTTACTTGAGCTTTGGATTGGAAGGTGGGGCTGTGTCACATTACCTGGACCCCAGGTCTCCCGATATGACTCCTCTGGATATCAGTGTATTAGGTTTATCAAGGACATTGTTTACAGAAAAATGATTCGAGATCTGGTAGTCAATGGACCTACGCCACAGTAGAAGCCGTAACTACTGCCGTATTTATGAACATGTGGCGAGAACTGGGTACCGTTTTGATTGATGTCCTGTTACAGATGGTGACCACATTGAACTGTAAAAACCTGCATTAAAATATTTGAGCTCCTGCGTACAAAGTTGGAAGCATAAAGTTATAAACGTTAACAGGTACTGAAACATAATTTAAAAAATGGAGTATCTCCGTACCTGACACCATGTACAGTTGTCAGAATGTTACTCAGACACTAACAAAAGGTGTACACCAAAAGGCATATGATTCAGTTTAAAATTGATTTACATAAATTTCTCCTCCGACCTCAGTGCAATTACGAATTCTCTTGGCAACGTCGTTTTGGTTTTCTTTTATGAGAGCAGCCCTGTTCACACTCAGAAAAATGGACGCAACTTGTTTTCATAGTAGTTTTCGCGTTTCAGTCATAAAGCAAAAATTCAAAAGTATAAGATCTTTTAACGTTGGCGAGCAGGGTATCTGATGGTTCCTGTGGGCCCATCGTCCGTGGATTATTAGGTTATGTGTGACCTGAGGACTAGACTGCGCGGGGCCTGGAATGCTGAAAGAGCATATTCATTCTTGAAGCCAAAGGAGTCTCTAACAATATACCTAGAAAGTATATATAACCCGATCCTGCTAGATGGTGCCGAAACATAACAACTCCAATCAACTGATTGTTTTTTATACCACACGATATATGAAAAGTCCAGGTTCCGACGTTAATAGAAGGGTTTCCTGTGACCACAAGAATCCTAAGTGCTTTCAAGATGACGTGCTCTCTGCACCTTATAATTATCAGCTGATTCATCATATTAACCTAATATTTGCCATAATCGGTATCGGAAGAAATAGTCACGTACCTTGAACACAACGTTCCCAAATATTACCAAATTATGTTTTTTGTCTGTGGGGTTGGCTGAAAAGTTAAATCCACAAAATAAGATAACTGTAAGAGAACAACTGAACCTTCGGATTATGAAGCATGCTGCTCCCATAAAAGAGAGCAAACACTGTCTCAGAAGGAGAACAAATTATGCTGTTGAGAGAATTCTAAGGTACGACACAGTGAAGGTGGAGGAACTAAATAATTAGCCTTCGCTGACCATTTATGTACTTGTTTAGTTTACATTCCAAAGGCTGCAGTTTTAAGAAAAATACGACACATGCTAGACCCTATATGAAAAGCCGTGTTTGAATTAGTCTATAGTAGAATTTTCTAAAATATTTGCAATTCCTCCTCGAATCGCCTCTATAAGTTTCAGAAACAAATAGTGCGCTTTACCGTGAGAAATATGAAGTACATATGACCACGGATTGTGATGCTGCCATTGTTTATACTACAACATTACCTTGAGGTTCCAATATTATTTTACGTACTTACAGAGGTATCGTTAACTTTTTTAACAGGCAAGGCAACTATCGTAAAAAAGAGTGAAAAACACTTAAACGGTGATAGAAATTCGCTTCCAGACTTAAAATTATAGGTTTGACGAAAATCTAAGCAATTATTACAAGCAGTGCGTAAAGGGGACATTGATATCATTGACTTGAGTGTGATACGTTTATTTTCAGTCGCTTTCGTTAACAGTTTAACACTTCCGTGAAAATTAATTTCTTTTGTTTGCATCTGTCAGCAATAAGCACCACACCAAGAATAGAGCAGAAGAATTTGTAATGTGGTACTACCGAAGACTTCTGAAAATTAGACAGGTAGATCAGGTAACGAAGGAAGAGGTACTGAATTTATGAACAAGCGCTACAGAAAGACTGTTTTGAACGATTGCTATAGAAAGACTGTCAAAATAGTGAATCCATTGATCCAAAAAAAAAGTTTTTTACTCACTCTTTCGATTTGAGTTCTAGTCCTGTTTTATAATACCTCTCGTAATGATGGCTGACGATATTGACTTCCTCATGTCCCTTAATTTTCGATGTTTTTCTGGGTAGACAATATTCTTTACATAGCCTCAGAACGAGATGCCGGAAGGGGTCTGATAGGACTTCTGGGAGCCCAGAAAATACGCGTATCTCTGCACATCCTACTATTCTGAAACCTGATTAGTGTGTTGCTCACGTAGTGCCCTAACTTGTCTTTGAGTAAAAAGAATAAGCTTTTAGCGGAAATTACGAGAAGTAGTGTGGAAGGCGCCGTTGATCGTTGCGTTCATGACCAGGAGTAGGTAGACGTCAGTATAGAGACATAGGTTTGCAGTATCAGACACACAAGTGGAAGGACATCCGAGTGCTGCAGTAAACGGAAATGTATAGTGGTAACTGTGCAGCCAGCATTTAATATTCGGTTGTCACTTTAATTTCCGCTACACTGTAGTAACGCTTGGTGAATCTCAGGTATACAGCATACACCTTCTCCACAGAGAACATAGGAAATCGAAAGCAAAAGAGAAGTTCTAATTCTAAATGCATCTGAACGCTTGCACGGCCCATTAGTGCCGCTATATTATGCTGAAGCTGAAAAGGCTGCACTCATTTCCTTATCCAAGTAGCAAGGGCATGCGGATGCGGCAGCTGCCCGTCACTCCGAGACTGACCGCCACATGTTAACAAGCGAGTGAACTGCTAGCCGCTTACTTCCAAGTGCGCGTGTTTAGCGTGTGATGTAGACGAACGCTACACACGCGGATTCGCCATGCAGAGGCAGCGCTTTGGCCAGCACTAGTCCATTCACAGGACTTGATGCTACAGCTCTGCCGCCGTGCGTTCTGAGCCAGCTGCCACCTCTGACACTGATCCTCCAGTAAGGCTTGGTACCACAGTGCCAGCCACCATCCTGGCAGAGGGCACAAAGACCCTCCCTGCACACAGCTGCCTTAGTGCGCCATCATGATGATGCGAGCAGAGCGAGGGACATCGTGGACTCCACGATGCCAAGGGGCATAGTGCACTATTGACGTCAGTGGCTTTGGCCTCCAGTGATTCTCAGGCTTCCAGGCTCCTGTCTCGAGTATCGCAGGATGCCGGCTCAGTGGCCAGGAACTATCACTAAACTAATCAAAATATTCACGGGTGTACTGCCGGTCTATAGTGTCCAACGGGCACAATATTTCGGCGATCAAACATGTCGCCATCATCAGGTGAACTGACGGACTGAGCTCCTGTGAACGCGCCGGCACGGAGATCCGTACGCCCAACCACTGCATCACAACCTGTTGAGATGGATGAAGTCACGAGGGAGGAGGTAGGCACTGCATTTATTCCATACACAGGCGCACTCTCGGGGAAAATCGCCCTCATTCTGAAGAAACGCCGGGTCGGAACTGTGTTTTGTCCTCCGAATAAAACTCGTGCACTGGTTGGGAGCGTCAAAGATAACCTCGGTTTGAGGAAGGCCGGCGTGTACCAGATTCCGTGTCAATGTGGCAAGTCGTATATTGGTCAGACGATGCGTACCGTCGAGGATCGATGCCGTGAACACCAGAGGCACACTCGACTAATGTATCCGAGCAAGTCGGCGGTCGCTGAACATTGTTTGTCGGAAAGTCACGCTATGGAGTATGACCGCACGAGGATTCTGGTACAGACGTCGAGATACTGGGACAGCGTTGTTAGAGAGGCCATCTAAATTCGCACCAATGACGACCTCATAAACCGTGACTGTGGCTATAAACTTAGCAAGGCTTGGGAACCAGCGATTGTGTTAATCAAGAGTAAATCGACCAAACGCATAGTTGTGACGACCACGGCGGACAGAGCCATCACACCGACGTCATCTCAGACGCCGTCGCAATCTGTTCCACCGCGCTACCGTGGCGCGGGGCGCGGACGGCGGAGGGAGCGCGCTGCGGGCGGAGGGTATTTAAATCGGCCGCCGCCGCGACCGAACTCAGTTCCCCCTGTGCAGCCATAGCGTACGGATCTCCGTGACGGCGCGTTCACAGGAGCTCAGTCCGTCAGTTCACCTGATGATGGCGACATGTTTGATCGCCGAAATATTGTGCCCGTTGGACACTATAGACCGGCAGTACACCCGTGGATATTTTGATTATCAAATACGCCGGGAGAAACTTAAGAATCATATCACTAAACTGTTCACAGTAACACACTCGCTGCCCTATCTTCCTATTTATATTGAATCCTAGTCCCGTTATACCATTTTCTGCTGTTGTTAATATTACCCTAGACTCATGTGACCAGAGACCCTTATCTTCTTTCCATTTCACTTCACTGACCCCAACTACATCTAGACTGAACCTGTGCATTTTTCTTTTCAAATATTGTAATTTCTCTACCACGTTCATGTTTCTGACATTCCACGCCAGACTTGCAGAACGTTATCCTTTCGATAATTATTCCTTCTTTTTCTCATAGTCACCTTCCCCTTGGAAGTCCCCTCCCGGCGATCCGAATGGGGGACTATTCCGGAATCTTTTGCCAATGGAGAAAACATCATGACACTTTTTCACGTACAGGCCATATGTTCTGCGACACACGTTACGTGTCTTTAATGCAGTGGTTTCCTTTGCCTTCTGCATCTTCAGCCATTGATTATTGATGATTCTTTCTCCTTTAGGAGCAGTTTCCCATCCCTTGGACAAGAGAGTGCCCTGAACATGCGTCCGCTCTGCCGCCTTCTTTCACAAGACCGTAGGCAGCTTGAGGGTGACTTTTTATGCTGGAAGTCTTCGTCCACCAATGTTGAGTATCAATTAAAATTTAAGCTGTGGCGTGTTTAGAACCCAAGAGCAAGAGTATTTTGATTACTAATTAAAGGCGCAACACCTAGACCACGGGCGCAAAGTGTAGCAAAGATATGGGAAACAAAATAGTGAGTAATTGAGCAGAACTTTGAGGGGGCACAGAGACGCAGTTGAGGATTTCGTGGATAGCATTAGGAAAATAAACGTGCTTACCTATGAATGAGCACAGCGTGAGAAGTAGAACGAAGTATTATACCAAGAAGCCAAGGAACGTGGGATTGATGCTTCTTTGAAATGCTTATCACATGAGATGTCTAGGAGGGCGCCGAAAGATCTCCATGCAGCTGTTGGTTTGGCATTGGAGTATGAGGGGATTCCTTTTGTGTAAGAGATCAGAAAGCCTCTGTGCCACAAGGTTTTATTAATTTCTGTCTTGGAGCACACGTGCAGCGACAATGCTGCCAGCCATGTGAGGGTAACACGGAAGGCGTGTACTCCTAATGGCTTAACGGAAATATTAGTAGTCGTCATATGGCCCAATGTTTGCGATATCGAGGTAGTGGGAGAGGTGATCTGGGTGGGAGGCAGTAACATTCAAATTAAAGAGAGAACCCCAGAGTCGAAACAGAAAGTTCCTAGTAAATTTTAATGCAGTAAAAACGAATGCAGATGCGGACTGTGCCTTAGAGGTTCTGATAGGTGAGAGGAATACACAAGGGTGCATGTATGGGTTGCCTCAAGGAATATAGCAGGAATTAACCACATCGAAATTTCCATGGGGTATGGGATACTAATATATATTCATTGGGGTCGCTAGTGATGAATTTTTCACTGGAGGCAACTGTCCGAGCAATGCGTGGAGTTCGTCTCTCATGAAAGTGGGCGCTTAAGCATGATCCTGTCTAACGTCATGCCATATCTAAGCTTTGACAACGTATAACGGAACTTAGTTGGAGTACATCGCAGCTAAGAAAACTGTCGCCAATATTGATATCATGCAAAAATGTCTAGCACGCGAGACATTTCAGTTAAACAGTGAGAAATGACATTAAGGCTGGATTTACATGACTGTGTGTTAGGAGGCAGTTGAAAGTCACTCTGAGTGAATGTAGAGCCAAACTTAGCAGTTGATATATAGAACAGAGCCGTTGCAAGGTAATGAAGCACTAGATATATGCATACAACAGAGGGACAGAAGCAAAGTAGAGGATGTCATTTGGCACTGAGGAGGATAAGTATTTGAACACAACATTATTAGCTACAGTAGAGATTTAGGAGTGCTAGGACTGCAACACAGACACTCCCTGCTACATGAGACCAAAGGGTGTTATTACGTCGCATTTCGTGTGAAATTGAAGCATTTAAAAGGGACAGGAAGAATTTACTTACAGGAAAGGTTGCTTGTGCTACATGCAACACTACCTGTATAGACGAGATGACTTTTGGGTTAAATAATTCACTGGTAACACTTCAACCGTTGCTAGACAGAGTGCTGGAATGACTGAAACCACGTCAGTGGCTAATGTATCTTAATAATCGTCTTTTCATGGCATATGCAAGAGCATAGACGACGCCTGAGGAAGATGTTCAAGGGGTGTATAAACAACCCTTTTGATGCTCAACACCAAAGAATGATACACTGAACTGGCGGAAGTAACTACTAGTAAGGATGGTGTAAGAACTGATCCTTGGTCATTAAAGGCAGAGAAAGATTTTCGAGTACCAGGAACAATAAAGGAGTGGCAATCATCTCAGGGCCTAACGGATAATGATTGGGACTTAATGTAGGAGTATTGCAAACAAATAACGCAATTGTTTAGAAAGAGTGTTACGTTTCTGTTGTTGGAGGAATTTCATGGAGCACTTTTTAAATAAAAAATGTTGTGTTCCCAGAGTTTCAAACGATTCTCATGTGTGTCTTAAGTTAGGATGAGGGGGATGGTTAGGAACATCCTATTGCTTTTGTATCAATACAGGGGAAAGGAATTACTCCACAAAGGAAAGAAAGATTATCAGCTTGGTGTATAGAATACGTACTTCCAGTGTTACAAGTGAGCTAGAAAATTCAGGGTAGTGACAGACCTTGCTGCACTGAACAGGTTACAAGAATTGATGTTCCCATCCAGTAGATTGATGAGGTCGGCATCAAAAGTCAGCGAAATAGAGTACGAAGTAATCCACAAATTCGGGAAGAAACACGCTAATGCAGACATTTTGAGGAGGAAGACAGTTACAATAAAGGCACTACGTCACGACCTTGGGTTATGAGCAGTAGGACTGAGCGCTGATGGAGATTGTAGGTATTTTGGCAAGCAACAGCAATTTTGCAAACATGGTGGACTGTTATGTAGAGAAACGAATTTACGACCACAAATTGTGATACCAGGGCAGCTGAAGGTAAAAGTATACCGTGAAATGCGTGGTCACATCTTATTGGACCATGAGGAATGCAAGATGATGAACCAGAAAGTTGCAAAAAAGTACTGATTAAATAAAAGGAAGAATGACGTTGACCAGTACTTAAAAATCTGTGTGAATTCTGCTCAGAGGATGTGTTCAAATCGGAATCAGGCACTGTCACAGAGATTCCCAGAAGCAACAGAACCTTTCATCTTATTTGGAGGGGACATGTTTGGCCCCAGTCATACAAACAACGACAGGAAATCGTCTTGTGCTGACAATAACAGACCATTTTCATTACATAAAGATGAGAACAGATATGGTTACCCCTGATAATACTCTACATAATTAATACACTAACCTATGTTCAAAGCTATTTCACAGTACGTTACGTATCATATGGTGTATTTATATTTAAGAGCATATAAAGTTTGCATGTAACTCCACTGGCTATACAATGTTCATATGTTTTGTGGTATTACACGCACTTACTATCCGATAAATCCAGTACTTTATATGGTCTTCTACTTACGTCACTAGCTGGCTATGACATACAGCCCACTGGTTTTCTTATGTATTACTTGCTGATCACATACTGTTAATCTAACCGCTAACCTGTATGAGACCATTGTCCTTATTATAACTCAAAAGTGTTAATTATTATCTAAGTTCCACACATTTCAGGCACTGTTAACCTTAACTTACGGCCTTTTCTTATTAAGAGGTTCCTATACGGTATATAATGTCATTGGCTCTCATAGAACTGAAACTTCAGTTATTATGGTTATTTGCAGTAACATTTGTAGCCGGTGTGACCAGCTGAGCTCACTGCGTCACTGCCCGTGGCACCCATTTACGACTCAGCACTCGTGGCCTACCTGCTTGGCCCATTGGTGTGACCTATCAGCAAGTAGTAGAAGTGACACAGTCTTATGACTATGTACTATAGTACTAACATTTTAAGTTTGACAATGCCAAGATCTGGCATGTTTTAATTTAATCGCATATTATAACGTTTCTGAAGGAAGTTACATTATTATAGCCGAAAACTAGGTAAAGTTTGTTTCCTTATGAAACTGGAGGCTGAAATTTAATATAATTTCTGATTTATGGTAACATTACATGCACGGTGGTTTCACATAAACTGGTGAACCCACGCTCAGGATTCAAGTGCCTTTTGCAACTTCTGATATGCAGTAAGAGTCGTGACTGGAAGAGGAAAACAGAAAATCACTCTGACAGGGTCACGAGAGGCATCACCAGATAGAACGATTGGAACAGGACATGGGTGTTCAGCATCACAAATACTGGTAAGCAATGGCGAAAGAAAATACTTGGAAAATAAAAGGAGCAAGAGAAAATCAGGAAACAAAACTGGGACATGTGAGCAAAATCAAGTAAGGAATTTAGGACATGGGAAGATCAAACAGGGAAAAAATAAGGATATGGGACAGGATACGAGGCAAAACTCTGGAGATGAAGGACGGAACGAAAAACCAGTTGTTAAGTTTGTACAAAAAACGAAGAAGGCAAGTGAGGTGCGAAGAACGAAGAGCAAGAAGCTAAAACGAAAACTAGACCTAATGAGATGAAAGGAGAGTGGATAAGAATAGTCCAGGGGTATATTAAGAATTGGAAAATATGTTGAGAACGAGGAAGCACGACAAGAAAAAACTGAGAAACATGTCGACACAAGCTTGGAAGAAATGGCAAGTCATTTGGAGAATGATAATCGAGAGAAGATAGAGAATAAAATCCGAAAATTCAGTACAGGATCTGATGTATCTAATGTGGTATCAGTAGCGAAAACTGGGGAAGTACTGGTACTACTCATTTTAGAAAGTCGGCAAGAAGTTATCAGTTAGCAGATGAAGAGGAAGATAGAAGTGGCGTTTAAGGAGTATGTGAAAAGGCAACGAAAGGACAGGGCGACGACTGGTGATAATGCTGCATCCAGCACAACTTTGCACCATTACATAAGAACCACGATCATGATGACAGTGAATTCAGCTTCAAAATGAGCAAAAGTGGCAGCTCGCAGAAGTTACAGAGGCAGGAATACGTAAGAAGAGTCAAAACGAATTTGAACGCGAGCAAGGCAATCGAGGTACCATTTGACTATAAGCCATTCTTGCTGATGAGGAAATTCCAAGATTGCAAAAACAAATGTAATACATTACATTCAGAAACTAGGATTTCGCAGTTCAGCTTATCATTACATCCACCATCGTCCTACAGTGCTAACTTAATTTTATGTGCATACAGTTGGATGGTGGTAGAGCAAAAGAAAGGCATAGCTACCACATGTTACTCAAGACGAAAATTTTAGAGACAGGTTTAAGGAGAATTGCTGATCAAAGAAAATTCAGGAGATATTAAAGCACTAGATGATTTTGCACAAGCCTGGTGAAATTTCTAACAACAATGATTAAGAAAAATCCATTTCTAGAAGTACTGTATATGCCAGGAGAAGTCATTAGGAACTGCTACATGAAGCTACCACACACTACCAGCTGAACTTGACGGGACGATGTAATGTGGATATAAAAACTTCCTGCAACACTCTACATGAATCAGAAGTTTCATGTATAAACAACACCACTGAGAGTGGATTATGATGGCACTTTGGAGGACGTAAAGCTACCAGAACAACAATCAACAGGGGAATGGACACCCAGGTAAATGGATATCACTTCCCAGGTAAATTCGATGGAAATTTCAGACGCAGTCAAGGACAAAACAGCGGTGGATGTAATAACAAGAGGAGGAATACAGTTATCAATTATCTTGTTGGCGACAGAGAGGCCAGGGAACTACAAGAACTGCTACAGAGGTAGTATGTGGTGAAAGTCGATCGAACTTAGATGCGTCTTATGGCAGATAGAACAGCTTGTTTATTGCCACAAATACATGATCTTCACCATTTTCAGTCTACGCTACCACTTTTGTGACCACTCTTTTGCCTATATATTTCATTATCACCCCCCCCCCCCCCCCACATGAACCATGGACCTTGCCGTTGGTGGGGAGGCTTGCGTGTCTCTGTGACACAGATAGCCGTACCGCAGGTGCAACAACAACGGAGGGGTATCTGTTGCGAGGCCACACAAACGTGTCGTTCCTGAAGAGGGGCAGCAGCCTTTTCAGTAGTTGCAAGTGCAACAGTCTGGATGATTGACTGATTTGGCCTTGCAACAATAACCAAAACGGCCTTGCTGTGCTGTAACAGCGAACGGCTGAAAGCAAGGGGAAACTACAGCCGTAATTTTTCCCGAGGGCATCCAGCTTTGCTGTATGATTAAATGATGATGGAGTCCTCTTGGGTAGAATATTCCGGAGGTAAAATAGTCCCCCATTCGGATCTCCGGGCGGGGACTACTCAAGAGGATGTCGTTATCAGGAGAAAGAAAACTGGTGTTTTACGGATCGGAGCGTGGAATGTCAGTTCCCTTATTCGGGCAGGTAGGTCAGAAAATTTAAAAAGGGAAATGGATGGGTTAAAGTTAGATATAGTGGGAATTAGTGAAGTTCGGTGGCAGGAGGAACAAGACTTTTGGTCAGGTGACTACAGGGTTATAAACACAAAATCAAATAGGGGTAATGACGGAGTAGGTTCAATAATGAATAGGAAAATAGGAATGCGGGCAAGCTACTACAAACAGCATAGTGAACGCATTATTGTGGCCAAGATAGATACGTAGCCCACACCTACTACAGTAGTACAAGTTTATATGCCAACTAGCTCTGCAGATGACGAAGAAATTGAAGAAATGTGTGATGAAATAAAAGAAATTATTCAGATAGTGAAGGGAGATGAAAATTTAATAGTAATGGGTGACTGGAATTTGAGTGTAGGAAAAGGGAGAGAAGCAAACGTAGTAGGTGGATATGGATTGGGGCAAAGAAATAAAAGAGGAAGCCGCTTGGTAGAATTTTGCACAGAACACAACTTAATCATAGCTAACATTTGGTTTAAGAATCATGAAAGACGGTTGTATACATGGAAGAACCCTGGAGATACTAAAAGGTATCAGATAGATTATATAACGGTAAGATAGAGATTTAGGAACCAGGTTTTAAATTGTAAGACATTTCCAGGGGCATCTATATCTACATCTACAGCCATACTCCGCAAGCCACCTGCCGGTGTGTGGCGGAAGGTACCCTGAGTACCTCTATCGGTTCTCCCTTCTATTCCAGTCTCGTATTGTACGTGGAAAGAAGGATTGTCGGTATGCATCTGTGTGGGCTCTAATCTCTCTGATTTTATCCTCATGGTCTCTTCGCGAGATATACGTAGGAGGGAGCAATATACTGCTTGACTCTTCGGTGAAGGTATGTTCTCGAAACTTTAACAAAAGCCCGTACCGAGCTACTGAGCGTCTCTCCTGCAGAGTCTTCCACTGGAGTTTATCTATCATCTCCGTAACGCTTTCGCGATTACTAAATGATCCCATAACGAAGCGCGCTGCTCTCCGTTGGATCTTCTCTATCTCTTCTATCAACCCTATCTGGTGCGGATCCCACACTGCTGAGCAGTATTCAAGCAGTGGGCGAACAAGCGCATTGTAACCTACTTCCTTTGTTGTCGGATTGCATTTCCTTAGGATTCTTCCAATGAATCTCAGTCTGGTATCTGCTTTACCGACGATCAACTTTATATGATCATTGCATTTTAAATCACTCCTAATTTATGGAATTAACTGCTTGCAGTTGCTGACCTGCTATTTTGTAGCTAAATGATAAGGGACCTATCTTTCTATGTATTCGCATTACATTACACTTGTCTACATTGAGATTCAATTGCCGTTCCGTGCACCATGCGTCAATTCGCTGCAGATCCTCCTGCATTTCAGTAAAATTTTCCATTGTGGCAACCTCTCGATATACCACAGCATCATCTGCAAAAAGCTTCAGTGAACTTCCGATGTCATCCACCAGGTCATTTATGTATATTGTGAATAGCAACGGTCCTATGACACTCCCCTGCGGCACACCTGAAATCACTCTTACTTCGGAAGACTTCTCTCCATTAAGAATGACATGCTGCGTTCTGTTATCTAAGAACTCCTCAATCCAATCACACAATTGATCTGATAGTCCGTATGCTCTTACTTTGTTCATTAAACGACTGTGGGGAACTGTATCAAACGCCTTGCGGAAGTCAAGAAACACGGCATCTACCTGTGAACCCGTGTCTAAGGCCCTCTGAGTCTCATGGACAAATAGCGCGAGCTGGGTATCACACGACCGTCCTTTTCGAAACCCATGCTGATTCCTACAGAGTAGATTTCTAGTCTCCAGAAAAGACATTATACTCGACTCTGACCACAATCTATTGGTTATGACCTGTTGATTAAAACTGAAGAAACTGCAAAAAGGTGGGAATTTAAGGAGATGGGACCTGGATAAACTGAAGGAACCAGAGGTTGTACAGAGTTTCAGGGAGAGCATAAGGGAACAATTGACAGGAATAAGGGAAAGAAATACAGTAGAAGAAGAATGGGTAGCTTAGAGGGATGAAGTAGTGAAGGCAGCAGAGGATCAAGTAGGTAAAAAGAGAAGGTCTAGTGGAAACCCTGTAGTAACAGAAGAAATATAGAATTTCATTGATGGAAGGTGAAAATATAAAAGTGCAGTAAATGAAGGAGGCAAAAAGGAATACAAACGTCTCAAAAATGAGATCGACGGGAAGTGCAAAATGGCTAAGCAGTAATGGCTAGAAGACAAATGTAAGGATGTAGAGGTATATCTCACTACGGGTAAAATAGATACTGCCTACAGGAAAATTAAAGAGACCTTTGAAGACAAGAGAACCACTTGTACGAACATCAAGAACTCAGATGTAAACCCAATTCTAAGCAAAGAAGGGAAAGCAGAAAGGTGGAAGGAGTACATAGTGGGTCTATACAAGGGCGATGTACTTGAGGATAATATTATGGAAATGGAAGAGGACGTAGATGAAGATGAAATGGGAGATATGAAACTGCGTGAAGAGTTTGACAGAGCACTGAAAGACCTGAGTCGAAACAAGGCCCCCGGAGTAGACAACATTCCATTGGAACTACTGACGGCCTTGGGAGAGCCAGTCCTGACAAAACTCTACCATCTGATGAGCAAGATGTATGAAACAGGCTAAATACCCTCAGACTTCAAGAAGAATATAATAATTCCAATCCCAAAGAAAGTAGGTGCTGATGTGAAAATTACCGAACTATCAGTTTAATAAGTCACAGCTGCAAAATACTAACGCTAATTCTTTACAGACGAATAGAAAACCTAGTAGAAGCCGACCTAGGGGAAGATCAGTTTGGAATCCGTAGAAATGTTGGAACACGTGAGGCAATACTGACCCTACGAATTATCTTAGATGCTAGATTAAGGAAGGGCAAACTTACATTTCTAGCATTTATAGACTTAGAGAAAGCTTTTGACAATGTTGAGTGGAATACCCTCTTTCACATTCTGAAGGTGGTAGGTGTAAAATACAGGGAGCGAAAGGCTATTTACAATTTGTATATAAACTACATGACAGTTATAAGAGTCAAAGGACATGAAAGGGAAGCAGTGGTTGGGAAGGGAGTGAGACAGGGTTGTAGCCCCTCACCGATGTTATTCAATCCGTATATTGAGCAAGCAATAAAGGAAACAAAAGAAAAATTCGGCGTAGGTATTGAAACCCATGGAGAAGAAATAAAAACTTTGAGGTTCGCCGATGACATTGTAATTCTGTCAGAGAGAGCAAAGGACTTGGAAGAGCAGTTGAATGGAATGGGCAGTGTCTTGAGAGGAGTATATAAGATGAACACCAACAAAAGCAAAACGAGGATAATGGAATGTAGTCGAATTAAGTCGGGTGATGCTGAGGGAATTAGATTAGGAAATGAGACAAAGTAGTAGACGAGTTTTGCTATTTGGGGAGCAAAATAACTGATGATGGTCCAAGAAGAGAGGATATAAGATGTAGACTGGCAATGGCAAGGGAAGCGTTTCTGAGGAAAAGAAATTTGTTAACATCGAGTATAGATTTAAGTGTCAGTAAGTCTTTCTGAAAGTATTTGTATGGAGTGTAGCAATGTATGGAAGTGAAACATGGACGATAAATAGTTTGGACAAGAAGAGAATAGAGGCTTTCGAAATGTGATGCTACAGAAGAATGCTGAAGATTAGATGGGTAGATCGCATAACTAATGAGGAAGTATTGAAAAGGATTGGGGTGAAGGGAAGTTTGTGGCACAACTTGACTAGAAGAAGGGATCGGTTGGTAGGACATTTTCTGAGGCATCAAGGGATCACCAGTTTAGTATTGGAGGGCACCGGGGGGGGGGGGGGGGGGGCGTTAAAACTGTAGAGGGAGACCAAGAGATGACTATACTAAGCAGATTCAGAAGGATGTAGGCTGCAGTAGGTACTGGGAGATGAAGTAGCTTGCACAGAATAGAGTAGCATGGAGAGCTGCATCAAACCAGTCTCAGGACTGAGACCACAACAACAACATGTCATTATCAGCATTCACCAGAAAGAGCATGGAAGGATTTTTTGTGAGACTGTGCATTGGCAAGAAGAAGATACTATGGGCGTGGGATGCTCACACCGAAAGCGAATTCCAAATATTAAAGAATTCACTGGTTAACTGGTATCTGCTCCAATACTGTCACATGCTATCTTGTCAGGTTTGCACGGCGACTGAACGCAAAGACAGGTATCAGAGACATAATATTCTAGAAAATTGAGGAGAATGAAGAGGTCGTAAGGAAGAGAATAGCACTTGGTAGTCTAGAACTATGAAAATGAGGAGAGGGTCAGTGACTGAACTAGAGGCCTTAGCCACTGTGTTGTGGCTTAAAAAGTGTCACTGCTCCCTGTTCTGAATGCAAGATCAGAGTGTTTACTGACCACTGAGGACTAGAATTTCTACTGACAGTCAAGTTAACTATTGACAGATTCATGAGGTGGGTTATTTTTCTGAAGATGTATGTCTCACAGTCACATACATGCCTGGTGAAACAAGCATAATAGTGAATGCTCGATTTCGTTCACCAGTAGAAATTTAGAAAGAGGAAGCAGAGGACATTGAAACAAACGGCTTAAGTTTATATTATCCAATAAACCTTGGTCTTCGGGAACGACATCACCACGTCACTGCAGAAGGTCGTAAAAAAACAAAATAATGATCTGGTACTCAGAAGACTAAAAGAGAAATGCATAGATGGGGAAGAAACCTCAATGATACAGTTGTATGTATTTAGAAAAAGCTATGCTTTTCCACTGTGAGTGTTTTACTGATTAACTGTTGGCCCTTTGTATTCCCTTTGTAACCACCATTCCATGCAGTAGTGCTGTATAAGTAGCGACACCTCGCAGCCGCAGACTTGATTGAACCGCTGCCCACAAAATAGCACAGCTTTAGGTGTATATTAGTTTTTTTACAGTTCACATCAAATTTGATAAAGTACACACCATTAAGTAGAGCGACCACACTCACCGTATAAAAGGCATCTTCTTGGTGCAAGTGGGATGTGGTGGTATAATGGACAATGTACCACAGTTTGAATCGGAACATTGGAGAGCTACTCTGAGAAGAGACCAAATGCAGCCTACATAATTCTGAGCGTACTGTACTGTTAAGAGAATCCAGAATGTACTTATGGAGATATCACACAGCTCGACCTGTTGTCCATCGTTTTCAAGAACTGAATACCACCCGAGAAAATGTGAGAAATTGTGGACTACCCACGAGGATGAGGACTCAGCACTGAGAGATAATTAATCAGGCACCGCACAGGATCCGTGAGGTGAGAAGAGAGAGGAAAGAGAGAGCAGATAAGACGGAGAGAGTGGAACAAAAGAAACTTGTCAAGTCAATCCGACTGCCAAATAAACAGAAAAGGGTGTGCCACAGGTTTTTCTCTTTTTTACAATGGACCTCTGAACTCAGGCATAATGCACATGCAAATGCAAATGAATTAAAAACAATCAAGTCAAAGAAGTAAGTAGGTGTGCACCACAAATGCCACATTAAGCCTTTCATACCATAAACAACAATGATGAATGCAGGAAGCTGCACTAAAGTGAAACTAAGGAGATATTTAAGAAAGAGATTACTATCGTACCTTAGCAAGAAGTCCTGATAAGTTAATGATTAAGAGATGTATGAACATAACAGCAGCTTGTACGTAAAGCAGCGTTCAGCATGAAAGAGAAAATTATGTTTGTCGTACACCATTATGTAAAGCTTCACAAAGGAGAGAAGGATATAGTGTATTCATGATAAATCTTCACATACGAAGTCACACTGATATCTGGTACTCAGGTAAGAATATTATAATTATTTACAGGAGAGGAGTATCAAACTGTGAGCTGTAAGTTAAATAACAGGCGTGGGCATGCGTCGGATGGCCTTAGCGACGGATGTGATATGGATACTGGTCCTCAACTGGTTCTCTGTACTAGGTAGGTGCGTTAGTCGGACTAGAGACGATGATGTTTATATTTATTAAGGTCACTGCCACGTCAGCAAATGGTTGCAATTTGTAGAGTTTTATATTTGTGGTCATTGGACATCAGACAAGGTCGAAATAAATTGAACGTTCAGCGATATCAATGTCTGCGTTTTTATAGGAGCATGAGTCACACATCTTTGGAGGGGCAAAGGTGTTTGTCATGTGAAGGATTGAAGGATGACACAGACGCGAAGTCTACAAGAGTATGGATTATATGACAGACCATTCAGATGATCGCCAATCTGCAAGAATTTAACGGTGTGGTAGCCCTCTATCCCTCGACCGTGAAGAAGGTTCCTTTTTTTTATCTGAAGTGTGTGCTTTTAAAGATATAAGGACTGGGAAGGTTCATCGCCTAGAAAGTTCTAGGACATTCCAGAACTTTCGAGAGTAATCGAGAACATTCAAGACTATTCGAGAGCGTTCCACAACATTCCAGAATGTTTCTGAATGTTCCACAATGATCTGCGATGTTATAAAATGTTCGGGAATAGTCTGGAACAGTCGAGGACAACCCGGAACATCCCAGACCGTTGTGGAACATTCCAGAAATCTCTCTAATTTTGTGGAATGTTCTGTAACATTGATGATCATTCGAAGTCTTTTTGGTATGTTCAGGAATTTGCTACTGGTGAAGTTACCCATTGCTAGTTGTATATAAAGCAAGACACACCGTGGACTTGAAAGTTTCTAATCAGTGACGAAGGGAACAACAGAAAAAAGTAGTGCAGTGAGTGGATAAAAACAAACAGTGAAGTTTGAGTAGTCAAACTAATACAGCGACTGAATATAAATCGAAAACAAATGTGAAGATTATGTAACGTGTACTTAGTGTATTTACTAATAAATGGTTAAATTGATTTACATTTTAGGAAATGCCCAAAAGTAAAAGAGGAGGAGATCTTACCAGTTCTAAAGCAAACCGGGGAAAACCACAACACCAGCGGAAATACGAAACAGACAAATAGCGCGAAGCGCGTTTAAATTCATAAATAACTAAAATGAGCACCATAAGAAGCAGGGAAACCGAAGAACAACGAAATGAACGGACAGTGGAATGAAGAACTCCGACACTATCTTGTGCCATGAAAATATTACCCTACGAGAAGTGCGGACTAGGACAAGTAAACAGTACAACCTAATAAATGAAGCATTTTACTACGATCCGAAAAAAGAAAATAACAGACACAAACACCTCGCAATTGGAAAAAATGGATATTATTTGCCAGCGAAAACAGTCACCATTTTCCTGCTGCACGAATGGAAAAGTTAGATTACAACGACTGGACGCATCTCCGCGGGAATTATTAAGTTACATGACCGAGGGAACTCCAGAATCAAAATGTCTGCTTCCAAATGACTTCTTTCTGTGTCAATTCGATCAACACTAACAGGGATGAAATAGATTATGTTCTTTTTTTTTTCAACCAAGGACAAATCTGTAACAACATGTGGTCATTATTACCAGTACCCAAGGAAGACCATAAATTTCTGCCAGTCTATCCCATGGGAACTGAAGAAATAGAAGTTGATCAACAAATACCAGTGGACTCAGCCGAGAAGCAGTGAAAGATAGTGAGAGGGTCTTACACAAATATAAAGCAATGGTTCACATATTCAAAACAGCAGTTAAATAATTGATTTACCACGACTGTAAAGCTATAATTCGTATCGACAAAAGACCATATGGAGATCACGAACGTCGATTTAATGCAACTCAGATAGACGAAGTCACTATCGTAAATATGGATAATGAAAATACCAGTCGTGACGTAATTGTACAACGAAGAAGGAAAGGACTAAAACGCGTTGCAGAGACACACGGTTCGCATCCTAATATCCATTAATATTTCTGTGTGGAGAGCACGTGTATCACTTTAATGTGAGACAAATCCATCTGAAAGAGACGTAGAAACGAATAAAAAAGTCGCTTCCAAAGAGTTTTATGTTTACCGCTTAAAGATCAGAGACGATGAAACACACAATATCACTCTCAGAGCTAGCCGTACATTCGTGGCAGATATGCATGCAAAAGTAGAAGCGAAACGGATGCTTTATTTATTATTGCATCAGAAGAAACTACGCACTGAAGAATACGGCCATCTTCGAGCCACAGGAACAGTGTCAAAATTGGAAAATGGTAATCTTACCCTCATCATATATAGGAAGTACGAAACACGGCCGGCCGTTGTGGCTTTGCGGTTCTAGGCCCTTCGGGCCGAAACCGGGCTACTGTTATGGTCGTAGGTTCGAATCCTGACTCGGGCATGGATGTGTGTGTTGTCCTTAGGTTGATTAGGTTTAAGTAGTTCTTTAGTTCTAGTGAACTGATGACGACAGATGTTAAATCCCATAGTAATCGGAGCCATTTGAACCATCTGAAACACGTGCACGAATACCCTCAAGTAGCCATGACCTATTTTAGAAAATACGGTTGAGCTGGCCTCTTCATAACATTTAAATGTAACTTATCGTGGTCAGAAATCGAAGAACAACTAAGATACGGACAAGCCCCCATGCATCGACACGAGATAATAGCCCTAGTTTATGCACAAAAACAAATGAGAATTATCGAAGTCATCACAAAATACCACATTTTTGTAACCGTTATATACTAGATGTACACACTGAATGGGAAAAACGAGGACTGCCTAGCTCACGTAATCTTATATGACCATACTGCAGAAATCATCCCATTGATATCGACAAAATTATTCGAGATCAATTTCACAATCCGCAAGATGACCCGGAACTGGACGACATAGTGGAGGAAAACATGATTCATGGACCATGCGGACCTTTAAACCCGAACTCTCCATTTATGAGTGATGGAAAATGTACAAAAATATATACCCAGACGATACTAGGACGACACACAAACCGAAGTTGGTGGCTATCCTAAATACAAAAGACGATCACCCATAAACGATAGCTTCACAGCAAAAATTAGAATACAAGGCAGCGATGAACTGGAAATAGATAATGAATGGGTAATACCTCGAAACACCTACCTTCCAAAATGTCCCAAGCACACATAAATGTAGAATACTGCAATTCACTGAAGTGCATCAGATATGTCTGCAAGTATGTGAACAAAGGCAGTGACTTGACAGTATATCAAATAGCCAAAGACAGTGAACAAGAAAACAGAAACGATCAGATCATCATGTCTAAAATGAGGTACATCAATAGTAACCAAGCAGCGTGGCAGGATTTTCGGTTTTCCCATAGATGAAAGTGAACCAAATGTACAACATCAAGCAATACATCTGAAGAGTGGACAGAGAGCTTGCTTCACAATAGATTCCGTCAGAAAAATTGCAAGAGAAGCGACTGAGAGCAAAGTTTAACAGCTTTTCACCAATAGTACCAAATGGATCTAATGCTGAAAATATTACAATACGTCGACGCCCCAAACCATTATAAATGGAACACTACAACAAAAATCTTTGAACGACGAAAGCAAGAATTTCTAGCAGTTTATCCAGGAATCATGAAAACTGACGCGCTACGTCGAGTATACATCGTACATTCGAACAACGCCAAATATTTCTGTCTCAGAATGTTGGTACATGAAATACAGGGACCAACAAGTTTCACACATCTCAAGACTCTTGACAGTTACCTAAGTCAGACGTACGAAGATGCATGCCAGAGCTTAGGACTACTGGAAAACAACAACCACATTTCATAACACTACATCAAGCCTAGCTCATAGCCTCAGTTGAACAAATCAGCGACTCATTCGCCGTAATTCCATGAGTGATCCAACAAGCTCATCCTGAACTGGCCATCGAATCCAACGACGGCGTCCTCAATCAAACAGTCATTCGCCTAGAAGATAAATGTTCAGCAATAAACAACCAGACCTTACTACAACTTGGGATGCAAGCACGATGAAAAGATGGTATCAGTGTGCTTAACTTTGAAAATACAAAGGAAAAAAGGTACAACATCAAGGAACTACTTCAATGCATTGGTCTCAACAAACTACTCATCAATGACAATCAAAGGGAATTTTACAACGTTATCAGGTACCGGATCGACAACAACACTGGCGGAAATATTACTTGTACGCACCAGGTGATACCTGGAAATCGATGGCTGGCGGAAATACGTACTAAGCAACACATCACGCTTGCAATGGCATCATTCGCCATTGCAGCCATACTTGTGGAAGAAGGATGAACTGCCCATAACGCGCTACAACTACCGTTGAATATAGCCGAAGAACAATTCCTTGTGTGTACAATCTCTAGAGCATCTGAACGGAGTGAACAATCTAAAGCAAACTAAATTATCTTCTGGGACGAATGCACAAAACCACATAAAAATCACTCGAAGCCATGGACAAAACATTAAAAGATTTAGGAGAAAACTCTGAAGTGATTGAAGGATCTCTATTAATACTCTCAGAAGATTTCCGACATAGACTTACAATTAACCCCCAGTCAACACCAAGAGGCGATATCAATGCATGCTTAAAACAAATCACATCTCTGGCCACACATAAAAATACTGCCACCAACAAAAAAATATGAGAGTTTAACTACCGAAAGACGAAACAGAAGCACATTTTGCTTCACAGGTTTTATAAATAGGAGAATGCATTTTACTACCAGGCGATGGCACAGTACCATACTGACCAGACGACCGGTCTCTTTAAAGTCAACAGGGATTTTTGCACTATATTCAGTTCTAAAACAAACTCATCGATCAAATTTGCAAAAGCATTTCACAAGTATACCAATCCGTATTGGCTATTTGAAAGGGAAATTTCGACAACTAAAAATTATACAGTCGACTAAATCAACTTTAATATTCAAAAGAAAATTCCTGGTGAAGAGAGAAAATACAAATCGGTCGACGATAAACGTTGAAGAAAGTGTGAACTTTTCTACAGAATTTCTAAACTGTTTGCTAGTACACTGCCTTCGACTTACAATTTGATCTCCCATAATACTACTCAGAAATCTCAACTGACTAAAATTATACTACGGAACAAAAATGATAGTCAAACTAGTGTCGAATAACATCATCGGAGCCTAACTTATGACTGGAAAATACATAAAGACAGACACTATTTAACCCCAGAATACCACTGGTCTCTGCTGAACCTCCATTACAGTTTAAAGGACTGTAATTTTCAATGAAACTAGCCTACAATTTTACAAGTAACAATGCATAACGACCAACGACTCCTGCCTCTCTCGCGGTCATCTAAACGCAGCTTGCTGTCGACTAAGAAATCCGACAAGTTTGTACATATGCACCCCCGGTAACAAACTGAAAAACTTTGGCCGGCCGCTATGGTCGAGTGGTTCTAGGCGCTTCAGTCTGGATCCACGCGGCTGCTACGGTCGCGAGTTCTAATCCTGCCTTGGGCATGGATGAGTGTGATGTCCTTAGGTTAGTTAGATTTCAGTAGTTCTAAGTCTAGGAGACTGATGACCTCAGATGTTAAGTTTCATAGTGCATAGAGCCTTTTGAACCATTTTTTGAAAAATTTAGTTTTTTGAAACAGCATTTGCAAATAGCTGGAATATGTTTTCAATAAAATTTGTTTACTTCTTATACTTTAAAGTTTATCCTTTTATACCACCCGCCACACAATCTCATCTCAACTCCTTGAGCAAAGCTGGGTACCTCAGTTACATTTTATATTTTATACTGTTTGATGTAGACGTGTCGGAAATTCCCGTTACAAACTTCTAGGACATGTAAAGGGTAGTGATTACATTTTGAACAGGAACCCACGTCCGGAAACGTATCGTTTCCGTCCTGCGACAGTTTCAATGTAGGTGATTATTTCATCCACACCCACGTGAGGAATGAACTTAGTCGTGATCCAGTACAATTATAAAAGAATACTGACTCGTTCCGTTATTACTTACGCATTGGCATTACAACTTACACCTTATGGTTTACATTAGGCGACAACAACAAGAACTCAGCATCTACGGCATCAGCCGCAACGTACCGATGCATTACAACAGCGGCTCGATGTGGCGACCACCAACGTTATTACAAACATTGTACCCCCGAAGCATGTTCTGGTACACTCTCTACATCCAACCTGGTGTGTCTTCAACGTCTTGTGCAGCAGCCAGAACTCGTGCCAGCAGATCTTCCTCTATCTGAATTGAAACTGTCGTAGAACGGAAACGATACGATTCCGGACATGGGTTCCTATTCAAAATGTTCTTTACTTTCTAACGGGAAATTCCGACCACCCAGTATAAGTAATATGAACGATACTGCCATGTGACCCAGTGGTCCGATGCAAATCTTTCACTTGGACGCCACTTTAGCGACGTGAATGTCCCTGAGGCAACAGGACGGGTATAGTTACACGGTCATCCATCTGTATAAAAACGTGACCCACCGTGGCTTAATTTCAGTGATCGGCCAGGAGCCAGTGTTTCCGACATGACAAGGCAGTTGGCTAGGTATGTATTGTTTCTAGTTTGGTGCGTACGGGGACCGGCGAGATATACTGGCCCTGCAACTAACTTTTGACGTAACCCTAGTCGGCATGTCCGCCACATTTCGCGAACTCTTGGCGCCGTACAGGGCAACGGGAAATCAATATTTAATTGGAAAGGTCCCCTATAAAAGTCTTCATTTTGTCGTGAAGATGAAGAAGGTCACTTGCAACAGTGGCCGAAACGTCGATAGTCTTACATATTGACAATGCGGACAAAAACACAGAACATTTTTATTGACTGTGACAATGGCCGCGGAAGCCTACGTTTATATCGTCTGAAATAGTTACTGCTCTCCACCGGAGACGGCTACTGGCATTCGTAAGCCAGTAGTGTCATGTGTCGTGACGTACGCACCTCATCTCAAATAGGAACCCCACTCATAGAGGTATAGTCGGTGGTGACTTCAATCTACCCTTGATGTGCTGGAAAAATTACACATTTAAAGCCGGCGGAGGACATAACACGTCATCCGAAACTGTACTGAATTCTCTCGCAGAAAATTATTTTGAAAAGTTAGTTTATGAGCCCACTCGAAATTTAAATGGTTGAGAAAGCATACTTGACCTCTTAGCAACATATAATCGTGGACAAATAGTATCATGAATAATAAAGGGTTTGGCGACCACAAGGCAGTTGCTGTTAGGCTGAATAACGTAAAACCTACAACCATAAACAAGAAACGCTAAGTAAATCTTTTTAAAAAAGCTGATAAAAGTACTCTTAACGCTGTTTTAAGAAACAGTCTTCACTCCTTCAGATCTGGTCATATAAGCGTAGAAAAGCTGTGGAATGATTTCATAGAGATAGTATCGACAGCAGTTGAGAGATGTATGCCACATAAATTAATAAGTGATGGTACTGATCCGTCTTTGTACACAAAACGGGTCAGATCACTGTTGCAGAACTCGCGGAAAAAGCATGCCAAATTTAAAGGAACACAAAATCCCTAACACTGACAAAGTTTTACAGAAGATCGAAATATAGAGCGTACTTCAATGCGAGATGCTTTTAATAAAGTCCGTAACGAAATTCTGTCTCGAAATCTGACAGAAAACCCAAAGCGATTCTCGTCATAATTAAAGTACACCAGTAGCAAGACGCAATAAATACCATCAATGCGCGATGACGATTTTGAAGTCATTGATGAAAGTGCCAGTAAATCAGAGTTACTGAACATGTTTCTCCGAAACTCATTCACCAAATGAATTCCAATCAAGAGCAACTGCCTAGATAAGTAACATAGAACTACATACCTTCGGTGTAACAAAGCAGCTTAAATCACTTAATAAAGGCAACGCCTCCGGTCCAGATTGTATACCAGTCAGGTTCCTCTCAGAGTATGCTGATACATAAGCTCATTATTTAGCAATTATATACACTCTCTCGCTCACAGAAAGATCCATACTTAGAGACTGGAAAATTGTTCAAGTCGCACAAATACTCGGAAAAGGAAGTAGGAGTAATCCGCTGAATTACTGGCCCATACCACTAACGTCGATTTTCAGTAGTGGTTTGGAACATACACTGTATTCGAACATTATGAGGTACCTCGTAGAAAACGATTTATTGACACATAGTCAGCACGGATTCAGAAAACACAGCTAGCCCTTTACTCTTATGAAATGATGAGCCGTATCGACCGAGGATTCCGCGCGGGATTAGACGAGCGGTCTCAGCCGCTGTAGTCATGGCGTGTAAGGCTGGTCCCGGCGGAGGTTCGAGTCATCCCTCGAGCATGGGTGTGTGTGTGTTTGTCATTAGGATAATAAGCTTAGGGACTGATGACCTTAGAAGTTAAGTCCCATAAGATTTCACACACATTAAATTTTTTTTATTATTATTTTTTTTACAGAGGATGTCAAATTGATTCCATATTTTTAAATTTTCAGAGGGCTTTCGACACCGTTCCTCGCACGTGTCTTCTAGCCAGACTGCATGCCTATGGAATATCGCATTAGTTGTGCGACTGGATTCGTGATTTCCTGTCAGAAAGGTCACAGTTTGTAGTAATAGACGCATAGTCATAGATTAAAACAGAAGTAATATCCGCCGTTCCCCAAGGAAGTGCTATAGGCCCTCTACTGTTCCTGATCTATATTAACGATATAGGAGAGGATCCTAGTAGCCGTCTGAGATTATTTGCAAATGATTCTGTCATATAACGTCTTGTAAAATCAGATGACCAAAAGGAATTGCCAAATGATTTAGATAAGATATCTGTTTGGTGCGAAAAGTGGCAATTGACCCTGAATAAAGGAAAGCGTGAAGTTATTCACACGAGTACTAAAAGAGATCGACTAAATTTTGATTACGCGATAATTCACACAAATCTTAAGGCTGTAAATTCAAGTAAATATTTATTGATTACAATTACAAATAACGTAAATTAGAACTATCACATAGGTAATGTTGTGGGTAGAGCAACCAAAGACTACAATTCATTGGCAGAACACTTGGAAGTTGCAGGAGGTCTACGAAAGAGACTGCTTACACCAGGCTTGTCCGCCCTACTCTGGAGTATTGCTGTACGGTGTGTGATTCGCATCAGGTGGGACTGATGGATGACATCGAAAAAGTACAAAGAAGGGCGGCTCGTTTTGTATTATGGCGAAATAGCGAAGATAGTGCCACTGATATAATACGTGAATTGGCATGGATATCATTAAAACAAAGTCATTTTTCGTTGCGACGGAATCTCATCATGAAATTTCAATCACCAATTTTCTCCTCCGATTGTGTAAACATTCTGTTGGCACCCGCCTACATAGGGAGAAATGCTCATCACGATAAAATATGAGAAATCAGAGCTCCCACATAAAAATTTAAGTGCCTGCCTCTCCCGTGGGCCTAGCAAATGTAGCATCGATATGTATACGGTACATTTCTTTGCCCTCTGAATCAGATGCGACTGATAAGGGCTATGCCTCCAAATGCCGGTATGGGAAACACTGCTGGTGTGCAACAAGACGTCCTCTCTAATTATAAACATAGTATTGGGTTCATATATTACACGATCAAAGGCAGAGTCACAGACTGATGACTGAGTTAGCATTGGACGATTTCGGCAGAGACCTGCCTTCGTGTCGGTGCGAGTCAGTGTTTGCCATAAACGAGCTTTCTCCAAGCCGAACATTTACATTCGTCTGCGCCGAGCTAAGTCGACGGGGATTCTGGTCGGGTATTAGGCCACATCTACACTCGGAGGCTCGGGATTAGGAAGAATGTCGCCGGGCGTCCGGCGGGAGCCGAGTCGGCTGCGGCCGGCATTGTCTGCGCTCCTAATCCTATTTGTTACGCCGCGCTGCACTGCGCCGCGCAGGATTGAAGTGCCGCTGCTCTGTCTGCGAAAACAGGTGTGCGTGCCGGGAACACGAGGCAGACGCAGCACATGGCCGCCGGAGGGACAGCTGTGCTCTGGCGGCTGTAATGCGCCAGCCGACTACAGCGTACCGTCGGACGGGGCAGTAATGCCAAATTGTCTGTGCCCCGCTCCTGAATGCAAAGGGCGCACGAAAGAGACTACGGCAGTCCAGAGACTTCCTGCAGCTGAAACAAAACGGCTTACTACACTCGGCCCTATAGCCCTCTTTGACTCAAATGAAAATTCCAAGAAATCGGTACTAATGATTGTGGTGAGACTGAATCCTCACATTTGCAGGAATTATACTTTTAAGGGGGGGGGGGGGGGGGGGGTAGGACATCAAACGGGCCGACTTCGAGCGGGAGAGGCACCACGGGACATTTCAATTTCAACTGTCTATAGTTGTACAAATAAATTCATAAAACTTTGTCAGCATGACTAGGAAGGATTCAGAATTTACACTCATATCAGTGGAAATTCTTTAAACATAACAAAGTAATTTTTTTACGTGTGAAATTTCATCATTTTCTCACTTACTAATGGAGTTCGAGTCTCAGTTTTAATCTGCCAGGAAGTTATATAAAATTTGTGTTTCTTCTAAACATGAAGTTTAAAATATAACAGTTCATTCGATTTTTCATAAATTAAATAAATTCTAGAGATTCATACACCTGTGAGTACGGTGTGCATGCTGCGCAAAATTCATCGAAGAATCTCTCTTACTTATGAAGAAATGTGTAACTATAGCAACAAATGTTGCGCCCGCATCTCGTGGTCGTTCGGTAGCGTTCTCGCTTCCCACGCCCGGGTTCCCTGGTTCGATTCACGACGGGGTCACGGATTTTCTCTGCCTCGCCATGGCTGGGTGTTGTGTGATGTCCTTAGGTTAGTTAGGTTTAAGTAGTTCTAGGTTCTAGGGGACTGATGACCATCGATGTTAAGTCCCATAGTGCTCAGAGCTATTTGA
The DNA here is from genome assembly GCF_023897955.1 of Schistocerca gregaria. Lineage (NCBI taxonomy): Eukaryota > Metazoa > Arthropoda > Insecta > Orthoptera > Acrididae > Schistocerca > Schistocerca gregaria. The sequence goes on from NC_064926.1 coordinate 246,416,774, forward strand.
ACCATTTTTGAACAAATGCTGCCATTAGTAAGTGAAAAACTAATGAAATTTCACACGTAAAAAAATTATTTTGTTATGTTTCCGAACTTCCACTGCAATGAGTGTGAATCCTGAATCGTTCCTGGTGATGCTGACAAAGTTTTTATGAATTTATTTGTAAAATTATAGACAATGGAAATTAAAATGTCCTGAGATGCCTCTCCTGCTCCAAGTCGGCCCGTTTGACGTCCTATCGCCCTTAATATGCTGAAGTATTTTTTCTGGTCCAGTCTACTACATGCCAACCTCCGACCAAGAGGACCAAGCTTTAACCCTTTCTGTCTCTGGACAATAGATACGTCGTTGTGTTACAGCGTAAAGGCTGCGAGAAATTCGGGTGCGCTTTGTACAGTTTTCAAAGAATATGACGTAATAATCGTGGATATTATCGGTAAAATATTTTCTGAAAACTTGCTAGAATCGTCTATTTAAATATAGATGTTTGCTCATTGACGAGCGTGCTCCTTGTATTACCGCGCGTTATGTGTTATTTGTTAGAACTTGGCTTTAATTATTCAACAACCACAAAATATATTTGATGTACAGGTTAGTGTCACCTCTTCAAAAAACTGTTACAGTAATTAATTAGGAACGTAACGGATAATGAAACCTGGTACATTAAGGAAAGCATGATTGGGTTACAATTGTGGACAGGGCCCGAATCAATTACTATTGGTTTGCTTTGAAATTTCACTCATTTATTTTAATAAATAATTTTGAAAACAAACCAATGAGGTCGCAAATCAGACTTTTGAGGCAAGTAACTACAATCACGGTTGAAGGCCTTTAGCGCGGAAAAGGGCAATTATTTAAAATTTAACAAATAAATAAAATTTGGAAACAACCCTATGTTGTCTCAATCAGAATTTTAAAGCAAGTAACCACAATGACGGCTGAAGGCCTTTAACGCGAAAAATGGCAGTTGTTGTTGCTGTTGTGGTCTTCAGTCCTGAGACTGGTTGGATGCAGCTCTCCATGCTACTCTATCTAATGCTAGCTTCTTCATCTCCCAGTACCTACTGCACCCTACAACCTTCAGAATCTGCTTAGTGTAGTCATCTCTTGGTCTCCCTCTACGATTTTTACCATCCACTCTGCCCTCCAATACTAAATTGGTGATCCCTTGATGCCTCAGCCCATGTCCTACCAACCGATCCCTTCTTCTGGTCAAGTTATGCCACAAACTTCTCTTCTCTCCAATCCTATTCTGTTTGTAGTAGCTTACCCGCATTCCTATTTTCCTATTCATTATTAAACCTACTCCTGCATTACCGCTATTTGATTTTGTGTTTATAACCCGTTAGTCACCTGACCAAAAGTCTTGTTCCTCCTGCCACCGAACTTCACTAATTCCCACTATATCTAACTTTAACCTATCCATTTCCCTTTTTAAATTTTCTAACCTACCTGCCCGATTAAGGGCTCTGACATTCCACGCTCCGATTCGTAGAACGCCAGTTTTCTTTCACCTGATAACGACATCCTCTTGAGTAGTCCCCGCCCTGAGATCCGAATGGGGGACTATTTTACCTCCGGAATAATTTACCTAAGATGACTCCATCATCATTTAATCATACAGTAAAGCTGCATGCCCTTGGGAAAAATTACTGCCGTAGTTTTCCCTTGCTTTCACCCTTTCGCAGTACCAGAACATAAGGCCGTTTAGGTTATTGTTACAAGGCCAGATCAGTCAATCATCCAGACTGTTGCCCCTGCAACTACTGAAAAGGCTGCTGGCCTCTCAACAGATACCCCTCCTTTTGTGGTTGCACCTACGGTACGGCTATCTGTATCGCTGAGGCACGCGAGCCTCCCCACCAACGGCAAGGTCCTTGGTTCATGGGGGGAGGAAAAAATGGCAATTATTTAAAGCTTAACAAGTACATTAAATTTGGAAACCACCCTATGTGATCGCAAACAGAATTTTAAAGCTAGTGACTACACTCACGGCTGAAGGCCTTTCACGCCAAAATGGTAATTACTAAAATTTTAACAAATATACTGTCAAACGGCGAATGGTATAGCAAAAGTTATTTAAAAAACAAACGACAGATAACCAAACATGTGAGACAAATGATGGTAACTTAATAATAAAATAATAAAATAAAACTCAAGGGCCAGTGACAGACGATGCTCCAGGAATGGACCTCTGACTTGGTCACACTAAAAACACTGTCGCGAGCTAAGAGGAAGGCAGCCAAAAGTTGCATTGAGATCACAAGATGGTAACTCGGATTAGTGGCAGTCTAACGAGCGCCTCATGATAATTTTGGTGAGGCTACCTGTCATCCAACAGAACAAATGCAAGATTTAAAATTAAGCCAGAGCCGGAACCGGTGGTCTGGGCTCCATCCGGAGAATACCGTACTTAGAGCGCTCTGAACAAGGAAGAATGACTACCATTAAGGTAGAAGAACGCCACCCAAACTACAATCAGGAAATTGTCAAACTTGCACGCCTCACAAAAAAATCGCTTGAAAGGCGAGGAAATGTACACTGTCCTTACATACTCTAACCCACAGGGCAGGTAACTGGTGCGTTAGCGGCCACAGGACAGAAAAATGCCGTTGATTGAACTTAACAATGTAAGAAACTGAAAATAGTGAACAGTAATTAGAAGCTCAGGAAGGCTATCCAGATCCGTCTCCCCAGGTACTCCACTTGCTCCTTTTCGCCTCGGCGACACTACGAGCAACAACACGAAGCCAAGTCACTGCAGAATCGCGAAATTTCACAATGATGGAGGTTTCTCTATGCGAATTGCAATGCACTCAAACATACAGCACTCGGTTTGGACGAGGTCGTGCACCCTGGTGACCACAGCCCTTCGACCCGGCAGTCCATACACGCCGCCAGCGGTCCCGGCGTGTTGTCGCTCTGCGTAGACCGCGCTGATCCTCCTGCCCAGCCGAACTCCACACTCTCACCACACGGAAGAAGAACGAGGTAGCCCCAAAGATAGAGCAGCAGAGCTACATATCGATAAGCGTCGCTGCTGCCACTAGCGGACAGGCAATGCTTACGAAACCCATTGACGCCAGTGAACATGAGGAGAAAACAAACAACGCAACCATGCCAACTAAACAATACGGTATGGCAAAAACCTACACACTGCACCAACGCGAGCCGCAGCACGGCTCAGTAATGAGCAACTTAAGCAAATTTATGATCGCAGTTATGTTATGTGTGGCTGATAAAAACATAGCCTGTCACTTAACCCATTGACCACTCGCAACCTTTTTTGAAACCAACAGTGGGACAACATGCAACTGGTGAAATTCCTTATTTCATTTACCATTTTACGTTAATCTGTACAAATGCTTTTCAGTCTTTTCAATAGCAACATGAAGGAATACTGTGAAATCTGTCCACATAGACCCAAATCTATTAGTGTCATAGGAAGACATGGGTGGGGGGTCGGGGGGGGGGGGGGGGGATGTTCCGAGCACAGTAGGAAAAATCAAGATCTACCCAGGAAAATCCACTTTACGTAGTCTTCGACTTTCCTTCAGATTAGAATGAATTCAGGAGGTTCATGGTGATTAGTGATCAGTACTAAATACGAAGGATTTCCGCTTTCAGTGTTGAAGGCGGAAATCCTAGGTAATACTGAACTCACTATGAAACCACATCAAATTTCCTACACAATACTGATCAGCGACAGTAATTAACAATCAAATAAGCTCGTATGGTACACAGAATTACTAAATGGGATTAAAAGTGGTACCTTAATCTTGGTAAAGTAAGTAACATTTAAACATGGCTGGACAATAACCACAAAAAAACTCTCAAAAGGCAATAGTATTTCCCCACAAAATTCGTACCGTTGCACTAAGATCTTTCTTCATAAACTTGAAATGCAAGTAGATTGTGACAGAGTGCAATCTACAGAGAGTTAATGTAACATATCACTGACAGCATGACCATGTGGTCATACAACATCCACAAAGAAACACTTTAAAAATAAATAGAATTCTCACACAAGAAATAGTCACTGGCTCTACTCATTGTTAATTGACCCTGCAGTGAGCCAAATATCATAACGAAACAGAAATTACACAGGTTTAAAGTAACAGGTGGCGACTGGCATGTCCACGTTGTTCGGAACAACTCACAAAGGAAACTGCTTTTGTCTGAAAGATGCAGAACTGAATAAGCTGGATCGAAATTACTTCTAAACATAATCAGAGCCAAGTTAGAATCGCACAGGACAAATGGCGTGAACATGTGGTCGAAAACTAGTCACAAAATAAATACGAAGAATCCGAAAAATTCCCCCCTCACATTATCCCCCGCCCTCACAAAAGTAGTATTGTTACAAATATAAAAATGAAATTAACTGTAGAGCACTATCGGAAGAACACTAGCCTGAAATCTGAGCATATTTAACAAAGTTAGCCACAAATGATGCCGTCATAAGAGCAAGAACTGCATAGAAGGGAAAACCTGAGTTTGTTAAAGTAAAGAGACGAAACTGTGTGGTCCACACCACAAAAGATTTCCCTACTCAGTCCCCGCCTTTTACTATCTAATCCACCAAAAAATGGTGATTAACACATCATTTAAAGTACCTCCGACCAAAGTGGCTCTGAAAGAAATGTTATAACATTCTGCACGTCTAAACAGTTCTTTCTAATACTTTATTTTTTCCACAATGTAGGGCACCCCATACAAAAAAACTGCTTCCACATCGATCACCAGCCAGGCCAAGACTGCCTCGTCCGGCAGAACTAAAGAGTATTGGCTCTCTATTCAAACCAAGTAGTGGGTAGATCCTTCTAGGCAGTGACCAACCTGACACCTTTTACTCTGCGACCTTGGTTTACCTTTGGTCTAGCTCTCCTTTGCTAAATTTGCTCATAACGTTAAGTGATGGTTGCACGCGTGGTTTAGGGCAGCCGGCAAAGTAGCTCAGCATGTTCGGTCAGAGGGTTAGCCGCTCTCTGCAATAAGAAAAAAAATCTGTGTTCATTGAACGACCATGAACTTGAACAATTGTCATAGAGCGTCCGCCAGGAACAAACAAATCGAAAAACCACGAACAAAATTAGATCAAAACAAAGAGGGTAGCGTCTTTGATTCAAAAAACGTCCTCGATCCCGGCTTCGAATAACGCCGCTGCTTACATTTTTATTAATAATCAGCACTGGCGGCCTAAGACTTCCGGTATAATAAGTCACCCCTTATTCGGCCAAAGGCCTTGTCAAAGAAGACGGAGGATCGGACTGAGTTTCAGGAGTAGACAACATTCCATTAGAACTACTGACGGCCTCGGAAGAGAAAGTCCTGACAAAACTCTACCATCTGGTGAGCAAGAAGAATATAGTAATTCCAATCCCCAAGAAAGCAGGTGTTAACAGATGTGAAAATTACCGAACTATCAGTTTAATAAGTCACAGCTGCAAAATACTAACGCGAATTCTTTACAAACGAATGGAAAAACTGGTAGAAGCTGACCTCGGGGAAGATCAGTCTGAATTCCATAGAAATAATGGAACACGTGAGGCAATACTGACCCTACGACTTATCTTAGAAGAAAGATTAAGGAAAGGCAAACCTACGTTTGTAGCATCTATAGACTTAGAGAAAACTTTTGACTATGTAGACGGGAATACTCTCTTTCAAATTCTGAAGGCGGTAGATGTAAAATACAGGGAGCGAAAAGCTATTTACAATTTGTACAGAAACCTGAAGGCAGTTATAATAGTCGAGGGACATAAAAGGGAAGCAGTGATTGGGAAGGCAGTAAGACAGGGTTGTAGCTTCTCCCCGATGCTATTCAATCTGTATATTGAGAAAGCAGTAAAGGAAACAAAAGAAAAGTTCGGTGTAGGTATTAAAATCCATGGAGAAGAAATAAAAACTTCGGAGTTTGCCGATGACATTGTAATTCTATCAGAGACGACGTGGACAGCAGTTGAACGGAATGGACAGTGTCTTGAAAAGAGGACATAAGATGAACATCAACAAAAGCAAAACTAGAATAATGGAATGTAGTCGAATAAAATCGGGTGATACTGAGGGAATTAGATTAGGAAATGATGCACTGAAAGTACTAAAGGAGTATTGCTATTTGCGGAGCAAAATAACTGATGATGGTCGAAGTAGAGACGATATAAAATGTGGACTGGCAATTGCAAGGAAAGTGTTTCTGACGAAGAGAAATTTGTTAACATCGAGAATTGATTTAAGTGTCAGGAAGTCGTTTCTGAAAGTATTTGTATGGAGTGTAGTCATGTATGGAAGTGAAACATGGACGATAAATAGTTTAGACAACAAGGGAATAGAAGCTTTAGAAATGTGAAGATCAGATGGGTAGATCACATAACTAATGAGGAGGTATTGAACAGAATTGGGGAGAAGAGGAGTTTGTGGCACAACTTGACTAGAAGAAGGTTTCGGTTGGTAGGACATGTTCTGAGGCATCAAGGGATCACCAGTTTGGTACTGAAGGGCAGCGTGGTTCGTAAAAATCGTAGAGGGAGACCAAGAGATGAATACGCTAAGCAGATTCAGAAGGATGTAGGCTGCAGTAGGTACTGGGAGATGAATAATCTTGCACAGGATAGAGTAGTATGGAGAGCTGCATCAAACCAGTCTCAGAACTGAAGACCACAACAACAGCCAGTCTACTTTAGAGTTCATAAATAATATTTGATAAACTAAATAAACCAGAAAATAAACCAATGCACATAGTAAAAATGGTTCAAATGGCTCTGAGCACTATGGGACTCAACTGCTGTGGTCATAAGTCCCCTAGAACTTAGAACTACTTAAACCTAACTAACCTAAGGACACCACACACATCCATGCCCGAGGCAGGATTCGAACCTGCGACCGTAGCAGTCGCGCGGTTCCGGACTGAGCGCCTAGAACCACTAGACCACTGCGGCCGGCTGCACATAGTAGACTGTTGCATATGTTGAATGTAGTGCAATCAGTCTTACAACACAAACTCATCCCTCGTTTTTCGCTACTTGCTTTTCAACATTATCGTGCACAAAATTTTATTATTACTCATATTCCTAATACCAGACTCCAACGAAAGTAAAGTAATTACAATTATTGACAACTATGGGTAGCGGTCAGTAGCACAAAGTTCAAGCGTTAATCTAAGTTGGTTATAATCATGAACACTAGCTGAAGGTTACATGTGGCGAGAAAATATCGTAACACAATATGCAGGATAGTACGAGGGCTATTTATTTTCAATCAACTATCGGTTGCGAAATGGAAACCACACTGAAAATCAACAATATTTTATTTGTAACATTTAGCTACACTACATCTTCAGATAGTCGCCACTCCGACATAGAAAGCTGTCATTATGCGGGATCAGTATTCCAATACGCTTGACACTGAAGCAGCCGCCTGTGCTTTCCAACAATTGCTCACGCTGGTATGCAGATCGGTCATGTGCCTAAATGCTGTCCTCATAGCCAGCGGTTCATGTGAGCCAAGAGAGTAGAATTAGTTCGCGCTGTAAGGTGTGTAATAAAACACTTACCATTGTAAACACTGCAGGAGAGTCGTTGTTGCACCTACACTTTGAGGCAGCTTATATTAGGCGTGCATAAAACCAGGCAAAAACATTCAGCAGCCACCTCCTAATTTGTGGAACTCTATTGTTCTAAGCATTTTTACATGCTCACTGTGAGCTCAGAAGTAAAAAATGCAACATGACGTGAACAGCGGGCATTCTAGAGATAGTGTGCAACACATCTGTGCAAAACTTCGTCATGGGTTCACTGGAATTCTAATTCTGCGACCGATCAGAGGACGAAAGAAAATGATAGCCGTCGTAGTACAGCTACAGGTGAGAAGAGACACTTTATAAGGTATTTAAATTTCTTTTATGGAGCTAGCAGTAAATCCATATCTACATCACTACCCACGTTTCATTGAAATTACATTAACATTGTCAATGGTCTGCAAAGCAAGATACTCACATACTTAGTTTCCTTTCTAGATTTACAAACATTTTTTTATAAAAGATATTCAGTTGGTATAATTGCGGCATCTTATTTCCGATGACACGCAAGTCGTCGAGGTTTCGTCAACTAAAAAGACTCCCAATAGGGTGGCTGAAACCCGAACGGGATATCCCGGCCAATAAATGCCAAACGATCATTTCAATTTTTTCCGATAATCGCTTATCTTATGAAGCACAGTATGTTTGATATATTTGAAATATCCCTATGATTGGCATAAATATTTCTCGTCTACTCCCCCATAGTATGCAGCACTACAGCTGTGTTGATGTGAAACACCACACAATACAGCACCACAAGTGTTTATTTGCATACTCCCAACTAATCGCAGCTCTCTGTGGTTTTGTGTATATAGGACGATCTGATAGGACTTGTATTGAACACTAGGTAACTTTCGTATTACTAGAGGGAGAAGTAAAGTGGAAAAACTGTAGGCTAAGCCATAGATTGTGCTGTATACCGCAAATACTTGAGGCTGTTAGGTGTAACTGCAACTGTGAAATGAAAAGATTGGCAGAACGGAGTGAGTGATGGCGGGGCATATGAAAGCAGACAGAAGGTCGAGGACTAGAGATGGGCAAACTCGTTCATCATTGGGAACTAGTTCACTGGTGATCGCTCTTTCTGGGATCAAAAGAAAACGGAAAATGGCCACTCGTGTGTGCCGTGCCGACTTCCTTTTCATGTGTAATAACAAAAAAAGTTGCTTTTTTACAAGTATTTCTTGTGCTATTTATCTAAATAGTGAAGTAAGCCGATATGCCGTTTTGTTATCTGAAAAGGTGTATGTATTACATACCACGTAATTTTTAGGTAATTAACGTAATTATAAAATATATTTTAAATACCGGTCATGGACGCTGAATAGAATACGAAAAGAAACAGATCTAGAAGGGCGTGCGTAGTGAACTAAACTAATTGCAAGTTAGTACTGAACTATCTGTGAGCAGTCGGCATTGGAACTGCGAGGAGTGTCTACACGAAGGAGGACGAGTCCGGCCGTACGAGACAGACGGGAACGGGACAGAGGGTGGAACGAGACCGACCTACGTGCTATCGTGGGAACGAGACCGACCGTATCCCGTTCCCAGGAATTATAAGTAAAAAAGCTGCGACCGAAGTGAACTACGAAAGACCGTACCTTAGAATTTGTTCCTCGCTCTTTCCGTTCCTCTTGATGAACCGTTCCTTTGGATCCGTTAGTTCGCGAGCAACCCAACTCTAATGAGGACAAAGACAGCATTTCCGAACTTCCAGAAAGATTAACTAATTTGTGTCAGCAACTTCTGTTAATCAATAGAAGGGAAAACCAATTCAAGTTGTAAATATTTTATTTTTCGTCCGATGACTACTTTCGGTCCGAGACCCACTTCCAAATCAACATAACAAGGTTGAAAATGGCATTTCCAAAGGTGTTACATTACACATTTCTTGACATATTCGGGAATACTATATTACACTTTGTTATGTTGATCTAAAAATGGGTCTCGGCCCGAAACTAGTCATCGAATGGACAATAAAATATCTACCACTTGCATTGGTTTTTTGTTTTATTAAAAGAAGCGTTGCCAATTTGACTGGTAGTTTTGGATCTCACTTAATCTACAGCTATTTTCATCAGTTTGGTCATAAGTGAGTGATCTCAGTTTTAACATTGAGAGTATGCAAGTGTATTTCAAATCTGGCGTGGAGTTGAACACTGAGACAGAGAAAATTGGGGCATGAAGAGCGACGGGGGCAGTAGAGGTCAGTAAAGAGAGGCGCCAGTGAATGCAATACGGAGGGATCTAGAGTAAGTTATTAACGAAGCGGAGAAGAGGAAGGAGATAGAAGTGAAAGGGAGGGATCGTAGCGAAGCAAGAGAGAGAGAAAGTTACAATTATTTCTCGTGTGGCGTGTTCATTGATTTTGTATAGTGTCTGTTTTCCAGTCTTTAAATGGTAACGGAATAGTTATTTCTTGCGTCTTAGTGCGTTCTGTAGGTCAAGTGAGAAAGCATCTGCAACCTGTCCTACCAAACACTAAGGACAACTGTCAATGTAACTGCTTGATAATCAGTTTTAAGAATGGGGGAACTAGAAAATTTGTAAGAGTACAATGTCGAAGAAAAGAGTCAATGTGCAGACCCTATCTTATTAGTGTCTTTGAATCGAGAGAAAGAACAAATAAATAAATCTATAATCTACTGTCAGTCGGTATGAATAATTGATAATAAAACTGGTTGCTAATCAATTTTATACAAAACGGACAAACTAAAGGATGGTGAGAAGTGTTGTTGTTGTGGTCTTCAGTCCTGAAACTGGTTTGATGCAGCTCTCCATGCTACTCTATCCTGTGCAAGCTTCTTCATCTCCCAGTACCTACTGCAACGTACGTCCTTCTGAATCTGCTTAGTGTAGTCATCTCTTGGTCTCCCTCTACGATTTTTACCCTCCACGCTGCCCTCCAATACTAAATTGGTAATCCCTTGATGCCTCAGAACATGTTCTACCAACCGATCCCTTCTTCTGGTCAAGTTGTGCCACAAACTTCTCTTCTCCCCAATCCGATTCAATACTTCCTCATTAGTTATGTGATCTACCCATCTTATCTTCAGCATTCTTCTGTAGCACCACATTTCGAAAGCTTCTATTCTCTTCTTGTCCAAACTATTTATCGTCCATGATTCACTTCCATACATGACAACACTCCATACAAATACTTTCAGAAATGACTTCCTGACACTTAAATATATACTCGATGTTAACAAACTTCTCTTCTTCAGAAACGCTTTCCTTGCCATTGCCAGTCTACATTTTATATCCTCTCTACTTCGACCATCATCAGTTATTTTGCTCCCCAAATTGCAAAACTCCTTTACTACTTTAAGTGTCTCACTTCCTAATCTAACTCCCTCAGCATCACCCGACTTAATTCGACTACATTCCATTATCCTCGTTTTGCTTTTTCTTATATCCTCCATTCAAGACACTATCCATTCCGTTCAACTGCTCTTCCAAGTCCTTTGCTGCCTCTGACAGAATTACAATGTCATCGGCGAACCTCAAAGTTTTTATTTCTACTCCATGGATTTTAATACCTACTCCGAATTTTTCTTTTGTTTCCTTTCATGCTTCCTCAATATACAGATTGAATAACATCGGGGATAGGCTACAACCCTGTCTTACTCCCTTCCCCACCACTGCTTCCCTTTCATGTCCCTCGACTCTTATAACTGCCATCTGGTTTCTGTACAAATTGTAAATAGCCTTTCGCTCCCTGTATTTTACCCCTGCCACCTTCAGAATTTGAAAGAGAGTATTCCAGTCAACATTGTCAAAAGCTTTCTCTAAGTCTACAAATGCTAGAAACATAGGTTTGCCTTTTCTTAATCTAGCTTCTAAGGTAAGCCGTAGGGTACGTATTGCCTCAAGTGTTCCAACATTTCTACGGAATCCAAACTGATCTTCCCCGAGGTCGGCTTCTACCAGTTTTTCCATTCGTCTGTAAAGAACTCGCGTTGGTACTTTACAGCTGTGACTTATTAAACTGATAGTTCGGTAATTTTCACATCCGTCAACACCTGCTTTCTTTGGGATTGGAATTATTACATTCTTCCTGAAGTCTGAGGCTATTTCGCCTGTCTCATACATCTTGCTCACCAGATGGTAGAGTTTTGTCAGGACTGGCTCTCCCAAGGCCGTCATTAGTTCCAATGGAATCTTGTCGACTCCGGGGGCCTTGTTTCGACTCAGGTCTTTCAGTGCTCTGTCAAACTCCTCACGCAGTATCGTATCTCCCATTTCATCTTCATCTACATCCTCTTCCATTTCAATAATATTGTCCTCAAGTACATCGCCCTTGTATAGACCCTCTATATACTCCTTCCACCTTTCTGCTTTCCCTTCTTTGGGTAGAACTGGGTTTCCATATGAGCTCTTAATATTCATACAAGTGGTCCTCTTTTCTCAAAAGGTCTCTTCAATTTTTCTGTAGGCAGTATCTATCTTACCTCTAGTGAGATAAGCCTCTACATCCTTACATTTGTCCTCTAACCATCCCTGCTTAGCCATTTTGCACTTCCTGTCGATCTCATTTTTTAGACGTTTGTATTCCTTTTTGCCTGCTTCATTTACTGTATTTTTATATTTTCTCCTTTCATCAATTAAATTCAATATTTCTTCTGTTACCCAAGGATTTCTACTAGCCCTAGTCTTTTTACCTACTTGATCCTCTGCTGCCTTCACTACTTCATCCCTCAAAGCTACCCATTCTTCTTCTATTGTATTTGTTTCCCCCATTCCTGTCAATTGCTCCCTTATGCTCTCCTTGAAACTCCGTACGACCTCTGGTTCTTTTCGTTTATCCAGGTCCCATCTCCTTAAATTCACACCTTTTTGCAGTTTCTTCGGTTTTAATCTACAGATCATAACCAATAGATTGTGGTCAGAGTCCACATATGCCCCTGGGGATGTCTTACAATTTAAAACCTGGCTCCTAAATCTCTGTCGTACCATTATATAATCTATCTGAAACCTGTCAGTATCTCCAGGCTTCTTCCATGTATACAGCCTTCTTTTATGATTCTTGAACCAAGTGTTACCTATGATTAAGTTGTGCTCTGTGCAAAATTCTACCAGGCGGCTTCCTCTTTCATTTCTTTGCCCCAGTCCATATTGACCTACTACGTTTCCTTCTCTCCCTTTTCCTACTACCGAAGTCCAGTCACCCATGACTATTAAATTTTCGTCACCCTTCCCTATCTGAATAATTTCTTTTATTTGATCATACATTTCTTCAATTTCTTCGTCATCTGCAGAGCTAGTTGGCATATAAACTTGTACTACTGTAGTAGGTGTGGACTTCGTATCTATCTTGGCCACAATAATGCGTTCACTATGCAGTTTGCAGTAGCTTACCCGCATTCCAATTTTCCTATTCATTATTAAACCTACTCCTGCATTACCCCTATTTGATTTTGTGTTTATAACCCTGTAGTCACCTGACCAGAAGTCTTGTTACTCTTGCCACCGAACTTCACTAATTCCCACTATATCTAACTTTAACCTATCCATTTCCCTTTTTAAATTTTCTAACCTACCTGCCCGATTAAGGGATCTGACATTCCACGCTCCGACCCGTAGAACGCCAGTTTTCTTTCTCCTGATAACGACATGCTCTTGAGTAGTCCCCGCCCGGAGATCCGAATGGGGGACTATTTTACCTCCGGAATATTTTACCCAAGAGGATGCCATCATCATTTAATCATACAGTAAAGCTGCATGCCCTCGGGAAAAATTACGGCTGTACTTTCCCCTTGCTTTCAGCTGTTCGCAGTGCCAGCACAGCAAGGCTGTTTTGGTTATTGTTACAAGGCCAGATCAGTCAATCATCCAGACTGTTGCCCTGCAACTACCATATAGGACTCTGTGACGCGAAAGACTAAAAGAGAAACTACTAAATAAGACTAAAGAATGTTTGCACTAGGGATAGCAGAAAATGACAGAAGGTTGTGACAACGTTAGTAGTCTGGCAGGCGACCCTAATGTTGTCTCAGGAACAGGAGCGCGTTGTAAAATTTACGACATGATTATTTTTAAGTAAAAGCAAGCCTGTGCTGAACAAACTGTTAAATATATTGAAGAAAAAGTTTATATCCATTATCATTGCCGATTACAACAAAAACTTTTATAAAATAAAATTTTAGGTCAGCGTTGGCAACTTAAACATTTGTCATACGAATTCTTTATCTTATTAACACCTCCAGGAAGCGATGATTTCTCCAGATGTGAGAGATAAGCGTCTGCCTCCTCTTAATTTCACTATTTTATGTGAATTTCCGTTTGTCCAGTCATTTTTTTGGGCTTGGAAACAAAAAAGAAAAAAATCGAAGTCAAATTATGTACATGTAGTGCATTTATAAGAACTACGCAAAGACCTAGTTCAAACCCTTAAAGGTTCCTGGCGGACTGCGACTGCATGTCGGATTGGAACATGAACCTCGTATCTTGCCTTTCGTTGGCAAGCTCTCTTCCGTCTGAGCTTTCCCAGAACGATTAACGACCAAGCTGACTGAGCCGTAGTAAAGTCAGCTTTGAAAAGCGCGCCGCAGCGCGAAGCGTGAAGCAGTCACCCTCCGTTTTCTGGCGGTGGGTGGCGCCGTTGTCGCAATTGAAGGCTTCGGTGTCTCCCTCTAGCGGGATAGGGGAAAAGTGGGCTGTTCGCGCGGTTTTTAAGAATTGGCTATATGGGCTCTCGTGGATAGTTGGCAGTCGGGACATCAAGAAGCTACTTCTCTGCCGGTGAAAGAGGGACAGCACGCAAACCGCGGCATCAGCGTAAACGACGCGAACAGCGGCTCCGTGATATGGGTCAAATTGGCAGTTCAGCCATATGCTGTCGACCGGCGAGGAGGTTCTGAAAATCGGCACGCCTTCCTGCGTTCGTTGAAACGGCTGGCAGCGGGCGCCTCGCCAGAGCATTTGGAGGTGCAGCATTGATTCGGTCCTGGGAGTCATAATGCACGAGAAGTTGAGTATTGATTGTTAACAGATTTTATGAAGTTTAATTGAATTCAATTTAGTTATTCTTGTTAATTAAACCATTCGTTCTCGTCTGCCCACCCGCGGAAACGTGGTAATTTTAGAAAGGGTGGTCGGTTTGTCCCCTTTCGAGGACGAAAGGCGGGGGATTCAGAGTAAATCTGTGGTTCGGACTGCTTCTTTCTCCTCCCAGCTTATCTAAGGGTTACTCGACTGTTAGCTTCTGCCATGTCTGTGAAAGTCAAAGGCACCAATAGCTGTACTGTTTAAAATGCATTATCTCGCCTGCCATGACTAGTATTACTAAAATCACGTGTAAACGGTACTATAAGAAAGAAGAAAAATTCCTTTTGCCTCGTGGTAAGAACTAGTCAATTGCATAATGAATTCCTGCTCATCTGGAAGCTGTAGCTTACGTAAATTTGTGTTTATGTATATTTGGCTCTAATCAAGCAAGGTTGTTAATGTACGCCGTAGTGGATTTTTTATATAGTTTCTAGACAGCAAAAACTGATGTGTGTTTTTTCTAATTCAATACCTTTTAAGGCTTTTACTCAACGTGCTTATGTGTTTTATACAGGTAGTTGGTATTAGGTGTTTTCTTGCCATGCAAAGGTTTGCCATTTCATTACGGGTAGAAATTGTAGCCTGGTGATGATGTAAAAGTTCGCAAGTCCTACCTTGCGAGCGTATGTGTTTGCCGTATGTTAACTGGCAGCAATTTGTTAATTTTGTTTTTTATATATTTTGGAAATTTTAATGTTATTAACTGTGAGTGTTCCCCCGTGTGCATGACTCATGCGTTTTGGTTTTTCTATTTTGAGAGCTTTTTGTAAACAGGATTGTCTTTATATGTTGCAGACAAGTTAGATTCTGCGCCATTTAATGAGCCTGAGTGAGGCTGTTGTGGGCAGCCCTAGCCACGTCTCTGTAACCAAATCGGAAATTTGTCTGGTCAAAAGTTAAGTCATATATTCAAATTGTATTCATTTAGTAATGGAGTGAAATTCACCTGTAATTTAGCTGGGCTTGAAACATTATACAGCGCCGCGTTGTATACCTTAAATTGCATGCTTGTACTTGCCTTTTAATGGCGTGAAATTTTTTATAATAATTTAATAATTTAAAAGTCCTCTCTTACCGTAAATTGTTGCTTATTCGTTGAATGATTGTTGTTTTTTTTTTTTTAATGTCGTAAGGTCTTGCACCAAATCTGAATAAAGAGCGTTACTGAAAATTGTGTGTAATTTCACCAGTTATTCCGTGGCACCTACTTCCACTTTACATTTGGTGTATCAATTGTGATTAATAACCTTTGGTGAACCAGTAGTAGTTTTACCGTTCACTGACATTTTTAATTGCGCCAGTATTCCACCTTCTACTTTCCAAACGTCAAAGAAATCCTGCTGCAGCAGCACGTCCAACTCCCGGTCTTTAACCTACCAGGAGTATCAAACCAGCCTACACTTGAATATTCGTTCTAGAGGGTCGGAATAAAGGCGATTAGTGTTTAACGTCCAATTGATATTGTGGTTATTACAGGCGGAGCAAAAGCTCGGATTAGAGGAAGGTGGGAATGAAAATCGGGAGTGATATGTCCACGTAACCATCACGGACTTTGACATAAACGAAAAAATTCCCAGAGAACCTGGTCTGGATGGCCGATCGAGGATTTGAACCGTCGTCCACCCGAATGCGAGTCCACTGTGGTAACCACTGTGCCACCTCACACGATTTCCTTCGGAAAGTTAATTCCAGTTCTTTCTTCCTCGCCGGTTGACGGGGATTTCAGGAGTTATTATATTTCAGGAAGCACGCGTTATTTCCATACAATTTATTCAGCCAACTATGTTATTGTTGACCACTTTCTCCGGTTTAGAAGCCTTTTATGGCTTCATCTTCCGTCACTCTGTTACAGTCATCAAAATTAAATATACCAGTAAAGAAATTGTGCAGTAAATGGTAGTAAACAGATTAGGAAATACAATACTACATTAGTACAGGAGAGCATGCTGAGGTGCATCAACAAGATATATTTTCAGACTTATTTAGTTTTTATAAAAAGGGTCACTGTGGATGAAGAAGAAGCCACAAAAGTGTTCAAAATTAATTGCTAATTGAGTAAATCCTAAATACATCTAAGTGAAAAATTAGTATTAAAATAATCTTTGTACTCTGAAACGTAACAGGTCATTCACGTTCTGCACCAATGACCCAAGCTCTACACTGGAGCCCACGGATTATCCTACAGAGAAAGTCCTATACGGGAGGCCACGGATCATCCTACAGATACAAACGATTGTCCGTTCGAGTATCTAAAATGTTCCAAGTTATTCAAAATTTTAAGACAAATGAATGTAAGCAATGCTGAAATGCGAGTAATGTGCAATATATATGTGGTTTTTCAGAAAGTAATACACCACATTTTTTTTCTTCAGCCTACACAGAATTGCGCACATGAAAGACTGATGTTTTATCTAAAAACCCTATGTTTCCATGTAAACTTGGTCTCGTTTTACCTTCCACCAGCGCGGAACAAGGGCGTGTATGCCTCGTCGTTACCAATCATTGTCCTGCTGATGGAGCCAGTAATTTACTGAGTGAGCTTCTTCTGCTCATTGACAGATGCAGCGCCAAACGCCGAGTCGTAATGCGTCTGACCTCGTGAATGACTACATCAGCTATTTGCTCCATACCAGGTGTGACAACCGTGGATGGTTCTCCCTGACCGCTGAAAATCGTGGAGCTCAACCGAACTGCCTCCTGAAGACCTCACCCTGCATGCCCAGCGACTAACTGTACTTCCGTCGACAGCAGATGCTCCGTAGACTTTGCACAAGTGTTTGTGAATATTACTCACAGTTTCTTACGCTGCAGCGAGAAACTCAAAGACGGCACGCTGCTTGTCACGTACATCATCTACAGACGCCATTCTGACACTGTCCCGCAGCTACGCTCTCTGTTGGAAGTGACGGAGACTTGGCGCGCTCACTCACGAGACTTCAGATAATACACATGTAACATTTCACATTCGTAGCATTATTTTGGGCTGGGAAAAGAAGGCGGTGCATCACTTTCTAAACAACCCTCGTATAACACTGAAGAATGGACATTAAGAATGAATGAAGAAAGGACATTAAAAATGGAAGACAAAGAACGATGTGTTGAGATTTAATAAGACTGGGATACATTTTGTCACCGCCGCTATTTAACATGTAAAGTGCAATGTGGGGAATAAAAGAATCGTTCAGGAGAGGAATCAAAATTATGGGAACCCTGTTTCAGTCCTATCTTCACATACATTCCCCTTTTTTGTGCGTATGTGAATTATTAGTTTACCCTTGCTTATTTCTGTCCTACATACCAAACCTATGGTCCTCAACTTATTCTCTCATCTGCGAATCTCTGACGTCAGTTGTAGGAGCGCAGTTGCTATGTAAGGGACAATCAGTCAGTATCTTGAAACTTCCTGCCAGATTAAAACTATGTGCCTGACCGAAACTCGAACTTGGGAACTTTGCCTTACGTGGGCCAGTGTCTGCCATCTGAGCCACTCAAGCACAACGCACGACCAGTTCTCACAGCTTTAATTCCGGTTCACAGAAGCTTCTCAGAAGTTCGGAAGGTAGGAGATGACGTACAGGCTGTGAGGACACGTCATGAGTCTTGTTTCGGTAGCTCATATGGTAGAGCACTTGCCCGACAAAAGCAAAGATGACTAATTCTAATCTCCGGCCGGCACACTAATTATCCAGGAAGTTTTGTATGAGCGGGTATTCCGCTGCGAAGTGAAAACTTCATTCTGGAATCAGTATCTTATCAAGAATACGTCGTATGGTCTTTTTTTCTGCTGGATGCACGTTAGTGCACACGGAAAATTCATCTTGTAGCGGAGCTGCACAAGACGTATCTGAGCCATCCCGAGAGCGGACCGCGGAGAAAATAATTGCTGGCTGTCACGGAGCTACACAATAGACTTCGGCCGTCGGCCTATCGACTGTGCCACATTGTCAGGCCCTGAACACGGTAACATCTCGCCGACGACCGTCTCCTGGTGTTTCCACGCGGGACCTCAGCTTTGTCGTTGCTGTTACTGATATTTTTCTGCTTATGAACTCCGCGTGAGGACGATGTAGTATTCCATTACAAAGATTCTTGGGGAATTTCTTTCGACTGTTGGGAAGTGAACTGGGTGAAACGAGAGTTGGTTTCTCACGGGGGTTCCTTAACAGCTTGCATTGGCGGTGAGATGCAACTTGAAATGGTAGGGCCTCTGGAAAAAAAATCTCTACTTCTAACTGGCTGGTTACTTTTTGAGCCCTTTTTCTCACAGGTCATTCGATACAAGGTGTACTGTTCCGACATGTAGAAAGGAGGAGGAATTTTTCCGGTGCCTACCTCCCCCGCCCCCTCCTTCCGCGGGAGTACTCTCACTCGTGTTCGACTCAACGTTAGTTTTAGGACATCGGCCATATGCTCAGTCACGGGTAGCTTTGGATTTGTTCATCGTGCGACCGTGATGACCTCTAATCCGCGCCAGTTTTCTCGTTTTGACGGAGTGGAGGAGTCACCAGCCAACAGCACCTGCAGTTAAGCACCTTTCTGGCTCTGCGATTAACACCACTCTGTCCGGATTTGATCGCTCCAGATACGGTAGAGTGGCACTTACGGTGTATTTCTGTACTTTCACCTCGTGCGGCAAGGAACAAAAAAGGGAGTTTAACTTCTGACCATTGCTTTAGATAGTCTTTTGAAGCACTAGTCTGATAGACCAAATGTCGCCCATTTCCTTCTCGCGAATCCAGTTAAGCTTTGTCCATACTGTTCCCGCCCGTGGCTACATCCTAGTTATCACATGACGCATTTAGCTATAAATTAGCGATCCTACTGTAATGTCTCTGTGCTATTTGTACTTCAAGTCCTTTCCTCTCAATATGATATTTTGGCAGTCATGTAGTCCCTACGCTATTTTACATCACAGTTGAGATCAAGAATTACCTTCCAAGAAATTATTTATGGCGTGTATCACAAACAAATTCTCTATTAAGATATTGGTGACCGTCCTTTTATTGCAATTAATTATGCACAAGGTTTTCTAAGGACATCACATGTGTAATCATTTAAATTCAATGTGGTTCACGAATTTTCATTCTGTATGATATTCATGAATGAAATTCTATTTTTTACCAGATCAAACCCCTTTCATTGCGTAATGAATAATATTCCAGATAATGCAATGTCCGAATTTTGAGACATAGGCGGCCGCTGTGGCCGAGCGGTTCTAGGCGCTTCAGTACGGAACCGTACGTCTGCTACGGTCCCAGGTTCTAATCCTGCCTCGGGTGTGGATCTGTGATGCCCTTAGGTTAGTTGGGTTTAAGTAGTTCTAAGTTCTAGGGGACTGATGACGTCAGATGTTAAGACCCATAGTGCTCAGAGCCATTTTAACCATTTGAGCCATAAACAGGAGTACATGGCCTCTGCAAATTGCAAGATATTTGTTTAGGGTTCCCCATGACTCACAGTCGAAAATTGTTGCAGATCGTTACTCATGATCTGGAGTGGAAATGTGCAAGTCTTGACCAATTCCGTATCGTTAGCGAATTCGTTCAAGCAATTGTCTCTACAACGATTGATTTCTGGCTAAGATATCGCTAAGACCGACGAAAGTGACAAACTGCTAGAGAGCATCGAACGAAGAATCTGCAGACAAGAAAATACGGACTGAGGGAAAACCTCAGAAAATTTACATTAATGAAGAGTATCGGAAATGATAGTAGTGGCAAACATCAAAATTGGAGATCACAAAGTAGACGATGTGAATTCTTCTACCTTGTAGTCAAAATAACACATGATCGACAAAGCTACTAGGACACAAGGACCATACTAGCACAGACCATTTTTGGGAATTTACGTCTGTACGACAGCACCTGACTGTGGCAAAGCCGAAAAATATAAGAACTTAGGCGTTTGAGATCGGATGATACAAGAGGATGTTGAAAATTAGACGAACTGACAAGAAATGTGGAGGTTCTGGGCATAATCGGTGAAGAAAGAAAAATGTGGGAAGTACTGATCAGAGTAAGGAGCAGGATATCAGAACATATGATAAGTCATCATGGTAAAAGGTGAACCTGCAGGTGCTGAAAACTGTAGAGGATGGTGGAGGATGGGATCTAATAACTAATTACGGATGTAGTGTGCAAGTGGTTCTCTTAGTTGAAAGGTTAGGCACAAGAGAGGAAGTCGTGGTCTGTTGCATTAAATCTGTCAGAAGATCCATGAAAAGTAAAATTCACAACGTTCCTACAGGCTTTCTTGTTTCTAACCTAGTCATATTCTTAAAATATGTTTTTGATCTACTAAGCAATATGAAAGTAAGTGACCCTACAGTGCCATGACACCATCTAGCACAGAACACAACTTATTTTTGTTGGAAACTATTACCATTAATTATTGTATTTGAATCAAAATTACTTAGGATGAGTTAATATTATAAATTTCATCCATACAAATCAGAAAATATGACGTAAAACTGTTTCGTTCTACATTTATGTATCAATGAATTCATAAAGCAAAGATAGTAGGCCTACATTACGCTACATATATGTATAATTATTGAACAGAATTTGTGTCTAGTATCGAAACATTCTAAGGCACTCAAATTTCAGAGTACGTTACTCGCAAGATCGAAGCAAGTGCATATTCCGATATGACAGCTAGTTTAAGAGGGCAGAATAGAGAAGTCACTTTTGTGACGCATCGGAGGTGGTTCAGATTATTGTAAACTGTCCAACGTTGGTAACAGTATACTATTATATAATAACTGACGAATCAATTGAGAAACACAGAAGTCGATTGAATAATTACATTTGTAACAGCTTTTAATTCTGATGGCTCTCGATCTTCCACCGCAATCGAGTCCATCAACATGAGATGGCAAATATGAGGTAGCCAAGGAAGTGGGAACGTGGGCTCTACTATGCCAAGACTGCTTGGTAGCTACAACACGAAAACACAATTAATTACCAGTAGTGTAAAATAAGAAAGTATTTATTACTTAACTTAGCTGTAGTGCATCATCAATTGGTTGACAGTTATAGAAGACGCAACTAGACTAAGAGTCTGTGGAATGATATAATTTAGAAGTCACAAGTCTTGCAGTGACGAACTAGTCTCTCGTAATCTTGAGTGTCGAATCCTGTGAATTTGAATACTAACTTGGAACGGAGCTACCAAGACTTGATGGCAGCAATCACTGAGCTGCAGACGATGACTATCATCGGCGCTGGTTGACGACTGAGCGCGGCTACGAACTGTAGACTGGCACAACTGCACTACTCTCCTGCCGCGCACGAAGTGGCCTAGCGGCGCCTCACAGCGAGCGTAAGTAATGCGATTGGCTGTGTACTCTTTGGCTAACACAGCCGTTCTTTTGTTCCATTTATCGAGAGAATCGCATCCTGCGGATCGATCTCCAAGGCGGCGGTGTGACATCACAACATCGTAGCTTATGATGTGTAAGAGTGGGGACCATTTTACAGGAAACAGGTAACATCCTAAGACAACGCTCACCAGACTATGTGTGCAGTTGGGTGTTATTTTAAGTGGGTGGATCAGTCTCAATCTGTAGGCCGCTTCCTATAATGGACAGGAAACTCGAAATGTCACAGCTGCTGTGTAGCGCGAGAGTCAGAATAAAAACCGCTGAAATGGAAAATTAATCATTAATATTTACACAAAGTACATAGCTTACACACAGAAAGTTAGCATGTGACCAGTTTTGACAAATTTATTGAAAGACGTGAGTGGACAGGGAATATAATTTAGCTAAAATCCAAGTGAAGAAAATGTTTCGAATAGCTTCCGTGTTTTTCATAACCTATTCTAGAGTCCCGTACCTCGCCGCCGCACGAAAAAGAGCCTCACGTCGGTAACGGAACGCCAAAAAAATTGTGTAAAATTATGCATACGGACATATACGTGCATTATTTTTATCTTTTAAAAACGATAATATCGCAGAATTTACCGCAGATATTACGCCGTACACAGATGCCATCTGGATGCAGAGAAACTCTTGTGGGGCCAGTTCAGCGTAATGGAATTGGAGGCGAAACAATGCGAGTACACCGATGGAGGGAATAAAGGGCCTAATCTGATCTTAGCAACGGTAATGTTCCACAGACCCTTATCAGGGACGCCGAGAGAGTGAATGGCTGGAATTGTAACATTCATGCGGAAAATATCTGTGCCCATCTGTGAGATACGGATCAGGTGCTGCTGGGCTATCACGTCCATACCATCAGCGAATACCTCATGAGACCTGCACAGTGAAACGGATTTTAATATTATTTCCTTTAGAAACAGGACATACTACATTTGGTGGGAAGCTTCGTTGACAAATGATGAGGAGAATCACATAAAGATGTACGAGTATATGTAATGTATAAGATTTGCAAACAACGCCATGAAAGGAACAATTTAATCCTAATATCAGCGTCAGAGAAGTTGCTGCTGTACATGGTAACGTTGACCACGTCCTGTATGGAGAGTGCTACGGGAGAACCAGTTATATACAGCGTGTTCAGGCATTGTCAGCAGCTGATTGGCCTCCACGGGTACACTTCTGCGAATGGTTCATCCAACAATGTGTCAATCCTCATTTCAGTGCAAATGTTCTCTTTACGGACGAGGCTTCATTCCAACGTGATCAAACTGTAAATTTTCGCAATCAACATGTGTGGGCGGACGAGAATCCGCCCGCAATTCTGCAATCACGTCATCAACATAGATTTTCTGTGAACGTTTGGGCAGGCATTGTTGGTGATGTCTTGATTGTACCCCATGTTCTTCTACCTACGCTCAATGGAGCACGTTATCATGATTTCATACGGGATACTCTACCTGTGCTGCTAGAACATGTGCCTTTACAAGTACGACACAACATGTAGTTCATGCACGACGAAGCTGCTGCACGTTTCAGTCGAAGTGTTCGTACGCTTCTCAACAACAGAATCGGTGACCGATGGATTGGTAGAGGCGGACCAATTCCATGGCCTCCACGCTCTCCTGACCTTAACCCTCTTGACATTCATTTATGGAGGCATTTGAAAGCTCTTGTCTACGCAACCTCGGTACCAAATGTAGAGACTCTTCGTGCTCGTATTGTGGACGGCTGTAATACAATACGCCATTCTCCAGAACTGCATCAGCGCATCAGGGATTCCTTGCGAGGAGGGGGGATGAATGTATCCTCGCTAACGGAGGACGTTTTTAACATTTCATGTAACAAAGTGTTCGAAGTCACGCTGGTACTTTCTGTTGTTGTGCGTTTCCATTCCATGATTAATGTTATTTGAAGAGATGTAATAAAATGAGCTCTAACATGGAAAGTAAGCGTTTCCTGACACATGTCCAAATAAAATATTTTCTTTCTTTGTGTGTGGGGAAAGTTTGGCCTTACCTTTTTGTAATACCCTGTATACACATATCTCAGTTAAGTAGTGATGGTGAGCAGGATGTGGTTTCAGAGACTAGTGGGGAAGAATCGATGCACTAAGAAGTGGGATGCGGCACGACTAAAGAATGAAAACCTACGCTTCAAGTTTTCTGAGGCTGTAGTTACTGCGATAATGAGTAGCTTAGCAGGTAGTTCAGTTGAAGAGAAATGGACGTCTCTAAAACGGACAATCACACAAGCTGGGAAGGGAAACAATGGTAAAATGAAAGTAACTGCAAAGAAACCAGGATGACGGGGGAAATACTTCAGCAAGTAAAAAAATATTCAGTGAAATGCTACAATAAAGAAATGAAAGTATCTTAGAAGTGAAGTAAGTAGGAAGTGCAGGGAAGTTAAGGGAAAACGGTTCCTTTAAAAAAAAGAAGTAACTGAAAAAGAAATGGCTATCGGGATGACTGATTCAGCATGTACAAAAGTCAAAACAACCTTCGGCGTAAATAAAAGCAATGACATTAAAATTCCATGTGAAATAAGATTTCCAGTGTTGAATAACGTATTTAAAAAAGTGATTGCATGTAAAATGTTTGTGCGACCCATTACAGAATATTACCCATGTGTGTGGGACATTTAGCAAATAGCGTTAATAGAAGATATTTAGCTGATACGATGAACGACAGTACGCTTGGTCACAAGTTTGTTCAGCCCGCAAGAGAGTCTCACAAACATTCATAAATAAATGAAACAGCAGACACTTGAAGGCTGAACCAGACTTTCCAGTGAAAAACTACGTAGAAACGTTTTAGGGTCAACTACATGTTATAAAGCTATTAATATATTAGAACTCCCTACATATCGCTCCCATAGGGATTACACACACACACACGAGATGACATCAATTACAATGAATTTAAAGATATTTAGGCTGTCGTTCTTCCCGCGCACCATACTTGAATGGAACGCGAAGAATCCTTAATAGCTGGTACAACGGAACGTGTTCTCTGCCAAGTAATTCACAACAGACTACAGAAATCAAATCTAGATGTAGATTTTCATTCTGAAACGCCACAGAAATATCTGCATATCTGGGTCGAACACGTTCAAGTTATATCGAAATGAACGAAATTATTTATGCTGAGAAGGTTCGAAATCCTCGCAGGAAATATCAGTGCGGCAACATGAATTATATGACATACACTAACCTACATATTAAGTAATCACTATTACAACTTGACAGTTAGTAAAGGTACATTGAACACGAGCATCGTAAATCAGGAACCAGAGAAAAAATATCAAAATCCGTTAACATGCAAGAAATGGGGATTAATCTGTAATAGTTCCACTTGTTTAAATGAAAAATCAACAAATAACCTCATGGAGTTGGGAAAATCATTAATGCCGCCCAGATTGTATCCGACACGTTCCATAATCATTGAAAGGTAAAGGCTTCATCTTTTCCAGGCTTCCAGTACATTATGAATTCGTCAGCCAGTTATTAAAACTATTTCTACTTCCAACCGGTGGCTCCCAGTGAATACAGAACCTTATCCAGTCAATGGTGTGTTGTAGAACATCAGATATCAATATGCATCTGAACTTATTTCCCCATCGAACACTTTTTATTTACTGCTGAATCGAGTATCTGCTACCCTTTTTAATACATATAATTTGTATAACCTTTTACAGATGATTTAGGCAATGCTTCAGTCTCTGTGGCGAATAGATCCAACGCGGAAGAGCCTGACACAGGACGCTTTGTTCAGATTAGTTTCCATGAGGTTACACACCGGGAAGACAACCGCCGTAATGTACCTCGGCGTAGAATATCGAGAGGGAGGAAATACGTCGCAAGCCACTTTGCAATGTGTAGCGGATGGTACTTAGCTCACCACAATATATTATACTCGTTCATATTGCGCTAGAGAATGGGGCGCGGGAATAGCTGTCGAAAAACTGTAATAGAAAGTCTAATGTACCTGACTATCTCGTCGTTATTTCGCGACTCATGTTGGCTGACTGCCTGCAACGTACGCTCTTGGCATTTCCACAGTAAACTTCTTCTTGGCACGTAACGCATCTCTCGTATCGTCAACTGCATGTACTTGAGCTACCCCCCCAATGCACCTCCGTTTACTAAAGCTATCCCGTGACGAAACATGCCGCTATTTGTTGTGAGTTCTCTATCTCATCTGGTAACCACCATGGTAATAATCCCAGAATAATTATCAATTATCAAAAATCACTCTTACAAGTGGTTTGTAAGCCACTTCATTTGTAGATGAATTACATCTTTATGATATTCTACCCACGAATCTCTGCCAGACAACTGCTTCTCCAGCTTATGTTATACATGGTCATCCCACTTTTATACGCTGGGTGTGATAGTAATAGTGTACTGGCATAGTTGCATCCCAACTCTTCTCGCACCCCCACCCCCCCTCACCTATCCCCCCCCCCCCCTCTCGTCAGTCGAAGATGTTCACCTCATCTAGAAGACAGAGGCTCTTATTTCGATTCCCTGCATGTTAATTTTTCTACCATCTTATCTCACGTGTGGCATGACACACACGTGGCAGTAGTGTAGCTACTATGTGACTCAACGCCACTGGGAGCATTATGCTACCATATCTTTTTCGGACAATGAAGGTCTCTGGCTTTAGTCAAATTAACTAATGATTTATGTAAATGAAGCTTAGCTACATCAATCTTTGTAGTTATCTTCTCTGTAAAACTTGTACTTTTAACAGAAAATTTTTAAAAACCTTTGAGTCAAGAAGGAAAGCCACATGTCTTTCCAGTCTCAAGTAAGTAAGTGATATATTTTTATGTTGGTCATGATGGACTGTGATGCACCACACTTGACACTACGGCCGCCAACTATGTCGAGTTCATGATTGATTTATGAAGTTAGCTACTGCTATATTTTAAGTTAACATAGCAATGAGAATTGTTTTCGTTTTGAAACTAGGCATAGAGTATTCGTAGATCCAGCAGAAGCGTTAGCTATATACATTACGATTCAGTGTTTTTTTGTTTTTTTTGTGTGCACTGACAGATTCATTAAAAAATGGACACAGTAAGAGCGTTAAACTTTGGAAAACTCTTCTTCCTTTCGCTTCTAGACAGTCCTGTATTAGGAATGTAAAATTCTTTCTTATTCAACTTTCAAATGACGACATTCGCTTTATGCTTGCCATAGTATTTTTCTAAAATTTCAAAAATTAGGCTAAAAAAGGAAGACTTCTTCAAATGTGGAAATCTGCACGAAGGTACAACATGGTCAAGTACCTAGAAACAAATTTTTATTCGAATTTAGACACGGCGCAGTGGTGAAAATCTTGTCAGTACAGCATTTGACAGAGTATGTGTTATATTATTACTCTACTGCACACCAATAATCCGTAAATGAAATCAAATGAAGAAAAAATATTTCCAGAAAATACTTACTGGAAATTAACACAACATTGCATTTTCAAAACAGTTAAAACTTTTAACACATTAAAGACAGTTCATTTGCAAGTATCTCATTTCATGTGTTAAAAGACCTTCTTATATTTCAAGGCCCATAATGGTGAGCGACTGGTAGAGAACGTGGTTACCCGCCCACATGTTATGCACATAGTTCTAAAATGTATTTTACCATAAAATTATCTACCTGAAGAATTAACAATAATGTAGAGTAGCTTTAATATATTGTGCACCACTTGCGTATGCACAACTCGCAATACACAGAACACAACCTCATGTGTCACAACAGCAGAAACAACATGTTCATGGCAGTCGCACAAGCGTACATTCCTTCATGTAAACCGAAAATCAGTCAATAGTTTGAAACACCGACCACGAAATGTAATGTCTTCCTAGCTATATTATCCTCCTGGTACAACATCCTACCCTATTTCTTTGTCTTCAATGAATGTGATGTTGGTATTTGCTGTTGGTATAAGTAAAATTTATTGTGTTCTAGATGTCATCAACTTGAAGACAAAACTTGCGCAAAAGAATGTGGGGCTGCTCCAAGAAACGAGTCAGCAATGATAACGGGGATGCAATGGCTAATTATTGTGTTAGTGTGACTGATACAGGCCCCAGACATGAAAGCAAAATCTGAGGTATGTGATAATCCAAATTATGAGGTGTCATATGCAAATCATTCTACATGTATCATTTTCTGAATTTTAATATAGCCTTTTTATTGTTATTTTAGGAAGTTATATTTGTAAACTATTCTGAGACATAATGAAACATACTAGTAGCCTACTGTTCGGTGTTATTTTAAGTGAGCGCATGAGTTTCATTCTGTAGGCCACTTGCTATCATCGACAAGAAAATGGAAATCTCACAGCTGTGTAACGCGATAATCAGTTTAAAAACCGCTGAAATGGAAAATTAATCATTAATATTTACACAAAGTACAGAGCTTAAACAGAGAAAGTTAGCATGTGGGCTATTTTGATAAATTTATTGAAAGACGTGAGCACATCTTTGGATAGGGAATATAATTTAGCTAAAATCCTAGTGAAGAAAATGTTTCGAAAAGCTTCCGTGTTTATTATAACCTAATTCTAGAGTCCCGTACCTCGCCGACATACGAAAGCCTCACATCGGTAACGGAACGTTGAAAAAAATTGTGGCAAACTATGCATACGAACACATACGTGCACTCTAATCAGTAATCTGTTTTACAGTATTGTTTACTGAACGTCGTTTGTTTAATGTTCTATTTTTTATGTAAGTCTCATTAATAGCAATAACGAAATTGATTAAGGCGTTAATCTAACTTAATTCATTAGACACAAAGGAATAAAAACGATTACTTCTTCTTGTTCACGATACGAGATTGGGAACAGTATCCGTCCTCACTCCTTGTTAAACAGTTTAATGCATGTTGCCACCGCAACTTTATTATCTGTTATTCATTTAATTTAAAGTACACTGTTACAATTAAACAATTACAAACAATTTGTTCGTCTTTATTCCAGCATATTACAACAAAGAGTACCTATGTTATTCTTTTTTTCTAGTATTCAGTCATAGATCAGTTACGCTGAATACGATAGCATAGTATCTCAAATTTTCGTTGCGGTCATTCCTGTCCCTAGTCGCACTTTAAAAAAACTCATTACCACATCAAATTATAACTACTTTGTGTGGCTCTAAACTGAATAAGTAAGATAGGTCGCTTTCTTTTACAACAACAAGAACACGAATTTACGCCAAAGAGAAAAACAATAATACAAAGTAATTATAATAGTGAGATATCACGTGTCGATTCCTCTTGGTAAAGTAGTAACACTTTCTCCTACCAAGGAGTGGGCTGGGGTAAGCACCTTGTCATCAGTCCCAGATTGAGCGCGGTTTCAATACTTCCCAGATCAGCAAGAAATCTCTATTTCTCCAGATTGCTTTGTCTGATTATCTTGCGAAGTCCACCCCTGGTAGCTCAGTAGTCATCTCGACGGACTGTCATACGTAACGACTTGGGTTCGATTCCCTACTGGGACGGAAATTTTCTCCGCTCAGGGAATGGGTGTTGGGTTGTACTTATCATCATCATTTCATCCCCATCGACACGCATGCGCCGAAGTGGCGTCAACTCGAAAGACTTGCACCAGGTGAACGGTCCACACACGGGAATCTCTAGCCACATGGCATTTCCATTTTACTATATTACGAAGACATGTTTTAACTGAACCAACCATTCTCTCCCTCTAGTATCGCCACCAAGCGGCTAGAACAGGAAGAAACTTCAAAGTGACACCTCTTTGGATAATATACTGCAGGCATCGATCAGATGTAAGGGTTGACGAAAAATTCCAGTATTTCTCAGTGTGCTATCTAAAAGGTATTACCGTTGTAATCGTAAATCGTATGCTAGAGGCGACATTTGCTAACAAACCTTTGCAGAGAATTTATTTGCAGCCGCAATGCTAAAGAGCTTAAAAGTGATGGCTCGGATTACTGCACTGGTAAACAGAACACTCTGTAATAAGTTATCCAGTTTTACAGATGAAAGACCCTGCGAAAGTGATATCAGAGACTTCAAAGGGACTGTGTGGCGTCACTCCCACTGTAGGTGGCGGAGCTTCTGTCACTTGACCTGCAAAGCAGTGAGCTGCTTGCACTATAGAAACTGACTGATGTCTGATTTTATACCAACCACAGACCAATACAATTCAAAATCATGATGTATGATTTTAGGTTTACAATTCCAACCAGAGGGGGGTGTAAATGTTTTGAAACGATGATTTCCTTCTAGTATGAATGGAAACTGATTTTCTGGTGTCAATGTTGAATATTTCAGATGACCTAGCCCAGGTAGACTTTGATCGAGATTCTGCATCAGCGGGGTATTATCAGGAGGAAAGAATTCTGACTGTACTAATCTGATCCAAAACTAGCGAGCTGATGACATTTCTTCTGTAGCAAATTCCCACGGAAGACAGTCTCTTTTGACAACCCTCTTTCCGAAGCTAAGAATATAGTCAGTGGTTCGTAAACCCATCCACAACAGAAATAAATCAAATGGGGCCTGTTACTGGCTTTATAACATGATCAAATGCAACATGCGAAGATTTGTATGATGATGAAACATGAGTCTAAAATTCGTGGTAATCATTGGGCCATTGAGATGGATGTTGGAAAACCACGTCGATACGCTCAGTGTGGCAGATAAACCTAGCCCAAAGATGTCTGTTAATATCAAATATCGGTCTTCACCTGGGAAGGAAATTTCTGAGAATGGAAGTTTGGAGCACAGCACTGTATGGTAGTGAGATATGGTTTGTAAGAAAATAGGTAAAGATAATTACAGAGGCGTTTGAACTGTAGTGCTGTAGAAAGATGTTGAATTATAAGTGGAGTAATGTAGGATAAGAAAGAAAGATATGGAAAAGAGACAGTAGGATGGTAGGACATCTGTTAAGACATCAAGGAATGACCTCCACTAGACTAGAGGTAGATGCAGAGGCTAAAGGCTGTAGGGGAAGACAGAGAGAGGAATATATGTGACAAGTAATTGAGGACTTATGGTGTAAGTGTTACTAGGAGACGATGAGATTACACAAGCGAGAAATTCATGACGGGTCACATCGAACCCGTCAGAGGACTGATGATTAAAAATAAATTAACTAAAAGATAAAAAGAGAATATTAAATGAATTACTTGAAAGAAAGAAATTGTGATTAATTGTTTTAATGTTTCACGTAAAGCAGAAGATCAAATTATTGCAGAAGCGAAGTCAATATCTCGATTTTGGTCATTTTGTGATTCAGAGATTAACATGTGTATGGTTTATTAGCACCTTAAATAAGAAGTTTAGGAAGTACACATATTGTTTCATGGGACTATTCCCCTCCGGTCTTGTCCCATTCACACAGTTTAAGAGAATGATTTCCTTAATTTTTCATTTATATGTTTTGGTACTAGTACGCTACAGAGGAGATCAATTTTGGTTCTGAGTGAAGCATTTGTAGGTTTAAGTATTGCAACATAGCGTACAGTTACTGCCTCAGGTCTGTCTATTTTAAAACCTACAAAGCGATGGCCAAGTGCAATATCCTTTCCAGTTAGGATATATTACCCCGTTCCAGGCCACTTTCAGGCTACTATCTTTTATTATAGTTCACCAGATTGACTAAATGTAGCTCTTGAAATTCAAGTTGAACTTGTAGAGAAAATATGACAGTAAAACTTTCGTTTCAATGGTTTGTATCCGTCACTTTTGCATTCCTCAACGTGTAAAATAAACATTTTTCTAATTCTAAAAACAGGGTAAAGTTACTCATGTTCCGGATGTTACTATCTATTGTTGTGGTTCTGATACACTGGAAACGATTTGTTATCTGCTATTATTACGAAGTTGTCAATATTTATTCGAGCTATTCTACCATGAGAATCATTGACCACATGCTTCAGATCTCGTAGCACATGTAAGACACACAGGAGATAAGCTGAAGCAGTTCAAGAGAACACCTTTTGACATATTTGAGAATTCCTCCTTACACAGCACCGGGAAAGGTTATTTTCACTATCACTTGAATCTCGAGTTCAGTTTTGTTCCACTCTGCGACTAATGGCTGAAATTATAATACGTCGGTTGCATTTTGTTCGTTGAAATCTCTCAATCCCCTAAATAATTTAAATATGCGTTTGGTTTCCTCCGATGTGAATTTCCCAATTTCTTTTTTTCAAGTGTCTTCATTATTTATTTTTCTATCCCACTCATTACACGCCAGTTTTTCCTCTTGAATAGGCCTTCTT
This sequence comes from Schistocerca gregaria, assembly GCF_023897955.1. Taxonomy (NCBI): domain Eukaryota; kingdom Metazoa; phylum Arthropoda; class Insecta; order Orthoptera; family Acrididae; genus Schistocerca; species Schistocerca gregaria. Next base: position 246,449,044 of record NC_064926.1, read on the forward strand.
TCCCGAGGAATTGAGAAAGAAGTAGCTGCGATTTGTTCCAACTAGCTTAAACAGCTGATACCGAAACAGAAAAATAATTAAAAATTCATATGGTTCAAATGGCTCTCAGCACTATGGGACTTAACTTCTGAGGTCATCAGTTTCCTATAACTTAGAACTACTTAAACCTAACTAACGAAAAAGCATCATACACATCCATGCCGGAGGCAGGATTCGAACGTGCGAGCATAGCGGTCATACGGTTGCAGACTGTGGCGCCTAGAACAGCTCCAAAAGAATGAATATTGATCTTTTTTATGAGCACTACCTTGAAATACAAAATTACAAATTTCAGAATAATGTATAAATATTATTACATAGTATTATTACCTATGAACAACACCAAAATCTGCAACAACAAATCAGTCAAAATACGTTCAGAAAGCTAATTTTATGATTTATTATTTTAACATGCTTCAGACTCTAAAGCAGCTAATTCGTTTTGTGAATCCGCTCTGAGAATGAAACAGGAAAGTTCACACATTTATCTGAATCGGATACTTTTAAGTCTTACCCATCTACAAGTGTGCATGTTTACAAAATAAAGCCGTGCGCTATAGCCTAGGACTTGATTCTCCTTAGGTCGAAAATCTGTTGAGGATTTTTCACGACTAAATGTAACTGCTGTTTGTTACAAAATGACAACTATAGACATTCAGTTCACTATGACTGAAAATGTACACCATTAATAAATAGTATTAATCCTCAACAAACAATTTTTTATACACTTAGACTTTGTCCTCTTCAGTTCTGAGAGTCTCAGTTACTGAAAATTTTAGTGATTGAAAGCTCTGTGAGAGGCTTAGTACCGCAAGCTGTTTACAGTGTCAACTTCGATTTGCCTTGCTTCGGAACTGATGCCTAGCTCCCGATCCAGTCAGATGTGCAATGAAACAGGATAGTGATTTGCTAAAAAATCGAAAGGGGTTATATGACAACATTAATTTATGTCGCGTAGGTGCTCGTCCGCCGATCGTGCCGGCATCGCAGTTCTGTTACAGTGACAGCCATTTCACACTCCTACGGTTGTGGTACTTCGTTGCGGTTGGAGTAACGACTTGCACGTGTTACAGCGATAAAATCTTGGTGCATCTAAAGAGCTTGAGAAGCCACTCCCGAGAGCAACTCTTGTGCACTGATGACGCAAATCGGTATTACGCCCTTACAATGAAGACTGACCGAAGTGTAAAAGCTGCCTTGAGGGAACTGAATGTTCCGACATATCTTGTTTTTAAGATATTGCAGCAGTAAACTCAACCTGTTGCCAATATATGGAAGTTTCCACAATTGCGGCCATTACTTGTCCAGCGCCACATCTAATAGTTGTCATTTATTTCCAGTGGTAGAGGTAGTGAACGTATAACGTATAAGCTGGAAGTAGCAGTTTGTAACTGATATGTTCGTGTCCTTCGTGTACAGAAGCATTAATATGCATGTTTAAAATCGCTGTGAAAAACTGTTTCTGAATAACACGTTCTATAAAAGCATTATTACTACTAACGCGAGACTAGATCTCTTTTATTACATAACCATTTTTACATGTCTCGCCTAAGACATTAAAAATTCCATTGCCCAGTCGTTTGTTTATATGTGGCTGTGATTTCTTGGATGTGTGTAATATAAGCACTAGATATGAATCACCTTGTTTCTTCACAGTCGTTACCTCTTTCAGAGATTCAACCATCATCCTAGATCATAATTTTGATGCGTATAAAGTGGATCCACAGAGTTTGTAAGCTTGTTTCTAGGACGTACGCAGAAAAGACTTTGTGATAGTAATTTTTCCTTTTTCTTTTTTTGTGGTTCTACACCTCAATCGGTAAAAGTAGGTTCACTTTGTTGTGTATCTCTCTGTCTGTCCGACTGTTAAGATCCCTTTATATATATATATCCTGTTGAAAATTATCTAATGTACTAAAACCTACGGTTTCTTGACAGTGTAAAAAAATTAGGTTGTTAAGTCAACGCAAAGAAAAGATACATCCGTTTTGTCACATATTTCGATACTCGAAAACTCAGTGTATAACATACAGGGTACTTCTCTTTGACCTAGAATCGTACCATTTGGCAAGAAGCTAGATTTCACAATTCTAAAATTGTTAATTTGTAACGATAAAATATTTTTCGTTCGCCTGTCTGTTTGTTATGATAACTTTATGACACGAGCAGTTAGAGATACCAAGCTGAAGAATATGACAAATAATAAAACCTACGGTCCCTTGGCGGTGCATCTAATTTAAGGTTCTAAGCCAATGCAATCAAAATATCCATCCATATATGTGACATATTTATATATTCGCAAACTCACTCATTAAAACCGTAGATCGACCACTTGCATATACGAGGGTTAGTCAAGTGAAAACTTTAAATTTGTAATAACAAATCGAAATTTTGCGCCGTTATGCGTGCTACAAACAATGTGCGTAATGGCTTGTAGGTGCCAGCGTAGTGCAAATGCACACATACCGTCGCAGTATCAGTATAAAGATGGCCGCCCCATTTGCGACTTGCACCAGGGAGGAACAGCATTCTGCTATTCGGTTTTTGTGTAGTGAAGATGCGAAACATAGTAAAATTCATCGACTAATGAAGGTTCAGTACTGTGATGCATGTTTGTCACAGCAGCAAGTCTACGAATGGAGTAGGAAGTTCGCAAATGGTGTGACTTCAGTGGAAGATGTTCCTCGTCCAGATTAGGCACAACGAGTTGTTACCCCACAGAACATTGCAGCAGTTGAAGCGATAGTGAAGGAAAACCGCAGAGTGACACTGACATTGCAGCATGTTTACAGATTAGTCACGGGTCAGCACACCGCATTGTGCATGATGTGCTCCAGTTTCACAAAGTGTCTGCAAGACGGGTGCCACGACAGCTGAATCCTGAAATGAGAGAACGACGTGTTGATGCTTGTGAAGAACTTCTTCGGTGCCTTGAACTAGAAGGTGATGGCTTCCTTGCAAGAATCGTTACTGGGGACGAAACCTGGGTTCACTTTCACCAAACAGGAACGAAGGGAGCGAGCACAGAATGGCGCCATTCCTCATCACTAAAACCAAAGAAGTTTCGAACAGAACCATTAGCTGGGAGGGTTATGCTGACTGTCTTTTGGGACGAAAAAGGCGTCATTTTGGAGAACTACGTGCCAAGAGGGACCAGTGTCACCAGCGCATCACACACAGATCTCCTAAAAATCATCTGTGGCCTTCAATCAAATCAAAGAGACGTGGATTGCTGTTAGCATGACAATACAAGGCCCCCCGCCGCATGTACATCCCGGATTCGATTCCCGGCGGGGTCAGAGAATTTCTCTGCCTCGTGATGGCTGGTTGTTCTGTGTTGTCCTTAGGTTAGTTAAGTTTAAGTTGTTCTAAGTTCTAGGGGACTGATGACCATAGATGTTAAGTCCCATAGTGCTCAGAGCCATTTTTGAACCGCCTGTACAACAATTTTAATAATAACAGAACCTTCATTTTGAGTGTGTCCCTCATCCTCCATACTCATTAGACATTGCCCCAAGTGATTTCCGTATGTTTGGACCACTCATCAAGGCAATGGGAGGAGTGCGCGGACTACCAAAAGAATTTTTTTCTGAAGGTACACTCCTGGGAATTGAAATAAGAACACCGTGAATTCATTGTCCCAGGAAGGGGAAACTTTATTGACACATTCCTGGGGTCAGATACATCACATGATCACACAGACAGAACCACAGGCACATAGACACAGGCAACAGAGCATGCACAATGTCGGCACTAGTACAGTGTATATCCACCTTTCGCAGCAATGCAGGCTGCTATTCTCCCATGGAGACGATCGTAGAGATGCTGGATGTAGTCCTGGGGAACGGCTTGCCATTCCATTTCCACCTGGCGCCTCAGTTGGACCAGCGTTCGTGCTGGACGTGCAGACCGCGTGAGACGACGCTTCATCCAGTCCCAAACATGCTCGATGGGGGACAGATCCGGAGATCTTGCTGGCCAGGGTAGTTGACTTACACCTTCTAGAGCACGTTGGGTGGCACGGGATACATGCGGACGTGCATTGTCCTATTGGAACAGCAAGTTCCCTTGCCGGTCTAGGAATGGTAGAACGATGGGTTCGATGACGGTTTGGATGTACCGTGCACTACTCAGTGTCCCCTCGACGATCACCAGAGGTGTACGGCCAGTGTAGGAGATCGCTCCCCACACCATGATGCCGGGTGTTGGCCCTGTGTGCCTCGTTCGTATGCAGTCCTGATTGTGGCGCTCACCTGCACGGCGCCAAACACGCATACGACCATCATTGGCAACAAGGCAGAAGCGACTCTCATCGCTGAAGACGACACGTCTCCATTCGTCCCTCCATTCACGCCTGTGGCGACACCACTGGAGGCGAGCTGCACGATGTTAGGGCGTGAGCGGAAGATGGCCTAACGGTGTGCGGGACCGTAGCCCAGCTTCATGGAGACGGTTGCGAATGGTCCTCGCCGATACCCCAGGAGCAACAGTGTCCCTAATTTGCTGGGAAGTGGCGGTGCGGTCCCCTACGGCACTGCGTAGGATCCTACGGTCTTGGCGTGCATCCGTGCGTTGCTGCGGTCCGGTCCCAGGTCGACGGGCACGTGCACCTTCCGCCGATCACTGGCGACAACATCGATGTACTGTGGAGACCTCACGCCCCACGTGTTGAGCAATTCGGCGGTACGTCCACCCTCGCTCAAATCCCGTTAACTGCACATACGGTTCACGTCCACGCTGTCGCGGCATGCCACCAGTGTTAAAGACTGCGATGGAGCTCCGTATGCCACGGCAAACTGGCTTACACTGACGGCGGCGGTGCACAAACAACAGGTGCTTCGGATTAACGTTTAACTGTAGGCCCACGTATCCCAGTTGTATAAATGGGGTACGTTGGGGATATGCAAGTCGCCCAAGTTGTGTCGCATAGAAAGACTTGCAGCAGCCCACTGAGCTACATGAAATTAATACTGTTGTCTGTATTCATAATTAATTTTGTATGGAACCTGCAGAACGTGAGCCCAGCACGCATTGTATTGGGTGTCAATAACTGTATGAGTCTAATTTTTTGCTCAACTTGTCGTTTCAGTGATCGAAGTTAGATGAAGCAATGATCAGATACGTATTATCTTAGTAATTTTCATGATAGTAGGTTCCACAACCGCAAAAAATTTGTCAAGGATCGAAATCGCCGCTTCAACAGGCATATTATTTCCAATATAAAAATTGAACACTTTTTTCTTACTTTCTACTAAACCCCTGTTTCGCCTAATATTATCTTACTCAAGTGATGTATTTCGATCCTCTCAAAGACAATACAACCAATTTATTCATTTTGGTTACACGTGCATCGAGCACTTGAGCAGATGTTTACTATTACTCATCAAGAAATAATTTCAAAATAAATGCTGTTATCAATAAAGCGTTAAACACTGTTCATCATCCTACGATGTCACTACTCTCGTTTGTTGGGATCCCACGATTGCCATAGAAGTAGAGGATCCATGGACTCAAGAGGGCTTTTCTCAATGGCAGGGGAGTTCTCATCAACCTCAGTGACTAACGCCCGAAGGGAGAGACTATTATTAGTTTAGCCATGAATGATCTTCCAGCCAAATAACCTACCCTGAATCTGTGAAAAAGGTGTTTTTGCAGTAAAGCAAGTGTCGACACCGTGACAATATCTGGAACACCACCATCTGTGACCACAACGATTGTTGGTGCACTTCCCCTTACCGAGGCGCTAGGGAGGCACGCCGACATTGGTTCGCCAAACAACAGTGGGCACTGGTTACAGGAGTAGCGTCTGCCTTTCGAGACGAGGGCTGAGGAAAACGACCTTGGCCATATCACATTCTTCGTCACAAAACTAGTCCTTGAGCTGGTGTGGTTGGATGAGCTGCCAATGGATCCCCAAGATGAGCATCTCTGTTTCGCACAGGAGGTAATTTGTACAGATATCATTAAAATTCTGACTTGTTATGGCCAATAGCTGCGACCAATCTTGGACCTCCATAGGGTGTTCCTTTTCAACAACGTAAGGCAGCCTGTGCTGTCCTGAACTCTCCCTACAGCCTTGATGAATACGTCCTTTTGCTGTGTTTAAAGATCCTCATTAATTTTTTTTCATCTGTCAGTGGGAGTATGCATCATCTTCCAGCCCCGGGCATAATGGATCTGGCGAAAGGGGACGGGGAGGTGTGAGTAGTGAGCCACATGTGTCTGACGTCAGGGGACTGTACTAAGGTGTATACTTATGCTTATTCAGTAATGTTTCAAATAAACTGAAGGCTCCTCTTGCGTACAAATTTGTAGGTGTCTTATTTCACGTATTGCGAAGATGAGAGTTGCAAATGTATCAGGCTGAAGCCAAAAGCGGCAAGCCTAAAAAAAATGATTCAAATGGCTCTGAGCACTATGGGACTTAACATCTATGTTCATCAGTCCCCAAGAACTTAGAACTACTTAAACCTTACTAACCTAACGACATCACACAACACCCAGTCATCGCGAGGTAGAGAAAATCTCTGACCCCGCCGGGAATCGAACCCGGGAACCCGAGGGCGGGAAGCGAGAACGCTATCGCACGACCACGAGATGCGGACGCGGCCAACTTCGTTTTAGTGCTCTGCCAAGGATAGTGCGCATAACACGACAGACAGTCTGTAATGTTAAGGAGGAAATATTTGGTGTACTAATCATTTACCTACAACGTAAATGCTGTCGGCTATAGTGCATCAATGTGTAGACATCTGCTACCTTATGGGTATGGGTCTACCGCAAGATTTTCCTTTTCGATTTTTAGAAAAATTTTGGTGTGTAATCGCCTCACATCAATCACATGTATGTGCATGAAGACTGCAAAGGAAACAGCAGTGTGATTCGAAACAACAGTTCAAATAGGGTAGTTTAATGGGGATGCGATACAGTTGTATAATAATGATATATGACAAATTTATATCTCAAATCACAAGCTCAGCAATGCAGAATGGTATTGGTTACTAACTCAACGATTTTATGAAGTATTCCTTATAAATGTCTAAGAAAACTTTACGTCCTATATGTTAAAGAAAATCACCTATAGTACAACTGACAACTCAGAACGGGTACACCGTCTTGTGACAGGTCTAGCTCGCAAAGTAGTTTATTGATGTCTTCTGGAGACATAGCTGTGGTAAAATAAATACACTCCTGGAAATTGAAAAAGGAACACATTGACACCGGTGTGTCAGACCCACCATACTTGCTCCGGACACTGCGAGAGGGGTGTACAAGCAATGATCACACGCACGGCACAGCGGACACACCAGGAACCGCGGTGTTGGCCGTCGAATGGCGCTAGCTGTGCAGCATTTGTGCCCCGCCGCCGTCAGTGTCAGCCAGTTTGCCGTGGCGTACGGAGCTCCATCGCAGTCTTTAACACTGGTAGCATGCCGCGACAGCGTGGACGTGAACCGTATGTGCAGTTGACGGACTTTGAGCGAGGGCGTATAGTGGGCATGCGGGAGGCCGGGTGGACGTACCGCCGAATTGCTCAACACGTGGGGCGTGAGGTCTCCACAGTACATCGAAGTTGTCGCCAGTGGTCGGCGGAAGGTGCACGTGCCCGTCGACCTGGGACCGGACCGCGGCGACGCACGGATGCACGCCAAGACCGTATGATCCTACGCAGTGCCGTAGGGGAACGCACCGCCACTTCCCAGCAAATTAGGGACACTGTTGCTCCTGGGGTATCGGCGAGGACCATTCGTAATCGTCTCCATGAAGCTGGGCTACGGTCCCGCACACCGTTAGGCCGTCTTCCGCTCACGCCCTAACATCGTGCAGCCCGCCTCCAGTGGTGTCGCGTCAGGCGTGAATGGAGGGACGAATGGAGACGTGTCGTCTTCAGCGATGAGAGTCGCTTCTGCCTTGGTGCCAATGATGGTCGTATGCGTGTTTGGCGCCGTGCAGGTGAGCGCCACAATCAGGACTGCATACGACCGAGGCACACAGGGCCAACACCCGGCATCATGGTGTGGGGAGCGATCTCCTACACTGGCCGTACACCTCTGGTGATCGTCGAGGGGACACTGAATAGTGCACGGTACATCCAAACCGTCATCGAACCCATCGTTCTACCATTCCTAGACCGGCAAGGGAACTTGCTGTTACAATAGGACAATGCACGTCCGCATGTATCCCGTGCCTCCCAACGTGCTCTAGAAGGTGTAAGTCAACTACCCTGGCCAGCAAGATCTCCGGATCTGTCCCCCATCGAGCATGTTTGGGACTGGATGAAGCGTCGTCTCACGCGGTCTGCACGTCCAGCACGAACGCTGGTCCAACTGAGGCGCCAGGTGGAAATGGAATGGCAAGCCGTTCCCCAGGACTACATCCAGCATCTCTACGATCGTCTCCATGGGAGAATAGCAGCCTGCATTGCTGCGAAAGGTGGATATACACTGTACTAGTGCCGACATTGTGCATGCTCTGTTGCCTGTGTCTATGTAGCTGTGGTTCTGTCAGTGTGATCATGTGATGTATCTGACCCCAGGAATGTGTCAATAAAGTTTCCCCTTCCTGCGACAATGAATTCACGTTGTTCTTATTTCAATTTCCAGGAGTGTAGTATAAAAAGACATATCAGCACTGACTATACGCTGCGAAGAGCAGTTACCGTCAGTTATTACAACGTATTACAAAGAGAAGTTACATAAATTTGGGATCATAAGCTAACGGAAATATTCCTGTCATAAATGTTGCATAAATATGGAACGTAATGTAATAGAAAAACTTCTGTCATACGTATGGTGGCAGGTGCCAGACTGATCGAATGTCGTTCCAAAACGTGAATTTTGCGTGGGAGTTGCCGAATGGGTTCGGGAAAGAGAGAAATATTCGGCTGGCCTTAGTGTGAGGAGAGTCTTGACCTGACTACGTTGTTAAATTTCCATCGTTTCAAATGTAAGGCTAGGAAATGACAAACACTGTGAGTGTTTTACAATTTCTGACCTTATTGAGAAAACACTATGAACTCCTTATGTACTCGCTCCAAAGGAATTGTAACAGCGGAAAGACCAAATCTTTACACAGAGACGATGAATATCTAGTGGTGTTCTGTATACTTAAATTTAAACTTTCAGTTCAGCATGTAGTACTCACTAGTTAAATGGCATGGATTCCGACACCTGCACTCAAGCTATTGCAGATTACTCTGCTTAGCACAGCCTTGCTACTTCCTTAGGCTGCCTCTGCTGATACGTCAACCACCTTCCTGCTCCGACTGCAGTAGACCCATCGGAGCGTCCTTCTTCGGAGCCTTATTCAGTTTCCCACTTCGCCGCCGCCGGCCACAGACATGGTGTGTTGCCAAAGGGTCCCCACCATCTCATTGCCTCTAATTGTACTCTATTATTCGGAGGCTGACAGGAAGGATAGAGCCATCCGTCGTTAAACCACGTCTGAGGCCTTCTATAGGCTCTTTATGACACGCAGTTGCCAATTCCAGATAATCTCTTCCTTTAACCCTGTCTTACCCTCACTCTTATTTTACAGCTTATAGTGTTATCACTACACTTGACCGTCACCACCTTGACGTACCCGCTTAGAATTTTCCCTGGTGCGTTTAACTGTCTCTGTTATTTTATGTGTCCTCCCCCGAAGGTCTGGCTGTGGTCGTGCTTTGACGATCAGTATCCATTGTCTCTTAACTTTCCCTTCATTAAGTTTCGAACTCACAAACTTGCCCATTTCCGTTGAGTGCTGCACACATCAAGAAACATAGTAGTAAGGAGGACAATGGCCAAAAGATGGTGTTAGTAGCTATACTGTAACAGTTGGCTATCAAAGGACGTAATCACTAGGAAGGCAGACAGAGAGTTCATGTACTACATTACCTTGAAAGCTGCTAGCTACGAATTATAACAACGGTCTGGATAGTGTGTTCGACACTGTGGATGAATGTCCATTATGATGATCCAGGCTGATATGAAATGGTCGGTTGATTAATTTTGCCTCAATTCCCAACGTTTCGTCCCCGTCTGCGGGAGACATCTTCAAGGGTGTCTGTAGCTCGATGGAAGGTCAAACACACCCGCTGGCTGGCTACTGACTGCCGCTAAATTCCGTGTCCGCGCGCTCCCGCGCCGCGGCGTGACGTCACGTGTTTTGAAAACGTCAGTGCAAATGTCCGCTGTCCACTGCTGTCGATCGCCGTTGCCATCACCCAGTAGTGGACGGGTGGTACTCATCTTCTTTAACACCGGCATCCATATACCGTTTAACTTCACGACCTCCTACTTTAGACTGAAAATATTAGGGTGTGTAGCGATTTCGATTGCCTCCTTGTAGAGCCTTTCGTAATATCCGCTTGTGGCAGCTATTACTTACGTCTCCTCGAAACGAATATGATGGTTACGTGGCTGAAAAGCATGCTCCGCAACAACTGATCGTTCTGTTACTCCTCTTCTACAATTGCCCTTGTGCTCTTCCAAACGTTTCGAAACAGTTCTTTTAGTGGTACCCACATAAACATCTCCACGGCTGCATGGGATCCTATACACTCCAGCTTCTTCCAATGGTTCGTGAGCGTCGTTGGCAGGCTGTATCTTCCTGGTGGGCTTGTAAATTACGGTCATATTCCGCTTCGTCAAGTTCCTCCCTTTCCGTTAAAGTTTTAACAAACGGCAGGAATACCTTAGATTTTGCAGTAGCCTGTACGTCACTATGATTTGTGCTTGGCTGGCTCAGCGCACCTCTTATTTCGGTGGACGAATTTTCCTTCTGCATTAGTGCATTGTGGAAATGTTCCATCTCCGCGACGAGCAACTCAGGTTCACAAATATTTCTAGCTCTGTCCGCTAAATTCTTGATAGCACCTCGATTCTGTTGTGGGTGATGGTTCGAATCCCGGTGCAAATAACTGGCCGTTTGGGTGGGTTTGTGGCCAAACTACCATTATCGTTTCTAAAAACCAGAACATTGAGGAAATGTAATTTGACGTCTACCTCCTCCTCTATTGTAAACTGAATTCTCGAGTTCATACTATTCAGATGTTCGTGGAACCGGCTTAGTTCCTCCCTTCCATGTCTCCACAGCACAAACGTGTCATCGACGTATCGGAATCATCCATTTGGTTTTTTGCTGGCAGTACCTATGGCCTGTTCTTCGAATTGAAGATGTCTCCCGCAGACGGGGAAGAAACGTTGGGATCTGAGAAAAAGTTCATCAACCGACCACGACATAACAGCCCGGTTAATCATAATGGACATGACATTTCCGGCCTTGAAAGTCTACATTTTAGAAGTGTGGATGAATGTCGAAGTGTTTTTATGCCAACAGACATTATTAACAATGCGCAGTGCTGGCAACAGTCTGGATGATTGTATGATCTGGCCTTGTAACAATAACAGAAACGGCTTTGCTGTGCTGGTACTACGAACGGCTGAAAGCAAGGGGAAACTATGGCCGTAATTTTTCCCGAGGGCATGCGGCTTTACTGTATGATTAAATGATGATGGCGTCCTCTTGGGTAGAATATTCCGGAGGTATAATAGTCCCCAATTCGGATCTCCGGGCAGGGACTACTCAAGTGGATGTCATTATCAGGAGAAAGAAAACTGGCGTTCTACGGATCTGAGCGTGGAATGTCAGATCCCTTAATCGGGCAGGTAGGTTGAGAAAATTTAAAAAGAGAAATGGATAGGTTAAAGTTGGATATAGTGGGAATTAGCGAAGTTCGGTGGCAGGAGGAACAAGATTTCTGGTCAGGTGACTACAGGGTTATAAACACAAAATCAAATAGGGGTAAGAAAGAGGAAGCCGCCTGGTAGAATTTTGCCCAGAGCACAACTTCATCATAGCTAACACTTGGTTTAAGAATCATGAAAGAAGGTTGTATACATGGAAGAACCCTGGAGATACTAAAAGGTACCATTTGGATTATATAATGGTAAGACAGAGATTTAGGAACCAGGTTTTAAATTGTAAGACATTTCCAGGGGCAGATGTGGACTCTGGCCACAATCTATTGGTTATGACCGGTAGATTAAAACTGAAGAAACAGCAAAAAGGTAGGAAATTAAGGAGATGGGACCTGGATAAATTGAAAGAACCAGAGGTTGTACACAATTTCAGGGAGAGCATAAGGGAACAATTGACAGGAATGGGGGAAAGAAATACAGTAGAAGAAGAATGGATAGCTTTGAGGGATGAAGTAGTGAAGGCAGCAGAGGTTCAAGTAGGTAAAAAGACGAGGGCTAGTAGAAATCCTTGGGTAACAGAAGAAATATTGAATTTAATTGATGAAAGGAGAAAATATAAAAATGCAGTAAATGAAGCAGGCAAAAAGGAATACAAACGTCTCAAAAATGAGATCGACAGGAAGTGCAAAATGGCTAAACAGGGATGGGTAGAGGACAAATGTAAGGATATAGAGGCTTATCTCACTAGGGGTAAGATAGATACTGCCTACAGGAAAATTAAAGAGACCTTTGGAGATAAGAGAACCACTTGCATGAACATCAAGAGCTCAGATGGAAACCCAGTTCTAAGCAAAGAAGGCAAAGCAGAAAGGTGGAAGGAGTATATAGAGGGTCCATACAAGGGTGATGTACTTGAGGACAATATTATGGAAATGGAAGAGGATGTAGATGAAGATGAAATGGGAGATATGATATTTCGTGAAGAATTTGACAGAGCACTGAAAGATCTGAGTCGAAATAGGGCCCCGGGTGTAGACAACATTCCATTGGAACTACTGACGGCCTTGGGAGAGCGAGTCCTGACAAATCTCTACCATCTGGTGAGCAAGATGTATGAAACAGGCGAAATACCTTCAGACTTCAAGAAGAATATAAAAATTCCAATCCCAAAGAAAGCAGGTGTTGACAGATGTGAAAATTACCGAACAATCAGTTTAATAAGCCACTGCTGCAAAATATTAACACGAATTCTTTACAGACGAATGGAAAAACTAGTAGAAGCCGACCTCGGGGAAGATCAGTTTGGATCCCGTAGAAACACTGGAACACGTGAGGCAATACTGACCTTACGACTTACCTTAGAGGAAAGATTAAGGAAAGGCAAACTTACGTTTCCAGCACTTGTAGACTTAGAGAAAGCTTTTGACAATGTTGACTGGAATATTCTCTTTCAAATTCTAAAGGTGGCAAGGGTAAAATACAGTAAGCGAAATGCTATTTACAATTTGTACAGAAACCAGATGGCTTTTATAAGAGTCGAGGGACGTGAAAGGGAGGCAGTGGTTGGGAAGGGAGTGAGACAGGGTTGTAACCTCTCCCCGATGTTATTCAATCTGTATATTGTGCAAGCAGTAAAGGAAACAAAAGAAAATTTCGGAGTAGGTATCAAAGTCCATGGAGAAGAAATAAAAATTTTGAGGTTCGCCGATGACATTGTAATTCTGTCAGAGACAGAAAAGGACTTGGAAGAGCAGTTGAATGGAATGGACAGTGTCCTGAAAGGAGGATATAAGATGAACATTAACAAAAGCAAAATGAGGATAATGGAATGTAGTCGAATTAAGTCGGGTGATGCTGAGGGAATTAGATTAGGAAATGAGACACTTAAAGTAGTAAAGGAGTTTTGCTATTTGGGGAGCAAAATAACTGATGATGGTCGAAGTAGAGAGGATATAAAATGTAGACTGGCAATGGCAATGAAAGCGTTTCTGAAGAAGAGAAATTTGTTAACATCGAGTATAGATTTAAGTGTCAGGAAGTCATTTCTGAAAGTATTTGTATGGAGTGTAGCCATGTATGGAAGTGAAACATGGACGATAAATAGTTTGGACAAGAAGACAATAGAAGCTTTCGAAATGTGGTGCTACAGAAGAATGCTGAAGATTAGATGGGTAGATCACATAACTAATGAGGAGGTATTGAATAGGATTGGGGAGAAGTGGAGCTTGTGGCACAACTTGACCAGAAGAAGGGATCGGTTGGTAGGACATGTTCTGAGGCATCAACGGATCACCAATTTCGCATTGGAGGGCAGTGTGGAGGATAAACATCGTAGAGGGAGACCAAGAGATGAATACACTAAGCAGATTCAGAAGGATGTAGGTTGCAGTAGGTACTGGGAGATGAAGAACCTTGCACAGGATAGAGTAGCATGGAGAGCTGCATCAAACCAATCTCAAGACTGAATACCACAACAACAACAACAACAACATAATGTAAATTACTTCACAGCTTACAGAACAGCTTTGTGTTATGTTTAACACTGTTTTGAAGTTTATCTATTGGTCCAACCAAAATATACGAAAACTGACTGTAATATATTTAGATCTTTCACACAATCATAAAAAAGTAAAAATTATAAACTAAGCTCTGTCTGTCTCTACTTTCAATTATTTACCTGTAAAACTTCGTGGGAATTGTTAACAAATACTCTAATAAAGGCAACCATAATCTTGAATTAATTCACAACATTATTCTCCACAGCACCACCAAACGTAGATGCTGGCGAATTGAGAGTGGTTCCCACAAATAGCGTTACTCCACAAGTATTAAGGAAAACAGCAAATCTATTATCAGACTTAAACCAGTCCCGATAACAGGAATAACTCCTTAACCTTTCTAGTACCACAGGGGTCAGTATGATTCCGTACGTACATTAGAAATATATTTCCTTTTTACAGAAGTATTATTTTCAAAGGATAGGACTTTTTTCCCTCTGAGTCAATTACAGCCAATCATCTATTGTGTATTATTATATTTGAAGCACATTAAAATTCATTCGTTGTTTTTGCCCTGAGTACTGCTGGCGTAAAATGATCGCAACTGAAATAGCATTTTTTGTTTATTAAATTTAAAATTTATGAATGTAGAATGATGAGTCTTACGTTGAACACCTCTCACACAAATTATGTACAGCAATAACAACATTATTTCCCACTGATTTGTGTACACGTTGTTAAGATTTCTTGCCTCTGCTGTTGTGCCATTCCTAATACCTCTCGGGTCAATATGACCCCATAACACTATGTAAAATCGTATAACCCTTGTTCTCGAAACCTTTTCCAAAATACCTGGCTTTCTCCCTCTGACTCAACGCTATCCACTGATGTTTAGTTCAGTTTTATTTCTACAACACATTAAAATTATTTGTAATCTTTTTTGGAGCTCCGTGCCGCAGGGGTCCACATGATGCCAATCTAAATCCCTCCTTGTTTCTTGAACGCCATGTTTACGAAAACAGAAAAATTTCTATTACACAGAACAAGTGTAACGTATGTTTTGTGTCAGTATATTAACATATTTCCAATATATATTGTGTAAATTACTTTGTGCTTATTTGGCCCCAGTGCCACGCGTAGTGGCCATACGGTTGGAAGTGCCTTGCCACAGAGATTCGAGTCGTCCCTTGGGCGTGGGCATATGTGTTGTTCTAAGCATAAGTTAGTTTGAGCATTTTATTGCACTCGTTTGGTAAGGACCTATCACCTTTTGCAGGAGTGACTTCATCCTTCTGTTCTGGAAACAAGCGAGAATTCTAAAGTTAGCGTTGAGTAAGGTGAGTGGTCATAAACCGTGAAGCCTCTTGCTGTCTGGAAAATATATATATATATATATATATATATATATATATATATATATATATATATATATATATATATATATATATATATATATATGAGGGAACGCCTGGTTAGTTAATAACTTATTGCACATATCTGTGAGCTCATTACCTGTTATGTCCCACATGCGTACATAAAATTTGAGTGGGAGCCCATCGGGACCAGCTGACTTATTCCTCGGAGCGTCGTTAATTATGGTATTTACTTCATCCTGAGTTATATGTCCGACGAGATAGGCCTTCTCCTCCTCACGTATTCCTGTCGCAAAGTTTGCTGAATGTTCGTCACCGTCCAGTCTATCTGTTTACGATCCAAGCGTAGAGAATCCTATAATACTTCGCTACATATTGTTTTATGGCGGTTTGGGTAGCGAACTCTCTTCCGTCATTGTCAGCCAGCTCGAATATTATTATCTCGTTGCGTCTACGTGTCTCCCTTATCACATGGTATGACGATGCACGCTCCTGCGTAGAGTCGTCCTTGCTTCGAGCTCGCCTACGCACCTCGTACAGCCGCTGCCGGGCTAGGGCTGTTATTTTCGACTTAAAGCGTTTCAGTTTGATTATGTTAGCCGAAAGGCCATCTGGTTGTTGATGAAGGTCTCGCAAAGTAATATTCGGCAGTTTTTTTGCGCCAACACGCTTGGGCGTTTGCATACTGTATAATGCTTTTACGAAGTACGGATTTTGCGTATTTGGTCCACCAAATGATTCGCTCCCGATACCTCGTTCGGGAGCGTAAGCATTTTTGCCAAGTCTGTTTAATCTGTTGCTTCAGTTTAAGATCCTGCAATAAGGAGACATTAAGGTGCCATACCCCACGGCCACGAAAGGTATTTTGTCGGCTATACCTGAAGGAAATATGGTGTGCACAATGGTCGAAGAAGCTCATAGGCTATATATCACAATCATCAAGAATGCGCATAATTCCTTAGTAACATAGATTCTCTCTCAACTGCATGCTCACGTGCTATTGACATAAGTATATCCGGTATGGTGGTGATTCAAGTAAGTCCAGGTGTCTTGCAGTTCTAATTCAGTCACCAACGTTTGTAGCTCGTAACAAGTGTTAAAACTGGGTGTCTGATCATCACGGCGCAACACACAGTTAAAATGTCCGGCAATCACGGCGGCAGCTCCAACGTTCTTCAACAGTTCAACTACCCCATTCCGATAAAAGTTACTTCTGTGTCGTCTTTCATTAGTCCCAGATGGTGCTTAGACGTTAATTAAAATAAGGTCATTAATTTAAACAGTGTCTAAAATCGCTTGAGCTCGACACGCAATACAATCGTGAAATAAAACCGCTGTTCGTCCTTCATTTCCGATGATGATGATGATGATGGTTTCATGTTATGTCCGCTACTCTAGATATTACAACGTCTAGTAGCATGGCAAATTCTATGTCAACGGCATTAAGATACTCTTTCAAACATTATAACTTTACCGCCGAACTTATCCGAGAGACATTAACTGTAGCCAACTTGTAAGTCCGCATAAAACTGTTTACTACTGCTCCGTATCTTTCGACCAAAGCGTGGTCGGAACAGGAAGACACCCGGAAGATGCTTTCACGGTTGTATTCATGTGATTAACTTCGTCAAAACGTCCTCATTTAGAATGGGAGCCATTACCCTCATTGCATCAGCCACCATCGTTTCCTCTGTCTGAGATTTCTGGATTTCTCTTGTGCGTGTTCGTTTCCTTTCTAATTCCTGTGTCTCTTCCTGACTTTATATTCTAGAAGACTTTTTTTTAATTGTCCTTACTTAATACAGGGTGAGCAGATGGGTCGCTGGATGTTGGGTGGTTTGGGTTTTGAGTCCTCGTCAACTAGCATGTCACTATCTACTGATGACACTTAAATATCATCGGGTTTTCATCTTAGTGGTACCTCTGGATGTGTGACAGGAATATTGATTGCTTTTTCACGTGTCTTGCTACTGCCTAAGATCTGGGATATAGTCTGTCCTAGAGAGGCATGATTGGAACAGTTTGGCAGAGTAATCGATGAACTCTGTTCAGTTGCCAGTACGCTACGTGCAACTGAATTCTGATTTCCTTCACTTTCTCGCTGATGTGGTATGTCAGGGCCCTGCCCATTCCCGGTCTCGTGTAATGAGGATGACAAGGTCTCCACATACGACAGTTTCTGATGATGCCGCACATCGCCCGCGGAGATAAGTGCCTGGTTTTACCTCCGTAAAAATATGACACGGGTGCAGAATGCCTTGAGATAAGCCGTGGATCCGCATACTACGCAGATCCTTGGTTGGCAACCATTAGCAACTAAGTCTCTGAAGCCTTGAGCCATAATATACGACAGAATATGCTTGTTAACCATTCTAACGTTTCGCACACTATTGTCAACACTGAAATGTTTATTGCCCGTCCATTCCTTACCAATAACAAGCAAAATCGTTACATAAGACGTTAACGCTTGTTTGATGAGATCGAGCTTCAGGTAAAATGAGAAGTTGAATATGCCCACAGATCGCAACCCTAAACCAGCGTAGCTGATTGCAATTTAACTAAATTCAGCACTGGAATGAAGAAAGTTCGCGAAAACGCATGTTTTTGTGATAATCCGAGTACATGTTTCAACGTATCGCACTTTAACAAACACTGCATTACCAAGGAAATCACGTTATAACCCGCGAACGTCATCATCTTGTAAACCTACCTCTCCGAAGCACCAGTCGACGATTTCATAAACTTTCGGCCTGTCATATCCGAACGCGAACGAAAATTTCAACGTAGACTTCCTAATCTGAGGTTCCACAGCTGGACGGCTGTGTTGTACTCAGAAGCCACAGCGACACACGGCCGACGACGTGCCTCACTCGCGGCAGTGGCTATGGCAGCACTGACCATGGCTGGTTTTAGTACTACTTGCAAATTAATCAAACAGCCCCATATATTCACTCCACTTGTGGCAGATTTATTGTTGTGAAATGAACCTTGTGCCTGTAGCCCACAATAAACATTACGTACGACTATAATATAGCTTAATGTACAGACAGGAGGCTTTTATGCCACATTTACATGGTTTGGATGGTATGAACTCACGAAATTGTCACTGTCCACGAAATAATGATAGTTTTTCATCAGTAGTGCCGTTTTCGACGAGGGAATAGGGTGTCTTCCACGTATTCAGAAACAAGGTGAACATTTCTCTCACTGCAGCTAATCTGTCTAGTGGGCACCTTTCTTTTAGAGGTGACATCGTCAAATGAATGCGTCTTATTAGGAATCTAAAACGTTTTCATGACACAGGCCATCCTCTGTCCAGACGTCGTGAGCGTTATGCCGTCCTCCACGAAACACACTAGCGAGGTTTGATAAGTCAAAAACTGGTTCCATTTAGATTATGTCTACGTACCATCACTGATGAAACGACTCGCACTTCTGTTTATTGCGGTGTTAATAAAAGAAAGTAGTCCGTGTATCTCACAGATGTACACGCGACTAGCAATAGTTAAAGTTTACATGCCCGTATCGCAGGATGAAGATGAAGAGATGGAGAATGTATATGAGGATGTTGAAAGGGTAATGCAGTACCTAAACAGAGACGTAAATCTAATAATCATTGGGAACAGGAATGTAAATGTAGCGGAACGAGTGGAAGAAACGGTTATAAGAGAATATAGATTGGGACAGGGAAAGAAAGTGGAGAAAGACTAACTGAGTTCTGAAATAAATCTCAGCTAGAAACAGCGAATATTCTGTTCAGGAATCACAATAGGAAGAGGTATACATGGAAAAGACTGGGTGATACAGGAAGTTTTCAGTTAAATTAAATCATACTTTGGCAGAGATTCCGAAATCACGTACTAGGTTGTATGGCATGCCTAGGAGCAGATACAGATTCTGATCAAAATGTAGCACTGATGACGAGTAACTGAAGTTTAAGAGATTAGTCAGGAAGAATGAAACCACAAAGAAGTACATACGGGAGTACTAAGGAATGACGGGATACGCTTTAAGATCTCTGAGGCTACAAACACAGCAATAAGCAATAGCTTAGTAGGCTGTGCAGTTGAGAGGAATGGACATTTGTGAAGAGGGCAATCACAGAAGTTGGAAAGAAAAACATAGGTACAAAGAGGAGACCATGGGTAACAGAAGAAATACTTCAACTGATCAATGAAGAAGGCAGTACAACAGTGTTCAGTTAAATTAAAGAATACCGAAATACAAGCGGACGAGGTATGCAATAATAGGAAGTGCAGGGAAGCTAAGGCACAATGGCTGCATGAAGAAATCGAAAAATAATTATTGTCGGAAGGACTGACTCAGCATACAGAAAAGTCAAAATAACCCTCGTAGAAATTTAAAGGAATGGATGGTAACATTAAAAGTGCAACAGAAATTCCATTGAAAAATTCAGAGATGAGAACGGTTTGATGGAAAGAGGAAATTCAAGGTTTATATTACGGGAAGATTGGTCTGATGTGATAGAAGAACAAACAGCAGTCGATTTAGGGGAAATAGAAAATCTAGTATTAGAATTAAATTTTAGAAGAGCTTTGGAGGACTTAAGATCAAATAAGGCAAAAGGGATACACAATATCCATTAGAATTTCTAAAATCCTCGAGGGAAGTGGCAACAAAACGACTGTTCAAGTTGGTGTGTCAAATGTATGTCTGGCGATATACCATCCCACTTTCGAAATAATATGATGCTCATAATTACGAAGACTGCACGAGCTGCCATGTGCCAGAATTATCGCACCATCGCCTTAATATCTCAAGCATCCAAACTTTTGCCAAGCATAATATGTAGAAGAATGGAAACGAAAATTGGAGATAGATGACGATGAGTTTGGCTTTAGGAAAGGTAAGGGCACACCAGACAAGCTATTCTCACGTAATGGTTGATAATGGAAACAAGACTGAGGAAAATGAAGACACGTTAATAGGGTTTGTCGACCTGGAAAAAGCGTTCGACAGTGTAAAATGGCGCAAGATGCTAGAAATTCTGAGTTTAATAACGGGAACCTATATAGAGAGATGGGTAACAATATGTACAAAAGCCGAGAGGGAATAATAAGAGTGAGTGACCAAGGACAAAGTCCTCGTATTAAAAAGGCTGTAATATAAGGTAAAAAGGGTGTAAGATAAGGATCCATTCTTGCTCCCTTATTATTCAATCTGTACATCGAAGAAGCAATAATGTAAATAAAAGAAAGGTTCAGAAGTGGGACTAAAGTTCAAGGCAAAAGAATATCAATGATTCGATTCACTGATGACATTGCTAACCTGACTGTAAGTGAAGAGGAACGAAACGATATGGTGAGTGGAATAAACAGTCTAATAAGTACAAAATATGGATTGAGAGTAAATTAAAGAAATACGAAAGTAATGAGAAGTAGCAGAAATGAAATCAGCGACAAACAAAATACCATTCCATTAAATTTCGGGCAAGCAGCCGCGCAAATAAAATTTCCTGTACTGATATTTCGCCTGCATATCGTCCGGCCATCCTCAGAGTGAGTCACATGACTGACGACAAGATGCCAAGCGCGGCCATACATGCTCCACCGAAAATGTACTGCGCATGCGGCTCACAGAAGCTGGTCGGCACCAGAGAAATACGCTCACACTTGCGCCGCCTGTGACGACGGCGTACAGACATTCGATTGTCTTATCGATGAATGATCGGCGGCGTTGACACATGACGACTGCCGGTGGGGTGGCCAAGCGGCTCTAGGCACATCAGTCTGAAACCGCGTGACTGCTACGGGCATGGATATGTGTGTGATACCCTTTAAGTAGTTCTAGGTGCTAGGGGACTGATGACCTCAGATGTTAAGTCCCATAATGCTCTAAGACATTTCAACCATTTTGAACCATGACGACTCTTCTGCAGTTTAATTACCCCAAGAGCTGGATTCCATGCTTTTTCCAAATTAAAGCCATTATCTCTCTTTATTAAATTATTAGCTAATCTAATCTCTGTAATTTCCTTGAAGATAGATTCCCAAAAGGAAGAGGTGGATGTTAAAATCTTGACATCACTGTAATTCATGGAATGCCCTGTATCAATACAATTTTCGGCCACAGCTGACTTGTCTGGCTGTACATACCGAAGATTAACAAGGATCCTACTAACAAGGTTACAGTAATGAGATGCTGCCTTGCTGACCGCTTCAACGCTAAGAAGTTTAAAAGTACGAGATGCAGTACCACCGAGATTTTATGGTCTTCCTAAAGTTCACAAGATAGGTAAGGATGAACGTCTAGAGGACTTGTCTATGAGACCTATAACGAGTGCTACTGGTTCACCAATGTATTTTCTGTCAAATATTTAGCTTCCCTATTAAAACCATTGGTCGGAAAATGTAGTCACCACATTCGTAATTCTAAGGACTTTATTCAGAGATCTAGCAATGTCATGCTAAATAGTCGGAATGTGATTGTTAGTTTTGACATAGTATCATTATACACCAACGTACCTTTCAAGGACTCTTTATCTCTTATCCGACAACATTTTCATAAGAACATTACGGCCTTATTTGAACATGTGTTCTTATCATTTTATTTTCAGTTTCATGGTGAATTTTATGAGCAGATTGATGGTGTTGCCATGGGAAGCTCCAACTTCCCTTTGGTAGCTAATTTATTCAGGGAAGACTTCCAGGACAAGGCACTAGACTCAGCAAGTCTTAAACCAACGGTCTTCTGGAGGTACGTGGAAGACATATTATTTGTGG
Source organism: Schistocerca gregaria (assembly GCF_023897955.1). Lineage (NCBI taxonomy): Eukaryota > Metazoa > Arthropoda > Insecta > Orthoptera > Acrididae > Schistocerca > Schistocerca gregaria. The sequence continues at coordinate 246,471,381 of NC_064926.1, forward strand.
TATGGTGGCATTGGATGGATGAATTACATCGATTTCTTGAGCATTTGAATTACATCCATGCTAGCATCAAATTTACTATGGAAACAGAAAGAGACGGCTGCCTCCCCTTTTTGGATGCTGTCATACGGCTTAAGATTAATGGCACATTAGGACATGCCGTATACCGGAAACCAACACACACAAATATATATCTTCATGACAGTAGCTGTTATCACCTTTCACAGACATAGGTGTCCTTAAGACCTTGCTTGGGGCATAGGGCGCACTGTACATCCCCTGGAGACAATTTGCAAGAAGTGCATTTTTAAATCGAAATTCGTAGAGCATTCAATGCAAAACCAAGAATTCAGGTATCTGATAGGGAAGAAGATAGTAATTTCTTCAGATCTAGCGCGTTTCTGCCCCATGTAGGTGCTCTTTCCTCGAAGATAGGCCGTATTGTTGAGAAACGCTGTGTTAAGGTGATCTTCCGGACCCTCACGAAGATTGCAGCTTTACTCGGCTCTGTGAAAGGCGATTTACAGCTTCGTAAAGCGGGTGTGTATCAGATTCCTTGCGGAAATTGTGAGAAGTCGTACATAGGTCAAACAACACCCACCGTTCATTAGAGGTGTATGGAGCATCGAAGATACACACGCTTATTACAGCCAGACAAGTCAGCTGTGGCCGCACATTGTATGATACAGGGCATTCCATGAATTACAGTGATGTGAAGATTTTAACATCCGCCTCTTCCTTTTGGGCATCTGGCCTCAAGGAAGCTACAGAGATTAGATTAGCTAATAATTTAATAAACAGAGATAATGGTTTTAATTTGAACAAAGCATGGAATGGCTCTTGCGGTAATTAAGCTGCAGAAATATCGTAGTGGTGTCACCGACGCCGATCATACATCGATAAGCGAATCAAACGTCTGTACGCCTTCGCCACGGGCGGCACACGTGTAAACGTATTTCTCTGTCGCCAACCAGCACCTGTGAGCCGCATGCGCAGTACTGCCACGGTGGAGCATGGAAGGCCGCGCTTGGCATCTTGTCGTCAGTCTTGTGCCTCACTCTGATGGAGGACGGACGATACGCGGACGAAATATCAGTGGAGGAAATTTTATTTGCGCGGCTGCATGCCCGAAATTTAATAGACCATTCATTACACCCCGAGAAGTTGAAAATGCACAACAAAATATCAGGATAGATGGTCACGAAGTAGACGAAGCTAAGCAAGTCTACTACCTATGTAGCAAATAACCATAGACGCAAGGAGCAAGTAGAACATCAAAAGCACACCAGCAATGGCAGAAAGCGTAGTCCTGCCCAAGAGAAGTATGCTAGTATCAAACATAGGCCTTAATTTGAGGAAGAAATTTTACAGTATGCAAGTTTGGAGCATAGCATTGCACGGTAGTGAGACATGAACTGTGGGAAAACCGGAACAAAACAGAATCGAAGTATTTTAGATGTGATTCTGCAGGTGAATGTTGAAATTTAGGTGGATTGATATAGTAACGTGCGAGGAGGTTCTGCGCAGGATCGGAGAGGAAAGGATTATGTGGAAATCGCTGACAAAAGAGAAAGGACAGTATGATAAGACATCAGTTAAGACGTGGGGAAATGACTCCTATGGTACTAGCTAGAGATGTAGAGTGCAAAAACTGTAGAGGAAGACAGAGATTGGAATACATTCAACAAATAATTCAGGGCGTAGGTTATAAGTGCTTCTCTGAGACGAAGAGATAGGCATAGGAGAGGAATTCGTGGCGGGCCGCATCAAACCAGTTAGAATACTGATGGCTAAAAAAAAAGACGAAAAGTTAATTATCTTAGCTGGAAGAATTGTTGTACATGCCCACAAGTGATATGACTTGAGTTGTGCAGATTCCAATACGGGGGAGGTACGACACAATAACTGCACTGCAAAAGCATCGTAGCATGTTCGTCGCTATAACATCTGACTTTGTTGATCAGTAGCGCCTGTAAGTAAGCCACGTATATCTTGCACTGTTACAAAGAGACAATACAAACGAAACTTACCTTACATAATTGAATACATCATTTTGTTACATAGATTAAGCTTTTGTAGTCGCCAAGCACTAAGTGAGCCATGTGTGCTAAGTACTGTCATGGAAATATAATACAGATAATTTTTTAGAATTTTTTGGCTCCTTAATGTTGCAAGACGCAAGGCGTGAATTGATATATATATATATATATATATATATATATATATATATATATATATATATATATATATATTGTTTTTCATGACAGCCGCCAGCACAACCACCTGTCTTTCCTCTTTGGCGGACACGTTGTTTAAAATTTAACTACATGCAAGAGATTTTAAAAATAGAGGTAAATGCCCTCATAAATTAAAAATGATCCCGGCTTTGCAAATTCAATAAGAATAATGGTCACGACTGTCTGACTGCAGACTTGGAAACAGAAAAGGTGTAGCTAAAGGACCTTCTACTTGCACATATAGTAAATTGGTTTTCAGGTATCACAACTAAATATAGAAAATCATTTAAGTTTCTAGAATCTGATTTTATACACTCATGAACGGGCTGCAGGGCACAAAGGAATAATCGGAAACATGACCTAAACAGTTCACTCACTTTGGAATGTACTTCTGAATATAGCATAAGAATAAATATATAGACCCGTCTTTGAGTAGAGGACCGTCATCCAAGGGAGCTAAGGATATGTTAAGAGCATTCTAATGCCCAGTCAGTTTTTATAATCAACATAGGTGTTTCACGACACAACATAAGAACCAAAGAAACCATCAATCCGTTTTTAAATTCGTATGAGTAATCTCCACAGCTAGGCTAAGAATATAGAAAATGGTTGCATAAAAATTGCGTCCTGGAAAGAAGCTTGTCTTACGTTTTCTGGAGGCGCAAGGAAACCTGTGTAAAATCTTTCTTCTTGAACAGAAATTACTTTAGGGGTAACGCTCACCAACCTAATAATGGGTAAAAAATTTGAAGTAGTTGATAAAAAACCTCATCTCACAAGTGCATCCTCATCGCGAAGAAAGCTCTAATACAGGGCCAAAATATAAGATACGGATCAGTCAAAAATGAAATAGAATCGTCAATTGCGTGAAAGCTCCACGTGTGAAGCACCTCGTCAGCTCTATGTCAAACATACTCTAGATGTCCTACCAACCGTGTAGAACGAATACACAAAGACGTCTCTGGAAGTATTGATAATTTTCACTCAGGGAACGATATATATTAATAGCGCGCTATTAATCAACAGAAAGACCACTGTACAAACTTTAAGGATCAACATATACCTGAGTAAATACGTATATTTACAAATCTGGTGTACAATTAATGACATCCTCATTCTGCAGCGGAGTGTGCACTGATATGAAAAAATGAAATGAACATAATGGCATCGTTGGCCAGGAGGTCCCTGTTCGGGGAAGTTCGGCCGCCCAGTGCAAGTTTTATTTCATTCGAAGCCACATTGGACGACTAGCGCGCCGGCGATGAGGATGAAATGATGATGACGACAACACAACACCAAGTCCCCGAGCGGAGAAATACTCCAACCCGGCCGTGAATCGAACCCGGGCCCACTTGCATGGGAGGCGAGCACTTTACCACCCAGCTAAGCAGGCCGATTGATCATATGAAACTTTCTGGCTGATTTAAACTGTGTACCGGACCGAGACTCGAACTCGGGACTTTTACTTTTCGCAGGCAAGTGGTCTAACACTACGCTATCCAAATACGACTACCGATCCCTCCTCACAGATTTGATTCTGCCAGCATCTCGTCTCCTACCTTCCAAACTTCACAGAAGCTTTTCTGAGAACCTTGCAGAACTAGCACTCCTGGAAGAAAGGATTTTTGTTTGGAAGGTAGGACACGAGGTACTGGCAGAATTGAAGATTTGGGGACGTGTCCTGAGTCGTGCTTGGGTAGCTCAGTTGCAGAGTCTTGGTCCGGTACACTGTTTTAACAACAGACTCTGTGTAGACAACATCAAGTGAGCACCCCATCTAAAAAAAAAAAGCGGGCCTGAACAGGCAACATTCAAGCGAGACACATGATGTGATGCCAAGCTACGCTCTTCAGTGGAGACTGTACTAGTAAGTCTTTATTCCCAGTGAAACTCGAAGTAGCTTACTGAATACCAACATGAGTTCATATCCTCGCTATATGACTTGACTTCAAAATTAGTCAGACCACACCTGTACATGACTTGCATCTACTAGCAATCACCAACAAGTGGGCAAGTTTTGTAGGAGATAACTACCTGTGAATATCGTTATTTATGTTATACCTATTTTTGCATTCATATTAATCGAAGTGGCAGAAATTAATACAAAAGGAAGTGAAACATCTAGGTAACTGGTGGACGCGTTTCAAAGTGCTATTTTACTTTGGTACAGTGATCGAACTATTGTTGAGGCCAAATTAATCTTAACCTGATTAACCTATAAGTTGTATTCGTACTGCCAATATGTGAACCATGCATATTATCTACTTTTATTGAACAACAATACAGGCAATTTAGGTGTGGAAAAATTATCTGGATACTGAAAATGAGGGTACATTGTACCTTGCAGTAACTGGGGTACAACGAAGGAACTGCCCAACTGGGTCATGGGGTACAATATTGCTGCCTCTGCACTGCATAATGATTGGCAGTTTTGTTTTAATGACCAATAACATCGTAATATGCAGAGATTGGGAGATCTTAATAAGTGAGTGTAGGTTTAGAAGCTAAATGATCTATTTAACAGAGAGAGGGGCATGGCATAAATGGAGTTGAAAAATATTCTTGGTAGAAAGTTAGGTGCATGTGTGTGTGTGTGTGGGGGAGGGGGGGCTTAGGAAGTCACTGGGTTGCCTGTTTCCCAGAAAGAGGGATGGCTTAAGAAGCAGAGTGCGCCAAATCGACACTGCCACTTCTCCCGTCACCTCCCAACCTAATCATTCATGAAAATAGCCTAGGTGCCCGACATCACGAGGACCGTACTACGTATGCTGAGGCGCTAAGAGCATGGTCATCGAAGGTGAAAAAGGTGGCATGAAAGTCCATTTAGAGAATGAGTTCGAAGTGATGACCATTGGTATCAATACAGTGCTGCAATCTTTTTATCATGGATTGAGTGATATTCCTTATCACTGCGGCACTTATCGAAGCGCATGCTCTGACATTCTCTCTTGTATATCGTTCAAATAGTAAATATTCGCCGAGTACGGAGTATCCATCTAACGTGCCATTGACATGTAGACACCATGTGACGATTTCGCAATTCAGCACTAATAGTAACGGTAAGACTAGTATCGTCGAATCAACCGAATTTGAATAATGTATTCCTTCGAAGAACAGGTCGATATGCTTCTCATTTACGAAGAATGCCAACGAAATTCAGTAAGAGCGAGACACTTATATTCTGAAAGATATCGCCAACGTACTCACTCTACATGTCATATATATATATATATATATATATATATATATATATATATATATATATATATATATATATATATGCGACGCTTAGAGTCAGTACGTTGAGGATATCTTTCAGAATATAAGTGTCTCGCTCTTACTGAATTTCGTTGGCATTCTTCGTAAATGAGAAGCATATCGACCTGTTCTTCGAATGAATACATTATTCACATTCGCTTGATTCGACGATACTATTCTTATCGTTACTATTAGTGTTTGTTGAGAACAAATGGGTATTTAGCTCATCGGAAACATATTTGGCAAATGAAAGTTACTAACAAGGAAAAGGAAATTGGTACCGTGGCCACTGTGGTTCGAGATCCTTGTGTTAGTTCACGTCAAATCCCAAGGGAATCTGTCATGAGCCAGAGTAGTGTTGATCGTGTACTACATCGCCATAAATATCATCTGGTACGGATTGTATGCGTTGCATTGCATTCTGCCGATGGGGTCAACATCACATTCAGAGGGATGACACATTTATTAATTTGATTCTATCTACTGACGAGACGACATTCACGAACCATGGAAAAGTTAATCTGAATAATATGCGTAATTGGGCAACTGAAAATCAATGTTGTCTGTGGCAAGTTGCACACCTAAAACTCTGGTCGGTAAATGTATGGTCAGGGATTTTGGAGAATAGAATAAAAGACCACTACTTTATCGAAGGAGATCTCAATGGTTGGAAGTACACCAAGTTCCTGCGAGAAACATTAGGTCTGTTATTTGAAAAAGTACCTTTAGAAACAAGGAACAGAATGTGCTATCAACACGATGGGTGTCAGGCACAATTTTCTCTGATGGCTAGAATTAAGTTTCAGAGACAATTCCCAAATCGTTGAATTGGACACGGAGAAGATATGTCGTGGCCGGCTCGTTCGACAGACGCCTCTCGATTTTTTCTGGTGGGGCTTCGAAAAAAACATTGTTTATAAAGACGTTCAAGCTGCACCTGAAGATATGGGTGAGCGAATTAGCAGAGAATGTGCTTCGATAAGTGCGGAGGTGATAAGGAATAACACTTAATCCATGATAGGAAGATTGCAGCCCTGCAATGATACCAATACTCATCACTTCGAACACCTTCTGTAAATGGAAACTAGTGCCACCTTTGTGACCTTCGTTGACCTTCAAAGACCTTACTATGATACTTTCGGAATTATTCGCGTGGCATGAGTTACTGATTGACCCTATATATTGCTTAAATATTCTAAAGTATGTGCACAACAGGTAAAATATGATTACAATATTTTTCTGTCTCGTTTTATGTGGAGTGCCATAACTTCCTCTTCTGTATCAGTCTCCTCTTCTTAGAGAAGCACTTCCACCCAATTAACCAAGTAGTTTTCAGGACGTATTACACTTTCTGTCTTGCTCTGTAGATATCATCCTCCGCAGGAACTTTGTGCTATGGAAGCTAAATCTCATACCCCAACGCATGTTTTATAACCGGGTCCTTTCCTCTGATCAGTGTTTTCCATATACTCCAAAAATCGCTAGTTCTGTAGAGAATCCAATATTTTTTTGTACCTTAGCAATCCATCAAGTCTTCTACAGCGTAGACCTCAATTGCTTCCATCCTCTTCCGATCCGGTTTTTCAACAATCAGTAATTCACTTCCATACAATACTGTGCTCCTAGCATACGGTTTCAGAAACTTCCGTCTTAAGCTGGTGTTTCATAGAAATTGACTTCATTTCTTAAGGAATGGACTGTTTGTCTGTAGTTGTCCTCTTTTTATGTCTACCATGCTTCGTCTGCTATGTGTTATTTTATTTCCCAAGTAACACAATTCCTTCAGTTCGCTGATCACTTTTCTGCTAGTCCTCATTACTTTCAGCCATATACTCTGTAGTCATTAGACAGTTCACTTTATTCAACATAACTTGTAAATGTTCTTTCGACGTGGAGAGCAATGTCGTCTTCGAATCTTATCACTGATATCATTTCACTCCAAATATTAATTGCACTCCTTTACCTACTTTTGTTTCTGTCGTCGCTTATACTGTGTACAAATCGAACAGTATTGCCATAAATGCGTTCATATCTTACACTCTCTTCAATGGGAGCACTTGGTTCTAGGTCTTCCATTCTCATTTTGGCTCTCTTCGGTTATATACATACTGCATATGTTGTTGTTCTTGTGGTCTTTACTCCGAAGAATGCTCTCCATGCTACTCCATCCTGTCCTAAGCTTTTCGTCTCCGAATAACTACTGTAACCAACATTCTTCTCAATGTGCTTACTGTATTCATCCCTTCGTCCCCCTCTACTATTTATGCCCAATCCAACCCCCACCCCTCCCCTCCAGTACTACACTGGTGATCCCTTGATGTCTCAGGCAGTGTCCTATCAATGGATGCCCTCTTCTAGTCAGGTTGTGCCACAAATTTCTTTTCTAATCAGTTCTACTCGGTACCTCCTCATTAGTCACGAGATCTGCGCATCTAATCTTCAGCATTCTTCTGTTGCACCACATTTCAAAAAATTCTGTTCTCTTCTGGTCTAAACTGTTTATCGTACATATTTCACTTCCACACATTGTTACAGTCGATACAAATCCATTCAGAAAAGACTCCCTCACACTTAAATTTATATTCGATGCTAACTAGGTTCTCTTCTTCACAGACGTTTTCTTTACCATTGCCCGCCTACATTTCATACCTCTCTACTTTGTCCATCATCAGTTATTTTGCTTCCCAAAGAGCAAAACACATTTACTACTTTAAGCTTCGTTTCATAAAGTAATTCCTTCAGCATAACATGGTTTAAATCGACTACATTTTACTATCTTTGTTTTGTTTAATTCGATGTTCATCTCATATCCAACAGGAGGGCATACTGTAGTTGAATACAGTTAATTTTCTGACAAATTTATGTTTACCTGGAGACACTATTTCTAGGTCTTAATTCAGTTATCAAAAACAATGTAAGAATTGACTCTCTGGCCCCTTTACCCTTCTCACAATAAAGTTATCGCCAGGTATCAGATCCTCAGTAATGTAGCACGACCAAAACACGTTTTTAGCGCACATATGAAAATGTGTTTTAAGGCAGTGACGGACGTATTTAGACGTGGGATGTATCAGATAGCTGGCGGAACCCTCAGGACGTGGCACTGTGATGTGTGAGTGTAACTTGAAGGTCTCTCCATGCTACTGGCACAGCACGCATTCTAACGCGGAATGGCGTTTTGAAGCGGCCTACGGCAGGATTGGCTCGGAGGCAAACTGTTTCACAGGCGGGACGGCCTACGCGGCATTTGTCGGCGCTGTCGGCCGACCGGGGCAGTTATTAAGCCCCTCTACCCCCACGCCCCCTGGTGCCGGCGGCGTCCCGTAATCCTCTTACGTCATCCATTATTCAGACGACTGGAACTGGACTGCGCCGGACCGGCCTGGCTGGGCTGGAGCGGCCTGGAGCGCGGCGCGTCGCCCGGTCTTCTCCCTGGGAGCGCCCGGCTGTGCCGACAACATCAGCCAACAACAACAGCACCGGCATTCATCAGCATAATGCCGCGTTCTGTTTACCCGCTGCAGGTGCGCGCCCACCCCACCCCGCCGTCCACTCTCGCTAGTTAGCTACCTCCACCTCCCTCCCCCCCCACCTCCCCCCTCCCCAACCAGACAACCCATGGCCCAACTGGAGCAGACGTCTTCATTTGGCTGGAGCTGAAACTTCCTGGCCAACTAACGTCTCTCCATTTGCCCAAAGTCCACTGAAGGCGGTCTGCGTTTCCTGGTACTGTTCACAAGTTCGTCGTTTCCGCACGTTCCTCAACATTAAAGTTAAGAACTGGATGTCTTGGGAGCGTCCGGCACTGTAGGCTCCCATAGGAATTAATAAATCTCCGCACTCGCCATCAGATCAGTTATTAAGTTACGATTAATTGGACAAAAGTCAATAAGTCGACATAAAATTTTCTGGGTTTGGTGCCGTGTCATATTGTAAAAACTATTGATACTATAGCAGCAGTAGTTTTACGCTATGACTCAGTACCAATCCCAGAAAACTTTTATGTCGACTGACTCTGACCGCGGATGCGCACGCAATTATAGAAGGTAATAACGTTCCGCAGTAAAACTTCGATGTAGTTCCATGACAATTAGTGTATTCCTTCGAACACTTCTTACAATAATTTTCGAATTAATCTCAAGGTAGGAATTATTCCAGAATGCCTGAATTATTCTGTAACACAATTTACTTGGCGATATGTTCGCAGGCTGCCTTAAGCCTCTGAGCCGCAACAATAAGAAAAACAATGGACAGGTGCGAGTATGACTCCCGCTATAAGCATTCTGTACAGCCTTTATTAAGTAAATAGACAGTTAAACCATTCTGCGAAACTAGAACCTCGACTTTTTACCAAGGATGTAGATTAAAACTGAAGAAACTACAAAAAGGTGCTAATTTAAGGAGATGGGACCTGGATAAACTGAAAGAACCAGAGGTTGTACACAGTTTCAGGGAGAGCATAAGGGAACAATTGACAGGAATGGGGAAAAGAAATACAGTAGAAGAAGAATGGGTAGCTCTGAGGGATGAAGTAGTGAAGGCAGCAGAAGATCAAGTAGATAAAAAGACGAGGGCTAATAGAAATCCTTGGGTAACAGAAGAGATATTGAATTTAATTGATGAAAGGAGAAAATATGAAAATGCAGTAAATGAAGCAGGCAAAAAGGAATACAAACGTCTCAAAAATGAGATCGACAGGAAGTGCAAAATGGCTAAGCAGGAATGGCTACAGGACAAATGTAAAGATGTAGAGGCTTATCTCACTAGGGGTAAGATAGATACTGCCTACAGGAAAATTAAAGAGACCTTTGGAGAAAAGAGAGTCACTTGTATGAATATCAAGAGCTCAGATGAAAACCCAGTTCTAAGCAAAGAAGGGAAAGCACAAAGGTGGAAGGAGTATATAGAGGGTTTATACAAGGGTGATGTACTTGAGGACAATATTATGGAAATGGAAGAGGATATAGATGAAGACGAAATGGGAGATAAGATACTGGGTGAAGAGTTTAACAGAGCAATGAAAACCTGAGTCGAAACAAGGCCTCAGGAGCATACAACATTCCATTAGAACTACTGACGGCCATGGGAGAGCCAGTCTTGACAAAATTCTACCATCTGGTGACAAAGATGTATGAGACAGACGAAATACCTTCAGACTTCAAGAAGAATATAATAATTCCAATCCCAAAGAAAGCAGGTGTTGAAAGATGTGGAAATTACCGAACTATCAGTTTAATAAGTCACAGCTGCAAAATACTAACGCGAATTATTTACAGACGAATGGAAAAACTGGTAGAAGTGGACCTTGGGGAAGATCAGTTTGGATTCCGCACATGAGGCAATACTAACCTTACGACTTATCTTAGAAGACAGATTAAGAAAAGCCAAACCTACATTTCTAGCATTTGTAGACTTACAGAAAGCTTTTGACAATGTTAACTGAAATTCTCTCTTTCAAATTCTGAAGGTGGCAGGGATGAAATACAGGGAGCGTAAGGCTATTTACAATTTGTACAGAAACCAGATAACAGTTATAAGAATCGAGGGGCATGAAAGGGAAGCAGTGGTTGGGAACGGAGTGAGACTGGGTTGTAGCCTCTCCCCGATGTTATTCAATCTGTATATTGAGCAAGCAGTAAAGGAAACAAAAGAAAAATTCGAAGTAGGTATTACAACCCATGAAGAAGAAATAAAAACTTTGAGGTTCGCCGATGACATTGTAATTCTGTCAGAGACAGCAAAGGACTTGGAAGAGCAGTTGAACGGAATGGGCAGTGTCTTGAAAGGAGGGTACAAGATGAACGTCAACAAAGGCAAAACGAGGATAACGGAATGTAGTAAAATTAAATCGGGTGATGCTGAGTGAATTAGATTAGGAAATGAGACACTTAAAGTAGTAAAGGAGTTTTGCTATTGGTGGAGCAAAATAACTGATGATGGTCGAAGTAGAGAAGATATAAAATGTAGACTGGCAATAGCAAGGAAAGCGTTTCTGAAGAAGAGAAATTTGTTAACAATGAGTATAGATTTAAGTTTCAGGAAGTCATTTCTGAAAGTATTTGTATGGAGTGTAGCCATGTACGGAAGTGAAACATGGATGAAAAATAGTTTGGACAAGAAGAGAATAGAAGCTTTCGAAATGTGGTGCTACAGAAGAATGCTGAAGATTAGATGGGTAGATCACATAACTAATGAGGAGGTATTGAATAGAATTGAGGAGAAGAGGAGTTTATGGCACAACTTGACTAGAAGAAGGGATCGGTTGGTAGGACATGTTTTGAGGCATCAAGGGATCACAAATTTAGCATTGTAGGGCAGCATGGAGGGTAAAAATTGTAGAGGGAGACCAAGAGATGAATACACTAAGCAGATTCGGATGGATGTAGGTTGCAGTAAGTACCGGGAGATGAAGAAGCTTGCACAGATTAGAGTGGCATGGAGAGCTGCATCAAACCAGTCTCAGGACTGAAGACCACAACAACAACAACATTCATATTGATACTGGCAATACATCGGTTCTGCATCTACATCTACATTGATACTCTTCAAATCACTGTCAGGTGCCTGGCAGGGGGTTCATCAGACCACCTTGACAGTTCTCAATTATTCCACTCTCGTATAGCGGCCGGGAAGAATGAACACATATATCCTTCCATACGAGTTCTGATTTCCCTTATTTTATCGTGGTGATCGTTCCTCCCTATGTTGGTCGGTGTTAGCAAAATATTTTCGCATTCCGAGCAGAAAGTTGGTGATTGGAATTTCGTGAGAAGATTCCGTAGCAACGAAAAACACCTTCCAGCCCAAATCCTGTATCATTTCGGTGACACTCTCTAACATGTTTCGCGATAGTACTAAACGTGCTGCCTTTATTTGAACTCCTTCAGTCCTATCCGGTAAGGATCCCACAACGCGCAACAGTATTCTGAAAGTGGACGGACAAGCATAGTGTAGGCAGTCTCCTTTGTAGGTCTGCTTCATTTCCTAAGTGTCCTGCCAAGATAACGCAGTGTTTGATTAGCCTTACCCACAGCATTTTCTATGTATTCCTTCAAATTTAAGTTTTTCTTACATTAAATACCCAGCTATTTAGTAGAATTTACGGCTGTTAGATCAGACTGATCTATTGTCTAACCGAAGTTTAACAAGTTCCTTGTAGCACTCATGTGGATAACCTCACACTTCTCGTTTTCCTAGGGATTCCAAGAGTTTCAAGAATGTATTAGTTTGAAGAATATGAATTTGACATAAAGTCATACAGCGCACAGGCAACCTTTATTACAATAACCAGTAGTTCTCCAGTGAGGCTGGCCGGATGGAAATGGTAAAACTCAAACGTCAGGCAAGGCTTGATTGTAATGCACACATGAGGCGTTTCGGAATTTATACATCTCAGATACACTGTACCAAGCTCTCTGTCACATTAGCAATAAAATCATTCCTTGCCTGATGTTTGACTTTTGCAATTGCGATCCAGTCAATCTGAATGCAGAACAACTGATTGTTTTAAGTGCAAGTTCGACATAGGATAATAAATGACAAAAGAACGCTACCGCACGACCACGAGTTGCGGACAAACATGCAGTGTAAATGGCCACATCTTTGGATTGCATTAAATTAGAAGCTTCACATTTTACACCACAAGGGACAACACACCACGGTATCTGACAAAAATTCAACTTGCTACGTTAATACGTTGATGAGAAAAAGTGTTTTAACAGTCGCAAAGATAGACCGAAAAACGAAAAGGATCCGTTTTTACCGATTGCGATACGGAACCCTAAATAAAAAATTTGAAAGTTTTTCACAAAATTAACTTTTACTATCATAGTAAGCAATGAATGCAAGAAGAAACTAAGCAAAACTGAACACTGAATTATTTTAAGGCGGTGGTTTCACTTTGGAATACAATTTGAAAATGTTTCAGAGAACTGTTGTTATGGTCTTCTGTCCAGAGACTGGTTCGATGCAGCTCGCCATGCTACTCTATCCTGTGAAAGCTTCTTCAATTACCAGTACCTACTGCAACCTACATCCTCTTGAATCTGCTTAGTGTATTCATCTCTTGGTCTCTCTATTCGATTTTTACCCTCCACGCTACCCTCCAATACTAAATTGGTGATCACTTGGTGCCTCATGACATGTCCTACAAACCTATCCCTTGTTCTAGACAAGTTGTGCTACAAATTTCTCTTCTCCCCACTTCTATTCAATACCTCTTCATTAGTTATGTAGTCTACCCATCTACGGCATTCTTCTGCAGCACCACATTTCGAAAGCTTCTATTCTCTTCTTGTCTAAACTATTTACCGTCCATGTTTCGCTTCTATACATAGCTACACTCCACACAAATACTTTAAGAAACGCCTTCCTGACATTTAAACTATACTCGATGTTAACAAATTTCTGTTATTCAGAAAAGCTTTCCTTGACATTGCCAGTCTACATTTTATATCCTCTCTTCTTCGACCATCATCATCAGTTATTTTGCTCCCCAAATAGCAAAATTCATTTACTACTCTAATTGTCTCATTTCCTCATCTAATTCCCCCAGCATCAACTGATTTAATTCGACTACATTCCATTACCCTCGTTTTGCTTTTGTTGATGGTCATCTTATATCCTCCTTTCAAGACACTTTTCATTCCTTTCAACTGTTCTTCCAGGTCTTTTGCTGTCTCTGACAGAATTACATTGTCATTCTGAAAACTAACCTTTATTTAATTAACCTTTACTATCACACTAAGAAACGAATACAAGAGCAAAATTGGCAGACGGAAAGCAGTCAGCAGTTTGAACGAGATGGTTTCACTCTAGAACCACTAGGACATACAGTTTTCAGCCTCCCATTATTTGAAGTGATATAGCTGAAAACGATTTTACATTCTACCTAGATACAATGCCATATCTCGAAACTTCCACAAAATCATATTGCTTAAAACAAATTATAACCCCGAATAACATGCAATGATGGTCTAAAATCTACCACATTTTGGATAAAAACTTTATATTGACCTAATGGTTTCATTTTAAAATCACTCGTAAAGACAGTAGTATAAACTCAGATTTGCGTTACAACAACTTTACGTGTACTTACTTCCACTGTCATTGATATCCTCAAAATAAAGCGAATTTCGTTGTCATGTCATTTAACAAAATGTAATCAAAGATCCTGCTTAATCAACGAAGAGAATTTTTTATGTATTTGTTTCTAGGCGATTTGATGAGACTGAGTGTTTTTTTTTTTTGTTTTATTATTTTTAGTGAGGAAGCAATCGTGAAACAGACTGAAGTTACCACACTTCGACTTTCATTTAGGCTGTCCACAAAACCACAAAGGAAATAAAAATCCAGTGGTTGCCTAACAAACACCATCTCTCCGTAAACTGAGTTTCACTGTTGACCAGGTAATGCTGAACGTGTACTAGAAGGAAGCATGTCGTTCAGCTATTTTTCGATATCTTCGTGAGCGATATACCACGCAAATATATATGGAAAGACATGGGAAGCTATAATTAACTTACTATGGTGGTAATGCAGCCCAATTTTCGAAACACACAAAGAATGGGTCTGCGGATCAAATTCCAATTTGCTGTGGGAGACGCGGGTTTCAAACAGCTGTCTTGAAAGTGCCTAGGAAACTAGTAGCATAGGACGGTGAATATTTCATTGTGCCGTTCCGTGATATTTCAACAGCCAAGCACTTTAAACTTCTATTTAAAATATGTCTGTTATGTGTGAAACTATGTAATTAGTTAAAAAAAGCACTTTCTTTTGTTAACTACATGCTACGCTTAAAGCAAATCACAGTAAGACCAGGAACCAAAGACCAGTGACAATATCTTTAGTTACATGACTGCAACTAAGATCTAACTATTTAGCAGAGGGTTCACAGAACATCTTCAGACCACTTCTCGACCATTCTCCTAATGTCCAGCACGTGGGGAAAATGAACACCATAATATTTTCGCTAGAGACCTAATTCCTTTTATTTTGTTAAGTTGCTCATTTCTCTCAATGTAGGTGCCATCCGGAGGAGAAAATTGGTATTTTAAATTTCATGAGAAGGTCTTGGCTCAAAGACAAACAACTTTTAATGATTTCCTTTCCAATTCCCATGTCATATCTTCTCAATGTCTCCAATATTTCGCAAATGGCCTGCCCTTCTTTACACGTTTTCGATACCCTCCGACAGTACTGTGGCATGGCTCCCTTAGACTGAAAAACACTCTAGAAGAGACCGGGCAAGAGTGAAGCAGGCAGTCTTTGATTCGTCTACGCCACTACGTTTCTGTATTGGCTCCAACTTAAGTTCTTCATAATTATAATCCATACGTATTTAGTTGAGTACCTACAATTTTGTATTATTTATCGTTTTTATCGGAATTTTACGGAAAGTTTTTGAGTACTTGTGTGGAGGACTAAAACCTCTTAATGTATAGGGTCTATTTCCACATTTAGCATTAATATAATTCCATTTGTAAATCATTATGCAGTTAGTTTTGTGTTAACTATGATTTCACAGGCATTAAACGGCTGCATAATCTAGAAACAATCTGACAGGAGCATTCTGATTATTTGTTCAAATGTTGATATAGATTAAGAACAGAGAAAGTTCTATTACAATTCATCGAGGAACCACAAATATCACTTTGGTATCATTAGGTGACTTACCATCTAATACTACTAACATGGCCTTTCAGAGAGTGAGTCAAGAATCCAGTAACAACTGAGACGGTACTCCATAAGCACATCATTGGAATGGAAGCAGTATGCAAGTAACGCTGTCACTTCCAGCGATAGAGAAATATAGATCCTGTCCACGCCAATCAGTACTTAATGGGAGTAAAGAGACGGATATGCTCCCAAGATCGGCATCCCTGTATCCGAGGTGGTATGTACGTCCAAAAATTCTGCTACATATCATTGTCATTGATATGGACCTAAGGAGGAGCTGGTTACTTCTGTGTTCTATACTGTTTGTTGTGTGACCTGTACAACACCAGTTGCTTTCAGTAAGGATGGTTTTAAAACATGATAAGTATATCATTATTATCTGTAATATTGTTTACGTAATATCTATAACATACTCCGCAAGACACATTATGGTGTGTAGCAGAGGGTACTTTTTGAAGCACTAACTGAGTCCTCCATCCCTGTTCTACTCGCGAATATCGCGTGGGAAGAATGATTTTGGTAAGCCTCTGTACTGGCTCTAATTTCTCGAATTTTCTCTTTGTGGTCATTACGCGAGACGTACATGGGAGGAAGTAACATGTCCGACTTTTCCGGGAAAGTGCTCCCTCTCCGTGATGGACAGTGACTCTCTTGTAACGTCTGTCAATGGACTTTGTTGAACAACTCCATAACACTCTTGATTCGCTAAACGATGCCGTGAAGAAACGTGCTGCTCTTCGTTGGGTTATTTCTATCGCTTCCATCAGTCCTACCTGGTGGGGATCCCAAATAAATGAACAACACTCAAAAATCGTTCGAACAACAGCCACTATGTCACTGAGTTACATTTTCTTAAGAGTCTTCCCATGAATACCAGTCTCGGATCGGATTTTCACACTGTTTGTTTTATGTGCTCATTCCACTTAAGGTCGCTCTGGATTACTTATTTTACGGTAGATACGTAGATACGTTTCCATCGGTTTTTCATCAATAGTGTTGCTGTAAAGCATTAAATCTGTTTTTTCTATGTGCATACAATAAGTTACATTTATTTATGTTCAGGGTCAGCTGCCAGAGCTGGAAGTCATTCTGCAAACCGTTCCTATCTTTTGACGTTGCGACTTTGTTACAGACAACCGCATCATCTTCGAACAGCCTTAAAGAGCATCGGAAACTACTAGAGCAGTTGTCTATATTGTAAATAGTAACGGTACTATCACATTTCCTTAGGGTACGCCGGAAAATTACCTATACCTCTGTTGATTTTGTTCCGTTAAGAGCGACGTGTTGAGTTCTGCGTGCAAGGAAGTCTTGAATCCAGACAAAAATCTGCTCCGATACTCGATAAGCTGGTATTTTTCACTAAACGGCATTGAGGGACGGTGTTAAAAGCCTACCTATAGCCAAGGAACACGGCATCAAACAGAGCGCCATTGTCTACGGCGCTATAGATCTGTAAAAAACCTTGCACGTCAGTGTGTTACACCTGTACATGCACATGAGCGCTTTATACTGAAACGGCAAACGGTCTCACAAACAGTTCCAAAAGAGATGTGAGACTGGCAGTGTTCCAAAAAGTTTAGGAGACTATCCTTGTAATTCTTTATAAGGTAACAATGAATTCTTCAAACATGCGTTTTCTTTAGCGCCAGTGAGCTTACAGAACAGGGCGGTGCTTCTCAGGATGTGTCTCTTCGACAAAGCGATTTTGTTTCTAAATGCGACCCACCAAATTAGAAAGAAGTCGTTTCTCACTTTCCAGTGTCTTAACATAAGTGGTGTGCAGTAAAATCCACTTAAAATACAAGGTCTGCAATCCATTCCACAAGTTCTAGTTTTCGTCCTTGTGCTTCTTTTTCCTTAATAAATTCTACAGTAGCTAGTTCGAAATCGATAAATCGTTCTGGTCATGCCCCTTGACTTCACAACCCACATTTCGGTAACACACATCACAAAAAGTTTTGCATCTCCTCCGTCACCGAGAGTTCAAGAACCTGTACAGAAAATTGAAAAGAGATCAACATAAACATCACTTCTGCCGTTTTTATTGCTTATGAAAACCACACATTGCATCTTGTACCACCATTCAGCGAAACTTTCAAAGGCTAATGAAAGTCTAGTGAGTGGTACGGTAATTCTGTCGGGGATGGCGCTCAATTTGGAACGCAAGAAAGCTTATACAGAAAACACCTGCAAAAACGAGACAAGGATAGTGAAATATAATCCAATTGAATGAGGTGGTACTGAAGGAAGTACACAAGAAAAGAAGACGCTGTATATAATAGATATACATCCCTATTTGGGCAGCAAAGCAACTGACTTTGACTGCAATATAGCAGATATAAAATGCATACCGGCAGTAATAATACAATAAAGAGAAATTTATAATCGCAAAATAGAAATTTATGTATTTAAAAGTAACATGATGACGTTATTTATCAGGAAAACAGCATTAGACTGAACCAAAACGTAAAATATTAACAGTTCAAGAAAAATGAGAATAGAAGAATGATAAAAATTTGAATAGTAGATGGTGTAACTAAAGAAGGTACTGAATCGAACATGGGGGAAAAATAAATTTGTGGTATAAATTTACTAAAATGAGAGACTGGTAAATAGGACCAACCTGAGGAATAGTTAGTTTGGTTGATAATTAAGTGGGCGTAGGGGGTGGTGCTGGAGGCAGACCAAGTAATAGAAAAGCTCAAGATGATCCAAGTTTTTTTCGTTCAGAAGTGATAAACAGGCTTGCAAGTAACAGAGCAGCTTGGAGAGCTAAATCAGAACAGTCTTGTAACAAACGACTACGGTAGAGATTATAGTTTTACATTTCGCAATGATTATTAAGTTTTCATGTTTCGAACCATAGGTGTGAATCTTCTTGTATTTCAGAACTATAGTGCAACGGAGAGTTAAGAGACGGACTGTCTTAAGTCCCCCCATCGTTTTTCTTATCTCTTTCGAATCTCTTCCGTGCTGTCTGGCTTGACCATATCGATCACTGATCTGTAAATCGACAATATCTGCTTCAAATGCTCATGTCTGCGATGAAATTATTAGTGAGAGAAAGTGATATAAGAAACTCAGAACCTGAGGGACTTATACTGCGTCAGATATGAAAGGGATATGTTTGAATCATCAGTGGCACTAGGTTAACTATAAACCTTATCTATTCGTCTTGTGAAAGCTACGAGAATAACTCATCCATTGTTTTTTTTACCTTGCATTGTTATCGATTATGATTAGAATAATTTGCGAATAAAATGTTCATGCTGTTTATTCCTTACCCTACATTCTTATTTATAATGAATACCTCTTCATTTAAGCCATTTCCTACTGCATTAGACTTTCCCCTTCGTTCGCCTGAGGAAAAATACGTTTCTTCTTTTCCATTTATACAGCATGCTATTTCTGAACTGAGTCATTTCATTCCTCTTTCCAGCTATAAATTACTTTATTCCCGCATTCGGATTACTGATATCCCTCACTCCTGTTCTCAGAATATTACAGTTTCGTTTGCTACTGAACTTTCTCTTGTGACCACTTGACCCTTGACAGCCCCCCCCCCCCCTGTCGATCGATATGAGGATTAATCCTAATTCTTTTACCAATGCGGTGGTCATCACGACATTACCAACAGCCCACAAGTTCTGCGAAAACATATCTCGTGTCTTTAAAGCAATGGTTTCCATTTCTTTCTTCATGGCATTTATTACAGACGAGTCTTCGCCTCAGGGTAAGTTTCCATTTCAAAGAACTTGAGCTTCTATCTGCTCCTCCGCCGAGTTTAACACGATCATCTTTGATTGAGGGTGATCCTTAAACGGACGGTCTTCAGCCGCAACTGCTTTCTAATTTAATTTCAGTCCTTAGCAGTTAATGGAAACGTACACGGTACCCAAGATCTTTTAATTATTACTCAATTACGTGATTTTCAGTATACTATTCCTAGAATATCCAGTGTGACCAGTGATTAGAGCTCGCTGACCATGTTGGAAAACACGTTCTCAACGCTCGCATAAACGACCTGTGAAAATAAGACTGCTTTCTGTTCACACGTTCCTGCGCAAGAAAATGTACGTAATCTGTGCAGTAGTAAGCGTTACAACGAAGACCAGTTGCCATGGGCACTTATAATGCTTCAGTTCTCACTTAACTTTGGTATCGAAATAATGAAATGGCCAATATACAGCGGAGCCACTGGTCAATCCACGGGTATGCTACCCGCACTACGCAGCGCTACGCTTAGTAGGAAAACCAAATTCAGAAGAAAGGAAATCACAGAAAACATTACACTACTCTCTCCAGATGCAATAAATTTGAACAGGTTTCTAGGCAACATCAATAATCCTCAGTTGCAAGAAGTATTACTGTCTTTTCCTGATTTTAGTGACCGGATATTCTTAAGTTTGTAAGACATTTTCATGAAATTAGGCCTTTAAACATTCACCTTCCTTAATCAATGCGAATACTGGAAGTAACATAATTGTTATGTACATAATGTATTACGACGACGAAAATCAGCTGTCAAAATAAATGGAATTTTTGAAATTGCAAGTGATGTATCTAGGGACAAATGTTCTATTGACATTTAATAGCCTTCCTGTCGTAAATCTTTTTCAGCACTGTATTTAATGGTGTATGTGTTACAATCTTAAACTACTACACGTTTCATTCAGTAAGTGAAATGAGATTAAGAAGTATTATCAAAAATCAGTTACAAGCTAAAAAAATTTTGCAGCAGAAGCTATTGCCAATTTCAAAAGCTTTCATTCTCAAGATAGGAAAGTTATGAAGTCATCAAAGAAACTCAGTTAATTTTCAAATATCACATGGTCCACTGCCAAGCAACTTCTTGTCTTTTAAAGTACAAGGTAGGGTGCGACCGAAAAAGTATGCATTAACTGCTCTGGCGATACACAAGTAGTTCTAAAAATACGTAGTATTTCACTGACCATAATGCTACGTACCTGAAGGATTAGCAGTATATTAGAAACCGTGTTGTCGTGTTAATTTTGTAGCAATTAAATATGTAGAATGTGAAACGCTTGCAGATGCTGCGTGAAACACAACCTTATGAGTAATAATAAGGGAAACTACAGAGAATGGCGGTCTCTAGTGCGCACTTCTTCATGTGATTCTAACATCAGTCGCTCCGCTGAAGTATCGATCATCAGACATCTCGTGTTACTAGGTGCATTATCTTCCTGGTGTGACACTCTCCCCTACTGTAATAATTTATGAATAGGTTAAATGAGTACCCAAACACATATCAGGTTTTCGGTGCTGAGTACTACAAGAGCAGGTGTACAGTACATCTGCTCTGCTGGCAACTTGTTACCTTTACGTTGCGGCAAACTGTGAGCATGTCCCACATTTCTGCTTTGTTAGGCAGATAAAACCAAGAAATCGCTTTATTTTAAAAATAACATTTTCTGACACGTTCGGGCGTAGCCTATATCAGAACATAGTATAGAATGAGCACTAATGTTGAGAATGTTGTTGTGTGACACAATACTATATGTATATTAAAGCATCTTATAAGAAGTTCTGCGATGGGGTAAGCCCGAAATGCATCAGCAAATATTATCTGAGCATTTTAGCTACATAATAAAGGAGTGCTAGAGAACGTGCTCAAACGTGCCACTTGTTTTTTATCGTTTGTGTGTACGGAGCTTTGTCTGATATAGTTAACAGCATGGTGTTACAAACCAGTAATTCTTAGTTTTCCGATTCATACATGTCTCCGAAATACTGTGCCAACTTGGAATGATTTTTATTTTTGTTTATGTTTTCTTTGTCTATTTTGGGAGTTCCTATACCAGTTATAACGGAAGAGAGCACTTAAGTGATGGATTGACTTGCATTAGAAAGTTTTAAGTCCACCGACAGCAGCATCCAGTAAAGAGGCACTCTCCAAGGACAACACACCCGGCCTCCGCAGAGATCTTGGACGGCTAATGTACACAGCAGACTGAAGTGGCGGTCAGACTGGACGTGTGGGGAGAAGCGAAGAGACTACCATAAAGAGAACCACGGAGAAGCGCAGGCAAAGGCAGGGCAGAGCAGATAAGTCGAGGACGGCCCTGGGTAACAGGACACTTTTATTAGGTAGGATGGAATAGGGAAAGGACGAATATGTGACGACCGAACAAAAGAGAATCGCACATAAAGCAAGGGAACACTTCAGGTACGTATTGCGAACGGAAATTGGAGATTTATTTGTCTGAGTATGGTTCAATATATCTACTTCGTTACTTGCAGCGTATTGCAATGCGGTATTTAGTAAAGTCACTCTTGCTGAATATACTTAATTAATGTTACATGTTTCATGACAGTAATGGTAAAAGACTTTTCCTATATAATAGCATAATTATCTGAGAAGACCATAGTGCAGACATTACAGATAGCAAATAAGAAAACTCTGTCAGGTTTCGGGATTGCAGTCGGATGACGTCGATATCTTTCCACGATGTTTCGGCCGACATCAGCTGTCAACTTTGGATGAATGTTTTGTGCTCATCTGACGATGCCAGAGTCTTCGTCAGTGGAGCTGTTTTGGCAAGTTGTCGACATCACACACTCACCTGTAGATGGCTGAATGGCTGTCAGCCGCTGATATCGTGGAAAGGTATCGACGTCATCTGGATGCAACCAAACCGTCACGAAATATTCGTTACACTGGGAAAGCTTCAGCAAGTAAAAAGTTTATGACGAGAACGTGAGTGTTATACCACTCACAACGGAAAAATTGGTCTTTTCTCATGACGTCTGTATTACTTACCTTACTTCTTTAGTAACTCGATATGCTACTCACGTTCACAACAGTGCTTTTGAAAATGTGTTTGAAGGGACGAATAATTCTAAGCAACTTAGAATATTCGGTTATATTTACAAAAAGTTTCCAGACTTTCATACACGATTCTATCACAAGGCAGTGGTATTTAATAGTCCACCGAGTAGTCAATTGATAATGAAGTAAAAAAAGAAAAAAAGGCAAATTGGCTATGAGTTTTGCAATAAAACTAAACTAAATAATATCAGAAACCATTAATAGCTTCATAAAACACTAAACAATTAACAGTCGATACGTTGAGATGATAGTTTCGAGCCACTTTATATTTACTGAAAGCAATAGTAACGTAATAAAACGCACGGTTCCACAGAAAGTTTCTAAAACTCATCGTGGATAAAGATAAATAGAAAATAACTTTTCGAGGGTACTTACGTTAACAGCATAACGCTAAATGATCAAAAATAAACGCAGTAAATAGTGTTGAAGCAGGAAGCTCACGGCTGTCCGTACTGACGCCATCATTGTGATCTGTTAAGCTTTAATTACAGTCAACTTCATACGTACCAGACAAAACTAAAGTCTTTAACAATATGTGATTTGGGGCTAAAAGATCTCGACATTATATATGTTTCTGTTAAAGGCTGTATACTCATACATCACTGAAAATGCGATTCGGCCACTATCAACGGAAATTTTTGCCGGCGAGAAGCAGATGCGTTAAGTCACTTCCCCAATGTGTGCGTACGCTTTTATAGGAATTCTAGTTCTCAAAAAAGCTGAATTACTTTTGAATTGGAGTTCTCCGAGTTTCTAAAGCCACTACATGCAACTACCGTCGCATGACGCTGTAAATTCTCGTACATCGGCTACAGCACTTTTGTCTCATGTACGCCAACGTTGGAGACTGTCTTAACAGAGCCATCTTTCACATGGCGTAAAAACAACAAAGAGAGAAACTGTCATGGAGAAAATATATAAAAAAAGGATTATTCAAAAGGATTACAAATGTATCAAATATTTAACACATGAAAAATGAAAAATATCTAAAGATACGCACGGACACGGGACAAATGTTAGACTGTAGAAGCATGCATGATTAGACGAAATGTAAATGCACCTACGGAAAAATTAGACACATTTAGAGAAATGAGAAATATCTTGAAACACAACATTGGTATGTCATCTCATTGGACACACTAATGTCAAAGTTGGTGTATTAAAGTCACGGTAGAGAGGATGGTGGTGGTGGTGGTTGTTGGGATGTTTAAGGGGGACTAAACAGCTAAGGTCATCAGTCCCCCACGGTAGAGAGGAGGAATAAGAAGTAAACATAAGTAGATGGCTGTGCAATTTTATTAAAATTGAGACATGGAAACCAGATTGTGACCCAAGCTAAGGATTACAAGATACTTGACATTTGACTAAGCATGATAATTCGAATCCACGGTAAAAGGTGCCGACGGCGAGGAGCGATTTGCCAAGAGGAGGACAAAGACATGCACAAAAAACGGAAGTCAGTGTGACAAGACTCTGGAAGTCTGATATTAGGCGCCCGTCAGCTATGACGTGGCAGAAACATCTAAGGCAATTCAGTAGATGAAGGGAGAAGTAGTCTATCAAGAACTTACGGACTGTCAGAGACAGGAGGTACGAGAAATTGTGCCATACATCTTTCTGGTAATGCCTCCTGTGGAGCCATTGAGTTAAATCACTACAATATAAGAAGCATTATTCCGCCGGTAGTCAACTATCTGACGCAACTACAGCCTGCAAAGGTTGGCAGTTTAGCAGCGGGAAATGGCAAGCCATTGTTCAGAGATAGGCCGGATGTGCAGCGCACGTAAGCCGCACCTCTATGTCACATTACATTTTTTTTTTCTCATGTATCGTTGACATTGTCTAATCAGTTACGTTCACGTACGCAGTGAACTTGGTTTGTTGATCGATGTTTACAACGTATATTTTGATTTGTGACCATCGATACAGACGTAGGCGATGTTAGATAAAGAGCAAAATTTACACTATGCAATACGTCACCATCCAAACTCATGTCGGTACATGAGATGATATCCTTTCTAGTTTTTTAATGCAACAGTTTTCTGATGATATCGTCGCTGATGAGTTCTTGGTCGGTTATTAATTGTCTACATGTTCTTAAGTATCATAGCGTTGTGTTCTTATTCCCCTTGTGACAAAGAGCAGAAAACAGACTTTGTTGGCTCAGGCTAAGCTTATCACATCACATGCACGTAACTATTTCGTTAGTGTCCGTAGTGCTGTGTTGGTTGGAAGTAGGTACAACCGCATGAGCTTCGTGAATTATGAGTAACACACTCGTAACTTTACAAATTTAATATGATGCTGCAAGTCGTAGTGTTGTTGTCTTAGAGAATCTAATTCTCAGATTTGATATGTTTGAGTACAGCTTACTGACAACTGCATCGCAGATAAGTGGTATTCAGTTTTACCAGTCGAGGAAGTGCTGATCGACTTTGAAGTCGTAGTTTCAACAGGTAAGTCTTGGTTGCAATT
This sequence comes from Schistocerca gregaria, assembly GCF_023897955.1. Classification (NCBI taxonomy): domain Eukaryota; kingdom Metazoa; phylum Arthropoda; class Insecta; order Orthoptera; family Acrididae; genus Schistocerca; species Schistocerca gregaria. The sequence goes on from NC_064926.1 coordinate 246,496,878, forward strand.
GGATTACTCACTCTGTTAGACATCTGATTCCTAGCAAAGACTGTTTGTTCCATGGTCAGTTATTGTTTAAGGCATTTGCTTTCTCTCTAAGTAAACTTTCTCGGCTTTGTTTCGATTATCTCTAAAAAGTCAAAAGAAAGTTAACTTCAAACATGAGAGGAAGTAGTGGAGATGTTCCACGCTGCATGAACATCGAGCATTGAAGGGAAGAAGGGAAGAGTATGCGGAACGGCTAAACAGCGGCAACAGGCAGGAGAAAAATTTAATAGGGAGTAAAATAGAAGTTAAGGAAGATGAGATGATAAACATGATACTGCATGTAGTAATTGACAGAACAGAAAGATCTAAGTGAAAACCAAACCACATGAGCAGGCGTCATTGCCTTAGAGTTCTTGGGAGAGAGAACCATGAGAAACCAATTCCCTTTAGTAGAATAAATCTGGCTAAACATTTGCTGCAGTACAGCAATGTAAGGCCAGTCTGATAGGTCTGTGAGCTCTGACAGCCAATGTTACAGATGCTACCTACAGGGTCATTTAACATCATGCTTCCAAGTATACTACACCAAAAGCAGAAACAAATGGTTTGCAAAACTAGTTCGAAATGCACTATATCACTTCTTTGGTTTACCTCAATTAGTATGGAAACAAAAATTTCACACACACCTTTCATGACATTGTCACGAAAACTTCTGAAGCCATATCATTACATCCATAGGTGTTTGATTGGGAGCGACAGTTCGTCGGAACTCAGTTCGAACTGACCGCATCACTGAAGACATTCTACTCTAGTCAATGAGGTTCCAGGCCAAAGACGTCTCTGGAGAAGCCCTGGACAGTGGTGGTATACTCACATGATCTTCACTCGCCATATGGCTCGACAGCTCGCCCCGCAGTTCCATTTCGTAGCATCACCCCTTTTGTTGTCATCTGCAACACCCTTGAGCACATCGGTATGTCGACAATATTCAACGTTCCATTTGGCTGCCTTCCATGGTAAGCCATCGTGGACTTTCATTTCGGCAAGATAATGTCCTCCCGCACAAGGAGAGAGTTTCTATTGCTTCCCCCTGTGCTTGTCCAACCCTCCCTTGGCCCGCAAGGGCACCGGATTTCTCCCCAGTTCAGAACGTTTGGAGCATTATGGGCAGTGCCCTCCAACCACTCGGATTTCTGACGTTCTAACGCACCAACTGGATAGAATTTGACACGATGTCCCCCAGGAACACATCCAACAACTCTGTCAATCAACGCCAATTCCATTCTTAAATTCCATACTGTACCTTCCACTCTAACTGTTTCCGATGAAGCGACCATTCATATCATTAAGAAAGCCTTCGGTTGAACACTGTGTATAAGGCACACTAGAGCACTTTACAGATTACTCTCATGCGGCGCTAGATACAGCCTTTCCGCAGTCCCGGGCGTCCAAGCGAGAGTACTTTCACCAGTTTTCCTGAACTACGATGTGTAGGAGTTGCGGAGCGGCACGTTTCTTTTTACCACCCTGCCATTGTCCAGCAATATTCATTTGTCTATCTAAAAGATGTAGTAGGAAATACTAGACCACTACTGTCTATTGCAGGTCGTAACACACATAGAATTGTCGGGTAAACGGGATGTGGCTATCTACTGAAATAAAAGTTTTAACTTGGCAATGTCAATTTTCAGCTGTATTTTTGCGATAAAGATCACAGTTAATGTTGCCAACTCCATACTAAGTGGCAACACAATATAAAGTTCACACGCACACCACAATCACACACGTAGCCAGCTTATGGTATTTACACCAGTTAACAAAGTTAATAGAGTTCACCGGATCGTTTAGTTATGAAAATGCTCGCTCAAATGTTATGCACTCTGCACTACACGTAATACCGGTTCGGTTTTAACTATCAGTCAAAAGCAATAATTTTGATATTCCGTCCGAAATTCCACACGACTTCCACTATAGCGTTCACTTAAATACACTTTGTACTACTTCGCGAACTATTAATTAGCATTTTTCCGAGATCTTACAGTACTTTCGTTGGAGCAGCTTTCAATCAGATGTTACTAGATCGAACCCTCGCCCCCACTCCCCTCGATCACACCAAACGCTTTGTTCCCAGCATAGATTTGCGCGAGCCTGCATTTTTCTGATTGGTTGATATCACAAAGAGAAAATCAGGTTGTAGTATTATCCTACGCTAACCCGCTCATTACTTCAGTGACCAATCATAGTAAAACATTTATTTCTATGGCAATCGCTAAATAAATAAATTTAGAAAAGTATCAAATATAAAATTACTACTTCTGAAATTACCTATCAATTTGTGCTCTACTCACTATTTGTTAGTACCATAAATTGATTGCACATTTAATTATAGTCAATTCCATGTATAGTTTAACTGGTACTTTGTGAATAAACAAAACCATTTTCATTGACTTCTGTTCTTCTTCACTCATACAACACACACACATACAGATATAAAAAATTGTAATTATGCAAATACATTAAGTATTAATCAAATATAATTATACAACATTGTTTTGAGTACGACTGCTAGCACTGTCCGTCAACTGCTGACCTCTTTCGCCTACTAGTACAACTACGTGCAGCTCTGTAACTCGGGTCCATGTCGGCTGGTGACATCTGTCCATGACTCATGCCTATAACGAAATCGTCCTAACAAGTGACAGGAGCGATGCGAAGGCACTACACCCCAGCGTGGATATCTGTAATATCGTAAGACTCTACTCTCTTGCGCCGCAGACCTTATTAAGCAACCTCCGGATTCGCAGAAGCAGCAATTCCATCTACACTGTTAATCAGTGCAGAACTCTGAATTCTCGCCCACTCGAAGGACGCTGCCTGTAAAGGCCTTGTTATACGGGGACGTCGCAGGTGCTACGACATGGAAGCAACAGTAAGGGGTAATGAGACTAGAAGCTGAAGTCGGGGGACAGCCAGGCGCCTCGTTGGCCTTTAATTAGGGGACAGGTGATGAAAGGTGGCGGAGGGAAAACAAGGGCGGAGGTGGAGTTAGGCCGGCCGCTTGCCCGGTGCGCTCCGGCGATCAGGTCAGCGGAGCGACCCTCCTCAGAGGCTCAGGTGTGGGGCCGCTGCTCCTGTCCATCTCCGTCTCTTTAATTAGAGCAAATTTTTTTTCTGGAACAGCGATTATATTCGGCCCTTATTAAAAAAAAGTAACGCTGGGGGAAGAAGCGAACAGCTCGTGTTAGAACAGGCGTTAATTTGGTAGCACTCGAATCAGCTTCCAAAATAATCTTGGACACTCTCCTACTTGACGTTTCTCTGAGATTCTTTTTTTATAGCAAATGCCAGGAATAGTGCAGCAACCAGTAATATATGACGAAGGAACAGTCTTCATTGCAGGGAAGCAATTACACTGAACACCCAAAGAAACTGGTACACCTGCCTAATATCGTTAGGGCCCCAGCGAGCACGCAGACGTGCCGCAACACAGCGTGACACGGACTAGACTCATGTCTGAAGGTGTTAATGTCTATAAAATTAACTAACGGCAGTAAACTTTAAAATATTATTTTATTTAATTCTGGAAGCAACCAGCCATCTTCAAGCCCCATACGCCTCTATCCAAATAAACGAACTTATATAGCTCCATAAATCACTGGATATCGTGAATTACAATCGTTATACAGTTGCTTCATAGGAATACTTCGTGACGTGCTGTAACGCCTTCTTATGAATCAATTGCATAACGATTGAAATACACGATTTCCAGTGATTTATGACGCTATAGCGCGAGTTAGTTTTTTTAAAAAAATTTATTTTCTTAAATATATATATATATATATATATATAGAAGCGAATAGGGCCTGAAGATGGCATAATGAAATGCCGAAACTAGTTGCTTTCAGAATAAAATATTATCTTAAAGTACACAGATGTTGATGAATTTTATCGACATTGGCAATTACTTACCAGCCGATGTCCCCTGACCATGATCGACGAAAAGATACTGAATGTCTCAATTAGTGCTGGAGGGAACTGACACCATGAATCCTGCAGGGCCGTCCAAGAGTAACAGTGGTTGGAGATTTCTTGTGAACAGCACGTTGAAAGATGTCCCAGATATGCAAAATAATGCTCATATTTGGGCGTTTGGTGGCTATCGGATGTGTTTAAACTCATATAATTGTTCCTGAAGCCACTGTGTAGCAATTCTGGACATGTGGAGTGTCGCATTGTCCTGCTGAAATGGCCCAAGTCCGAAGAAATGCATGAATGGATGCAGACGATCAGACAAGATGCTTAGGTACGAGTCACCTGTGAGAGCCTTCTCTGCAAGTATCAGAGGTCCCATATCACTCCAACTGCTCGTGTCCTACACCATTACAGAGCCGCTACCAGTTTGAACAGTCCCCTGCTGACATGCAGGGGCAATGGATTCACGATTCCATCCGCTCGATACAATTTGAGACGAGACTCGACTGACCAGGCAACATGTTTCCAGTCTTCAATAATCCAACGTCTCTGTTGACAGGCCCAGGCGAGGCAAAAAGGTCTGTGTCTGTAATCATCAAGAATAAACGAGAGGGCCTTCAGCTCCGAAAGCCCATATCGATAATGTTTCGTTGACTGTTTCGCTCTATGACACTTGTTATGGCCCGGCACTGATATCGGCAGCAAAATGCGAAACGGTTCCACTTCTGTCAAGCTGAAAGGTTCCCTTCAGTCGTCGTTGGTCCCGTTCTCGCAGGATCTTTTTCTGGCCACAGCGATGTCGGAGATTTGATGTTTTGCAGGATTTCTGATATTCACGGTACGCTCTTGAACGAACGAACGGGAAAATCCCCACATCATAGCTACCTCGGAGATGCTGTGTGCAATCGCTCGTGCTCCGGCTATAACACCACGCTGAAACTCCCTTACATCTTGATAACCTGCCATTGTAGCACCATTAAACGACCTAACAACTGCGCCACACTCTTGTTATCATATATAGGCGTTCACGACCACAGAGCTGTATTCTGCCAGTTTACATATCTCTGTATTTGAATAAATATGCCTATACCAGTTTCTCTGGCATTGCAGTGGATTATTTATCTAATAATGTCCCTTTTCTTCAAACTGGCTGTATATTATATTATGTTAGGTACATGGGATACCGAGCATTCAGAACGTCCCAGCAAATAAATGCCCTGGTCAAATATTGGGAAATGTTGATTGGTATCCTTGTTGAAGCATGTGAAGTAGTCCAGTGAGTGTAAAACAGGATCAGACCTACCAGATATTTTACGATGCAAAAATGTCGGAGGTGTAGGACACCGCTCTACGTTTCCGAATATTTGTCGAGGGCAGTTATTTGCTGGGAGTTTCTGTACGCTTGGTATCCCATGTACCTAACAACATCTAATATTGAGCTAATCTGAAGATGCATACATCAGGCGAAACGCGTCATTAGGAGAAAATAATAACTACCTCGCTGTAACGAAGACTGTTTCTTTGTTCACTTCTACAGTAAGTCATAGTATACCGAAGTACATTAAATGATGAGTGTTAAATGGCCAGTGGCAGACAAATTCTAAAAGTGTCACACAATCAGCCTATCAGCTCATACAAACTGCTGACAAAAGTAATATACAGAAGAGTGGTAAAGAAATTGACGGTGTATTAAATAACGATCAGTTTAGATTTAGGAAAGGTAGATGCACCAGAGTGGCGGTTTTATTGTTGCTCTTGCCTAAGAAGAATTAAGACAGCTTCATTGGATTTGTCGTCTGGATGACACAAGCCAAAAATGAAAAATTTACAAACGAGGGGTATAAGCTATAGGGAAAGGTGGACAGTATACAGGATGTGCAGAAACCAAGAGTGGGCAATAAGAGACGAAGACTAAAAATAACGTTTTCTGATAAAAAGAGAATATAACGAAGGGAGGCAATCTTTTTTCTCTACTGTTTACTCTCTAGCTCTAGGAAGCTAAGCCGGAAGAAAGGTTCATGACTGGATTGAGATTCAGTATGAAAATATATCAATAAGATATTTTCTCCCTCAGTGGAGGTGTAAGCGAATTACATGACCCACTGAATGGAAGGAACAATATAATAAGTTCAGAGTATGGCCTTCGAGTAAAGCAAAGAAATATGAAATTAATGAGGAGCAGCATAAATGAGATTAGACATAAACGTGTCAAAGTAGACGAAGTGAAGGAACGCCGCAGCCTAGGAATCAAAATAACACATGACTTCTCTGCTAGTTGAGCTGGCCCAGTCGTTCGTTGCATTCGTTACTCTTACAACATTTTCACTGCTATTCTCCATGAACCGTTTCTAAGGCTTGCACGGCCTCTGTCTCCCTAATATGCACCACCTAATTCGGAGTTTTTAGTCTTCCACATTACGACACTAAAGGGCGTTCAGAATGGCCAATACACTAACAAGGGTGTTCTGGTCTTTTCGGACGCGAGAGGTAGTGGAATAAGTGATACTGTTTTGTATATTATAAAACTCATCATTTAAAAAAATAAATTGCAGAAATTAGATGTAATAATTTCTTTTGCACGTTATTCCAAGTTGAAATATGTCTGTCGACATTGAATTGGCACTGAAACATCTCCAAAGAATGTAAATTCGTGACTGTGGAGCATCAGAAAATTCTTCCTACCCTATGCACAGCTAGCACCGAAGTGGGGCTTTAATGTTCGACGTCTACAACCACGAGAAACATATGCTGCTGAAAAAAAACATGTGTTTTAGCGTATTCCGAGACTACGCTTTTTAGAGATATGAAGGCCAACAAATGAAATATTAATACAAATTTAACGCCGCAAAGAATAACATTTGTTATCATGTGTCACAGAAATTGCTCAGTATTTACAGACTTGCTGATTTGTAAGCCATTCCAATCAGCATAGGTGATGTGTGACAGTGTTGTTATACGCTGTTTAATTTCCTCCTTGTTATACAGGGAGCATGTTAATAAAACCGACAAACTGCAAACCGATTCCTGACTGGAAACAGAGGAAAAAAGGTCCTATGAACACGTGTCTGGAAATGCATCGTCGCCAAACCAGATGGTGCTGACGAATGACAGATCCTCTGTCAACGTTCCGTGTGTTCCATGTGTTTTGCAGGCTGTTTGATTGACGTAGCGTACTGTAAGCAGCACACTGGTCTGGTATTCATGTCGGTAACAAGCCTAGGTGGTGTTTGTGTTTATCGAAGCAGATGTCGAGAGGTACCACGATTATACCATAACCAGTACACACACTGACACCAACCTCATCAGACAACATTTCAAGCCGTTTTTGCGACTGTTTGTGATCGTCAGTGCTTTCAGACAGATGAACGTGCAGGGATGAGGCGGAGTGTGCTTACCAGATCTAGTGGACCGGTTTCTACAGGATATTGAGACGAACCCTAGTACATGCAGAAGGCAAGTAGGCCCACCAATATGGTGTAAGCCAGAGTAAGATTATGTGTATCCCCTCATACTGTCCCTCTTAACTGTAATCGCATGGATGCTACTTTGGACGTCTGTTGTGATGTGCATTCGATGCAGCTATGTACTTGTTCCGGGGCGATCTGTTGTCGTTGTAAGCACTCAGTCCGTTTCTCGACACATATTCATAGAACTTTTTTCCTCTGTTTCCAGCCAGAAATCCGTCGGTGCAGTTTCTCTACCTTATTAATACCAAATTCAAATTAGGTATGTGAAACAGAAATCCTGGTGAGCCGTGGTGAAATTCGCTGTTATGAAGCCGCGCCGAAAGTGCGAAGTATGAAGCGGTCGCCCTCCGTTTCTGGCGGTCGCGCCGCTGTGGCAATCGCAGCTTTGGTGTCTCCCTCTGGTGGGAAAGGGGAAAGGTTGCCTGTTCACGTGCATTTAAGGGGCGCTATGAGTTCGCCAGAGTGCGTCTGTCAGCCTCAGCGAGTGTAGCAGGTGGGTCAGTCCGAGTGAGGCTAGGTCAGTCTCACGTCACCAGTTCCTGGTCTGGCTCTCATTGGCTTTTGTGCGGTAGTTAGCATCTGCCTGTCGTCCGGAGTTCTAGTATGTGCTAGGCCGCCAGTCTGCTAGAGTTGGCTCAGGCATTGGCTGTTGGATCGATTGGTTGGTCGGTCGCGCACTGGATCACTACTTCTCCGCCTGGAAAGTCGGCGCATGTGAGGTCGCCACGTAAGTCCAGTGGCCGCGCCGTATAGCGAGAGGTAGTGGCTTCGCGGCCGACACGAGAGCAACAGGGGACAGCTCACGACATCGGTCTGGCCAGGGCGATCTGCGACTCCGTGAGACGGGGGATCGGCGCGCCTTCCTGCGTTCGTTGAAGCGGCTGGCAGCGGACGGTTCGGGAGAGCGATTTGGGGGTGCTGCGCCAGGTCTTCGCCAGAAATCGCACTTATTAGAAGCTCAGTGATTAGTTTTGTTGTTTCAGTTACTTGTTAAATTCTACTTGAGTTGTTAGTCAGTCTCTCGTCCCCAGCTTGCTCGTTTGTCTCTCGTCCGCATTTGTTAGGGAGTTAGTGTCTGTCTGTCTGTCTGTCGGTCTGCCGTACGTTAATAGCTGCCTCTGTCATGATTGTCGGATTTGGTGTTAACGAATTTATAGAATTAAGGTAAGGGACGAATTCCTGATATATGTTTTTTATTTGCTTATCATCTTGTGAGGCGGTATATGTCAGTAATGTAGAGCCCGCTGTACACTTTATGTAAGTCTGAATTTCATGGGTTTTATTAAAATAATCATTTTAATAAGGTTTCCACCTTTCCACCGTAAGAGTCCTTTTAAAAAAAATTGCACTTTTGGTGGAAAATAAGTTCTTACTGTGAGTGTTTGTACCATTTCCATCCTTCTTATGGGGTGCATAGTTAATGTGTTGGTGTGAGGTGTTAAAATTTTTAGTTTAAAGTAATCTGGTGTGGTTCAGATTTGCACCAGTGTAGTTTTTCAGAGGTCGTTGTGAGTGGTCGTGTCTACGGCCGTGTTGAAAGGGAGCGGAAGCTTCCCAGCCTGAAGACTCCTACTGAAAATATATACACTCCTGGAAATGGAAAAAAGAACACATTGACACCGGTGTGTCAGACCCACCATACTTTCTCCGGACACTGCGAGAGGGCTGTACAAGCAATGATCACACGCACGGCACAGCGGACACACCAGGAACCGCGGTGTTGGCCGTCGAATGGCGCTAGCTGGGCAGCATTTGTGCGCCGCCGCCGTCAGTGTCAGCCAGTTTGCCGTGGCATACGGAGCTCCATCGCAGTCTTTAACACTGGTAGCATGCCGCGACAGCGTGGACGTGAACCGTATGTGCAGCGGACGGACTTTGAGCGAGGGCGTATAGTGGGCATGCGGGAGGCCGGGTGGACGTACCGCCGAATTGCTCAACACGTGGGGCATGAGGTCTCCACAGTACATCGATGTTGTCGCCAGTGGTCGGCGGAAGGTGCACGTGCCCGTCGACCTGGGACCGGACCGCAGCGACGCACGGATGCACGCCAAGACCATAGTATCCAACGCAGTGCCGTAGGGGACCGCACCGCCACTTCCCAGCAAATTAGGGACACTGTTGCTCCTGGGGTATCGGCGAGGACCATTCGCAACCGTCTCCATGAAGCTGGGCTACGGTCCCGCACATCGTTAGGCCGTCTTCCGCTCACGCCCCAACATCGTGCAGCCCGCCTTCAATGGTGTCGCGACAGGCGTGAATGGAGGGACGAATGGAGACGTGTCGTCTTCAGCGATGAGAGTCGCTTCTGCCTTGGTGCCAATGATGGTCGTATGCGTGTTTGGCGCCGTGCAGGAGAGCGCCACAATCAGGACTGCATACGACCGAGGCACACAGGGCCAACACCCGGCATCATGGTGTGGGGAGCGATCTCCTACACTGGCCGTACACCTCTGGCGATCGTCGAGGGGACACTGAATAGTGCACGGTACATCCAAACCGTCATCGAACCCATCGTTCTACCATTCCTAGACCGGCAAGGGAACTTGCTGTTCCAACAGGACAATGCACGTCCGCATGTATCCCGTGCCACCCAACGTGCTCTAGAAGGTGTAAGTCAACTACCCTGGCCAGCAAGATCTCCGGATCTGTCCCCCATTGAGCATGTTTGGGACTGGATGAAGCGTCGTCTCACGCGGTCTGCACGTCCAGCACGAACGCTGGTCCAACTGAGGCGCCAGGTGGAAATGGCATGGCAAGCCGTTCCACAGGACTACATCCAGCATCTCTACGATCGTCTCCATGGGAGAATAGCAGCCTGCATTGCTGCGAAAGGTGGTTGAAATTTACTTTGTTTCCATCACTTACTCCTTGGCAACTACTTACACGCTCACATAGTGTGTTAATGTTCTTGATGAATCGCTAGTAAATAAAGTAAATTCTGTAAGAAAAGATTTTGAAAGTAAATTTTCACAGTTCTCCTGGGGTAGTCAACATACAACCGTAACATTCACTGACGCAGTAGTAACGTAAAGTGACTGAATTAATGAGGAACATGGAATAAAAGTAGGAGCCCAGAACTGTACTGAGGCCATAGTCACACAATGCGTGACTATCGCGTCAGGTCCCTCATGCCCGAACCAGCCACAGTCTGCCCGCCGGACAACGTTGACACTACACTACAGACGAGCCAGACTCTTTCGGGCTGCTGCGCCCCTGTGCAAATGACCTGGGAGTGAAACGGTTTACAGGAAGCTTTGACAGTTTCACTGACGGCCGCATTAGCACTGCCGGACCCTGGTCACCGGCCTCGGCTCCAGAAGTAGGCCGGTGACACAAAAAAATTGGGTCTTCCACAACCTAAGTTCTGTGCCGCAGCACTGAAACGCCGAGGTCCATCCCGTCGTGATCGGCACAGCTCGGCCTTGCTGTGAAGCAGATCCCAGACCAGTCTTTACCGTACTGGTGACACTGCTGAGCTTACCGAGCCGTGAAGCAGCGTCCACCAACGCCGACGCCGACGCCGACGCCTGAGACCAGAGCCGCTAGAACCTGCTGCCATTTCCATGGTCCAGGCCGAGCCAAGGGATCCGGACAGACCAGCAACGGCTGCTGCGCGCCTGTCCTCTCCAGCCAGCAGTGAAGAGTTTATAATCCGGGTTGTGCTGCAAGAGTCGCCTGCCTAGCTGCGGCTGCCACCTTCATCATCGCTAACTGCCGTCTGCCATTTTTCCGCTGCAGACACAGCGCTCTACGTTCATCTATATTGCTACTACAGTGTTGTTGCAACAGACAGGCTACTTACATCGTCGAGGGCTCGAACTACTTCCATCACAGAAATGATAACCCAATCCTCCCACAATAGCAACCAGCAACCCGTAACATCAACGAGTGCGACTCATACATAGCAGAAGACTTAAATACACATACCGTTAAGAAACATAATCGAAATATTCTTTGATATATAGGTACGTATGTTACAATAATCGTTTTACATATTCCTCACGTTGCGCCTGAATTGGGGCGAAGTGCATTGTAATAAACTCAGAAGAAAATCTTCAAAAAGCGAGGGTTGCTAGTGAGGTATTTATTTCAATCCAACTCAATACGTTACTAGCCATCTTTGCTTTATGAAGTCTGACTTGGGTAGTGAGTTTAGAAACTTTAAGTGTAGTGGTGCTGTGGTTTAATGGTTAGTATTTCTGCCTCAGAAGCAGGAAGATCCGGGTTCGATTCGCAGCCATGACGTAAACTTCAGTTCATTTGTTTGGCTTCCATCATTATCGTAGATAAACATTATACTTATTTTTCTTGAGAAAAACTTAATTATAAGATCTATGAGATCACATATTACGTCCAATGCTGGCGTGATATTCCTGTGTTGGAGAGCCCTGGCCATATTGACAATGTAGGGGGAAAATAAACTGAATGTACTAACTGAAATTTGTGTTGGGGAGAGCATTGGAGTACATGCAGCAGTTGTGACGATACTGCTGTCGTGGTGCAATGGTTATCATTTATGCCCAGTAAGCAAGAAGACCTGCTTTTGAATCCCGGCCGTGGCACTAACTTTAATTCATTTCTTCAACTTCAGTCATTATTGTAGATTTTGAGTCTGAGTTCAACAATTGTTTTATACGAGATCGAGGTGAAAAGTAGTGACACTGAATCAATTATTGGAAAAGTGAGCAACATATTTCTCCCAACGGGAGACCGGTTTGTTGATACCGCCACTGTGGAATGTTTGGCTTTGTTGACGGAGCCACAACTTCACCTCTTCTTGCACCACTTCATCACAATCAAAGTAAAGTTGTCACCTGTGATGTTTTAAGTTTTGTAAACACATCACAGTCGGTTGGAGCCCAGTCGGTACTATGTGGAGGGTAATCGATGACATTCATACAAAGACATCGGATCGTTGCAGGTGTCGTGTGTGGTTGGGCATTGTGCTTTCGGTTTTCTGAAGATCTGGCAGCACCTTGCAGAGTCTATGATGGAGCCTGTAGGTGTGCATTGCAAACGCACGACACATTGGGTATCTTAGAAAACTGTGTGCATGCTTGACAACTGATGGCATAGTCTTTGTACAGTTTTTGCGACAGTGATCCTTTGTGATGGAACTCCATCGATGCTGGCCTGCTACGGGGGCGAAATTGTGAACCCAGCTTTCGTCACCTGCATCGATTTTCACTCTCAAAACGCAAAAGAAATCGTTGACAGATGTTCAGTCTCCTCTGTTGCCTGTTGGGAGTGAGTAATCGACGCTCTCAACCTAAACACAATTTTCTGTGGCGCATTTCAGCAATGACGGCCTGTGCACGCTCCCGTAACGTGCCACACATAGCTGAAGCTGTGTCTGTCGTATCTGACGAGTTTCACTAATCATTAACCTGATTTCAATGACTTTCCTCGGTTGCCGTATTCGGTCGTTCACTCCAAGCTCTGTCACCCAAGATGCGGTTAGCACCACTGTTTCCTTCATTACGAGCACGAACCACTTTACATTAGCATGTCTATACAGTCCTCACCTTACAGAGATTCCATTCTTCTATGAACTTCAATGGCAGGCAAGCTTTTTATTGTCAGATGCTCGATTACGGCACACTTTCTCAGCCGCCGACATAATACGTTACACATCGCCATGTTACACGCGGCAGTTCGGAGCCCTCTAGCGGCAGAGGCTTGCAACTTACGTCAGCGAAGCAGGGAAGTAGATCGACTTTCAGCACGCTCTCGCACGCGTCTGCTGACAAAGATTTGTAACCACTGTGCACCACGAGAGTGATTACCACCTGGCGTCACAGTAAGGAAAGTGAAGCAAATTAAGAGAGAGAAAATTGCTGTAACCTAAGGAATGAATAAATGTGTACTGCGTAGCATCCCTCTTGTCATTTTATGTCACACAAAAGAGAAACTTCTTAACCAATAGGCAATGAAAAGTGCAAATTTTCTGTAAATTCTTATTCTTCCGGTCACAAATAATTCCACCCAGTATTAATTGTGAGGTCTTAAAATACGGGGCTAGTATGTCAAACCGGCCAACTGGGAGAGGGAGAGGCACCCTAAGACATTTTAATTTCCACTGTCTTGAATATAGGAGGTTTGATGGCTTCCATTACAAAATATACACGTCTGAATTCCACAGAACAAAATAGAGCGACGTGAGTTAGAAGAGTGCAGTGTGAAGAGGAATGGCACCGCACTTTGAGACACGTAAGACCAAATTCCTCGAGAGAGGAAAGATTGCTCTACAAAATTAACATATGTTTGAAGAATCGATTCTTTTTAGAGTTTTGTCGCCCTATCTGAAAAGCTCGAAGTGGAAGGAGGGAGGGCGCTACAGTATTGTTTTTGTCCCGGTTCGGAAATATCGTAGATCCAGGGCTGTATGTGACTGGTGCTCTAAACACTCCCCCACGCTTTCTCAACCTGCCTGTGAAATAAGTTGACTTTAACCACGTCGAAAATCTGCAAGACTTGTTGAACAGCGGGAAAACCGTCGGCACTTGTATACATGTAGTTTGGAGGAAATGTTCGATCAGATGCTCAGCGGGTGATTCAACCTGGAGGCGACGTGCCTGCACAAGTCTTGACTTACTTTACAAACGAATGTAAGTGACCATCAAGTCCAGGGTGGAATTACAGATTAGTAAATGAGGATGTAATGGTTTCTCTATGGGTGACACATTTTTTTCTCCTGTGACCTTATGTAAACAATTGGTTGTAGTTTTGTTGACATTAAATTTTCTTGTCTATTGTTATTTGTTCTAATAATACTTTCGTATTATAGGGGAGAGTGAACACTGTTCAGACTTCGGCGTGTAGGCAGCCCTGTAATACAAGTTAAATAAGTATTCCATATTCCGTTTTGAAATAATCGAATTCACTTTGTAGGTGCTGCAGTCTTTTTATGAAGGTGTCAAAAAATGGTTCAAATGGCTCTGAGCACCAAGGGACATATCATCTGAGGTCATCAGGCCCCTACAACTTAGAACTACTTAAACCTAACTCACCTAAGGACGTTACACACATCCATGCCCGAGGCGGGATTGGAACCTGCGACTGAAGCGCCTAGAACCGCTCAGCCACACGGGCAGACTCTGAAAGTGTTACTCTTGAAACTTAAACTTTCTAAATGTGGAAACATCTTCCAGGACTCAATATTATTATGTAATTGCAAATAAATAATCGATTGAAATTTAAAAGCGTAGCAGTCGGCAAACCCTTTCCCGTACTTTACTTAACAGTCGAGGAAGAGTGTTTAACTTCCCGTCGACAACGAGGTCATTAGAGAAGGAGAAGAAACTGTGATCGTTGAAGAGATGGGGAAGTAAATCGGCATGCTCTTTCAAATGGAACCATCGCGGCATTTCCCTGAGATGATGTAGGGAACTGTAATGAGAAAGTGATATCAAACTAAGCAGAAATATTATCAGAAAACGATTACAGGTATACGGTGTTCTTAAATAGAAGCTATTGCGCATTAACACAAATTTCGGTTTTAGAGGCGAATAAAATAGTTGTGTCATTAGACATTAAAGAAACTCCGTTCATTTGCAAATATTACATGTTCCATGATCAATGACCTTCCGATTCAAGGTACATTCACGGTCCACGATCGATGAAGTGTAGTTAGCTGCCCTAGTGTTATAAACTGCAAATGTTCGCCCTCGGTAGCTGAGTGCCGTCGGCATGGTAGCTAAGCGTGTTCGGTCAGAGGGCTGCGTGATCTCTGTAATAAGGAAAAGACACCAACGATCAACTTGTACGGAGGTCTTGTGACGTCCGCCCAGACCTAACGGTACGAACTATAACGAACAAAACGAAAAAAAGTGATCAGCGTGACAGAATGTCAATCCTAAAGACCCGGGTTCGATTCCCAACTGGGTGGGAGATTTTCTCCCATAAGGAACTGGTTGTTGTGTTGTCCTAATCATCATCATTTCATCCCCATGGAAGCGCAAGTCGCCGCAGTGGCGTGAAATAGAAGGACTTGCACCTGGTGAAGAGTCTACCCGACAGGAAGCCCTAGTCACACAAGACATACATTTTACTGTAAACAGCTG
Organism: Schistocerca gregaria; assembly: GCF_023897955.1. Lineage (NCBI taxonomy): Eukaryota > Metazoa > Arthropoda > Insecta > Orthoptera > Acrididae > Schistocerca > Schistocerca gregaria. Next base: position 246,512,359 of record NC_064926.1, read on the forward strand.
TGAAAATATATGGCATTTTACTCAACATAAAATTCTGTACCTGAATATATAAGATGTATTCCAAATAGCTTTAATGTGTTGTACAGCAGTCAAATGAAAATAAAGTGAACCACATACAAGTGCTGCACAAAACTTAATGTCAACTCTCATATCAACAAAAACTGCAAAAAATGACGGAAACAGTCTCTAGTGTGCTTTCTTTCGTGTGATTCTAAAATAACCCATTGGACTTAAGCATTATTAAAAAAATTCTCCTCTACGGAAAACTTAAGGTTTAATTTCTTCTTAGTGCACGATTTTCCTTCTTCCCAGACTTTGCCCTTTGAGGGTGTCATTGTATTACTTCCTCATTCCACCTCCTTTCTTTCCAGAAGTCCAACCTTTTGGATTGTATGTTTAAGACGGCCTTTCTACTTCCCATATTCTTGTAATTTTGGTCAATTATCTCAGTGAACCGTGTGAGTTTGGATTTCTTGGGTTTCTTAGCTATAGGTTCTTCTTTCTCAGTCTGTTATTGTTTCAGTATACGTGTCCATGAAACAGTAGGCTTGTTTGGTCATTATATCAGTTAACATTTCCGTTTCCAAGCAGAGGTTTCTACTTCGTGTTATATTTTATTCAGAGCTTGTTGTGTACATAGTTCTGCGTAGTCAGCGCATACACAACTTTCCTACTAGAGAGCACCCCGCTAAGCACAACAGCGCAGGCGCAGCACTCATCTGTCTCTGCACTACGAGATGGCGCTGCCTTAGAGACAGACCAAATTCTGCTTCCGCCTATCCGCATATTAATATGTAACACAGCCAATGAGATTGCTGCTAACATAGAACCTTTTTTCCTTGCGGATCACACTCGCACAGTGATACCTGAATGCGAGAGGTATTATAACGTTTGTACAGACTTCCGATCAGTCAGTCTCCACCAGTCTGTACCAGTCTGCATTAGTCTGCACCAGTCTGTACCAGTCTGCATTAGTCTTTACCAGTCTACAGTCAAGTTTCAGTCTGCACCTAAGAAGATTGTCATATTCCTGTACATAGCCATTGACACTTTGTCAAGTATCAGAGATAAGTGAGAATTAGATTAACGTACCAAGCACAAAGGAACTTCAGATTGTCAATTGTAAATAGCATGTAGAATCAAGTTACATAATGTTTATGCTTCTTATTATTTTAATAGATGTGTGAAAATTTATCAAGTTCTGTTTAAAGTTTGTAACCGTCAATCTGCTACTCTAAGTGTACAAGTGGCATTTCTATCGTCTGACCTAACGGAAGAAGATAAAAACGCCCCGATAAGACCATGGGACATATTGCTCACAGTTGCCTACTTCGTTAGAGCAACAAGTCAAATAATCTGATGGTGTATGTACCGAAGGTCTTACACTACACACACCACAGAGCTCCTACTACTTTTACATCCTACTCTTATCCTCGTAAATCTTACAACTTTTTCCAGTTTTTCAACATTCTAAAATCGTATTAGTACAAGAGCTGCTGATGTAGACAATGTTTTGGGCCTTATCACTGTCTAATTGTGCCTTAGTTTCAGTAGTTTGAGTACCAGAATAAACGGATTTTGTTGGAAGTGTTTTTGCCTTATGAAATGCCCTTTCATACTATGCACTCAATTTTTGGTTGTTATATTTCTGTCGTATTGCTCCATATCCATTCTCCAAGGCATTTCAAATAATTTGCTTTACGTATTGCGCTGTTAAGAACTATAAGTTTTACGAGGAGCCCCAGTATTAGCTCTCATAACCTCTGTTGATCATAATGATATTTTCAGCGACATTTTGGGTGCCTGTTTCCAGGAGTTCTGCCATTCGTTCTTTGTCACTGTTCATTGGGTATCGTCATATCTTCCGTGAAGCTGTACAGTCTATATTTATTTTATTGGTATTCCATCCACATTCAACAGCCTTAGGAATGACGAATTTCCTCCATTATCTCACTAACTCCGCTAACGCTCACTTGGAAAGTAGAAGTGTGTATTGTAAATCTAGATTAGATTGGATTTTCAATGGCTGTAATGTGTTTTTATCCACTGACCCCTAATAAAAGCTGCTGGCCACCTGCCACCCAGCTGTACTTGAATAACGTGTCTATCGTTTTGGAATTGGAAAGTATATGCAGGATGTATCATAATTTACAGTGGGAAACTTGCACAGGTGAACAGGAAAGATAGCAGACGCAAAATATATATAATGACAGGTTTTTTTAAAAACTAGTTCCCATTGTTTTCAGTACGAAATATCGTGCTGAGTAGAGCAAATGTATTTGAAATCACATCTATTACATTACATTCTCATCTAATAGGGCTCAAATTTCGTCCATTATCTACTTTACCGGTAAATACGACACCGTATCAGCTTCTTACGTGTTACAATTCACTGCTGGCTCGTCCCTGCTAATATCTTTCACACACCACAGAATCATCTCATAATTCTCTAAAATACTGTACAATTCCTTTCTTCAGGTTTTTAACATATAAACGGAGCGCTGTATACTTCTCTTGCTTTATACTTCTCTTCGAAGACCACCCGAGACATAAACACCCAGGGGATTTAGGTCAAGCCATCCAAGAAATAGGATCTCTTCGACTGACATCAGCATCAATCATTCCGTTGAAGAATCACACATGTAGCACATTCTCCTAGCGTGGGCCATGGATGAAATTTGAGTCTAATTAGATTAAGACTGACTGAAAATCGTAACGTCAAAAATATTTTTATAGAAGTCACTTATTTCACCTACCGGCCGATTTTGAACCGGTATTTATTGGAATAGCTTCTCTTTTGCTATTGCATACTTTCACCCACGTAAGCTGTCTTTAGTGACGATGATCGTATTGGCCGAAGGAAGCTTCGTCTCTTACCATTCCGCTGATGAAACTGCTTTGATCTCTGTGAAAAACTTATTTGGTTTCTTTGTATGTCTTGTACTGTATTTTGTATTTTGGTGATTTTTTTTTTTGTAGTTGCATATTTGTAGCTCATCAAAAAAGCAATTTCAGGTTATTACTGGGCGTAGTTGTTGCGTAGTTCACATACGTTCTTCTAGTTCTCGTTCGCAGTTATTAGTTGGTTACTCGATTGACATCATATTGTTAACGCAGATGTATGAAGTGTCTCAGTGAAGTTTAAACTACCATTTCAATAAACTGAGCTATTTAAGAAACTTTCCAAAAGCATTTTTAATAAGTCTGAAACACTTTGGCAGAAGCCTGAATACATACTACTATAGCTGACTAAAACAAGCAAACCTAATACACTCATCTCGTTTTTTCTCATGAATCAATAATAAGTGTTCAACGCACTTTGCAAGTAATTAATACAGTTCACCAGTACCCAGTGACACCACAATTGAACTCTCCCACCAAATACCAGGATGCCATGCCACTCCAGTCTGATTCACTTAAACAAAACCTGTTTCAGTATTGCGTGAATGTAGCTAAATGGTCAGCTTGCACCTAGCTTTTCACACTCACGTACTTTCACTTACACTCACAAAATAGCTTACACACACACACACACACACACACACACTGTGTAAACACTGCTTCTTGTCAGAGATTACTGCTGCGCTTGCAATACCTCTATTGTGGTCTTAGTTATAGACATCATTAGTTCGCTTCATTGTGTCGCTTTCTATGTGGCTGTGTTTCCGGGAATTTGTTGACAAAACGCTACTGTTGTATGAAGTACCCCGAGCGCATGGACCTGTAAGTAGATACTCATTTCATATCTAGTTGTAAACGTGCATGTTTAATTACTCCAGACCAGCAGTTTGAAAAAAAAATGGTTTGTTACTTTTTCAGGTAGATGCCACCATTAGAAACACCCAAAACTTTTCAGGAGCTTTCAGATATGTCAGTGGGGTCAGATCATGAACTGTGCAGCAGTGTCAGTGGCGAATCGGACGAGGACGTGGAAATAATTCCCATAAAGTGAGCATGACAGTCATACTGAACAAGACGTCTCAACTGAAGGTGATAGTAGCGATTCGAGTGAAAACGAAAATTTGGAGTCTTTTTTGGCAGACCAAACTTTACAAATTCGAGAATAACTGAGTACCTCGGAAATAAGCATACAGTGAAAGTGTCTCTGCTCCTCTAAGTAGTGCCCTCAGTAACAAAATTTCTGCTTATGATGAAATATAATACAACAGCATTCTAAATAATGTTATCACTCATACAGATCTGTATATTCAAAAGAAAAGGGAATCATCACAGTACTCTGGCGACAGAGACGTAAAGAAGACATAACGAAATTTTACTCGGATGTTTAGATCGGATTGGAATAATGTAAGGATGTCATGTGAACGCCCTCGAGCTATGGCCTTCGACGGAAATGTAATAGTATTTCTAAAAGGATGTATAAGTTAGAAGAGATTTTGGTTTTTGTTTTTACAGGGACACTCGAGGTGAAAGAAGACAAACAAACTAATTGCCATTCGTTATTTACTGAAGCCTTTTGCTCTCAATTGCACAAGTGCATATAACCTATGGACCTATGTGACTACTCAAGAGAAATTAGAGGGTTTCCGAGGGCACTGCAGTTTATACAATACATTCCCAGTAATTGTGAAAAAAGAAAAAAACAAGACCTTTGCTATGTGCAGATCAAAAACATTTCTACTTCAAAATTGGAAGTACAATGCGAAAAACAATAGGGTGGCCCATATTAGACCTCAAACAAGCTAAGCGGCGCAGTGATGAGCATATTCTTGACACTGAAGGTGGAAGTAGAAACATCACATTTGATAAATGGTACACGGGTTACCCTTTGACGAAATCTCTCCTAAGGAAGCAGCTCATTTTCGTCAGCACACTGAAGAAGATTAATGGAATTTCCGGCGAAATTTATGGAAAGCAAAAGTCGACAGATTTGTTCTTCAAGTTTCCGATATAAGAAATGCATGAGTCTCACGTAGTGGTACCAAATAGAAATATATCTGTGATATTGCTATTCACGATGCATAAACTTCCAAAACTTCACGACAAAACAAACAAGCCTGATATAATGATGGGTTACGTATGACATAAGGGGGTGTTGACACTGTGGGTTAATTATGTAAATTGGATCAATAACTTACGCTTAAAGAGGCGATGAACAGTGCATTTAATTTCAAAGAATATTTTTAAAACTCATTTTATTTACTAGTGACTCATCAAGAACATTGACACATTTAATCACACTATGTAAGTGTGGAAGCAGTTGCCAAGGAGTAACTGATGAAATCAAAATCAATTTTGTTCCTAAAAACCATTTTTTAAGGAAACAGATTTAAAATTATAATCAGATAGCGCCCTCTAAATATAAAGTTACAATTTATTCAGAGGCAGAAAGAAACAAATTTTGAGTGTATGACCTTTTGAGTTGAGAACCTTGCCGCTCCCTTTTGACACGGCCGTAGTCACGACCGCTTACAACAACCTCTGAAAGACTACAATGGTGAAAATCTGCAACGCACGAGATTACCTTCAAGTAAAAGTTTTAAAAATTCACACAAGCACACAGACTATGTACCCGGTAGGAGGGATGGAAAAGGTACAAAACACTAAAATTAGAAGATTAACTGGCCGCCGAAGGTACAACTTGATTTTAACTTCTAAGAAAAGTCTTATGGTGGAAGGGTGGCAACTTTACATATTGAAATGACCATTTAAATAAGGCCCATCAAATGCAATCTTATATAAAATTATAATAACAAAAAAATTAAAAAATTATAAAAAATAATCAAATTAGGCCGTTACACTCCAAGCAATAAATTCTTTAACAAAAATGGCTCTCAGCTCTATGGGACTTAATTGCTGTGGTCATCAGTCCCCTAGAACTTAGAACTACTTAAACCTAACTAACCTAAGGACATCACAAACATCCATGCCCGAGGAAGGACTCGAACCTGCGACCGTAGCGGTCACGCGGGTCCGGACTGAAGCGCCTAGAACCGCTCCGCCGCATTGGCCGGCAAATTCGTTAACACACTGAATCCGACAAGCATGACGGAGGCAGCTATTAACGTAAGCCAGATTTATAGGGAAATTACCGAACAACCCGAATCGAAGATGGCTCTAACCCGCCCCTACTCCACAAAGGAAAAACGGACCGCACGATTCATAAATAACAACCTTCCCGCGGGTGGGCAAACGGAGAACAATGGTGGGACGACCCCAAAACAAAGCGGCTGGTGACCTCACCAAGAAAACAAGTAGAATATAACAAGTAAATGAAACAACATATCACCAATCACTTAACTTCTAATAAACGGTGATTTCTGGAGAAGACCTGGCACAGCACCCCCAAATCGCTCTCCCGAACCGTCCGCTGCCAGCCGCTTCAACGGACGCAGGAAGGCACGCCTATTTCCCGTCTCACAGCGTCGCACCTCGTACCGGCCAGACTGATGTCGTGGGTTGACTGACTCCTGTTGCTCTCGTGTCGGCTGCGAAGCCACTACCCCTCGCTATACGGCGCGGCCCACTGGACTCACGTGGCGACCTCGCATGCGACGACGCTCAAGGCGGACAAGTCATCTCGTGTCTCAGTGCGCTACCGACCAACCGATCGATTCAACAGCTAATGACCGTTGCCTGAGCAACTCCAGCAGACCGGCGGCCTAACGCGCAGACTCAGATGCAGGAACTAAGCCCCGACCGGGTGACCACTCGCTGAGTTCTCTTACTGGCGGAGTGGGAGACTCTCGTTTACCCGGCTTTCAACATTGATCCGAACGAAAGACATACTAACACTCCGGACGACAGACAGACACTAAGTGCCCCACAAATTCGGACGAGAGACAGATTAGGAAGCTGGGGACTAGAGACTGACCCCACACTGACTCCAGACTCACCCAGACTGACCAACTGGTGAGCTCATATTGCCCTTTAAATGCACGTGAACAGGCAACCTTTCACCTTTGCCACCACAGGGAGACACCAAAGCTACGATTTCCATAGCGGTGCCACCGCCAGAAAATGAGGGCGACTACTTCACACAACGCGCTGCGGCGCGCTCTTCAAAACACCAATTTTTTCCACTACTCAGGCGAGAGATAATGTGCGTCTATTCCTATTTCGTGAGTATAACGCAGATCAATACTACACGCACACACTTAGGTGACACTGCGCGCGGTAGCTGATGAGAGCGACAATAAAGTCGCTCCCATCAGCCATTGCATCGAGTGTCAACTTAGTATGCTCCATTATTAGATGGATTGTGTATTCCTCAAATCCAAAAAACTTATATGATGCTAGAAGTACTCCTTTCAAGAATTTATCAAAGGCATTGATGAAGCCCCAGCTAACCGAAAGATCCAAAGTAAAGTTTCTGAATGGTGTCATTTTGGCATTCTTGTGTAAATATCGGGAAACCCTGCAAAACATAGACTTACGTCCATCCACTTCTCAACGCTCAGTAAAAAAGAAACGTGGAGGGCATCTAAGTTGTGTCCTAGCAATAGATGTATCAACAACCATTATATATAGTATAGGGAAATAGTTTCTTTGTAAGAAATATGTGAGAATTTCTTGCACTTGCTACAAAGCAGAGGATATAGCAGATAGCTAGCTGGAAAGAGTACAATGAAGGCATCCTCAACGGTGGGATGCTCTATTGAATGACGTGGTAGGGGAGGAAGTTGGAGGCATAGCAGTTACAATACTACAGTTTAACAGAGCTTTGGAAGAACTGCTGTTAAATAAGATGGAAGGCGTAGACAGCATTCGTTCATAATTTCTAAATCCTTGATAGAAATGTAACTTTAACAACTATCGTGTAAGTTTGTAGAATCTATGAGCCTACGGAAGCACCGCCCGCATCTCGTGGTCGTGCGGTAGCGTTCTCGCTTCCCGCGCCCGGGTTCCCAGGTTCGATTCCCGGCGGGGCCAGGGATTTTCTCTGCCTCGTGATGGCTGGGTGCTGTGTGTTGTCCTTAGGTTAGTTAGGTTTAAGTAGTTCTAAGTTCCAAGGGACTGATGACCATCGATGTTAAGTCCCATAGTGCTCAGAGCCATTTTTTCTACAGAAGTACCATCATAATTTAATGAAAACATCTGCCACGCAAAATGAAAGATAACAAGGAAACGTATATGCGACATCGACCACACATTCAGTCTAATAGCTCATGCATTCTAGTGGCTGATAAGAATAGCATTCAGAAGAATGGGAAAGAAACCGGGGATTTGTAGGTACACAAACAATTTGTCATTAGCTTAGGTAAAGGAAACATAGAAGCAGTTATAACCTTACGGTTGATAATAGAAGTAAGACTTTAAAATCTCCTTGTCGTTCATGGGATTTTTCTATCAATGAAAAGCGGCCCACATTGTAAAATGCTGATGAAAATTAGGGGACTGATGAATGAGCCGGTTCTCCTCAGAATCGGTAAGGAAAGAAGCTTACGGAGGACACTGATTAGATGAAGGGAAAGGAGATGAATGGATGTGAATATTGTGCCAGCCAAAGTGAAACGTATATCATCGTACTTCAGGGAACTGCGGGAGAAGAAACTGTAGAGGAAGACAGAGAATGAAGTACATCCCACAAATAAAGGAAGGGGGCATGATGCAAGTGCTACTCTTAGATTGATGTGTCTCCGTTGGAGAGGAATTCTTGGTTGGACGAATCTAACCAATCACAAGACTTAGGAGAAAGATAATTATCTCCAAACGCTGCTGCATCATTGTCGAAAAAGTGGAAGGTTTGTTGTTTCTTCGCATTCGTGTTGCGTATTTTCCTCGACAGCTCAGCTTTCGATCACTGTAAACAGGTTAGTGCCAAAGTGTGGGGTTTTGAGATACGAATTATCTCGGTTGCCTTACTTTTTAATTATTAAGGGAAATACACTAAATTCTTATGTTTCAAACTTTTTTTTCAACATTCAATGCAGTATATACACAGCTTAAATTACATATGTCATGAAAGCGCAGAATGAAAGTCGTAGTGTAATTTTAGTGACAAAAGACGCCACAAATTTCTTGGTGAGATATATGGAAAGTCTTTATATAAACGATAACAATAACATAAACAAATAGGAATATTAAGGTTAACAGTTTATACTAGCACTCAACAGAAAGAAAAGTTTCCCGGAACCCAAAAGAAAGATTAGCAGTATCACATCAAGAATCACAAAGGATGTAGCTGTAGACGCAAGAAGCGCGAAAAGCATATATTAGATTTGTCAGTCAAAGACAGCCCTCAGCAAAGAGAGTAACCGGAGAAAGTGGGCTTCAGCGAGCGACAGTCTAGTCTCCACGCGGAGGACATAACGAAATCATCCAGACATCTGCTGCCAAAGAAAGAATGGAGAGCAACGACGTCACAGCTGAAAATGTGATTTACTTACGACAATATTGGAACGTAAAAGAAGCGAATCCTCTTTGGAGTTAGTTTCCGTCATTATATCTGAGACCTAAACGAAGTAACTGCTGCCTAACAATTCTATAATGTCCTCTACTTTTCCTATTTACTTTTCAAAGGCAAATTAGAAAAGCTAAATTGATATATCATGATTTTCGTGACACTTTCTCACTTCTGCGGATAAGTGGTAAGGCTTTCACATTTCAGAAGGTATGAAGGTTTGATTAATATTTATGAATTTTGCGATACTCGTGTACAGTATAGAATGGAGTGACTGTAACAGCTCTATTTTTTCTTGTATTCTTTCTTGAAAGCAGTTCTAAGATATAAATCACCAATATTAACTGGCCTTTGGGAATGGCAGAGGCGCACTGGCAGGAACATTGGCATCAATCATGAATTTCAAGACACAAAGACATTGCTTGTACTGCCGTTAACTACATTCAGTGAAAGGTACAGCTGTGAGTCTAAAACCATGTTACGGGAAGCACATCGGCTTAATGTCCAAATAAATTATCAGAGAATAATCGTCTGTCACTGGCTTCTGAAACGGTACCTTTCTCTTGTACTGAGATAGTCCAATGATACTTTCGCAATAAGCGACATTACATAGCATTGCGAGGAAGATTCTCGTAATTTAAACCTCGCAAGCACAAAGAGCTGCACAATATCTATGCCGTAAGATTACTCTTAAAAGACACCGAATTGTGCAAAACACTTTGTTAATCTGGTATATTAATTTTTTAAACCTTAGACTAACGTTCGTCTAAAATGATTATACCGGGGGCTGTTTTAAGCCAGTGAGAATGCTGTCTGACGCCATTGTTGGATGACGAACGACCAATCAATCTATAACAGTTCTTACTTATGAAATTACATAAAATAACAGGAATCATCGATAAATAAATCTCAGGTGGTTTCTGTCTCCTATTAGAGAAGAACCAGAAAAGTAATACGAATAGTGTGTGCTTGTTTTTTTATCGAACAATCCGCTTCCGACTCCTCTGATTCAGTTCGTGATCTATTCCGAAAACAACAACAAAATTTACTCGCGTGACATGGACATAAGGATGGCTAAGAAATTAATAATTATTAAAAGGATTACATGCAATTAACTACATTGTTATTGGCCAGCGGCCGAAAGGGCTATAAATTTACATCCAATCTCAAAAATATCAGAGCGGCGAAACATACGAATATAGATGTAAGTATTTTTATTTGTTAGCTGAGATGTCTTCCCCCCATGAACCATGGACCTTGTCGTTGGTGGGGAGGCTTGCGTGCCTCAGCGATACAGATTGCCGTACCGTAGGTGCAACCAGAACGGAGCGGTATCTGTTGAGAGGCCAGACAAACGTGTGGTTCCTGAAGAGGGGCAGCAGCCTTTTCAGTAGTTGCAAGGGCAACTGGATGATTGACTGATCTGGCCTTCTAACACTAACCAAAACGGCCTTGCTGTGCTGGTACTGCGAGCAGTTGAAAGCAAGTAGAAACTAAAGCCGTAATTTTTCCCGAGGGCATGCAGCTTTACTGTATGATTAAATCATGATGGCGTCCTCTTGGGTAAAATATTCCGGAGGTAAAATAGTCCCACATTCGGATCTCCGGTCGGGGACAACTCAAGAGGACGTCGTTATCAGGAGAAAGAAAACTGGCGTTCTACGGATCGGAACGTGGAATGTCAGACCCCTTAATCCGCCAGGTAGGTTAGAAAATTTAAAAAGGGAAATTGATAGGTTAAAGTTAGATATAGTGGGACGTAGTGAAGTTCGGTGGCAGGAGTAACAAGATTTTGGTCAAGCGAATACAAGGTTATAAATACAAAGTCAAATAGGGGTTATGCAAGAGTAGTTTTAATAATGAATTAAAAAAATAGGAATGCGGGTAAGCTACTACAAACAGCATAGTGAACGCATTATTGTGGCCAAGATAGACACGAAGCCCACGCCTACTACAGTAGTACAAGTTTATGTGCCAAGTAGCTCTGCACGTGACGAAGAAATTGAAGAAATGTATGATGAAATAAAAGAAATTATTTAGATAGTGAAGGAAGACGAAAATTTAATAGTCACGGGTGACTGCAATTCGGTAGTAGAAAAAGGGAGAGAAGGAAACGTAGTAGGTGAATATGGATTCGGGGTAAGAAATGAATGAGGAAGCCGCCTGGTAGAATTTTGCACAGTGCATAACTTAATCATAGCTAACACTTCGTTCAAGAATCATAAAATAGGTCGTTTACATGGAAGAACCCTGGAGATACTAAAAGGTATCAGATAGATTATACAACGGTAAGACAGAGATTTAGGAACCAGGTTTTAAACTGTAAGACATTTTCAGGGGCCGATGTGATCTCTGACTACAATCTATTGGTTATGAACTGTAGATTAAAACTGAAGAAACGGCAAAAAGATGGGAATTTAAGGAGATGGAACCTGTATACACTGACTAAACCAGTGGTCGTACAGAGTTTCAGGGAGAGCGTAGGGGAACAAATGGCAGGAATGGGGGAAAGAAATACAGTAGAAGAAGAATGGGTAGCTTTGAGGGATGAAGTAGTGAAGGCAGCAGAGGATCAAGTAAGTAAAAAGGCAAGGGCTAGTAGAAGTCCTTGGGTAACAGAAGAAATATTGAATTTAATTGATGAAAGGAGAGAATATAAAAATGCAGTAAAAGAAGCAGGCAAAAAGGAATGCAAATGTCTCAAAAATGAGATCGACAGGCAGTGCAAAGTGGCTAAGCAGGGATGCCTAGCGGTTAAATGTAAGGATGTAGAGGCTTATCTCACTAGGGGTAAGATAGATACTGCCTACAGGAAAACTAAGGAGACCTTCGGAGAAAAGAGAACCACTTGTATGAATATCAAGAGCTCAGATGGGAACCCAGTTCTAAGCAAAGAAGGGAAAGCAGAAAGGTGGAAGGAGTTAAATGCGGTTAAATGTAAGGATGTAGAGGCTTATCTCACTAGGGGTAAGATAGATACTGCCTACAGGAAAACTAAGGAGACCTTCGGAGAAAAGAGAACCACTTGTATGAATATCAAGAGCTCAGATGGGAACCCAGTTCTAAGCAAAGAAGGGAAAGCAGAAAGGTGGAAGGAGTATATAGAGGGTGTAGACAAGGGCAATGTACTTGACTACAATATTATGAAAATGGAAGAGGATGTAGATGAAGATGAAACGTGATATATGATACTGCGTGAAGTGTTCGACAGAGCACTGAAAGACCTGAGTCGAAATAAGACCCCAGGAGTAGACAACATTCCATCAGAACTAGTGACGGCCTTGGGAGAGCCAGTCCTGACAGAACTCTACCATCTAGTGAGCAAGATGTATGAGACTGGCGAAATACCCTCAGACTTCAAGAAGGATATAAGAATCCCAATCCCAAAGAAAGCAGGTCTTGAAACATGTGAAAATGACCTAACTATCAATTTAATAAGACACGGCTGCAAAATACTAACGCGAATTCTTTACAGACGAATCGAAAAAGTAGTAGAAGCCGACCTTGGGGAAGATCAGTTTGGATTCCGCAGAAATGTTGGAACACATGAGGCAATACTAACCTTGCGACTTATCATAGAAGACAGATTAAGAAAAGGCAAACCTACATTTCTAGCATTTGTAGACTTACAGAAAGCTTTTGACAATGTTAACTGAAATTCTCTCTTTCAAATTCTGAATGTGGCAGGGGTAAAATATAGGAGCGAAATGCTATTTTTAAAATTTGTATAGAAAGCAAATGTCAGTTATAAGTGTTGATGGGCATGGAATGGAAGCATTGGTTGGGAAGGGAGTGAGTCAGGATTGTAACCTCTCTATTCGATCTGTATATTGAGCAATCAGTGAAGGAAACAAAAGAAAAATTCGGTCTAGGTATTAAAATCCATGAAGAAGAAATAAAAAGTTTGAGGTTCGCCGATGACATTGTAACTCTGTCAGAGACAGTAAAAAGGGCTTAGAAGAGAAGGTGAACGGAATGGATGGTGTCTTGAAGGGAGGATATAAGATGAACATCAACAAAAACAAAACGAGGATCATAGAATGTAGTCAAATTAAGTCGGGTTATGCTGAGGGTATTAGATTAGGAAATGAGACACTTAAAGTAGCAAAGGAGTTTTGCTATTTGGGGACTAAAATAAATGATTATGGTTGAAGTAGAGAGGATATAAAATGTAGACTGGCAATGGGATGGAAAGCGTTTCTGAAGAAGAGAAAATTGTTAACATCGAGTATTCATTTAAGTGTTAGGAGGTCGTTTGTGAAAGTATTTGTATGGAGTGTAGCCATGTATAGAAGTGAAACATGGACGATAATTAGTTTAGCCAAGAAGAGAATAGAAGCTTTCGAAATGTGGTGCTGCAGAAGAATGCTGAAGATTAGATGGGTAGATCACATAACTAATGAGGAGGTGTTGAAAAGGATTGGGGAGAAGAAAAGTTTGTGGCACAACTTGACTAGAAGAAGGGATCGGTTGGTAGGCCATGTTCTGAGGCATCAAGGGACCACCAATTTAGTATTGGAGCGCAGCGTGGAGGGTAAAAATGGTAGAGGGAGAACAAGAGATGAATACACCAAGAAGGTTCAGAAGGATGTAGGTTGCAGTAGGTACTGGGAGATGAAGAATCTTGCACAGGATAGAGTAGCATGAGAGCTGCTTCAAACCAGTCTCAGGACTGAAGACCACAACAACAACAACAACAACAGCTGAGATGTAACGTGAATTTAGTCGGTGCCATTAGGAAACCTAGGCGAGTAGACAGCGAGGTAATTAAGTCGCTACCACGCAGACGGAAAGAATATTCGGTATGGAGAACGAACACAATACAGTTTCTCATCTGCAAGTTGTAAAGTACACAGACGCAATCGGTTCCTGGCTTTTGCTACTCTCACCCCAATTGCATGTAAAATGCCTGCTACGGAAAGTAGCGGAAACGTGACATTGCATACTTCTTCAGTTAGTATGTAGTGGGAAATCTAGACAAAATACACGCAATGTTGGATGGAATCTCAAACTGTGATTGGTAGAGGTCACCACCATCTGACGTCATAACCGAATAAGGTAGCAAGCTGCTCCTTATCTATGATGTCATCAACATCGAGCCTTGAACCTTCCTACATCCCCTTCAACCCACCATTTAATCCCCTCCCTTTCTTCAGCTAAGGTGTCGGAAAACCCCATTTATACAGTGGGGGATTAAAAGCATTGATGATATCTGTACTATCTCAGTTGTTTTTGTAACATTTGCCTCTCCCTTCTCCCTCCTCTCATTCTGGCCAATCACAACATACTATTAAAACGAGATAGCCAGTCACAAATTAGCATTTTAGCGCTATTGCAGTAAAAAATATGTCATATTGAATCCCTCTTCACCCAACACACTGAGATTTTTGTGCCATATACAAAAGTGTTAATTTAAAATTATAATAATAATAATAATAGATGAAGGATGTAAACTGTAGTTTAACAAACTACTCTGTAGAGTGTTCATAAGTGTCAAAACGCTGGGAATTAGTTTAGCATCATATTTAAAGGTGTTTTAACCAAAAATGTACATAGAAAATGGAAGTAATTGTACTATTTTGCTGTCCAAATACTTTGAATTTTTTGTGAAACTTCTCAAAGTATTTATCCAAATATTATGTACAGTCCTTATGCACTTGAAGAATTGGTATGGAGATTCAGATTAATAATTTTCGACATTTATGTAGTTCTGTGTCGACTATGAAGTGTTGCAAGGCTGGCAGGAACTTGAAGAGCGTGAAATAGTTGACTGATCGTTTAGCTTATTTCTATGATTCTTGTCTTCCTGCCATCGAATCAGCTTAATATGACTTGTAAGCCACACTGCACAACCCACAAAGACACTATTGCTGATCTAATTTACAGCTTAAAGAGCATTTTTAAATGATCATTACCAAAGTAAACAAATTGTTTAGACATCCAAATTTCACTAAAACCCATAACCAACTCAGAAAAATGTTATATGACGCTCATGTTAAGATGAGGAGCTTTCGTGCAGTATGAAATGGTTGTTGTGTTCTGTTGTCATACATTGAAAACATCGTAATGCTTTGATGGAATAACACACTTAAAATCAGTGTTACTCATCTGAATAGGTAAGAGACAAGGATTGCTTTGTATTCAAAGTCAGTGACCACACACTAGGGCTTTAAGTGAACCTTGCAGTATAATACGTTTCTATGTCGTTCAAAATTAATGCCTATAATATAACTGTCACCTCTCAAATTAAGTATCACTGCTGCTTCCATTTTTAAATTAACTGTATTATTTTAATATAAGAGTACAAAACACATGAAAGATGCTAATCAAACAGTTAACAGGTCCTTCTAAGATCAAATGACCGCACGTTACAGGAATGGTGGAGATCTAGCTCACAAATGTGGCAAAGCGATGAGTACTGGAAGATAATGTTTTAATATATTCATTTTTCATAGAGGTAAAGTTCCATAAACAAAATGAGCAGTGCTTATTCACCACAGAGCTCAAGTTTAACATGAGGTATTACTAATTATTAAGCCCACCAGAACACCTTCAATTATTAAAAAACTGTATTTAATATAATAACGCGAAAAAGGTTTTAAGAAACAAAACAGGCGATTTGAAATCTATATACATCAGCAAGTTGGCACAGGATCACTTACTGAGTTAGTCAGTTGTTTAGTCTACTTGGAAATCAACATTTTAAAGATTCAAACATGTATATGCTTTAAGCATTACAAAGTGTTTCAAAGTAGCAGAATAGGCAACTTCTACGCAGCCTACAATATAAGAATGTGAGCATTAACAAATCGACATATACAAGCTATAAAAAGATCCAAGGCAAATAAAGTGGTTGATACACTCGGATTAAGCAGTACCACACCCACACATTTTAGCTAGACCAACTCACAGAATGGATGCCCGATTCAGTACAGAATCTGGAATATACACATATAAAATACATTAAATTTATATAAAATATAA
The DNA here is from genome assembly GCF_023897955.1 of Schistocerca gregaria. Lineage (NCBI taxonomy): Eukaryota > Metazoa > Arthropoda > Insecta > Orthoptera > Acrididae > Schistocerca > Schistocerca gregaria. Next base: position 246,528,704 of record NC_064926.1, read on the forward strand.
GTAGCAAATACTACCGTGACTGGAAAAATGAAAACCAGTAGCTGAGTTCCTTTGGCCCAGATGTACTTTCAGTTAACAGTTCACAATTTACACAGCAAAATAAATTACAATGCACACTCAGCCTTAGATTTTAACTGGCAATGAAAATTATTAAAGTTACAGAATCAATGGAAGAACGAGCAGTAGTAGTGCAGAAATATTTCTAAATTAATGTTAGCTGAGAATGAAAACCAAAACTAAATACACCTAGATCTGGAAGACATACACACATAAAGTACAAGTTAAGACAAATCTTTCTAGATCGAAGTTAATACACAATAATTTTTTTAATATGCTTAAGCACAGAATTACATGCACTGTTAATACATGTGAAGGCGAGTTTTTGTAGTACAGGTTCACACAGAACAAGTTTAAACTGATGCCATTTTAAAAGCAAGTCCTTCGAGGTCATGTATAATTTGAACAAAGTTCAACAGGTGCCCTCTTACAATCGAATAAATGTTTAACTTCGGCCAACTCTGACACTCATCCACATTAAATACCTCAACAAAACCAATGGCCTTCACCATAAGCCAAATCGGCTTATAGGGAGAACATCAAACGAAATTCAGTAGCGAATATATACGGGAGGTTTTCAGGATATTTCCTGTTATTTTTGTGTCAGGTATAGGACAATTCTACACCAATTGAAGTAGCAGGAATCAGGGCTAGTCGAATTCCAGAGTAAGGCCTACTACCACACAGGGAGTGCATAGTGGCGAACCTCGAGTAGTAAAAGGTGGCTACACTGAGTCACAGCGCCAGAGATTGCGCCAAAGAATATTATTCAGCCGCCTCCACTGGCAGTGGCCGTTGAGAAGTTGGTGAGTGGAGTAGTACTAGTTGTTCTGTTGGGCAAGACAACATATGTCATTCGATTGGGGATGTTGTAATGATCAAAGTGTATTTTTTTCGTCAATATTTATGTAGGTAAAGATTTTTTTATTTTGAATGTCCTATGTAACAATGCGTCTTGGTCACAGGTTCAGTCAACAAACCGCCTGGCTCGTGTTCTTGTGTTAGACTGTAATTCTGATTTCTATATGCACTTATAGTATTTCTAGTTTTTTAAATTACTTCAGTGTAAATCGTATTTAAAATATCTTCTCTTATTGAGGTAGAAGCGTGCCAGATGTGTACATTGAATCACAATTCCACACACACAACAGTTACATTTGTACTTTGTTGTTTCGTAGCTTTTATAGTTGCTGGGGGCTTAATTAATTAATTGTGTTAACGGAAATATCCGATCATTCTTTGTCCTTATTCTATGCAGTCAGATTGCGGAGCAATACTAATACTATTCAGGGGCAACCGGTTACGAGACTGCGTAACCGGACAAACAGCGACGAAAATTAAAAACATTTGCATTATATTTCATTAAGCCCCCATGAGGTAGCCATAGGCGTGGTCCTGAAAGTAAACTTCTGCCATGCAAATGCAGAGAATCGACTTTCACTTTGAGCAAGCTCTGGTCACGATCCAGATACACTACCTTTGGGACACTCAGCCTGCAGCAGACAAACTGCCATTGTCAGCTGTGTGCTCACTTACATCCCACGAGAGGCATCGTAGGGCCCTATTTACCAAGACACCAGAAAACCACAGCTAGTTAACAATACCCAAAGACATTCCACAAGCAAAAAAGTAAATAAGAGTGTGCACCTGGCACAGCTGTAGTTCGTATAACAAAACTCTATTGTTAATGAAAAGTACATAAGCATATATACACTGTTATTAACTTGTCTAAATTGGTCTATAAAACTTTTATTAGGATAAAATAATGTGCCAAATGCTGGAAGAATTCAGTTAACTCATGATGCCTGAAAATATGACTGTCAGTGCTCAAATTTTGTTGTCTTCTGCTGACAGGGGTGAAACATCACACACTGCAAACTACATGACAGTTTGATGAAACAGAGCAATGAGTCGTGGAACGTGAATGCCATTATGCCACTAATTTTGACAACTATCACACCAAATTCATATGATGACTGCCATTATTCCAAACTGTCAACGGTACAAATACGAAACTATGACCATCTAGTAATCTATATTTTATGTAAGTATTGTTAGTAAGTGGGATTTGTAATAATACTTGCCTGCGACCTTTATGTGTTTCGATAATAAGCTTTATTTTCCTCCCAGATACTTCGTTTTCCAAATGTAGGCCTCCATCCTCTTTCTTGTGCACCGTTGTCCTCTGCTGTGTTTCTTCTCTGTCTGTAACATCATTATCTTTGTCATATTTACATTCATAGTCATTGCATTATCAATTAACATTTGTGTATTACGGAACTATGTAGCTTACGTGATTAACACACTACTGATGTCATTAAAATAATTTTTAGTCTGATTTATTGCCCAAAAATGCTGCACTGTAGTATAATCATGAGATACAATATAATAAATAAAATAAACATCAGTCTTCAAATAGAGCTTCCTTGCATGTTACATGACATATACATACCATTGTCGCTATTATTTTGAGAGCACACTGAAATTTTTTAGGTATCACACATTAATTGCTCTTTTCCAGCAGTTGAAACGTTATTTTAGGTAATCATGAGTGTTTTAACATAGTTATACCTTGTAATAATATTGACCAGTTCATTGTGAGAGTGTTTATATATGCATGATAAATAGCACATCGTTTTTTGTGCTACCAGTAATAAACCCTCACTTGGACCTTGGAGTAAGTGTTAATCGCCTACTTAGCAAGTTACATGAGTTTTGTACTGCTATATAAAAACACTGGAGATCATTTAGACATGGAAATAGCATGTGGCACTTACTTTTAAAGTCAAAAGTCGAGTTACAGTCGTCAGGTCTTATAGGTATGGCAACCCTCATTTCTTACCCAACTGGAAGTCTGTTACTATTGTACTGAGGTATTTACACTAACAAGTGAAGACAGCAAACGCTATCTGCTGCAAGATAAAATTAATGTTCTAGCACTGAGCCATCATAATGTTTTCCTGACACTGAAAGCATTGCATGACTTAGTTATTGCTACAAAAATGACTATTACAACTGTTCACTGGGTTGTTCCATCGAAGTATCATGTTGTCTCCAATGTGGGACGATAGAAGGTAACAAGTGTTCTGTACTACAAGATAAAGTTAACATTGCTGCATGGCGCAAGTATACTGGTTGACTGGCTGACTTTAATATTGGTTTTAGAGTCCAATTGAGGGATGTAAATAACATCATTACTTTTATTTTCCTGATAGTGGCGTATCCAAAATATATTTAGTTTCCAATGACAGGCATAATCACAAGAATGATAATTTAATAACATTATGTCAGTGCATAGGGTGTAAAATGCCACCCTTAAATGTGGGAGAGGAAGAAGTGGTTTAATTTCCGCTGATGCTGAGTGAAAAAATAATATACAGCTTCCCCAGTTCTTTCTATAGTTAGACAGTGTTAATAGTGAATTCTCAAAAATACCGTTTCCGCAACTTCATGTTCCATATCGAATTTGTAGAAGTTAACTTAATTTCATATACCATTTCAATGAATTTTACATTACAACCATTTAAATTGCATTTTAGGAAATTATAAACAAATCACTATGAATAAACTATTACTAGTAGTAGTTTGGTTTGTTCTCAAGTAGAGCTATCATTTCAGATATTTATAATGAATAAACCTTGAAGCTGTTCAGAAAGAGGTGAAAAGCCAATTTTCAAGTATATGTGGTACAACATACACAGTTTATATCACGAAATTTCAGAATTGGATTATTAACAAACAGCTTTATCCCCTTAGTTCCTTATATAAATTGGGTAGCATAATAATATAAAATTAAATCAGAGATATAAACTAATTTGGATTAATTTTTTTAAAGGACAGTTTACTATTGGAACTAGCTATAGATATAACAGTAAAACGTCCTGAAACTAAAAATTTCGATATAAAATGGCCTCTTCAGAGGATGCTGGCATTAGGAAAAAATTTCAAATAAAAATGGGATAGTAGACCCATTTCACTAACTTTGTGGCCTTCAGTCCAGAGACTGGTATGATGCAGCTCTCCATGCTACTCTATCCAGTGCAAACTTTTCATCTCCCAGTACCTACTCCAACCTATATTATTCTGAATCTGCTTTCGTCTCTTGGTCTCCTTCTACAATTTTTCTCTGCACGCTGCCCTTCAATACTAAATTGGTGATGCCTTGATGCCTCAGAACATGTCCTACAAACCGATCCCTTCTTCTAGTCAAGTTGTGCCAGAAATTTCTCTTCTCTCTACTTCTGTTCAAAACCCCTTCATTAGTTATGTGATCTACCCACCTAATCTTCTGCACTCTTCTGTAGCACTACATTTCGAAAGTTTCTATTCTGTTCTTGCCCAAACTATTTATTGTCCATATTGGAAAAGTATTACAAGCTGGTACCCAGAAGTATACTATCAAATATAGGTTTAAATACAAAAAATACTGATATACAGGTGGTGTGAAGCATCAAAAGCATTAAATCACAAAATTATATGAGGTTAATATGCATAGTACCCAAAACATGTAAAATTGTAAAGGTGTAGCATCAATAGCGTGTAACACTTACAGTGGTATGAGTATCAATTACAACAAACATCCTGGATATTCAGTATTTTAGAGGCAACTGACACGTCGTGTATGAGAGCAAACAAGTAGACCAGTATTAACCTATCAATGCTCGAAATAGGAAATTGCAATGAGATTAAATGCTTGCTCAGCCTGAAATTTACATAAAATCTCTAGTGATACACTAATCCAAAAATATATGTATGTGGAAGATCAAAAGTCATATGTAATGTTTGAGTATTTAGATCAGAATTATCATCTCTGTGTTATATGAGCTGAGTCTCAGTGTATGTACAGTCATCTTCAGTCTGCATAACATGATACACAGCATCACAATGACATCATGAAGTTTCTTGCAAAATGATTTTTTTTCTTTTTTAGAAAAGAAAATAGTACATCATAGCAATAAACTTAACTATCAATTCCTAAATTTTCCATATAATACATAGACACCAGAAAATATATATATATATATATATATATATATATATATATATATATATATGTGTGTGTGTGTGTGTGTGTGTGTGTGTGTGTGTGTGTGTGAGTGTATGTATGCATGTTTATGATGGAATAAATGTGTGAGTTACATTAGGTAATCTTGGCCAAGTGTGGCATTCAGTTACTTAGTTAAACAAGAAAAGTCAACACAGTCGGAATTCACAAAATAAATAAAACTTCAAACCCTAGCACTTAGTCTAAATGGCTGATGAAAAATGAGAGAAATATGTACATTTCAAATGTAATGAGGTTCAACAGTTGCTTCCCAGACATCTCAAGGTTGAAGTTAACATAATACACAGATAATGAGTGGGATTTCAACAGTAGAAACATATGCATATGGAAAAGAGGTAAAGCAATTGATTGCTCATAACATTGATAACATAGTAGTAAAGATACAAACATAATTGGCTATATTATATAAGATATATCAGGTAATGCAATGTGAAGTTTAAACAAACTAACCCTAACATGGTACTGAAAATTGAAACGAAATTCAAAGAGTCTGCATGTTTACACCAGAAGAGAACCAAAATGCTAAAGATTAAACAATGTTAAGGTAGAACATCCAGTTACAGACCACTATCAGAATTATAATTGCTTCAATGAAATGTGTACAAAGCCAGACCAACAGGCATCACATGCACCGACCAAAAAAAAAAAAAATGATGGTGCATAGAGAATGGCTAGTTACTAGCTGAAATCTAGGTCTGCCAATAAAAATTCCAAAGGACGACTGATAGCTGAAATTTATTATTTACAAATCTAAATAACGGTCGCTGCGTGTAACAGCCTATGAATTGAGGGTAACCTGATGGAGAATATGTTGCATAAGATACAAACATGAAAGGCAAATTAACAAAACAAGATATCTGGAATCAAGCAGGATAAAAACCTATACATAAGTATATGGAATAATCAGTTCCAGATTGCATCAGTTCGTTTGAAGAATGCCACAACAAACATAAACTGGAAATACCATCTCCCTAAATCATATTTCTGCTATAGAGATTAGGATTGGAGAACAAATGCCCTAGGTTATTCAAACACACACAATGTGTTCAAAACCTCAAGAGCTTCCCTCATCGAAGCCAGAAATGAGGAGAAATTCAAACAAGGCAAGAGTACCATCAAACACAAGAAAATGAGAAAAAGTTAAGTATACATACGTGTCCAATATAATAGAGTTAAGCATCACATATAACTGAGCAAGTTCATACATCAGGGGTACATATTAATACAAAACGTCAGTAAAGAATGAAATGTAATGCAAGTAAGCAAATTATCGATTGTCACTCTGTGACAAAACATAAATCAGGTAAGTAAGTTAACTGTTGTCACATGACAACAATGCAGAAAGCTTCAGACCATATAGATCAAGCCAGAGAATAACTCTGAATTTTACTCAGTCAAATATTACATTGCTTTTCAATGTTGAATCAATGCCTAGCAATCTTTACTCATTCAGATCACTGACCAATAAGCATCCTTGGTAAAAAAAAAAACAGTATTTTCAATATTAAACATGATTAAAGCATGTTTGTTTACAATTTTACACTACTTACCTGTAGCACCATTAATCCTAACCCCTGTTATAGGAAGTTCGTTGTGCTCAGAACGGTGCTTAACTTTATCCCTGAACTTTTCAGAAATAATGGAAAGTGCAGAGCCCTGTCAAGAAAACAATAACCACACATATCCCCAACTATGATTCTGATGTACGGACAACCACATAAATACAGCCATTCATTAATATTACTTTCTCTAAGCAAATCATCCTCAGTATCTTCAAAATATAGATCTTTCTGCAAGTGGCTCTCATTATCATTAGATAGCTATATAGGGCAAAGTGTCACCTGCATGCTTGGTTCATGAGTAACCTCTAATACATGATTGGATTTACATGTTTGGCATAAATAGCTGTACTCATTACTGATACAAGTAAAATCTGAATATGAATGATCATTAAACTTACTATCTGAACTAAATTATGACTCATCCTTAACAACAACCCTGACATATTCAATAATTTGAACCCCTCTAACCCACCCAAAGTGTCTGGTTATCATCAGTCACTTCAAGATAAACCATACTGTTCAGCTCTTCTAAACTAAGAGTGTCAGCTTCAACTTCAACCTCAAATCATTAAGATGTCACACACTTCCACCACTATTGACTTAGGATAACCCTCCCTTCTTCATCACAATTAGCCACAAAGTCTCCTGCTCAGGGCACATTAAGAGGCCAATAGGAAAGTAATCACTATGGACATCTACATCTTCCACAGAACATTCGGAATTAAACAAATTTACTAAAACACCCTCTTCTAGTTCTCAAGGAAACAAAATACTTTTCTTACTACTATACATGTGTTTTTATAAAAATATCTCTGAACTTATTTTCAATATTAGTTTCTTTAACAGGATAGCCACATACGCTCTCATCACCACACTACATTTTATTTGACTTTGTTATTGCCTGGTCATGGAAATTATTTACCTTCTCCATCTGAGAGGCACCAAGTCAAGGTAATAACAGTTTTCCTGGTTCTAGTTAATTTGGTTTCTGTTCTGACTATTACCTTTGTCATTGCCATTATTATTATTACTACTGTTATCTTAATTACTGTGATTCCTTCTATTACTAGTGTGTCTATTTTGTTGGTTGTGTTGAGATAATCTCCCCATTACAGTTGTTGTCTCTGTTTGCAATGTGAATTATTAACCCTTTCCTCATCCTCAAAAACTTTGTCAAGTTTCTCAACATGTTTAAGGAAATTCTCTAAAGAATTATTAAAACTTAAAACAAGTCCCAAATGAACCTTCAATGGTAGACATCTTCTCAAGGTATCAATGACAAGAAGATCATCAACAGGTTTATCCTGGTGAGCAAGCATATGTAACTGTTTCTCTTTAAAATTCTCGCATCGAGAGATTACCTGATCTCTACCGACTACCATTCAAAAATATTGGTTTGATGCCTGCCTGTCTACTTTTGGACCAGAATTTATTCAAGACAATCTGTTATAATTCCTTAAATGTGGCGTGTGGCTTTATGTTTAGATTAGCCCATGACAACACTTCACCATCAAAGAAATGTTCGGAGTTAAATTATCTTTATATTGCCATCAGTAGTCCACTGGGTGAATTTTAAAATCTGCAGGGAAGTATTTAAAAGATAATGTGTTACAAAATGGTACAAAATTTACACCGATTTGCGGGTATGTCATTTTTGCTGAACATCACTTAATCGGATGTTAACATGTTGTAAATTTTCAGATGAAATTCCAACTTTACTATTAACTCGTAATATTGCTATGAATTTGATCATTATTTACTTTTACCTTATGTTCAATGAATTCGCTTTCCTGCTCTATATATTCGTCCATAATTTTGAATTCAAGAGTTCCTTCTACCTAATGCAGCGTGAATAACATCATCATTGTTCTCCAAACACAACTGTATATGATCAATATTATCGTTTACTGTCCGAATTTCAAGGGCAGTCGGCTGACGTAACTGACGTCGTTCTGAAACGTAATTTGCTACTTGTTCCTCCGTAGTCTGACTTTTTCTTTCTTTTGTCTAAACAGTGTCATTTATATTAACAATACTCATTTCTAGGTTATTGTTTTGACTTGTAAGTTCATTCTTTAAATCGTTATTCTGACTCTTTTAGGCATTATTCTGACTTGTAAGCTTGTTATCTAATAGCTGAGATAATATTTATAATAAACCAGAGCTGTTCATTTCGAGAAAATCCTGAGAAATGTGAAGCCTCAGATGACTGTTGCAGGTTCGGTGTTTACGATTATGATGAGTATACGAAACGTCTCCAGTTGTATCAAGATTCTGTGGGCTTTCCATATTTAAAGATAATATAGGGCATTATCGTCACAAGAAAGTTCACAATATCCGACCTATGAACAGTTACACGTCAAAAGAAAGTCGGGAAAATGATAGTCCGAGGAAAAGTAATTTCAAATTTAAAAATTATACTCATCTCAAAAGTGGGCCAACGATGAGTTGCCACACCACACTTCCTGTCTCGTCTCGACTGTTGTCCGACAATCGATTCTCACGCTTCACAGCTCTGAAATGTAGTGCAGAAGTTAGCACATATACTTACTTATATGCAGCCCAGCTCAGGGACATCATATTAAAATGTCAGCTTTAAATGTGTGAGAGGCGAGAAGCAGTATAACTACCACTGACGCAGAGTACGGAAAAAGATACAGTTTCTATAGTTCTGTCTATACTTGTAGATTGGTAATAGTGAATTCTCAGTCATACCATCGGAGCAACTTAATATTTTGGGTCTCCACCATTCACAAGTACGAAGACCAGTAAAAACTAGAAAATTTTAATCATAGTTGTTGAAAATTCACGTAATAACTTAGCTGCTCCATATGATGGCATGCTCTACTTTCATATCCTCGTAGGTTGTTGCTTAAGAAAGTCCCAGAATCCAACATTGCTATTTTACTAATTTTTAAATAAAACACAGAGTGTAACACTTTTATTGCCCTTTATTGTTACTGATTATAACGTACTTTGGCGTAATATACATTTGACCATCTAACATTCTCTGAAAGACTCTCACACAAACAGCTTCCAAAAGACAATATTGCAGACTGACATCATGGCTCATGCGACGCTTCCTTTTATATGAAACTAAACAGTCGAATACACTGTTAAGTGTAAGGTTTGGAAAACCACAATTAAAAGTCGTTAAATGATTTTAGGTATTCACATAAAAAATGCACCTCATGTTGACCTACATGGAAAAGTTTGCTTAATTTGATAAACAGTTTCAATGTGTTTTACAACACAACATTTTAAAATACCTTTTAGTTATCTATAAAAAATCAGTTTTGAATAAAAATTGTTAGCAGTATTTTGGTCTTCTCTGTTGTAAAGCTGTCGCTTTAAATAATCTTATTGAATAAACCCTCGTAGCTTTTCTGCTGTAATTATTTAAAAGACAGTTTACTACTGAAAGTAGGTATACACATAACAGTAAAAACTCAAGAAAGTCAAAAATTAGAGCTAAAATGACCTCTTCAGGGAATCTTGACATGAGGAAGGAATTTCAGATAAGGAAAGGCAGTCCGACTTCAGGTGCCTTCTACATTCTTCGTGAATATACTGGCAGAGAGATAACTTCTAATTTTCTCTCCATCGTCTTCCCCCTGGCAGCCTTCGACAATGTCTCCAAGTCAGTAAACTCACCGGTTTGGTCATTGGACTCCCGTTAGTGTAATGACATATTCAGCAATGACTACTGATCAGTAAATAACTGCACATTGTCCACTACAATGTTCTGACCAAGAGGAAATATATTAGAATATATTATATTTTAGTTAACGTGGACATCATGTTTTAGTTAACTTACTTTACAGTGTACAAATTAACGCTGTGCTTAGCCATACGTTTTGCATGTTCTGATTGTGGCCGAAACCAAAACGATGTAATGAATAAAGAAAATATCAAGCGCTTTAAATGGTTTTATTGGCGGATAGCTCACAACGATTTCACACTTTCAGAAAATTCATCTCCTTTGTTAATAAACAAATCAAAAATTTTATTAAATTATGTGCATTAAGTTATAACATTCCAAATGAACTCTGTTTTCCAAATTAATTTCTTCCAACAATTACCGTTGTTTTGAAAAGGATAATAAGTGTATTACCGAACGGGTTGCTCATACTTTGGCTACTGGTGGCAGACAATGCGAATTCCGACCAGTAAAAATTAAGTTCTAAGGTTAAACATTCTGCTGCTACTTCGGATAGTCGCTATCTTCTCCAATACTGCTCTGGGCTGGCGTGGAAGGCTGGAAATCTCTCCCATTCCATGGTGCAATTTCGAAACAGGCTAATGAAAGCCTCGGCCCGCAGACACAGATGAAAAACTGTATTCTCTACAAAATATAACAATTTTGCTGGATTCTGAAATTTAAAGCAAACGTTATTTTGTGATATGGCTGCTGACACAAACAGGTATTCACACACCTGCCTCTGGATAGCGGCGCCTGGGTAGGTTTCTTCCTGAGAAGCTTCTTTATCTCTGGGAGAGAGCTGTCCCGCCCCCACCTGGATTGAGGAGTTGCTGAGGGAACTGGGAACTGAACAGCACATGGAGCCTGTAGAGTCCTATGATCATAAATATCACACCACTGTAGGGAAAGGACGACGTCCTAAGGAGATATGGAAAGGTTTGACACGCAGAAACCCGTGTGTTATAGTTACGATATAAGCCTGTTTCTGGCCACAGTCCACCTCTTCACTTATACCACAATGTTTATAAAGTAAAATAGCAGCTCTATGGCCTCATTATTGTCAACTAAAGGGCGTCTCAAAGGGTTTACTTACGCACAAAGATGCGTAGAGAAATGTTTGTAGACAGTGAACCCTTACCAATGCCGCATAATAATTTGTTAAAAGAAATTGCATCTCCTGGAATATAAAATAACTACCTTTGCATGTAATATACTCGCCTATTTCTATTATTCTTTTTATCCAAAACTGCCGTAATGCATGTACGGCACTCTGCTTTTATTTCTTGGTATAACACCGCTTCAATTACTGTTAAGAAATTCTTTTACTTCCACTACAGCTTATGGCCGCTGCCCATACCCAGATGAGAAGTACCTTGCCTTTGGAGAGTGCTTCGGTTCCTATGACATCAGTCTCATTAGCTTGTGGCTTTTTATGGCGAGCCAGGTAACTTTTATGAAATTCTGCAGTACCGTCAAAGTGAAACATATACGTGACGCTTTTATTCAACCATTTCTTGTAATCAGCAGCCGAAATTTTAAGCAATTGTTCAATTTCTCGAAGGTAAAAATCCATCCATTTCTCACGGATTATTCGAGAACCACCACGCGAATGCGGTTGATAATTTCTTTCCCCACATATTCTTCCTGCATTCTGAAAAAAAGGAAATCACATTATTCAACCTCTGGACTGTTCTATGGATCAGCAAAAGCAACGTCAGTGAAGCCGTGGTTAATTTTTGCCACCATTTCACAGCAGTTGGTCGCCAAATTGCATTTTCCATAATGTGCCGCAAGAGTTGCACCGTCAATCTATGTGCAATTTAGATGATTTGCTCACAAGAATCGTACTGTCCCGCGAAATTCAGCTACAGAGTATAGTTCTAGACGCTATGCCATTTGAATCCCACTACAAACCACTGTCTTCGGTTACTTTAGATTAATATTTGCGGCGTTCGAGCTATCAAACTCGTGTATGGGAGCTTTATGTTTCGTTTGAAAATAAACTTGAACAAGCACATAGTATGAACGCGTGTCTTTTATACTTCGCAAATATTAAAGTTATTTCGTTGAAAAAGGAAAAACCGCATTTAAAGAAAAACTTCGCAAGTAAGCTTCATTTTCCATTAGGAAATAAACCTAATCACGTGTCTTTTCCACCTTACGAATATTTAAGTTTTTCCGTTGAAAAGGGGAAAGTCAGCTTTAAATAAAACAGTGTAAGTCAAATTACATTATAGCTAATTTATGGTTTTTTTCTCTGGTTATTCATCCAAAACTGTCATTATAACCATATACAAAACCCTGCTGTTATTTCTTGATAAAACACTGCGTTTAGTACGTGAGACATTTTCCTGACAAAACAACTCATCCAGTGTTAAGTGTTATGATTGCTTACATTTACTGCGAAGCGACCATTACTAACTTCCAGTTACATATTCATTAAACAGGTAATCACTGATCACGGAAGCCTTTTCATTTGCGTTCTGTTATCAATACGTTCCTCCACAAAAGTTAGTGTTATAACGATAAATCTCGAAACTTATCCCTCGCACATTTTCATGAAATGGTCTCCTACGAAACGACATAATTCTTTCAGTCCTTCATTATACTTTCTAACAGGTCCTTTCAACTGTTTTCCGGCTTTGCAACTAGACGTGACCACTCCATGCACAAACCGAACAACGATTTGATTGCATACATCAAGACGGTGCTTGACCCCCAGCGTGTAACCCTATTATTGATATGACCTATAATGGTCTTATCTAACGTCGTTGTCTGTTTTTACTTAATGGAACTTCTGTATAACCATGCTCTCTGATGTAAGATCGATGTTAATGTTTTAGTCATTACTTATGATAATTTGTGTAATTGCAATTAATCTATGAAAGTAATTTATAACTGTAAAGGAATGAAAAAGTTATTACTTTAGTGGTAGTACTGGTTAATATACAGAGAAGAAAGGTTTGTAATCATGTAAAACATGGAAGGAAGTCCCTCTGTAGTCGAACTGGCTAGATGGGAATAGAAAATGTCGATCTGGCGGTCGAAGTGTGAAGCTCATGTGTGGAAGGAGTCGGTCAGTGGCAAGCAGGTGAGGGGTGCTCATCTTGTGAACTGAAAGAGGCAAGAAGTACTGCAAGATTGTATAATGTAGCATCGAATGCGGAAATAATTAGTCACATTATTCATGGTATAATTTGGTTAGCTCTGTACTATGAAAATCCGACGCTAAGAAGAGAATTTTCCTAGCTAGATACATAGGAATATCCCTGAATACCTTTGCCTTTTTTTTTTTTTTAATAGCACAGGAGATCGACGCTGCCACCACCTTCATTTGAAGTTATCAGTTGACTACTGTATGATTGCATGGACCAGTTACGTGACTTACTTTTAAATAATGTTTTTGTGTTCTGTAAACATTGTGTTCACCCATAGTATTTTATCCTTAGTCGTTTACCAAGACAGGGTAATATCTTCCTCAACAAAAATGGATAAATTTTTTGGAGTTGTTAAGTACATGATTCTTTATTGAAAATAAATTCTGGAATAGTCCACGCAGTTTTCATAATGGACCAATACTAAGAGATGATTTGAAGTATTCAGTTCAAAGATTCCTCGAATTGAAATAAAAGTTCTCCATATTGTGTTGTGACTAAGGTGTTCAAGCTCAATCTGAGTCTACCGATATATTAGTTTCTATGCATCTATTCCAGTACCTGATCCAGTTTTATATATCATATTTTAATAACAGCAGTCAAGAATAAGCAGCTGGCTACAAATGTTCAAACTAAACTAGATCAAGGGCTCACTTGCTCCATTTGAGCTAGATAATATAAGAAAGCGAGTCTTCCTTGAGAATGCACACAACAACCATTACAAAAGATACAGTTACTGCGTAAATATTAAACTAACAAAGGAACCTCTTGTCCAGGTAAGTAACGCTCCACCGTCAGTAATCTTTTGCTTAGAATTATCATCATTTTCCTAATGTAATGTACAGATAGTAAGTGTTATTGAGAGCCAGTTGTTGCCAAAACGTATTAATACTCGTCCTGTGTAGTTCAAGTCAAATAACTCGTACAGTACTTGCTAAATTGTGGTACCACCTTGTATCTTATCAGAAAAACAGAAGTTCGTATCACTTAAAGCCTACCCGAATAGCTAACTTCCTTAATGAACCACGCAAGTACTTTGTGCAACTTTGCCTAATTAGGCTAGCAACCGTTTCCTTTTAAATAGTTACAGTTGATTTGTTTATTGACAGAACTTGGTTCAATTGTCATTTAGCTACATGCTGGTCTCTTTCAACAGAAATCTTTAGGGAAACTAAATTTGTAGTGTCCTGTGGTAGGCAACAAAGAACAAATTATCAAGTTTGAACACACTTTATTGAACTAAAACGCCTTCTTGACCTACTCTAATTTCCAAACGCAAGAACAAAAAGAAGAACAACAATTTTTGTGGTGTCAGAATCCAGATAAGAGGAGAAGACAATGAAAAAGAACAATAACCAAAATATTACGCTACACAATTACAAAGTGGCGTTATGACCAACAAAATGTAACTTTCTACTCAAGGGTAGGGAAAGAGTCTACTAGGCCAGAGCCGGTAATAGCCAGAGCCGTCCTACCTGTAGGTACATACTGATGGTATACTCTGCTGTTATGCTTACAACACCAATTGGGCAGAGTGCTGCACGTAGTCACTTTAGTTCCAATAGGTGCATCTCTGTCACATGGCTTTTCACGAAGTAGTGCCATGTTTATGCAGAAAGTCTGTTGATATTTACATCCACTGGCGATGTTTTGATCTGAGTTCTTGAAAGAGGGGTAGTGGGGGTGGTATGCAGCCCACCTTGCTTGTCAGTTGTGCAGGCCCTATAACTAATAAGGGGCCGCTACGACATTTCTCTCCCTGGAAAAAGAATGCACACCACCATAAAAGTCCATAGAATTGTGAGAATCCTTGTCGATACCCATAGGTTGATGACTGGCAGGGGAGAAATGGAGGTTCCATTACAAGTCAGCTGGCAACAGACACTGGCAGCTCCTCTGGGGTGTTTTGGCCCCCAGACAGGGGCATACCCGGCCGAGGAGCAGGCAGGTTGCAGAACCATCGGCCCACTGGAAAGGAGTGCGCTGGAGTGTGGGTGGGAGGGTGAGAAATCTTAGGAAGAAGGAGAGATAAGTGAGAGTGGAATGGTCGACTGTGAAGTATCTCTGTGAGACACTTATTGGCATGGGCGCAGTGTGGAATGTAGCCAAAAAAAAGAAAAAAGAGAAGCCTTCTCTAGCAGGTGATGGCTCAGAAACTTATAGAGCTGTGTCTTGAACATCTGCACAAAACATTCTGCCTGACCATTTGATGCAGGGTGAAACTGGGTGGTGTGGACTATAGAAATCGCATTTGCAGCACAGAATTGCTTGAACTCGGTTGAAGTAAACTGTGGACTGTTATCCATAATGATACTATTGGGGAATCCCTCGACAGCAAAGAGGGGCTGGAGAATTTTGATTCAGCAGAAGTGGTGTTTATCATGTGGGATATGTAAGGGTAACCAGACTTGGAGTCGATCAGGATGAGCCACTGGGAGCCATGAAACAGCTCTGCAGTATACAAGTAGAGATGTTCCCACCAGTCTGCTGCATATGGTCACGAAAAATACTGGCGCGGTATGCTGCCTCCTCTGTTTGGTTCGTGGTGCAGCCCAACACAAGAGGGGTAATGTCTACATCCATGCCGTGTCAGAGGGCCAGCAGTGTGGTGAGGATGAGTCCCCACTGCCCAGTGTGGAGGAGGTTCGCCGGCCGGTGTGGGCGAGCGGTTCTAGGCGATTCAGTCTGGAACCGCGTGGCCGCTACGGTCGCAGGTTCGAATCCTGCCTCTGGCATGGATGTGTGTGATGTCCTTAGGTTAGTTAGGTTTAAGTAGTTCTAAGTTCTAGGGGACTGATGACCACAGATGTTAAGTCCCATAGTGCTAAGAGCCATTTGAACCATTTTTTGGAGGAGGTTGAGGACATTATGGAGTTATTGCATGCAGTATGACCACCCGCGGAACGTCCAAATCACTAAGCAAAAGGATGATTCCACTGCTAAAAAAGAGACTGTGCTGATGATCCCAAAAATGCGGGAATACCGTTACGACAGCTGCTCGGCCAACCCGCAGCGATTTGGCTTGTAGTGTCGGATCCGGAGCGGCGACCTGCCGGACCGCATCGGCATCCAATAGAAGCACGTCCAGAGTTGCGTCCATGTTCGGTTCCACATGGAAACAAACCATGGGGGAGTCTTCAAACACATGGTCCGCCGCGGTAGGATGCCTGGAAAGGAAATAGGCACTTTTGTGCCGTTTAGAGATGTGATAGAAAATATCTGAAAGAGCGCCCAACGCTAAAGATTGTGTTCTGTCCAGGTGGGCACAGCGGTACCCAGGTGAAACAAGGAAACCAAAGGTTTGTGGACAGTCTGCAGAGTGAAATGATGACCATACACGAAATCGTGGAATTTCGTCAGGGCGAAAACCAGCACCAAAGCTTACTTTTTAATTTAACTATGTTTTGTTTGAGGGCCACTCAAGATTTAGGAAGCGAAAACCACTGGCCTCTGCGAGAGGACCACATCCACGCCATAGTCCAATGTATCGGTGGCG
Organism: Schistocerca gregaria; assembly: GCF_023897955.1. Taxonomy (NCBI): domain Eukaryota; kingdom Metazoa; phylum Arthropoda; class Insecta; order Orthoptera; family Acrididae; genus Schistocerca; species Schistocerca gregaria. Next base: position 246,545,742 of record NC_064926.1, read on the forward strand.
ACGATGAGGGGCAGGGAAGGGTCGTAAGCAGCCAGAGAAGGGGGGTGGGAGAGAGCCGACTTGAGACATAAGAAAGCATGCTTATACGCTTTGTCCCAAACCCAATGCAAACCCGATCTGGGGCGCCTATCTCGGAGGCGTAGAGACAAACGCCGGTAATAGTTATCTGACCGAGGACGGCCAGCTGTTGACCCACGTTGGTGGGAGGAGGCAGGTTTGTTATTACCTCGACATACTCCTTAGAGGCATGGAGGCCGTGGGCATCAGTCGTGAACCCGAGATAACTGACATCGGGCACAAAAAAGTCACACTTTCATTTCCAGCAATTCAGATTAGTCTCAGAAAAACCATGACATAGCCTAACTAGCTTGTCCACGAGGTCCACCACGGAAAAGCCATCGACGATGACATCATTCAGAGATATTGTCACATTGGACACCTGACTTGTAAGGTGTTGCAAATAACGTTGGAAAATGGCGTGTGCGCTGCCAGCGCCAAACTGGAGGAGGTTGTACCGGAAAAGGTCACTGAGGGTATTGATGACTAGGATTCCTCATCCAACGGCAGCTGCAAATAAACATCAACCAAAACAATTCTTATGAAAGCGGTTGAGCCCTCAAGACATGTGAGTATGACGTCCAGCGATGATGGACTGAGATTTACCGTAGCACTAAAAGAGCCACAGATGCGTAAAGCACCGTTCGGCTTCCCAACCAACACGATAAGCGTCTCCCAGCGACTGTGCTTGACGGGAGAAAGATTGATTTCGTCTTGTAAAAGACGAAGTTCTTCTGGAGCCTGTCTCGAAGAGAAAGGGAACCGGACGGGCCTAGAAAAACCAGGGACAGCAGAAGGCAGAAACTGAACATGTGCGGTAAAAACCTTCACCCCGGGTGTGGAGGATGAGGATGTTTCGTGTTTGCTGAGCAACGGGGCGAGGAGGGGATCGAAACCGCCTGTACCTCGTCCTGCACTGGCAAAGCCAGGTGACCAAAAATGTCCACACCCAGAAGGTTAGTAGCGCCGATGGAGCCGACCACCAAGAACTGAGTGGTGAAGTAACGATCGATGTAGAGGATTTGTGTTGAAAAAACGCAGTCGACTGATATGTGGTGCTTACTGAAACTACGCAAGGCATGAATGTACAGAAACAAACCTGGTGACCCAAATTCTGGTATGTGGCACCATCCACAATTGAAACGGAAGATGCTGTGTCAATTTGGAAGACCACAGAAATATACGTGACCTCCAAGGTAAGCGGGAAACAGGCCCCCGACTGGGGAATGGTGGAGAATACTTGTCTGTTATTGGAATGCGGGGCTTTCAGGTCCTGCGGTGAGGATTCGCAACGATCCTGTGCATCCGCAGAAAGTGTGGCATTTATGTGAAGTTTCAGCCAAACCTGACACACAACGGCGATATGGCCTATTCGGCTGCAAGCCATGCACCTTGCTCGTCGGTGGCGGCACTCTGACCGTAGGTGATGAGGCGGTCGTAGCCGGTGAGACTGTTCAAACGCACGAATGATCGGCAGACTGGTGTCGAGGGAAGCGTCCTGTAACTTCAATATATGAGCCCGAGGGCCCTTGTCTGGTGCGTGAAACACCGCCATATCTCGAATCAACGAAAAGGCATAAGGTTACTTACAGGCACCGTTGGCCCACCGGAATTTGCAGTCGCCGTAATCCATTCCCGTTATGTCTGACCTGGGGGCTTTCGACAACAAAAGAAAGTCTGGGGGGGGGGGGGGGGGGTGGCAGAGGTGACATATATTTGTGCATCAAAGTACTCAAAAAGGCCACCCTTAATATGGGTAAACGAGGAATTACGAAGGGACTGCTCAGCGTTCAATTGTTGAATTAAACGGTACACCTGTGGACCGCCTGCTTCTAAAAAAAGGCCCGAATTCGATTTTCGTCGTGCATCCCATGTGCCAGTAAGCGTTGTTCAAACCGTTCGACATAATTTGGCCATGGATTGGCAGACCTAAAGAAAGCGGGAAGTGTCGGTATAGCCACGTGCACAGTGTTCAATTTACCCGTGATGAAATCAACTCTATGAGCTACGTCTTGCAACACTGGGGAATGAGGTCTCAGCTACGAAAATTGTTCAAGACAGCGATAACCAAGCATTACAACATATTTATATATTTATTAGTGTCAGACGCATCATGAAGTTGCATATTATAATGGGAAGAAGTTTCTCACATAAATTATCTATAACGAAACACAAGACAGAACTGTAAATATAAAACTATGTTTGTAGCATATCAAATTTGAAAATAGGAAACTCATGCCGTAATTTTAAACTAGAGGTAAAATTTCTTGCCCTGAAACTTATTACGTCATTGCATTTGGCTTTGCACCATAGCGTGCATTTGGCGGTGCACAGTTGACAGATGTACATATGAAGCGTGATTTCTAATATTATATATTCAGAGACCTTAGAGTCTGTTGTGTTGCCCCATTACTGAGTAACTCCCTCGGTCTTGTGGTGCCCGTATATAGTTTCTTTAGTGCCTTCCATGTTCCCAGTTTTCGTCGCATTATGGTGCTGGTTCCTTATTCAGCGCAATCCATTGCTCTTTCAGGTACTCCTCCAGAGGTTCATTCTGGTTTTAGATTCTTCAGAACTTCCCGTCGAACTCAGAAAACTTGGCAATGATCTTAATCGCTGGTGAGACGGGTGGAGACGGCAGGGGAGGAGGTGGCCTCATTCTGCTGATTTAAATTTTTTGTAAATCTTGCTGCCACTCCGTAGATGGCTGTAGGTGGTGGATCTCGTCCAGAAATGTGGGCCTCAGACATTCAGTGATGATCTGCATGTCTCATTGAAGGCAACATCTACTTGCTATACTTGTGGTGATCAATACCAAACTGGGCAAGCGTATGCGCCCTGCAGAGTGACAGAGAGCGAGGGCTGATGTTTTGTGGACTTTGGGTTAGGCTGCCCATTTATACTCAGAATGTCAATGCTATTATGTCTTCCAGCAAATTTTAGTTTTGTTCTTAAGGCGGTACTGTTTGGATGTTAGCGCCCTATCTTGTGTTACACGCAGGTATTTTGTGTTGACGCAATGCTCCAATATTAACCCTTTCCATTCCATTCCATCTGAAGTTTCCTGTCGGCCTGCTTGTTCCGTAGATGGACTATTTACTTGTTTGGCTTATGTTAAGATACATGATTATTCCTTGTAATTTTCTTGATCAGTTTTGTGTTAGATGTAAAGAATTTAAAAGTAAACTTGTAGGACGGAATTTGTATCTTAAATAGACACAGTTACCGGATTCCTTTTCCAACGTCGTCTTTGGAGCAGAACTTTGATCAGTTAATTGAATGAATAAGTTACATGCGAGGTTAGCCACTCCACGCAGGATTTATATCAGGGTCATTATAAGATTACGTTACACACATTGTCCAGTTCGATATAATCGAACTTGGGTGTGATTTGCATAATATCGTGATTCTGCCCCCTAACTTGCATATCAGTTAAGGTTTCCACGATGGCAGCCATGCGGCTAGTTTGCAAGATGGACAGTCAGAAGTGGAGGTGAAGGCTCACAAAAAAGGAAAGTGGACCTGGACAGAGAGAAAGATGGAAATATAGGACGTGAGAAGGAAATAGTGGTAGGAGATGGACAGAGACGGAAGAGAAGATGACAGAATAAGGAGCAAGGAGGAGGTACACAGAAAATGTGGGGTGGAGGATTTGGACATACAGAGGGGAAGGACTAAATGGACTAATAGAAGACTGCAGTAAATACATACCCCACCACTGGGTACTTATGACGTCCAAAATAAAAATAACTTGTGCACCACTGGATAGGACTAGCTCGGGATAGAAGAACTTTTTCCAGTACTTCCGAAAACATCATTATCTACTGGTTGGCTTCCCAATGAAGTTTTAGCATCTCTGTGTGCCTGCAGTGTTGGCGCAAGCCATTCTCACCATCTTCTTGCTGCGGCCCTGGCTGCATTATTGAAAGGAAGCTGAACAATTTGTTTCTATTTGCATTAAAAGCTAGTAAATAACAGCAAGCAACATATAAAAAATAAGTATGAGGGGTCCCAGTTCGCATAATTTCTATAGAGTTTTCCCAATACTTTTCCCAGAAGAAACAGTGTACATCTAAGCCCCAGCACAGCATGGTACTTGAGGGAAATGCTCTCGAACACATATTTTAACAGCAACATAAACCATGCCAATGTTTACAGTGCACTATACTTCACCGTATCTGTCGGGCCTGCACGGTCTGTTATTTATACCTTGCTAAGTGCACGCGTTGTCTACCGTTGTCGCGAAAGAGAGAGAGGGGCACAGTTTGCGCGAGAACGGACACGGCACGCCCCTCTTCTAATGTTTATGGCTGCCGCGACGTCCCGGCCAGACTCACAGCGCTCGCGGGAAATTGTGAAACTTTTACGAGGTCACCTCGGAGCGAGTCGTAAACGTCCAACGCGTCTGGCCCGTCCGTCAGATTCTGATACACTGTGCGCCGTGCATTTAATCCTGCTCCGTGCTGTAGGTCTCTTTCTCTCTCTCTCTCCCTCTCTCTCCCTCTCCTCTCTCTCCGTCTCTCTCTGGCATCCGTGCGTTCGCTATATTGGCTATTTTTCGAACTGTAAGCCCAGCCATTGGCCTCTGCTCACAGCTACCTGAGTTCTACCTGTTGCTGTAATATCTGACCCAACATGTATTGCTCAACTCAATACAAGCAAGGGCATCGCCTCACACACTGCCAATAGATTCGACATCTACAGTGTGGTTATAATTAAAGTTAATCTTTCAAACCGCTGTAGAAATAAATAACACCACCGGTCAGAATGACGCCAAATAGCATCGGAATATTATCAGAGAAGAGGGGAAACTTAATTTAGAAGAAAAACAAATATGTACTAAATGTAGCAATAGCTGGCGCTGTAAGCATCATAATTTAATAGTGGTCGACTACAAATGACAAATGAATCATACGAAAATGCCTGAAGTATTCGTTTGATATTAAACAATCTGTACCATTCAGTGTGTGTGGGTGTACAGGTGTGATACTGTTAGCTACGAAGTCCATCCACCATGACAAGGTCATATCACATCGGATGGGAAAAATCGGGTTAATTTGTCCTGAGGCCAAAAACCGCATAAAAAACATCACTCACATCGGTTTTTAACTGTCCTGAGGCTAAAAACCGCTTAAAAAATTCAATTAGAATAAAATCGGACTAGCGCGAAACATGTTCTACATGCTGTCCACTGTTTTCTGTAATAAGTTGAAATCGAGAAACGGCATGTTCCACAACTGATCGAAATGTTTCCCGAGTCACGTTCAGAATGTGTTGCGCAATGCATACCTTCAATGCAGCTAAATTTTCAGTCGTAACAATTTTCAGTCGTAACACTTAACACAACATCTTTTAGACAGCCCCACAGTCAGAAACCACACGGATTAAGATCAGGTGATAGAGACGCCCTGGCTGTGGAGAAATGGCAGCTGATAACTCTAGCATTTCCGAAATAGCGCTTCGGCAGCAGCTTAAATGGGTTTGCAATGTGTGGAGGTGTGCCATCTTAAATAAAAATGATCCCACATACACATCCACGCTGGTGGAGAACTAGAGGATTTTTGTTCTATTCCAAAAAGCACTCTGAAAGGTAGGCAAATACATTTATCAAAGAACTTTGATTAGTAAAGAGAGAAAATCTGAAGCCTCGTCTTATGAAAACAGTTCAGTGTTGCTGCGAGTGCGTCACGGTGACCACCGACATCCGACAGCGCTACGCGGCGACCACCGACATCCGACAGCGCTACGTTTATTTGCAGTGAGGCACGGTACAGAGCATTGTACCGAGGCTTCAGAATAGCAATATGCTTCTAAAAACACAACTGCATTTACACAACCATACAGATACCGTAACAATTAATTGCATGACTTATGAAAATCCTTAGCAGCTATTTCCCCGGTGATGTTACTGTACATGTGCTACGCATCGTGCTCATTTCCCAAAAAAGTAATATTTTGAAGCAAAACCAAGTCTGTTTACCACTGAATTTTCGGAAGGATCGATGTAGCTGCGCAAAGATTGCATTCATTATGCGCTGTTAATACCACGAGTATATTTGCTTCGAATGTTTATATGATAAATACCATCCATCTAGTTGTTCGAGGACAAATGTGAACATCCAAGAAAGTGCATGAAAGAGACATTGTCAGACGACCAGGATTAAAAGCTTAAGTCCTTATGGATCTTAGTTTTTTTCTGCGAAATTTGTTTCCTTGCCTTCTTTTTATTTCTTACTGATTTACTTTTATTCCAGGCAATTTCGATATTATGAAAGAAAAAAAGCTGCAGAATCTATGTGGGAATCAAACATTGGTGTCTCATCACCAGCCAAGTTCCTTGGACACTGCATCAAAGGTGCTTTCATTGAAATCGTTCATCTTACGGGTATACAAGCGCCTGTTGAAACAATTCTTCCCCTCCGATTTTGGGAGAAACTGCGTTTGCAGAATCCATAAATTTTGATGTGAGAATATTCAGTTTTAAATTAACGGTCTATCCTGTCAATTTTGAGTCGATGGTTTCATAAATATTAGGCCTGTTACCATCGTCTTATTTAGCACCACATCTACTTTTCCCACCTGCGGGCTGTTTAGCCTCACCGATGCAATTTCTAAATCGCCTCCACGTGGTACGTCTCGAGCAACGCTGTCAAGTTAGAATCTAGGCAATCCGGACTGTCTTACGACTTCCAGGATATCCGGACACAATGCAAGCGATACATCTAAGTGTGACCACTGCAAGCGCCACGTCATCTCTAAAGGTCACTAACCTCAATGCATATATCCTGAAATCTTAAAACATGTCTCCTGAAGTACGTAATTCCAAAAGCCACAAAATCATCAGCTTCATCATGTCAGCCAATAATCATCATAAACTCACAAATACTTCCATTACATTATACATATTACTCATAAAATATTCAAACTCCGTTGTATCCGTGGTTCTTATCCGTACTCTTGTATTCAGCGTTTAGGCTGAAGATAAGAAACGATTAGTAACAACAGATTTTAAATCCAATAAAACAAGTTCTCTGCGTTTTCCAGAATCGCGTGCTGTACAATATTTGCCAAATACCGCCCTACTTCCAAAATTCAATGTGTCAGCCTTCCAGAAATATTCCATTACTTTAGACAGGACACGACGCCGTCATTAACACTCATGGTTTAGTGCCGTTAGACATTGCTACTCGTTTCTACTTGACTACAAGTTGTTTCTTCTTTTTATGCAATGTAGTTTAGCCAGAATCTTTGTGCGACACATACAGGTAGAAAGTTTTACTATCAATGACATTGTAATTTATATCTATAACAGCAAAGTATTTTATATAAACAGAAATACATTAAGAGAAGAAAGTACAAAGAAATGGTCAACCTCTTATACATAATGTAAGGGGGGGGGGAATAACAATATTAGCATACACAGGACGAAATGGCTCATGACTTAACTTCTACGTACACTATGCAATGAAAAATATCCGGACACCTGGCAGAAAATGACATGAAAGTTCGTGGCAACCTCCATCGTTAATGCTGAAATTTAATATGTTGTGGGCCGGCCCTTATCCTCGATGACAGCTTACACTCTCGCTGGCATACGTTCAATCAGGTGCTGGAAGGATTGTTAGGGAATGGCAGCCCTTTCTTCACGGAGTACTTCACTGAGGAGAGGTATCGATGTCGGTCGGTGAGGCCTGGCACGAAGTCGGCGTTCCAAAACATCCCAAAGGTGTTCTATAGCATTCAGGTCAGGACTCTATGCAAGCTAGTCCACAAAAGGGATGTTATTGTCATTTAACCACTCAGCCACCGGCCGCGTATTATGATCAGGTGCTCGATCGTGTTGAAAGGTGCCATATCCGAATTGCTCTTCAACAGTGTGGAGCTTTAAGGTGCTTAAAACATCAACTTAGGTCTGTGCTATGATAGTGCCACGCTAAACAACAAGGAGTCCAAGGCCCCTCCATGAAAAACACGACCAAACCATAACACCACCACCTCCGAATTTTACTGTTGGCACTACACAAGCTGGCACACGACGTTCACCAGGCATTCGCCATACCCACATCCTGTCATTGGATCGCCACCTTGTGTACCGTGATTCGTCACTCCACACAACATTTTTCCACTGTTCAGTAGTCCAATGGTTACGCTCCTTAAATCAAGCGAGGTGTCGTTTGGCATTTACCGGTGTGATGTGTGGCTTGTGAGCAGCCGCTCGACCATAAAACCTATTTTTTCTCATATCCCGACTAACTGTCAGAGTAATTTCAGTGGATCCTGATGCAGTTTGGATACTGTGTGATGGCCTGGATAGATGACTGCCTATTATACATTACGACCACGATCGTAACTAACAACATCGCCGCATTTTATGTACTGTGACAAACTGTTATCGGCGGCTATACAGAGCAGCACTCCAAACATACAAGAACAGTGATAACTTTAAGAGAGACGAATAAGCCATGAAACTCACTGATATAGAGAAAGTGGCTCTGCTGAGTCGTTACATAAGTTTTTATCCTTGACAGGCGACAATCGATAGTTGAGCTTTCTTTATGCCCCTCTCCGACGTCCATATCGTCAGTCAGCATGATTCAACGTCGCCAGGATTACCTCCGAAGATGCCCAACACAGCTCTGGACGAAACGTCACGAACAGAAACGTTTTTTCGACTACGGCCATGTAACCCGGAAGACTGATCAGAAACTATGACATCTGATCGTGAAAGCCATCACTGTATGAGACAATCGTTAAGCCTGACTAAATCGTTTCCCAAACGGCAACTAACAGAACTCTGATTAAAGGAGAGCTTGTTACGTGTCATCAGTCGTCTGAATGGTTTCGTGTGGCCGGCCATGAATTTCTCTCCTGTGCCAGTCTTTTCATCTGAGAGAGGAACTTGTACGTTAAGTCATCCATTGTTCGCTAAATATATTACAATCTTTGTCTGCCTCTTCTGTTTTTATCCTTTACCGCTCCCTCTGGTACCATGGCAGTTATTCCGTGATGTCTCAACACATGTCCTATCATCCTATCCCTTCTTATTGTCAGTATTTTTCATATACTCCTTCCTGTGGCGATTCAGCGGAGAACCTCCTCATTCGATACTTACCAGTCCACCTAATTTTCGGCCTTCTTCTGTAGCACTGCATCTCAAATGATGCTACTCTCTTCTGTTCCTGTTTTCCCACAGTACATTTCTCACTACAATACAATGCTGTGCTTCAAACGTACATTCTCATAAATTACTTCCTCAAATTAAGGTCTGTGTTCGATACTAGTAGACTTGTCATGGTCACTAATGCTCTATTTTCAAGTGCTAGTCTACCTATCATGTCCTCTTTACTCTGTCCGCCAAAGGTTATATTTCTTCCTAGATGAGACACTTGCTTAAATTCATCTACTTCTTCATCAGCGATTATGATGTTAAGTTTCTCGTTGTTTTCATTTTTGCTACTTGCCATTACCTTCGACTTTCTTCCATTTACACTTGGTCCATATACTGTACTCATTAAACAGTTAATACCATTCAACAAATGCTTTAATTCGTCTTTCACCGAGGATAGCAATGTCATCAGCGAATCTTAATCCTAACATCCTTTCACTTTAAATTTTAATCCCAGACCAGAAACTTTCTCCCTTTTCCGACCGTGCTTCTCCGGTTTATAGATTGAACAATACAGGCGAGACACTGCATCCCTGCCTTATACCCTTTCTGATCCATGCACTTCGTTGTTGGTCTTCCACTCTAGGTCTTGGTGAATACCGTACGTTACCCGTCTCTCCCTTTACCTTAGCGCTCTTTTTATCAGAATTTCAACCATCTTGCACCTTTTTACATAGCCGAAAGCATTTGTCCAGGTCAACAAATACTATGAACGTGTCTTGCTTTTGCTTCAGTCCTGGTTTCATTATCAATCACAACGTATTGCCTCTCTGGTGTTTTTACCTTTTCGTAAGGCGAAGCTGATTGTCATCTAACAGATCCTCAGTTATTTTGTCCATTGTTCTGTATGTTATTTTTGGCAGGAGCTCGGATATACGATCTGTTAAGCTGATAGAGTGATAAGGCTCGAAGTTATTATAGCTTACAATTTTCGGAATTATGTGGATGAGGTTTTTCCTAAGGTCTTGTAGGATAACCGTTTTGTTGCCAGTTCCCCCAAAGACTTTAGAAATTCCATTGGAATGTTATCTAGCCCCTCTGCCTGTTTTGAATTTAAGTATTCCAGAGGCACGTTAAATTTTGATTCTTACACGGGGTCCACCATCGCTCCCTTACCGATTCTCGTTTCCTCTTCGGTCACGTGATCAAACAAATCCTGCCCTCATAGAGGCCCTCATTTTACTCTGCCCACTATCCCTCTCAGCTCTGCATTTAACAGTGAAATTTTCTTTGCACTCTTAATGTTAGTGTCCTTGCATTTAATTTCAACGAAGGATGTTTTGGCTTTTCTATATGCTGACCCATATCTTTTTGAATTGAGTAGCATTCTTCATGCAGGCATTTCGCCTTACCTTCGCTGCACTTCCTATTTATTTCATTCGTAAGTTACCTGTATTTCTGTATTCCCGAATTTTCTGAAACGTTGCTGTACTTTCTTCTCTCTCCATCAGCTGAAGTATTTCTTCTGTTACCTTTGGTTCCTACGTAGATACCTTCCCTGTACCTATACATTTATTTCCAAGTTCTGTGTCTGCGCTTGTTAGAGATGTCCATCCCTCTTCAACTTAACTGCCTACTGACAAATAAATTCAGTTATATACTCTAAGATGTTACAGACTTATTTAGTACATTGAATAAACATAATAATCGTACAATGGTTGTCATGAAATACTTATTTACACACCTTCCTTCAGGTGGTATCAGACAACTGAAATTCGTGTGTTTGGTCGATATTTCTCTGCTTATTTTTCTTTTTACAGAAAATTTTTAAAATATTTTATGAATCGGAGCGTCAATTTAAGGTGTTAAGAGGTATTATAACTGCTCTATCCATGGGCCAACGTTATACAGATGATTGAGAGAAGAATCCTGGAATACATTAGCCATTTATAACGTGACTACGGTAGTGTTAAGGATCTTAATACCGTGAGATCCCTTCAGATTTGTAGTGCTGACATTCATCGAATCGTTAGTAAAGATGGTAGGGGACAATACCATCCACTGAATGAAAACTAATAATTTAAATTTTGCGCTATTGAATACATCTGAAAGTTGAACAGTTGAAATACACTTAGATACACGGGGTTGTCACATCACGAAGGCAATAAGACAAACAGTTAATCCAGTATCCTTACAGGATTACTGAGAAAGTGCACCATCATCTCGCACTTAAAGTGCAAGTAGAAATAAGCATGTAAAAGTAATTAAATTACCATATCTATTTAGTGTAGTGACAAGACTTTTATGGTTCTGGCACTTCACAAAGGTAGCTGCTTTGCTAATAGTCATATTAACCTATCAGAATGTCTTACAACAGGCAGGTAAAAGGAACCCAACACCACTCGCTCGGCATTTTGTAAAAAGTTCTTTCCAATTAAGCATAGGCCCACTATCAAATAAGCAGTCATAAGCTGCGGATAAGGAATTTAGTTAAATAGCTGAGGTTAAATTTAACACAACGCATGTTTCGTGATTTCTTTTTTCAGATAACTTCACCTAACTGAACCTGTCGTTTCACTGCGCCAAGCCGCACTTGCCCCTGAAGGATCGATGAGACTATCAGATCTGCTTGCTTCAGTGATCAAGAACAGCACCCGAATTATTTGCTTCCTCACCCTTAACGGCCGACAAACTTTTCATTTCCTTCATCATCGCAACTCCACGGTCTCTAAATGAGAGAAAACCGCATGTTTTCTTTCTACCCTTTGACGCACCAAGAGCAATTAGTCTATCAATTGTAAGGGAGCTGTTTGCAGCTCATCTCTCCCCTACGTTAATTTTCTATGACCAGGCGCTGGGACTAAGATAAACTTACTTCAGACTTCCTAGCAACTATAATGGAAAAGTACCACGTAAATCTAAAATGAGAGGAAGAATAAGATCCAAGAGAGACAGCACCTGTTTACGTGGCTGACGTTCTACACCGTCGTTCCCGGGGAATTTTACTCTTATAGTCTTTTGTCAGGACTGCATCAGAACCTACAGGGATACTCTTCCCCTTCCTCTCCTTAAACTAGAGAGACGTCCGAGCGTCTAATGAGGAGACATATTTGCTCAAGCCACCCTGCTAGGTGCTGGCCGGCCTTCCGTTTTGGCATTCTTGTCTTACAAAGCTATGGCTGGAGGAGATGTTGGCGTCTCCTTAAAGACAAGAAAACATCTTCCTTTCATCTCATTCCAGGTGAATTTGGCATCTCCCTACAATAGGAAGCTTCGTATAGAAATCATGAATCACCAGTTGTATGAGCAGATCCCTATAAAACTTCTTACGTCACGTATGTGCCGAGGAATCGGCAAATATGTTACTTTTCCTATTTGGACAGGGCAGTCTCCATTGTCATTCACTAAATGCAAAAACAGTTGCAATTTTTGGCGACAAAAGGGCACATTTTTGAGATTCAGGTGGAAGTTCGCAGTGTGCTCTACTTCAGCATGATTGTTAAGTAGCTTATCTGCTCTTCTGCGAAAAAATATTGCCATCCATCGGGTAAGAAACGTCCTCCATGAAAGACATCAATGCAGATGGTCCGTCATATATTAGAAAATGGATGGAACATTACACAAAAAACGTCAAATGTGTGTGAAATCTTATGGGACTTAACTGCTAAGGTCATCAGTCCATAAGCTTACACACTACTTAACCTAAATTATCCTAATGACAAACACACACACACACACCCATGCCCGGGGGAGGATTCGAACCTCCGCCGGGACGAGCCGCACAGTCCATGACCACAGCGCCTTAGACCGCTCGACTAAGAACGTTACACCGGCCAAATGGCACAACATTCAGCTAATCGAGACTGCCAAGACTTATGAAAGCAGCCCAGTTCATCTGTCTCGATTTGCCAGTAGGCGGTCTCCATGTCCATAGTTGAGAAATACTTTGCTCCTTCAAGCAGTCTAGGGTGTCACCAGTTGCCAGTAATCTACGATTTTGTTCAGTCGCTGATAGTCGATGCAGACTCACCATGCATCACCTTTCTTCTTTACAAAAATGACGTTAGTTCTCCAAGCACACTTTCTTCCTGATTAACCTTTGTTCAGCAGACTTCAAGTTGTACGAGCATAAAATAATGTTTGGATGGTCTCCAGTACTGATACATTGTTTTCTCGACTTCGAATTTCAAAACATCCTAATAAAAAAACAGAAAGATCACCACTGACCTAATTCTTCCTTGATGATGTCAGATCCTATCGGCAGTTCGTTAGTAGCTTTCTCACCAGCATTCTACATAGTGGCAGCAGAGTGTGATTCTTCATAGATGACAATGAGATGTCTTGCCTGGACTGGTTTGACTGTTCATAAGCATATAGATTAATGGGTGAGCTTAATCTGCTCCTTTACCACCTTCTATACTTATTATCGTTGATGGCATGTTCTTTTCTTTTGTGAGGTGGAGCAGCTTTGTGCGATCGACAGAAGCTTCACAGTTGAACGGAACATCTCTGTTGATGACTGGAAATCCTCTCTCTGATGAATGCGAGATAACAAAGAACTGACAAAGAACTGACCAGAGAAATCTTTATGTTAGCTTGCTGGGACAGCTGGGTTAGTGCAGAGCTCCTATCTTCCACGTCCTATGACGCTTATAGATTCCCACCCAAAAATAGCAGCAGTATGACTACACACTGTAAAACGGTAAATTCGAGGGGCTGTGTTCTGTCGTTAACAGTTGTCCTTTCAATTTCGAATATTCGAGTGTCAGTACAATTTCTTTCATACGACTGAACACAATTTTCCTAAGGTGACTACGCTAAACATTCAACATTGCTAAAATGAAGCCTTTTCGTCGACTACCACCTGGACAGGTTGGCCATCTATTATCACTTAAGTGCGATTTCCTGGCATATGATGACTCAAGGTAAAAAAGAATTACTTCTAGAGGCAAAGATTTAAATCAATGGAGAAAGTTGAAAATTTGTTTCAGATTGGGATTCGATCTCCAGCTGAATAGCCAGATGTGCTGATGACTACGACGTCCAGACACAGTGGTCATCAAAAGTGCACAGACTATACCAGTATGCCTCTCGTCAGGCACAAATTTTGTGACTCTGCACGTACTCCACGTGTCCCCTGCCCATTTACCTCATTACTCGCGGCATTTCGCTGAGTCCCTTAAGAGTTCGAACTCGGTAGGAATCTGCACTGTAGGGGTCATTGGGAGTCTTCACCTTAATTATATTGCGAGTGTAGTCCGTACAGTCCACTGTGTCCAGGTGGTGTTGTGGTCAGCACATCTGCTTCGTAAGCAGGAGACCTGAGTACGAGTCCTGGTCGAGCACGAACCTGCAGTTTCCTTGTGATTTAAATCAATGCCTACTGGCAGCTAATGAATTTAATTTCCATGTGTCTTGGTTATTAGTGGATGCAGGATCAAAACGCGTCTGAAAGAACAGCCACCACATATTCAGGATGAGTCACTAACCATTGCCACCACGAATAACTAAGAAAGAATGATAGGAACTGAAAAGTCTGTGGGACAAAAGGTGCTAAGTGGGATCGCATCAGAGATATGATCAACTTTGTTTTTTTAAATGGAATGCTATGGTTTGGAATTTATTTTCTGATAGCAACTATCGAGACGAATCCAATGATGTGAAACAGTAAGTTATTTTAAGGTCAACGAAGGTCACAAAGGTGGCATGAACGTCCATTTACAGAAGTCGTCTCAAGTGATGACTACTGATATCAGTGCAGTACTGCAGTCTTCTTAACATGGACTGAGTGGTATTCCTTATTATTTAGGCACTTATCGAAGCACATACTCTGACAAATTTCTCTCGCGTACCTTCAGGTGTAGTTGAAACGTCTTTATAAACAATGTCTTTTACGAATCCCCACATGAAAAACCCCAGAGGCGTCACGTGTGGCGAACGAGTCGGCTACGACACATCTCCTCCGCGTCCAATCCAACGATCTGGGAATTGTCTCGCAACTCATTCCTAACCATGAGCGAAAAATGTGCCGGAAACCCTTCGTGTTGTTAGCACATTACGTTCCTTGTTCCTAAAGATATTTCTTCCAATGACAGACCTAATATATCTTGCAGGAATGTAGTATACTTGCTACCATTAACATTTCCTTCGATGAAATAGGGGCCTATAATCCTGTCCTCCAGAATCCCATACCACACATTCATCGTCCACGGTTTCTCGTGTGCAACTGCATGTTATGCAAATTAACATTTCCATTGTTCGTGAATGTAGCCTCGTCAGTAGATAAAATCAAATTAATAAATGTGCCATCCCTCTGAATCTGAGGTTGAGCCCATCTTCAGAATTCAATGCAACGCTCACAATCTGCACCAGTTAATTCCTGGTGGTGACTTATGTGGTAAGTATGATATTTATGGTGATGTAGAACACGAACAACACTACTCTGGCTCATGCCAGATCCACTTGCTATTTGACGCGAACTGACACAAGGATGTAGAACCACAGTGGCAAGAGTACGAATTTCCTTTTCCTCGTTTCTAACTCTCCTTTGCCAAATCTGTTTCTGATGCGTTAAACATATGGGTTTTCTCAGTTTAGTATACACATATGTACGACGTGTAGGGTGAGTTTGCTGAGTTTATCTTTCAGCCTATATGGCTCTAGCTCTCACTGAATTTCGTTGGTATTCTCCGTAAATGAGAAGATTATGGACTCGTTCTTTGTAGGAATACATCACTCACATTTACTTGATTCGACGATACTAGTCTTACCTTTCCTATTAGGATCGTGTGGTGTTTCTGTGTCAGTGGCACGTTAGATGGATACGCCGTATTCGGCGAATATTTACTCCTTGCACGATATACGAGAGAGCATTGTGAGATCTTGTGCTTCGATAAGTGCCGAAGTGATAAGGAATACCACTCAATCCATAAAAAGAAGTTTGCAGCACTGCATTGATACCATTGGTCATCACTAAGAATACCTTTTGTAAATGGATTTTCATGCCATCTTCTCGACCTTCATTGCCCGTCAAATACCTTATTGTTACACCTTATTGGATTCGTCTGGATAGCCGCTATCAGAAAATAACTACCAAACTATAGGATCCCCTTTTTAAAAAACCAGTCGACCTTTATATCTCTGACGCGACGCCACCTATCAACAAAAAACCAACGTCATATTATGGCCTCCGTTGTCCATTGCAACATTTGTCCCTCAAAATTTTCAGCTACTAGCATGCTTTTGGAGGTATTCTAGGTGACAATCAATAACTAGTTATTCACACTGTATAATGGTGACTGTTTTCGATGAACGATTTGCTTCTGTTACACCTCAACTCCACAGCTCGCCCTTGGGATTAATTTTCCTGAATAATGCGGTCAGGCGAGCGGTTGGTACTTTGGTACGGCGACTTCGACTTGATATGGCGTTCTGGATGCCGCATATAATCTTCTGAGGTTGACTGACGTGAATAGAGTTGTATTGCTGGTGCAATCGTCGAACACAAGTCTTCTCACGCTATAGTAGTATACAAAGCGTCTGGGGTGACCACAATGAAAGCATGGTAGTTCTCCCCCCCCCCCCCCCCCCCCCCCCCGACATGGTTTGTTTTTTTTTTATTTCGTGGCATTGTATTAGGCCGGGGAGTTGCTTTCATCTGCGTTCGTCGAATGCTCGTTTGTCGTTTGATGGTTGGAGCTTAAAGTATCTGTTGGTAAAGTTCATTCTTGTCGGCGCGTTCGACTTGTGACGGACATCAATAAACCTCTTTTTAGACTGTCTCTGTTAACTCCTGCCGCATGGAATCTATGTTCACGGCTGCTGTCTCCTGTGAACTAGGTTAGACATCACTGGCTGCAGTATGCAACTGTATCTCTTCTCATACTTTTGAAAATTTCTATGAGACCGAATTGCTGATGTCACCTGTTTTGTATCCCACCTGGGGGGCGGCGCGTGGGTAAGGAACAGGAACAGGAAAAGGTACAAATCTATCGGTACTGCAAATACGGTTTAAGCACCTTTACTAGTGTATAAACATATGCAAACATATTACATAACTTGCAATCTGGTGCGAAGTTGAAGTGATGTGTCCTGGCTGGCTGCACATGATGAAATGGGCCGAAGCAATCGCGGAGCTCGTAGACCTCGACAGCGCCGGCTAGAGGGCGCCAACCTACCAGAGCGGACTACGATGTGGCATCGTAATTATCGATACCACAATCGGTCCCTAGGTTTACACACTACTTAATCTAACTTAAACTAACTTACGCTAATGACGACTTACTCATCCACGCCCGAGGGAGGTCTCGAACCTTCGACGGGGGAGCCGCGCGAACCGTGGCAAGACGCCCAAGACCTCACGGCTACCCTGCACGGCCTTCTCCTACTTTCTGTCGAATTAGAGGCAAGCACATGCTGATATGTCAAACCTATCATTAGAATCACATTCAGCAGTCAGTCATACGTTTTTCGTCTGATTCGTTTGTGTTGTATATCCTCGAATATCTGATAATGTACCTTCTACCTTACCCGTCAGTGTATGTAACAGTTCATTATCGGAAATGCCCAGTCCTCATCTTTATACTGCATTTCTACTTTCAAAAGTATTAGCATTATTACTAGCGGGCCTCAACTCACTTCGCAATTTGCTTGTTCTTGCAAAATGTCCACCAACAATTTGGGGAATTTTTAAAACAGTATTCTTCTTAAATTAATGTTGCACCATCATTCTGCTGCCATTTACATTCTTACCCACCCCCAACTTCCTTATTAATCCCCAACAAACATTTTTCTATCTCCTTCATTTGATTCGCCAACTAGCCGTTCTTATGTTAAATTTTACTACTGATTGCCAACCCAACTAAATAACTCACCCTATTCCAGTAATGATCGAAACGGCTTTAGGACGTCTGATTATAGGAGGGGGCCGTTTCTATAACCAGCTCTCTCTGACGAACTTCCAGCAAGCTTGAGATACTTCGGTCAGCAACTTCTGTTAATCAATAGAACACAAAACAGTCCAAGTAGCAAATACTTTATATTTCATTCGACGAATAGTTCCGGGTCGAGACATATTTTAAAATCAACATAGATGGCAGAAAACCAAAAGTACACTAGTGCGTAATACAGGTATTACCAAATTCTTACGCAAATTCCAAAGCTACAGAACGTATCTTTTGAAACTTACATAACAAAGTCGAAAATGGCATTTCCGAAGATATCCCATTTTTTGGTGACATCTTCGGAAATGCCACACCACATGCTTTGTTCATGTTCTATGTACGTCTTTCGACATCACTGGAAATATACTACGAACGCATTGTGCCATTAAGGAAGAGTGTCCCTCTCCAGTGACACACAGGAATACTCCAGAAGAGGACGGAGTAGCACTGACCTGTGTTGGGAACAGAGCTGGAGTCATGTGGGTAAAGCAGTCTCATATGTTTTGTCACACGCGTAGATTTTATTTGCTGACTTTCGCCCTATCCCCTACTTTAAATCATATGTCTTTATTCTTTTTAATTTTGTGAACAGGAATATAGACGGCTTTATACCGTCATTGTATAGGGTATTTGTTCAAATTCGAGATATATAAACATTGCGAAAACGAAGAATCGTACGAAAAACATGTTCTAGGTGAAAAGTTAATTTTATTGTGGGGACATCTGTCTCTGCTACAACAGCCCATCTCCTAATCACCCTTCCTGGGCCGCCAGGATCAACTTTGTATTTTCGAATGGGAACTCCCCAACCCTATCTATTTTTACTGCGTATTCGGGTCCTACACCAACAAATACATACGGTTTAATCAAACTATTGTTTCTCATTCGGGGTCGATGATGCTGTAATCGACAGATATTACGTGTGCCTTTTTTGTAATGTACAACGAAAGTATATGATTATACATTTCATTTGTGATGTAAATGTAAGCCTTTGTGTTCTAACGGTTGATACGGATGTTGAACTGTTAGTTGATGGTTCTCTACAGATAATATGGGTATACATTGACCTTTCTGGTAAATGGTTTATTTTTATGGTTACAATGTTTTGTATACCTTATGGGGCTGACTGTGGTAATCTCCAACCATCGGAATTTTTTATGTATCAGGGTTCCCACCCAAACGGCGTAATTCTCGCGCTGGCCGCTGCGTGACTACAGACTATAACCAACAACCACTGAAATAAAGTAAAACGTTCTTGAAGTGACAGTGCCACATGAAACTGCCTTAGATACTCACCAAAATCAAGCACCCCAATGATGAGAGCAAGGGGACTGAACGCAATCAAGCACCTTAGTGAGGAGAAGCCATGGGATTCCGCGATATCAAGCATCCCGTCTGCAGTCCACAACAACAACACTTTGTTTCTATGATCGATATTGTTTTGGTACCCAATTATTGCCATGTAGTAGGCAAATGAATACGAAAACTAAATGGCATCGAGAGTTTTGTTAATTTGCGACTTCAAAAATTCCCTATCATTTTTTGAGAAAGAGTCGACAAGTCACATGTTTCACTCAGTCATCAACTTACTTCTTCCGAAATGGTTTTTGTTCTTGATGGGAAGGATCAAATAATTCAAATGGCTCTGAGAAGTATTGGACATAAGATCTGAAATCATTGCTGGCCTCTAGACTTTTTTTTTAGTCATCAGTCTACTGACTGGTTTGATGCGGCCCGCCACGAATTCCTTTCCTGTGCTAACCTCTTCATCTCAGAGTAGCACTTGCAACCTACGTCCTCAATTATTTGCTTGACGTATTCCAATCTCTGTCTTCCTCTACAGTTTTTGCCCTCTACAGCTCCCTCTAGTACCATGGAGGTCATTCCCTCATGTCTTAGCAGATGTCCTATCATTCTGTCCCTTCTCCTTATCTGTGTTTTCCACATATTACTTTCCTCTCCGATTCTGCGTAGAACCTCCTCATTCCTTACCATATCAGTCCACCTAATTTTCAACGTTCGTCTATAGCACCACATCTCAAATGCTTCGATTCTCTTCTGTTCCGGTTTTCCCACAGTCCATGTTTCACTACCATACAATGCTGTACTCCAGACGTACATTCTCAGAAATTTCTTCCTCAAATTACGGCCGGTATTTGATATTAGTAGACTTCTATTGGCCAGAAATGCCTTTTTTTGCCATAGCGAGTCTTCTTTTGATGTCCTCCTTGCTCCGTCCGTCATTGGTTATTTTACTGCCTAGGTAGCAGAAATTGACTTCGTGACCATCAATCCTGATGTTACGTTTCTCGCTGTTCTCATTTCTACTACTTTGATTATCTACGTCTTTCTCCGATTTACTCTCAAACCATACTGTGTACTCATTAGACTGTTCATTCCATTCAGCAGATCATTTAATTCTTCTTCACTTTCACTCAGGATAGCAATGTCATCAGCGAATCGTATCATTGATATCCTTTCACCTTGTATTTTAATTCCACTGCTGAACCTTTCTTTTATTTCCATCATTGCTTCCTCGATGTACAGATTGAAGAGAAGGGGCGAAAGGCTACAGCCTTGTCTTACACCCTTCTTATTACGAGCACTTCGTTCTTGATCGTCCACTCTTATTATTCCCTCTTGGTTGTTGTACATATTGTATATGACCCGTCTCTCCCTATAGCTTACCCCCAGTTTTTTCAGAATCTTGAAGAGCTTGCACCATTTTATATTGTCGAACGCTTTTTCCAGGGCGACAAATCCTATGAACGTGTCTTGATTTTTCTTTAGCCTTGCTTCCATTATTAGCCGTAACGTCAGAATTGCCTCTCTCGTGCCTCTACTTTTCCTGAAGCCAAACTGGTCGTCACCTAGCGCATTCTCAATTTAATTTTCCAATCTTCTCTATATTATTCTTGTAAGCAGCTTCGATGCATGAGCTGTTAAGCTGATTGTGCGATAATCTCGCACTTGTCAGCTCTGGTCATCTTCGGAATTGTGTGGGTGATGCTTTTCCGAAAGTCACACGGTATGTCGGCAGACTCATATATTCTACACACCAACGTGAATAGTCGTTTTATTGCCACTTCCCCTAATGATTTTAGAAATTCTGATGGAATGTTATCTATCCCTTCTGCCTTATTTGACCGTAAGTCCTCTAATGCTCTTTTAAATTCCGATTCTAATACTGGATCCCCTATCTCTTCTAAATCGACTCCTGTTTCTTCTTCTATCACATCAGACAAATCTTCACCCTCACAGAGGCTTTCGATGTATTCTTTCCACCTTTCTGCTCTCTCCTCTGCATTTAACAGTGGAATTCCCGTTGCACTCTTAATGTTACCACCGTTGCTTTTAATGTCACCAAAGCTTGATTTTGACTTTCCTGTATGCTGAGTCTGTACTTCCGACAATCATCTTTTTCGATGTCTTCACATTTTTCCTGCAGCCATTTCGTCTTAGCTTCCCTGTACTTCCTATTTATTTCATTCCTCAGCGACTTGTATTTATGAATTCCTGATTTTCCTGGAACATGTTTGTACTTCCTCCTTTCATCAATCAACAGAAGTATTTCCTCTGTTACCCATGGTTTCTTCGCAGCTACCTTCTTTGTACCTATGTTTTCCTTCCCAACTTCTGTGATGGCCCATTTTAGAGACGTCCATTCATCATCAACTGTACTGCCTACTGCGCTATTCCTTATTGCTGTATCTATAGAGTTAGAGAACTTCAAACGTATCTCGTCATTCCTTAGAACTTCCGTATCCCACTTCTTTGCGTATTGATTCTTCCTGAGTAATGTCTTGAACTTCAGCCTACTCTTCATCACTACTATATTGTGATCTGAGTCTATATCTGCTCCTGGGTACAGCTTACAATCCAGTATCTGATTTCGGAATCTCTATCTGACCATGATGTAATCTAATTGAAATCTTCCCGTATCTCCCGGCCTTTTCCAAGTATACCTCCTCCTCTTGTTATTCTTGAGCAGGGTATTCACTAGCTTTGTTACAGAACTCAATTAGTCGTTCTCCTCTTTCATTCCTTATCCCAAGCCCATATTCTCCTGTAACCTTTTCTTCTACTCCTTCCCCTACAACTGCATTCCAGTCGCCCATGACTATTAGATTTTCGTCTCCCTTTACATACTGCATTACCCTTCAATATCCTCATACACTTTTTCTACCTGTTCATCTTCAGCTTGCGACGTCGGCATGTATAACTGAAATATCGTTGTCGGTGTTGGTCTGGTGTCGATTCTGATTAGAACAACCCGGTCACTGAACTGTTCGCAGTAACACACCCTCTGCCCTACCTTCCTATTCATAACCAATCCTATACCTGTTATACCGTTTTGTGCTGCTGTTGATACTACCAGATACTCATCTGACCAGAAATCCTCCTCTTCCTTCCACTTCACTTCGCTGACCCCTACTATATCTAGATTGAGCCTTTGCATTTCCCTGTTCAGATTTTCTAGTTTCCCTACCACGTTCAAGCTTCTGACATTCCACCCCCCATCTCGTAGAACATTATCCTTTCGTTGATTATTCAATCTTTTTCTCATGGTAACCTCCCCCTTGGCAGTACCCTCCCGGAGATCCGAATGGGGGACTATTCCGCAATCTTTTGCCAATGGGGAGATCATCATGACACTTCAACCACAGGCCACATGTCCTGTGGATAAACGTTACGTGTGTTTAATGCAGTGGTTTCCATTGCCTTCTGCATCCTCATGTCGTTGATCATTGCTGATTGTTCCGCCTTTAGGGGCAATTTACCACCCCTATGACAAGAGAATGTCCTGAACCTCTATCCGCTCCTCCGCCCTCTTTGACAAGGCCGTTGGTAGAATGAGGCTGACTTCTTATGCCGGAAGTCTTCGGCCGCCAATGCTGATTATTTATCAAAATTTATGCAGTTGTGGGGATCGAACCCAGGACCAAAGACGTTTTGTTTATAAATCAAAGACGCTACCCCTAGACCACGCGTCCCGACTTAGAACTGCTTAAATCGAACTAATCTAAGGATATCACACACACATCCATGGCCGAGGCAGGATAAGAACATGCGACCGTAGCAAAAGCGCGGTTCCGGACCGAAGCGCCTAGAACCGCTCGGTCATACCGGCCGGCTTGATAGGAATGGATGGAATTGTGTGGAATTACTGCGGGTGACTGAACGAAGAGGTCATTAAGGATTAATAAGAGAAGTTGATCCTACTGCAGTTCATTTGTGGTGTGTATTTGTGTGTGTGTGTCTGTGTGTGCGTGCGCGCGAGTGTTTGTGTGTATGTGTGTGTGTGTGTGTGTGTGTGTGTGTGTGTGTGTGTGATGGCACGCAAGTATTCTTGAGAGGTGGCGGGCCTTTCTGATGCACATAGTGGCCTGCCCCTTCATATGTTTCCGCAATCATCTTACTCTCAGTAATTCAATTTGGGGAGATATACCCGAGAGTGGTCAGTACAATGCTAGTATAGAGAACTCGGAAGATGTGAATGTTTTCCTCTCTAACTGCATCCAGTGAAGAGTTGCTGTTCCTTCATACGCTGCGTCTGTCATCGCCTGGATGGTCCGGAAAGACAGGAGGATTCTGCTTGTCAATAAAGGGTTATGCCAGCTGGTGTGAGGGACTGGCTGAATGGGGTGGATGCTGCCCAGACGACGACATTGTCAAAAGAGCAGGACGACACGCACACGGTGGGTGCTGATGAAGGGCCTGGGGTGAGATACTCCCTTTCTTCGTGGAAATTCGGTACACACATCTTCTTGCGAGCTACGAGCGAGGCATGGGAACGACATGTGTTCTGTAAAAGATTACCTATGATTGGCTTGCTCAGGGAAAAGCTCCATGACGAAGCAAATTCGGAACAGAAGTTAGTGCCAAGTATCTCCATTGCTGTAGTAGAAACGATTCTGCAAGAGAGTGGAATTTTCCACCGGTTGGCACGTTTAATCACAACCACTGTGGTGGGGGTGGTAATGTACTGGTTTCGGCTTGGACATGTGCTCGGTGAGGAAGCCTCGTCTCGACTTTCGGTCAGACAAGGTTACAAGACCGAGCACTCGCTGCTCTTGACAGTCCGTCTCCCGTTGGCTGTTTATTATACTTTTGTTTAATAGTACCTGTTTGACGAAGTTGCTGAAGTTTTGGCTTCATCGAAATTTTCCGAGTACGGTTGTCAGTTGAGCGTTCTGCGTACAAACGGCCTATGCTGCCCGTCTTGAGCAGTTTTGACAAACGTTGACTGTACCGGAGTTACTGTGTGACTTCGCTTATTAAAATCAATTACTGTACCGTCAGTGATTGTGTGGCGACCTTTCCTCGTCTCCCTCAGAGACGCATTTAACTCCTACGAAGTCTTTAAACTGGAACAACCAGGACAGGACAATTAGTATCGGGCTATACTCGCGACATTATCATCAGCACGATGGTGCGTCGAAGCGACCAGCCATCGCCTCCCGTACGCCAGATCGTGTTCTTGCAGTAAACAAGACAGCTTGGTAATGTATGTCCGCCACACCGGCCGATTAGGAAATTTTGCTACGTGATAATCTGAGCTCAGCAGAGCACACCTGTCTCGGTTCCTATCTTGCTTCTGTCTTGGGTTTTCATTGTTTCTGTTCTCACTACCGTTGCTGCGCAATTAATGTCAGTTTTGCTGGGTGTTTTTCTTAAGATATGAGCTGCAAGTCATTGACTCCACATGACCCTTGGTCATAAAGTCACTACCTAGTTTATGGACAACTTCACCTTCACAATAGTTATCTGTTAGGAAAGGGGGGGGGGGACGCTCACAGCATAATTTCCATATGCAAATTCTAGCTGAATTTAGTGCTAAACACACCGCATGCCCCGGCACTTCGAAATTCTCTTCACTATCCGTACAACTGAAGCTGCACGAAATACGGTAATGAGATAATAAAGTGTAATGTGCTGGTAATGGGTGCCAAGAGCTTGTTTCTGGGTGTTTTTTCTAGACATTAATCATTTTTTGTGCATTCGTCGTTCTAGAACTGAACTTAAAACCTTTATTCTGTTACATTTCGACCTTATCGCCAATGTCGGTAATGCAGGTTCGTTCGACCATTACAGAACCACTTCCAAAGAAGAGATCGACGAAATATATGTACATAATGGTTACAAGTGGAGGGTCACTAGATGCTAGTGTTCATCTCCTGAGAGTCTGGCATGGTTGAATATCAAAGCCAATGATCTTTAAATCTTTCTGAGTTGAGCACCGGCAATCTTGTATATTGTGGTGTACGAAATTGTGAGAGTCGTCAACAGCTGGAGGTTGCAGGGACGTAATCACCAAGTTTCAAAACATTTCTTAATACCACAGCCCAGCAAATCAAACCACATGTTTTGTTGTTGTGGTCTTCAGTCCTGAGACTGGTTTGATGCAGCTCTCCATGCTACTCTATCCTGTGCAAGCTTCTTCATCTCCCAGTACCTACTGCAGCCTACATCCTCCTGAACCTGCTTAGTGTATTCATCTCTTGGTGTCCCTCTACAGTTTTTACCTTCCACGCTTCCGTCCAGTACCAAACTGGTGTCCCTTGATGCCTCAGAACATGTCCTACCAACCGATCCCTTCTTCTGGTCAAGCTGGGCCACAAGCTTCTCTTCTCCACAATCCTATTCAGTACCTCCTCATTAGTTATGTGATCTACCCATCCCATCTTCAGCATTCTTCTGTAGCACCACATTTCGAAAGCTTCTATTCTCTTCTTGTCCAAGCTATTTATCGTCCATGTTTCACTTCCATACATGGCTACACTCCATACAAATACTTTCAGAAAGGACTTTCTGACACTTAAATCTATACTCGATGTTAACAAATTTCTCTTCTTCAGAAACGCCTTCCTTGCCATTGCCAGTCTACATTTTATATCCTCTTTACTTCGACCATCATCAGTTATTTTGCTCCCCAAACAGCAAAACTCCTTTACTACTTTCAGTGTCTCATTTCCTAATCTATTTCCCTCAGCATCACCCGACTTAATTCGACTACATTCCATTATCCTCGTTTTGCTTTTGTTGATGTTCATCTTATATCCTCCTTTCAAGACACTATCCATTCCGTTCAGCTGCTCTTCCAAGTCCTTTGCTGTCTCTGACATAATTACGATGTTATCGGCGAACCTCAAAGTTTTTATTTCTTCTCCAGGGATTTAATACCTACTCCGAATTTTTCTTATGTTTCCTTCACTGCTTGCTCAATATACAGATTGAATAACATCGGGGAGAGACTACAACCCTGTCTCACTCCCTTCCCAACCACTGCTTCCCTTCATGTCCCTCGACTCTTATGACTGCCATCTGGTTTCTGTACAAATTGTAAATAGCCTTTCGCTCCCTGTATTTTACCCCTGTCTCCTTCAGAATTTGAAAGAGTGTATTCCAGTCAACATTGTCAAAAGCTTTCTCTATGTATACAAATGCTAGAAACGTAGGTTTGCCTTTCCTTAATCTAGCTTCTAAGATACGTCGTAGGGTCAGTGTTGCCTCACGTGTTCCAGCATTTCTACGGAATCCAAGCTGATCTTCCCCGAGGTCGGCTTCTACCAGTTTCTCCATTCGTCTCTAAAGAATTTTTGCAGCTGTCACTTATTAAACTGATAGTTCGGTAATTTTAACATCTGTCAACGCCTGCTTTCTTTGGGACTGGAATTATTATATTCTTCTTTAAGTCTGAGGGAATATCTCCTATCTCATACATCTTGCTTACCTGATGGTAGAGTTTTGGGCGTACTATAACCCAAAGAAACGTTATTTACGCTGCAATTATGTAAATGTCTCGATATTGGCTGGAAATACAAGTAGTTTCTGGTTTAATGAAATGTACACTATCGAAAATACACATTGAATACCTCCACTACCCGACAGCAGTGCTAATATTACCTACAACAGTGTAATTAGCAAGCCGATGTGGCCGAGTGGTACTAGGCAGTACAGTCTGCAACCGAGCGAGCGCTCCGGTTGCAGGTTCGAATCCTGCCTCGGGCATGTATGTGTGTAATGTCCTTAGCTTAGTTAGGTTTAAGTAGTTCTAAGTCTAGGAGACTGATGACCTCAGAAGTTAAGTCCCATAGTGCTCAGAGCCATTTAAACCATTTGAACGAAGCCATTAAACACAGTTTTTAGAAACTCATCCTCCAAAGAATACGAGTAAATATTACAGAATTCTAATCATGAAGGACTACGAGCTTATGTAACATGGAAGTAGATATTGTCTGTGTAGTAAAGTATCTTAAACCACACATTAAAATCAGATCTTCTATTCCAGATCGTACACGAATTACCTGCCTTTCAGAGACTTCTGATACGTGAGCTCCATACTTATCGATCATATACACTGAATCGCTCGACGAAAGATACATCTACATCTACATCTACGTGATTACTCTGTTATATGCAATAAAGTGCCTGGCAGAGGGTTCAGTGAACCACCATCATGCTGTCTCTCTACCGTTCCACTCTCGAACGGCACGCAGGAAAAACGAGCACTTCAATTTTTCCGTGCGAACTCTGGTTTCTCTTACTTTATTGTGATAATCATTTCTCCCTATGTAGGTGGGTGTCAACAAGATGAGAAAACTGGTGATTGAAATTTCATGAGAAGATCCTGTCGCAACGAAAAACTACTTTGTTTTAAATGATTGCCACTCTAATTCACGTATCATGTCTGTGACACTATCTCCCCTATTTCGTGATAATACAAAACCAGTTGCCCTTATTTGTACTTTTTCGATGCCACCCGTCAGTCCCACCTGATGCGGATACCACACCGCACAGCAATACTCCAGAATAGGGCGGACAAGCGTAGTGTAAGCAGTCTCTTTGGTATACGTGTTGCACCTTCTAAGTGTTCTGCCAATGAATCGCTGTCTTTAGCTTGCTCTGCCCACAATATTAACTTTGTAATCATTCCAATTTAGGTTATTTGTAATTATAATCCATAAGTATTTAGTTGAATTTACAGCCCTCTGTGTGACTTACCGCGTAATCGAAATTTATCTGATTTCTTTTAGTACTCATGTGAATAACTTTGCACTTTCCTTTATTCAGGGTCAATTGCCACTTTTCGCACCATAGAGATATCTAAATCAGTTTGCAAGTCGTTTAGATCATCCGAAGACTTTACAAGACAGTAAATGGCAGCATCATCTGCAAACAATCTAAGACGGCTACTCAAATTGTCTCCTATGTCTTTAATATAAATCAGGAACGCCAGATATTACTTCTGTTTTACTCGATGACTTTCCGTCTATTACTACGAACTGTGACCTTTCTGACAGGAAATCACGAATCCAGTCGCACAACTGAGGCGGTACTCCGTAGGCACGCAGTTTGATTAGGAGACGGTGTCGAAAGCCTTCTGGAAATCTAAAAATGTGGAATCAATTTGACATCCCCTGTCGAAAGCACTTATTACTTCATGAGTATAAAGAGCTAATTGTGTATCACAATAACGATATTTTCTGAATCCGTGCTGACTATTAGTCAATAAATCGGTTTCTTCGAGGTACTACATAATGTTCGAATACAGCATACCTAAAGACAGGTCACACCAATACTCAAGAAAGAAAGTGAAAGTAATAGGCTCAGTTACAGACGAATATCAGTGTTGTCGATCTACAGTAGGACTCTGGAACATGTACTGAATACTATCTTGCCTAGTAACGATATATTGACGCATAATCAGCACTCATTGAGAAAATATCTCTCTTTTTATACGTAATTAGGATTTATTCACACAAAGTAATGAATGTTGTATACAGGGGTCTCAATTTAATTTCGTATTTGTAGCTTTTGAGACTTTTCCTCATAAACGACCTCAAATCAAAAAGCGTTCCTCTTGCGTAGTTGTGCCATTGGATTCGTGATCTTCTATTGGAAGGGTCATAATTGGCACTAACAGCGATTTAGGCGATAATCTGAACAGACGTCGCAGATTTTATGGAGATTATGCTTTCATTTACCGTCTAGTGCAGTCATGAGAAGATCAAATAGAATTGCAAAATGAACAACAGCAGATACCCGGATGGGGCCAGAAGTTATATTGTACTTTAAGTAATGAAAAGTGTAAGGTCATCCACAGGAGTACTAAAATACGCGTTGAATCACACGTTTCACAAGCGTGCTAATTCAACTATTACTAGGGATTACAATTACTAATTATTTAAATTGCAGTGAGAACATAGATACTGTTCTACAAAAGGCGAATAAAAAAACTGGTTTTTATTGATGGAACACATAGATTATGCAACAGGGACATTAAAGAGATAGCCGCCTGCACTGCAATTGTCCGTCCTGTTTTCGAGTATTGCAACGTGGTATGAGATCCCAACAGATAGAATTGACAGCGGATATTGAAAAGTTCAAAGAAGGGGAACTCGTTTTGTACTATCGCAAAACAGGATCGTGAAATAGGGGAAACAATGTCGAAACCATTTAAACGAAAGTTTTATTGGTTGCGACGAGATCTTTTCCGAATTTCAATCACTAACTTTCTCCAGCGAATGCAGCATTATCTTGTTGAAAAGAACGAACATACTGAGAAATGATAATCTTATAAAGTACGAGAAATCGGGGCTCCTATGGACAAATTTAAAAGTTCGTTTTTCGCTTTCGTTGCTTGTGAGTGGAATGATCGAGAAAGAGTCTAAAGGTGCTTGAGAGGCTCTCTCACAAGACACTTAGGTGTGAACTGGAGGACAGTCACATAGATGTAGATGCAGGCGCATGTGATATCTTACAAAAAATGTCAACCCAGAAAAATTCAAGACCTACAGAAAAAGTAACTTAACATGAATAGGAAAGCGCAAGGTAAATCTGCAAGCATACAACCAGTTAACTATAAGGAAAAATGGAGTGAACAAGGATCGACCGGAGTTACCAGGCACAAGTTCAGGTTAGAGTTCACACGAAAAACACAAATGAGAAGTCCCATAAAAACACATCAAGGTGATACATGGTTGGACGGACCCAGGAAATTCAAACGCTAGGGAAACCGATTAAATATATCACCTATTTAAACACAATATAGTAAGAGCGAACGGCCTTACCCCAATGGTGGCACCAGTTCTTGACAGTTAAGAGCTGTCGAGCTTGGTTGGCACTTGGAAGGGTAATTGCCCGCGTTTGTCAGATCAATTGACGAGCTACTTGACTGAAAAACACCTGCTCCAGTCACGTAATCTGACAACGGCCGGGAGAGCGGTATGCAGACCACATGTTCCTCCACATCCGCATCCAGCGACGGATACGGGCTCAGGATTATACGGCGGTCTGTCGGTATAGTTGGGCTTTCCGAAGCCTCTTCGGACGGAGGAATAATAAGAGAGCACTCCTCCAATTCCTAATTAGTGTATATATTCAAGAACTGAAACGTATTTCAGCTAAATAAGATTTGCCATGGCCGTGTGGTTGAGTAAACAGGAAAACACTGAACTCTTCTCTCCCCTCCTCAATCGCTAGCCATGCTTGAAGGGACTCACAAACAGAGTGCAAGCGAATACACGACGAGCTTTCCATCATTTACCACGTGACACTACTCTGGTTCACTGCACATCAAGAGCACATACCAAATGTAATATCCACATGAGTACTGTCAGCATCTCCTCGAGTCCAGACGCCAGCCACCATCCATCCACCTGGAGCAGCAACTGGCGTCCGCACGGTGATAAGAAGTTCCATTAGCGGCCAGCTCCAGCCGAGACTGTACCACTGCTGGCTACAGAGGCTTGCGGCTCTGTTCATAGGGCTCACTCCAACCTATGTTGCACCCTTACTGTCCTTTCTCGCTAGCTCTCAAGGGATTGTCTGTCTCTCTGACGTTTCCCTGAGTTCAGATTCCAGTTCGATTATATGAGCGGGCGCATCGTCCTCCATTGTAACGGGCCTACTACCACTGGCTGCCAGCAGCCAACTGTTCACTTCCCAGGCACCCGCTTCCAGACCCCATGACTCCGCTGCTGCCTTACCAATGACCAGACTACCGAACAACTATTGCCGACCTATGCTCACTGCACAAGGGGCCACTCTCCTGGGTTGTCAGCTAGTTGAAACTCGTCTGTTTTGACGTCAACTAGTGTTTTAGCACCACTGCTGTTCGCCAGTCAACCACAGGTACCAGCGTTTGAGACATAAACATGATAGGACGGAGCACATTCCATGGACAACCGCCGCCCTCGCCGTCTTGTCCTGCAGCTAGCTCCAAGTTGTGGTCGCTACGCTGTTTAGCCCCAGAGCTCTTGCAGATTTCAATCATCACAGGTCCTTGCATCGCGGGGTGCTGTCCTCAGTTACTTTTCGGTCTACCGTGCTCCCACCTAAGACGCTAACACACCTCCAGCGCTGGCACCAAGAGCCAAGTGGGACTGCAGCGGCGAGGTTGTAAGCCAAGTCCTACAGCAAACTGTCCACGCACCTCGTGGTGAATTTCTTTTTCTGTAGTCCAGTCCATGTGAATCTGACCTGTTAGGAGACGAATAATATTTTCCCAGTGGATAAGCTGTAGTCTAGCCATTAGCATCACATGAGTGTAAACGGTGCTATAAGACTTTCTAGTATCAATTCAAGTTAGCTGTTATAGGTTAGATAGCATGTGAGTGAAAACTTCACTACACTGTGACTCTTTTGGTGCAAAACACGTCCAATCCGGTGACAGTCTGAAGGGATAATTTTGTAAAATTATGAGTGTAGTGCCGCAAAGTAAACGTGAACGCGCGAGGACGATGAACACTCGAAATTCGAATTTTTCTGTGTACTGTTACTTTTGAGAGAAATATAAATTTTACAACAGGGAAACAATAGATTCCAACTGCATGTAATTAGTTATGAACAACAACACAGCTCGCGAGGTATTCACTTCTAAACGCACACTACGTCTTCACTGCAGAATCCACGGAAGTCACACAAGTGCAGAGATCGGCTCTCCGAAACATTTCTATTCTCCGCGACCACGCACAAACTGCTCCACTGCCCAAGTCTTTCCGCCGACTGTGCGTCCGTCGCGCTGTACTGTCTGCGTCCAGCGCTCACTCCCGTGTCCTGTGCCATGCCGTCCAGAACTGCCGCACTGCCACAACTACCCGTGTCCTCCTCTCCCCAACTCGCTTCCATCCAGTCTCCCCATTCACGAGAGGTGTGATTGGCCAGAGCGCTCGCGCCATGTCTTCAATCTAACGTCCACTCTCAAACATATTTAAACACATACAAAACACTGGATTTATATTTAAATAACTTGAAATTAAATAAATATCTCTACGGCTGGACCATAAACATGCTCTAACACACATTATTAAATACATAAACAATTCAATAAACATGTCTCAAAAGAAAAGAAGCAAAAGGTACGCCAGGATCCTAATGTCTCTGTGGTTTCTAAAACACAGTAAATAATAGACCACTTTCTTCATGAAAAGCATACAGGTATGGCCAAACTTTCAGGAAACATTCCTCACACACAAAGAAAGGAAATATGTTATGTGCATATGTGTCCGGAAACGCTTACTTTCCATGTTAGAGCTCATTTTATTACTTCTCTTCAAATAACATCAATCGTGGAATGGAAACACACAGCATCAGAATGTACCAGCGTGACTTCAAACACTTTGTTACAGGAAATGTTCAAAATGTCCTCCACTAGCGAGGA
The DNA here is from genome assembly GCF_023897955.1 of Schistocerca gregaria. Taxonomy (NCBI): domain Eukaryota; kingdom Metazoa; phylum Arthropoda; class Insecta; order Orthoptera; family Acrididae; genus Schistocerca; species Schistocerca gregaria. Next base: position 246,578,512 of record NC_064926.1, read on the forward strand.
TACATGCATCCTCCCTCCGTCGCAAGGAATCCCTGATGCGCTGATGCAGCCCTGGAGAATGGCGTATTATATCACAGGCGTCCACAATACGAGCACGAAGAGTATCTACATTTGGTACTGGGGTTGCGTAGACAAGAGCTTTCCAATGCCCCCATAAATGAAAGTCAAGAGGGTTGAGGTCAGGGGAGCGTGGAGGCCATAGAAGTGGTCCGCCTCTACCAATCCATCGGTCACCGAATCTGTTGTTGAGAAGCGTACGAACACTTGGACTGAAATGTGCAGGAGCTCCATCGAGCATAAACCACATGTTGTTTCGTAATTGTAAAGGCACATGTTCTAGCAGCACAGGTAGAGTATCCCGTCTGAAATCATGATAACGTGCTCCATTGAGCGTAGGTGGAAGAACGAAACTAAAATTAGCTCTTGCATGGAAATTAAGCGTTTCCGGACCCATGTCCACATAACATCTTTTCTTTATTTGTGTGTGAAGACAGTTTCCTGAAAGTTTGGCCGTACCTTTTTGTAACACCCTGTATTTCGAATATTAACATAGACACAGATGAATCAATATACCTATAAGCATGCTTCTATCGTTTTCTCGTGTAACTGTGGAGTACTTGTGGCCTGACGCGATCGATAGAAATCGGCCACTTTGACTTCCAGTACCTCATGTCCTATTCAAGTTACATGCCTGTAATTCATAAAAATTTAGGTTTACACTAATAGCTTTCTAAAAACATGGTGACCGACAAAATCGAATGAGGCGCTTATATTTTGGAAATTCGTTGCTGAGTATTTCTACAATTTACAGTCAGATACCCAAAATTTAAACTAATAAAGATATTGAAAATCTTATTAGACCATCGGAATCTTCGTGAAAATAGTAGTGATGTACATGTTTCTTTGAGAGATATCATGATTTATCTGGCTATTATTAAGTTCTGTACGAACTGTGAAATGTCTTCCATTAGGGCTTCTCAAAGTCCGACATCTCTGGCACTCCCGGCATGTCTCCTTCATCAACATAGCATCTCCATGGAATTCCCAGCCACGCGGCTGGACCCCTCTTGCTTCGGCCAGCGTCTGCCACCGCGTGGTCGGCCTGGCGAGCGGGCAGGGCGCGACGGCTCGCCCGTAACCTCACAAGCATTATATAAGTTGTGTTTGCAAACTCAACATTCATAGTGGTCAATCTGTGTAGTAATTGAGCGAATACACAGACAATTCTGAATTTAGAGTGTTCATCAAAAATCAAATGGCTCGTAGCACAACGGTACTTAACATCTGTGGTCATCAGTCCACTACACTTGAAAGTACTTAAACCTAACTAACCTAAGGACAGCACACACATCCATGCCCCAGACAAGATTCGCACCTTTGACCGTAGCAGCAGCGCGGTTCCGGTATGAATCGCCTAGAACCGCTCGGCCATACCGGCCAGCTAGTGTTCATTATCCTCACTCGTTTGCGTTTATTTTGCAGAACTACACGGTCAAGTTTAACTCATAATTCTACAAAATCTTCACACTTCATCACAGCTTGCTATAGACGCAACCGAACTAGGCTTTGACTTCACAAATATGTTCTTTAGATCCAAAAATACACACGATTGACCAGTCCTGTTGGCTAATATACATTACAGCTCACCCAATCAGTATTAACCGGCGCAATCCCAGGTCTTTTACATTTGACCAATCACAGGATAAGATCGTTTATGACCATTTTATTAAAAGACCTAATTTATGAAAGAAACAAATTGTAAACTAAATCACACTTTAAATAATGGAATTACCGTAAGATGTTTCTTGCGTTCCTTTCTACATCCTTAGTTCTCACGAAAAGTATACACACTTAATAGACAAGATAACACTCATTTAGCAAGATTTTGAACATAGTGGCGTTTTGGCGACCGTGCATTAGAGGTAAAGCCAGCTAGTTGCTAAATTCAGGTTTATTAAAACTGACCCAGGTTTCGAGGGTTTCAAACCCATCTTTCTTAGAAGAGTTAAGACTTACTAATAAAATTACGACACTGTGTACAACAGAAATATATTAACACTACTATAAGAAAAAGGCGGCATGTGTCACAATTACACTAATGCCCATAAAAATTGCTACACCAAGAAGAATTGCAGATGATGAATGGTATTCATTGGACAAATATATTATACTAGAACTGACATGTGACTACATTTTCACGCAATTTGGGTGCATACATTCTGAGAAATCAGTACCCACAGCAACCACCTCTGTCCATAATAACGTCCTTGGTACGCCTCGGCATTGAGTCAAACAGAGCTTGGATGGCGTGTATAGGTAGAGTTACCCATGCAGAATAGTGACGCGTCTTCTGACAAGCCAGTTGCTAGGCCACCATAGAACCAGACGTTTTCAGTTCGTGAGAGAGCCGGAAAATGTGCTGGCCAGGGTAGCAGTCGAAGATTTTCTCTATCTAGAAAGGCCCGTACAGGACCTGCAACATCCGGTCGTGCATTAGGCAGAGATCGAATGAAGGGTAGAGCCACGGGTCGTAACACATCTGAAATGTATCGTCCACTGTTCAAAGTGCCGTCAATGCGAACAAGAGGTGGCCGAGAAGTGAAACCAATGGCACCCCATACCATCACGCCGGGTGATACGCGAGTATGGCGATGACGAATACACGCTTCCTATGTGCGTTCACCGCGATGTCGCCAAACACGGATGCGACCATCATGATGCTGAAAGCAGAACCTGGATTCATCCGAAAAAATGACTTTTTGCCATTCGTGCATCCAGGTTCTTCGTTGAGTGCAACATCGCAGGCGCTCCTGTCTGTGATGGAGCGTCAAGGGTAACCGCAGCCACGGACTCCGACCTGATTGACCATGCTGCTCCAACGGTCGTCGAACTGTTCGTGCAGATGGTTGTTGTCTTGCAAACGTCCCCATCTGTTGACTCAGGGATCGAGACGTGGCTGCACGATCCGTTGCAGCCATGCGGATAAGATGCCTGTCGTCTCGACTGCTAGTGATACGAGGCCGTTGGGATCAAGCACGGCGTTCCGTATTACCCTCCTAAACCCACCGATTCAGTATTCTGCTAACAGTCATATGGATCCCGACCAACGGGAGCAGCATTGTCGCGATAGGATCAACAGCAATCGCGACAGTCTACAATCCGACCTTTATCAAAGTCGGAAACTGGATTGTACGCATTTCCCCTCCTTACACGAGGCATCACAACAACGTTTCACCAGGTAACGCCGGTCAACTGCTGTTTGTGTATGATAAATAGTTTGGAAACTTTCCTCATGTCAGCACGCAGTAGGTGCCGCCACCGGCGCCAACCTGTGTGAATGGTCTAAATAGATAATCATTTGCATATCACATCATCTTCTTCCTGTCGGTTGAATTTCGCGTCTGTAGCACGTCAGCTTCGTGTGTAGCAATTATAATGGCCAGTAGTGCATTTCTTTATTTATTTATTTATTTGAGACATACCCACGTAAAATCACATTATATTCAATGTGGGACTCGTTGACTCTGTCTAGTTTATGGCATCACGTACTCTAAATTTAATACATTACATAAAAGCGGTAGCTGTATATTGTAGGCCTCTGTTTTAAAACCTTAATTTAAAAATCAAATATTTGACGCAGGATGCAACAATACATAAAATTTCACATGAAATTTCACTGAAATTTCAGTTTAAAAAGCGGCATCAGATCATAAAGAGCCTCAAAATGCAACGTTAGAGCTAGTGAGGTGCGCTGATTGGTTGAAGATCAGAGGCAGTAGGCTTAAATTACCTCTGGCAGGTGGCACTCCCCGGTCTCGGAAACTGACATACGGCAGGGAGAGCGGTGTGTTGACTACATGCCCCTAAATGTCCGCATCCAGTGACGCCTGTGGGCTGTGGATGACACGGCGGCCAGTCGGTACCGTTGGGCCTTCATGGCCTGTTCAGGAGGAGTTCGTGGCACTCCTGCTCGTCCTATAAGCGAGCTGCTGCAATGAGCAGTGAGCGTGACTTCACTAGTACCTATTACTAACAGAATTAACGTATTAAATAGATAGTGGAAAATAAAAACAGTAAGAGCGGAGAAAATGCGTATCATTAGAGTCATATGGCTTATAAAGACGCTGCAGGCTCAATTAAGCTGAGCAGAAACCTTACAAGATGTGGAAACAGAACGACAAGCACATGTGCGTGAATACGTAACCATGAAAGTATTACGCTAAGGGAAGCTATCGTACTGATAAAGCATGCTAATAAATCAAATCTACTAGGGGCGTCGGGGTGCTATAAAAATATCGTCATGAATCCGAAACCACTAGTTTATATGAAAAATAATCAAAACCAGCTGGTTCGTCCTTTAATGAATTGCATAGGGAGTTTACACCATAGTTTAGTGGCGCGGTTTCATTAAAAATTCGTTTCCGAACACAGCTTTTCAGTTAAAAACAGTGCTTATTTCGTCAACGAAATATAAACACTAAAATGTACGCCGGACATTAGGTTTCTCTCATTTGACACAGTAAATTTTTACTCTAATTTAGTTACTGATCTTACTCCCAACATTATCGAGAAGAATTTATTACAGTTTAAAAAATTAACTCAGGTACAAAGCACCGAGCTTATTAATGTGTCACAGGTGTTATGGTTCAAATGGCTCAAATGGCTCTGAGCACTATGGGACTTAACGTCTGAGGTCATCAGTCCCCTAGAACTTAGAACTACTTAAACCTAACTAACCTAAGGACATCACACACATCCATTCCCGAGGCAGGATTCGAACCTGCGACCGTAGCGGACACTCGGTTCCAAACTGAAGTGACAGATGTTATGTAGGTATAATTATTTGACATTCATTGGTAAATTTCACGCACAATCATATGGGCTAGCAATGCGTAGCCCCTCGCCGGAATCCTAGCTGATATCTTCGTAAATACTCTGCAAAGTAATTTCTTCCGATATAACTCAGAATTACATAGGAAAATACGCTTTTATGCTCGACGTGTAGATGACTTTGACGACAATGACCCAGAATTGGAACACTTGTTCAGTTCGTTCAGTAGTTTCCACGAGAAAATATACCACCCAAAATAAATTGAAAATGAAAACACGGAGCTGAACACCCTCGATCTTGAAACATCTACAGCAGACAACAGCATCAGCTTTAATGTTTTCGTAAGCCAGATTATTCAGATAATATTGTCCCAGATAATTCTTCTCAATCACTTGGATACAAATTAGCGTGCCGTAACGACGCCCCAGTACCTAGTAAGCTACAGAATGACCTGCAGTAATAGTCCAAATTACTGTACTGGACAAACTGCGAGAGCAATAAAGGTGAGATATCAAAAATATATTTTGTGAAACAAAGGTATTAATGTCTTCAACGTCAATTGCTGGTCATACTCCGAAGGGTTTAGGCAGTACTGTAATCTCACACAAAGAACTAAAAGGGCTTAGGTTAGATGTATGAGAAGAGCATGAAATTTTCTAACACTTAGAGAAAAACGAAGGCTACATTTTAAACGATCAACTTCAGCTTGCAAGCAGACATTACCTGGAGTGCTTTAAACCTCTACTTCAGGCGGATTAACCGTGCTGACAAAAAAATGGTTCAAATGGCTCTGAGCACTATGGGACTTAACTGCTGAGGTCAGTCCCGTAGAACTTAGAACTACTTAAACCTAACCAACCTAAGGACATCACACACATCCATGCCTTAGGCAGGATTCGAACCTGCGACCTTAGCGGTTACGCGGTTCCAGACTGTAGCGCCTAGAACCGCTCGGCCATTCCGGCCGGCCCATGCTGATAGCTCGGTGTTGGCCTCCGCGTAGTGTTTGTTTTTCCTCAAAATTCTATGTCAGTAAGAATACGTCTCGTTATTTTACAGTGTACTTTGTCGTGGACAGCTGCCTGCTGTTCGACATTTTATTAATGTTGCATTCTAGACAGATACCCTACTTTTACTTTTTACTGTGTTTTTATTCTACCTATAACATAGTGATTTCTAGGCTACACTGGTTACTGAGGCTTCATTTACTATTTTACTGGTTACTTGAAAACAGCGTCCTCCTAGTACATTTCATTCATATTGCATACTTTATTATTGCGACCACTCCGCTTAGCATGACACTTTTCTGGCTGTGTAATCACGCGCAAGTGTTTCTCGTACAATTTGCACTGTCTGTTCTGTTTAATTGAGCTGCGGACTCTTTATAAGCAACATGACTTTAATGACACTCTTTTTACCCCTCTCCTGTCCCTCGTTTCAACTGTGTAGTTACTTTGTTAATTCTGTTAATGGGGTGTACTAGTGAAATCACACACGCTCCTCATTGCAGGTACGCGCATATAGGACGCTCAGGAGCGCCACTTGTCAGAGGTAAGTTAAGGCTAGTGCCTCTACTCTACAGCTGGCCAACTCGTACCACTAGCTCTGAAAGCGAAGTTTCGAAGCTCTGTAGCATGTGATGCCACTATTTATATTTAATTGTCAGTTTTATACTAATCTTCAATGTGGCATTTTATTTATTGTTGCATCCTGCGCCAAAAATGTGGCTTTTTTTAAATTAAACTTTTAAGACAAAGCCCTACAGTAGAGGACCACTAATTTCATATAACGTATTAAATTTAGACTAGTTGTTGACACGTAATACAAAGAATCAGCTACTCCTACATTGATTATAATATGATTTTACGTGAATACGAGAATGCCTTAAATAAATAAAAAATTGGAACTCAACCTGCATTTTTAATGTTACTACGTATCTCCGTTTCGTACACAGTGTCGTACTGTTGTTAACAGGTCTTGCCTCCTCTGATAAAGACGGTTTTAATCCACGGTGAAGTTTAATAAACCTGAATTTAGTAACTGGTGGGATTTATTTCTAATAAATTTAATCTATTACATGCACAGTTACTGAAAGGCAGTCTTGATCAAAATCTTAAATCTGTTCTTTATCAGGCATCAAAGCTGAACCTAAATACATTGACATCAAACTGAAAATCGTAAAAAGAAGTGTGGCCATAGGTTTTAACAAACAGTGTGTAAAACTGCAAATAGCGCTGCATTACGTGAATAGTTACATCAGCCTGAAACGTCTACTGTTGACAACAGCAGCCAAATTATTCGGATAAATTGTCCCTGATGACTCTTCTCTTCCACAAGCACACAGATTAGAATTTTTTCGTTCCGCTGTCTCCTAGTAACATAAGGAATGAAATTAGTGTAATAAAATCCATTACTACAAGCAACGTATTTAAGTAATGTGCAGTACATCGTATACTCAGTATCAAAACCATCAAAAAAATTTGAACTCTATAACGTAACAGATACTCTTACAGGAAATAGGACAACTGTAAATTCATTTCCAGTCCGTCTTCAGGCAATGTGACTTACGGAATTAATCTCCTATTGGTGAATAAATATAACTGCAAAGTAACTTTCTCCGCTAGTAATAGAAGAGAGAAACAACTGGAGCGTAATATCAAAAGTGATGTGGATCCGTTGTCAAATGCTCGCATTTACAATTTTAATGGTCCCACTTGCTAAGCTGGACAAACTGCTAGAGCAATCAAGGTGATATATAAAGAATATCTGTTTCGAAAGAAAGGCAGGATGATACACAATTCCATCTTCGTAGAACATATATGTAGTACTGGTCATACTCTGAAGGATTTAGAAGATACCGTAATCTTAGCCAGAGAAGTTCAAGGGTGTAGACTAGATTTTTGGGAATAGTTTAGAAAAAAAGGCTACATTTTAAACTGTCACCTTCAACTAGCAAACAGATATATCATGGAAGGCTTTAAGCCTCTGCTTCTGGCCTATTAGGCAAGTTGACAGTTCAGTGCTGACCTCCGTGTAGTGTTTGTTTTCCTTAAAATTGTGTGTCCAGTAAGAATACGTAACTTGCTATTCAACAATGTACTTTACCATGCACTGCGCAGTTGGGTGCTGTTCAGCATTTTAGTAATGTACCATGTTAGATCTATTCTCTACTTTTAGTTTTTAGTGTGTTTTTATTTTAACTATAACATTCCCTACCCCACTTTTACTCCCCTCCCCCACTTCCCCCTTTCACCACTTCACCCTCTGCCGCTTCCCTCCTTCCCTCTCCCCCACTTCTCTTCCACTTCAAAAATTTGGAACTGGCTAAACGACTCAGTCTGTTCTGAGCTGCTGGAGAGGAAAATTTTATAGTACTGTTTTTATTTATTTACTTTATTTATATTTGAGTTGTTATCCTGCTGCTGGAACGTCCTGCAGATGCCTCCACACTCCGCTGCCTCTCCCCAATTTCAACCACAGCACACCCCACTTTTTCCAATTGGGCCTATGTATGTTCGCCACAAAGTCTGAAGAGCAACTGCTCTAGTCCACAACACCTGCAACAGAGGGTGCTCAAACTACAGCGACCACCACTTGCCCTCACTTCCTAATGCCCACAGCCCTCATTCCTGGCCCTTGTGTGTGTGTGTCTGTGTGTGTGTGTGTGTGTGTGTGTGTGTGTTCAACTTGCTATGTGCCCTAATCCACAATATAACTTGAAATTCGTGGAAAATTGTTTTACAGCCATTGCTGGAAGAGTTGTCTCCTACTGATCGATAAGTGTATAGCTGCTGAGAAACTTGTACATAGATACCTGGTAAGAAACGATAGGGCAGGAGACTATCACTGAACCATAGCGAGGCCAATACAGTTCGATATTTTGCTTTTGGAAAGTGTTTAAACTCGAACAACCGATCGACGCTCGTGATATAGACCGTGTTTTCAGTCCAATAATGTACTGCCGTTCTGCAATTCTGTCCCAATTTCATTCACAACGCACATCCCAGCACGCACAATCTTTGTAGATGCATTCTTGCTGAGGGGATCAGCGCTCATTATTACAATTTGGGAGATATGAGCCTGATATATTTGTGAGAATTGTGGTGTTGTATCAGACAGTTATGAAGAAGAAGAAATGTGTGGTTTAGGTGTGATGGAGCTCCAGGCAGAAGGAATTTGAAACTTTTTACATAAATCATTTGTGCTATCAATTCTGGAGTGTTTTGCTAGAGTCCATCCCAAGAAGCTGCTGGAAGGAGAGAAACGATTATAGAACATAAACACACACTCACAAGGCAACATGGTTCTCCACTTAAACATGCCACAAGGTTAAAGCAGTCTTGTTTCTTACATATTAGTCGTACAGTGCAATGCTGTTATTACCACAATGGATGAAATGTATTTGCAACACTGTCATGCATTCACCTTGCAAGTTTTCTGCCACACTCACTATGGTGACAAACTCTAAAACGATAAAACTATTACATTCCATACAGAAAGAAACATAGAATCTTTGTGATAAATGCACTATACAGGGTGAGCCCCCTAACGTTATCGCTGGATATATTTCCAAAACGACATCAAATACTGACGAACCGATTCCACAGACCGAATGTGAGGAGAGGGGCTAGTATAATTGTTTAATACAAACCATACAAAAATGGACGGAAGTGTATTTTTTAACAGAAACCTAGGTTTTTTTGTTAGCACATCTGAACATATAAACAAATACGTAATCAGTGCCGTTTGTTGCATTGTAAAATGTTAATTACATCCGGAGATATTGCAACCTAAAGTTGACGCTTGAAACCTCCGACGTTCAGTTGCGTGATGTAACAAACACGGGCAACGGTCGGCGAGCAGCATCTGCAGGGACATGTTTACGATGACGACCGTGTTTACGAGTGTGGCTGTAGTGCATTGTTGTGGTTTGGTCTAGCTATCGTAGTGTCCGCATGTAGCTCTTGCTGCTATTGTTCTTCTGCATTCGTCTCCGCACGCAGACCAACTGTAGTACACCATGTTACCAGACGTCTGTGATAGTGTAGTTTGTAGGACCTGTGACCATGGTGTATTCGAACTCTGAATAGGCGGAGATGAAACTCATCTATGGCGAGTGTCGACGAAATGCAGCTGAAGCCTGCAGAGTGTATACAGAACGGTACCCGGACAGAGAGCATCCAACGTGCCGCACATTGCAAAAGATCTACCGCCAACTGTATGCAACAGGTATGGTCGTAGCACGCAAACGAGACCGTAACAGGACCGACACAGGAGAATCGGGTGCAGTTGGTGTGTTAGCTGCTGTTGCCATGAACCCACACATGAGTACACGGGACGTTGCGAGAGCCGGTGGACTAAGTCAAAGTAGTGTCATGCGCATACTGCATCGTCACCGCTTTCACCCGTTTCATGTGTCGTTACATCAGCAATTACATGGTGATGAATTTAATCATCGAGTGCAATTCTGTCAATGGGCATTAACAGAGAATGCGTTGCAGTTCTACCTGTTTACTGATGAAGCGGGTTTCACAAACCACGGGGCAGTGAATCTACGGAACATGCATTACTGGTCCGTGAACAGTTCTCGCGGGCTCAGACAGTTGGAGCGACAGCGACCGTGGACTGAAAATGTATGATGCGGAATCATTGGCGACCACGTCATAGGTCCTCACTTCATTGCAGGGGCCCAAACAGCTGCAACATACATCACGTTTCTACAGAATGATCTGCTAACGTTGCTCGAGAATGTCCCACTGGGAACGCGTCGACGTATTTGGTATCAGCATGGTGGTGTACCTGCACATTCCGCAATTAACACTAGGCTGACCCTTGACAGGATGTTCGACGGGCGTTTCACAGGACGTGGAGGACGCATAAATTGGCCAGACCGTTCTCCTGATCTTACACCTCTGGACTTCTTTCTGTGGGGTACGTTAAAGGAGAATGTGTACCGTGATGTGTCTACAACCCCAGGGGGTATGAAACAACGTATTGTGGAAGCCTGCGGCGACATTACACGAAATGTACTGCGGCGTTTATGACATTCATTAAGCCAGAGATTGCAATTGTGTGCAGCAAATGATGGCCACCACATTGAATATCTATTGGCCTGACATGTCGGGACACACTCTATTCCACTCCGTTATTGAAAACGGAAACCACGTGTGTACGTGTACCTCACCCCTCATGGTAATGTACATGTGCGTCAGTGAAAAAGACCAATAAAAAGGTGTTTGCATGTTGACGTAATGTGCTGTTACAGTCTCTTCTGTACCTAAGGTTCATCACCGCTCCCTTTGGATCCCTACGTAATTCGGTGCTCTCCGATACACACGGTCGAACAGCGGAGGAGTAGTATCCAAGCGTCAACTTTAGGTTACAATATCTCCGGATGTAATTAACATTTTGCAATGCAACAAACGGCACTGATTACGTATTTGTTTATATGTTCAGATGTTCTAACAAAACTAACGGGCTTCCATTAAAAAAACGTAGGTTTTTGTTAAAAAACATACTTCCGTGCATTTTTTATGGTTTGTATTCACCAATGGCACTAGCTCCTCTCCTCACGTTCGGTCGGTGGAATCGATTCGTCAGTATTTGATGTGGTTTACGAAATATATTCAGCGGTAATATTAGGTGACTCAGACTATATAGTTTTAGAGAGGGGTATAGCAACCATTGTTCATGTCTGATTAGAGTTCAGAATTAATACTCTGCTCATATTAGTTCTATAAAATAATGGTCACCAAGGGAAAATTCCAGGAACAATGCCATGTTGTGAGAAAAATAGACAAATGCATAGCAGCGGTGTATGATATACGAAAAACCCCTGTCACTGACCTAGAATCGCAGCAGTTATGAAACTGAAGGCACAATTTATGTCCAATAGGTACTTCAAATGCATCATTTTTCGTCTAGAGAGTGGTCCCAAAATAGGTTTACCATCGGTCTGATGGTCATGACTCATCACACATGTCTTGGAAGACCGCTGCTGGCTGTGGTACGTGCAGGTTTGCTGCTAATGACTCCAGATAGATAACACTCTTCAGACACTTGCAGAATGTGTTACTGTATACGAGTCAAACATAGGATATACCACACCACTGATAAAGCACGAGAGAACAACTGGAAAAGATGCTTCAATGTATGGTCAACGACCTGTCACAGTATCTCCTTTCCCTAGAATGCATCATCAGTATATCTTATTGCAACCCATTTCAGCGAATTACCTCATCCAATTAGTACCATCCTTTAATGCAGATCCTTATCAATTTAGAGGTAGATGGTTCTCTTTCCTAGGAAAGCAACCAAGACAGCAGTCAGCTTCCATTTATACCTATTACATCTGTAGACATACTGCAGAATGTTGTTAATAACTATGCAGGAACTCTTCTGTAAGGTATTTGTTAGCCGATGGTTCTCTTTCCTACAAAAACATCCCAGACAGCAGTCAACCTGCGTGTATTCGTATTACCTCAGTATATATACTACAGAATGCTCTTAAAAACTATGTAGCATCTGTTCTGTAAGGCATTTGTTAGCTAATACCGTAAGGTTATGATTGGTAGAGAGTGTAGAGAAGCACATTCTAAATACTGTTTGTTACAGTTGAACCACTCTTAAACATACTTGCACAGGGTCAAACATACATTCCACTCTGTAGTTGTATTTTACAACCCCAAAGCTGGTAACAGAATTCTCTTTAGCTAAGGAGGATGTAAAGGTTATCATCATCACATGCCATCACACTTTACAAACGTCTATAAGGTGGGTACCAATAACTTTGGAATAACACCTGAATTGGTGATCCGACGTACATAAATTTATTATTCTGGATTATGTGGTCATCCACCTTACACAGTCTATTCCAGACGCCTTATAGCTGTTACTGCTTCCCTGGTTCCCAGTGCCTTCACGGAGACTTCCCCGTTGCTGTCTCACACTCTTTCCCATGTACAAGAATTTCCGTACAAAAAGCAGACATGTAATTAATGTCTCATTCTTCCACAATTTGCTGTCCAAATTTACACATATTTCCCATTAATTTTCGTAATCTTATTAATTTTACGTCTTTTTCTACATTTTTTCGACATGTATACGCTCAGATTGCTAATGTAACCAAGTGTAGCTTGATATTATAAAGGTAATGTTCGTCAAGCTACTAAAACACGCACAGAATATCCCTCTTTCCGATGATTTACATGCACGCATTTTTAATGAACAAGCATGTAAGTAACCAATGTAGATAACTGAATTTATAACACCCCTAGTTTTCCTAGCTATGAGAGGTTAAACGAGTGCTGCATGTGAAGGAAACAGTTGTTTTTGTTGTGGTCTTCAGTCCTGAGACTGGTTTGATGCAGCTCTCCATGATAATCTATCCTGTGCAAGCTTCTTCATCTCCTAGTACCTACTGCAACCTACATCCTTCTGAATCTCCTTGGTGTATTCATCTCTTGGTCTCCCTCTACGGTTTTTACTCTCCACGCTGCCCTCGAATACTAAATTGGTGATCCCTTGATGCCTCAGAACATGTCCTACCAACCGATCCCTTCTTCTGGTCAAGTTGTGCCACAAACTTTTCTTCTCTACCATCGTATTCAATACTTCCTCAATAGTTACGCGATCTACCCATCTAATCTTCAGCACTCTTCTGTAGCAACACATTTCGAAAACTTCTATTCTCTTCTTGCCCAAACTATATATCGTCCATGTTTCACTTCCATACATGGCTACACTCCATACAAATACTTTCAGAAAAGACTTCCTGACACTTAAATCTATACCCGATGTTAACAAATTTCTCTTCTTCAGAAACGCCTTCCCTGCCATTGCCTGTCTACATTTTATATTCTCTCTACTTCGACCATCATCAGTTATTTTGCTCCCCAAGTAGGAAAACTCCTTTACTACTTTCAGTGTCTCATTTCCTAATTCCCTCAGCATCACCTGACGTAATTCGACTACATTCCATTATCCTCGTTTTGCTTTTGTTCATGTTCATCTTATATCCTCCTTTCAAGACACTGTCCATTCCATTCAACTGCTCTTCCAAGTCCTTTGCTGACAGAATTACATTGTCATCGGTGAACCTCAAAGTTTTTATTTCTTCTCCATGGATTTTAATACTTACTCCGAATTTTTCTTTTGTTTCCTTTACTGCTTGCTCAATATACAGATAGAATAACATCGATGAGAGGCTACAATCCTGTCTCACTCCCTTCCCAACCACTGCTTCACTTTCATGTCCCTCGACTCTTATAACTGCCATCTGGTTTCTGTACAAATTGCAAATAGCCTTTCGCTCCCTGTATTTTACACGTGCCACCTTTAGAATTTGAAAGAGAGTATTCCAATCAACATTGTCAAAAGTTTTCTCTTAGTCTACAAATGCTGGAAACGTAGGTTTGCCTTTCCTTAATCTTTCTTCTAAGATAATTCGTAGGGGCAGTATTGCCTCACGTGTTCCAGTATTTCTATGGAATCCAAACTAATCTTCCCCGAGGTCAGCTTCTACTAGTTTCTCCATTCGTCTGTAAATAATTCGTGTTAGTATTTTGCAGCTGTGGCTTAGCAAACTGACTGTTCGGTAATTTTCACATCTGTCAACACCTGCTTTCTTTGGGATTGGAATTATTATATTTTTCCTGAAGTCTGAGGGTATTTCGCCTGTTTCATACATCTTGGCCACCAGATGGTAGAGTTTTGTCAGGACTGGCTCTCCCAAGGCCGTCAGTACTTCCAGTGGAATGTTGTCTACTCCGGGGGCCTTGTTTCGATTTAGGTCTTTCAGTGCCCTGTCAAACTCTTCACTCAGTAAAGTATCTCTTAGCCGCAATCCATATCCACCTACTACGTTTCCTTCTCTCCCTTTTCCTACACTCGAATTCCAGTCACCCATGACTATTAAATTTTCATCTCCCTTCACAATCTGAATAATTTATTTTATTTCATCATACATTTCTTCAATTTCTTCGTCATCTGCAGAGCTAGTTGGCATATAAACTTGTACTACTGTAGTAGGTGTGGGCTTCGTATCTATCTTGGCCACATAATGCGTTCACTATGCTGTTTGTAGTAGCTTACCCGCAATCCTATTTTCCTACTCATTATTACACCTACTCCTGCATTACCCCTATTTGATTTCGTGTTTATAACCCTGTAGTCACCTGACCAAAAGACTTGTTCCTCCTGCCACCGAACTTCACTAATTCCCACTATATCTAACTTTAACCTATCCATTTCCCTTTTTAAATTTTCTAACCTACCTGCCCGATTAAGGGATCTGACATTCCACGCTCCGATCCGTAGAACGCCAGTATTCTTTCTCCTGATAACGACATACTCTTGAGTAGTCCCCGCCTGGAGATCCGAATGGGGGACTATTTTACGTCCTGAATATTTTACCCAAGAGGAGGCCATCATCGTTTAATCATACAGTAAAGCTGCATGCCCTCGGGAAAAATTACGGCCGTAGTTTCCCCTTGTTTCGCAGTACCAGCACTGCAAGGCCGTTTTGGTTATTGTTACAAGGCCAGATCAGTCAATCATCCAGACTGTTGCCCTTGCAACTACTGAAAAGGCTGCTGCCCCTCTTCAGGAACCACACGTTTGTCTGGCCTCTCCACAGATACCCCTCCGTTTTGGTTGCACCTACGGTACGGCTATCTGTATCACAGAGAAACGCAAGCCTCCCCACCAACAGTGGAAACTGAAAATCTGGAAACAATTCAGTGTATTACTCTGATCCATCAGAGTACAGTTGATGGGAACTAAAAGTCTGGAAATAGTTCTGCAGACTTGAGGGCAGCGTGTAGGGAACTACAACAAGGAGTTGGTTATGGAGCTGATTCATCCTTGTGCTGCAACCTTGGTTTTCCTTAAGTGCGCGATCATACTGATTGTCAGATATCGTCTGCTATTTTTGTTTATATCGTCCTACTCTGATGGACGTCCGATCTCAGTTAGGGTATGAACAAATTGCCGATAAAACGTGTGTACATAGATCGCTGTTTGGGATTAGAGAGCTGTCGTTATTTTACTGTAAGTACTACACAATTACGCTATTTCATGAGCTGGGTTTCCAGGCAGAGGCAGCACGCCATCCCTACCTCACTCCATCAACATCGAATGCCTCGCCAGTGGTGTTAGTGTTGTACCTAGCGTCGACAGGTCTAACTTATCGACTATACAGTGGGGTGGATCCACACTAAACGTTATGTGAGAATTATTATGTAGATACGTGTACCCTAACCGTTACCCTGGCCTTTGTGTGGATAGATCCGCTCACAGAAATAGGTTAGAGATTGCTGGATCCAGCATGAACATTATTCCCAGAAGTTCAACATTCTGGAGCCATCCCGAACAACATTCCTAGACATATTACAGGCGGATCCATCTTTGGGACTCTGCCTAGAATCATGCAGCAGTGTGGACCTGTTTTGCACATTATTTGGGAATTATAAGATCAAAGGATCCATTCCATCCCCTCTACCGTTCTGTGTGCAGATGGATCTGCTCTGTACAATATTCGAGGGATATGACACAAGATGGATCCACATCTCCTAATAATCCTAGATATGGCACAATATGGGTCAAGGATTATTGATATCCCTCTCATAATGCACCCAGATGCTTCTGCTCTATTCATATTAGAAACCACGATGCGATGCTGCCATCACAGACAACTTATTCATTGTTGGCAGAGTGAGAGAGAGAGAGAGAGAGAGAGAGAGAGAGAGAGAGAGAGAGTGAGTGAGGGTGTGTGTGTGTGGAGCTCTTTCTTGGGAATGCAGCACATCCGCTACTTGTGAGTCATGGTTTTTTTCCTGACAATTTCAGTGCGTAATTAGAGCAATGAAGCAATTTCTATCAGTTTGGGAAGTGTGTACTGTCCTTCCTAGACTTTTGTGATAGTTTCCTGCCCCAGCACGTCTTACCGTGTACCTGTGTACGAGTTCCTCAGTAACATACACCTGCAGATCGTTAGGACGCATCTCTTCCTACACTTCAGTGTTTGCTCTCCCACCCCTTGTTACGACATATCTGTGTACAACTTCCTCAGCAGCCATTTCACTTGTAGATTGGTAGAAGGCAACTCTTCCTACAATTCAGTTATTGTCTGCTGCCCAACACCTACATAGCATGCAGCTGTGTACCACTTCCTCTGCAGCTATTTCTACACTTCATTGATAACGTGCTGCTCTATCATATCGTACCATGTATCTGTGTACAACGACCTTAGCAGCAGTCGACTTGTAGATCGATTGAGGCAATTCTTTCAGCAGCAGTTGTAGGACTGTTCGTCACCAGTTTCGAGTGGTGTTGTGGACTGGGGCACACATCAAGATGAACATACACTCCTGGAAATGGAAAAAAGAACACATTGACACCGGTGTGTCAGACCCACCACACTTACTCCGGACACTGCGAGAGGGCTGTACAAGCAATGATCACACGCACGGCACAGCGGACACACCAGGAACCGCGGTGTTGGCCGTCGAATGGCGCTAGCTGCGCAGCATTTGTGCACCGCCGCCGTTAGTGTCAGCCAGTTTGCCGTGGCATACGGAGCTCCATCGCAGTCTTTAACACTGGTAGCATGCCGCGACAGCGTGGACGTGAACCGTATGTGCAGTTGACGGACTTTGAGCGAGGGCGTATAGTGGGCATGCGGGAGGCCGGGTGGACGTACCGCCGAATTGCTCAACACGTGGGGCGTGAGGTCTCCACAGTACATCGATGTTGTCGCCAGTGGTCGGCGGAAGGTGCACGTGGACGTCGACCTGGGACCAGACCGCAGCGACGCACGGATGCACGCCAAGACCGTAGGATCCTACACAGTGCCGTAGGGGACCGCACCGCCACTTCCCAGCAAATTAGGGACACTGTTGCTCCTGGGGTATCGGCGAGGACCATTCGCAACCGTCTCCATGAAGCTGGGCTACGGTCCCGCACACCGTTAGGCCGTCTTCCGCTCACGCCCCAACATCGTGCAGCCCGCCTCCAGTGGTGTCGCGACAGGCGTGAATGGAGGGACGAATGGAGACGTGTCGTCTTCAGCGATGAGAGTCGCTTCTGCCTTGGAGCCAATGATGGTCGTATGCGTGTTTGGCGCCGTGCATGTGGGCGCCACAATCAGGACTGCATACGACCGAGGCACACAGGGCCAACACCCGGCATCATGGTGTGGGGAACGATCTCCTACACTGGCCGCACACCTCTGGTGATCGTCGAGGGGACACTGAATAGTGCACGGTACATCCAAACCGTCATCGAACCCATCGTTCTACCATTCCTATACCGGCAAGGGAACTTGCTGTTCCAACAGGACAATGCACGTCCGCATGTATCCCGTGCCACCCAACGTGCTCTAGAAGGTGTAAGTCAATTACCCTGGCCAGCAAGATCTCCGGATCTGTCCCCCATTGAGCATGTTTGGGACTGGATGAAGCGTCGTCTCATGCGGTCTGCACGTCGAGCACGAACGCTGGTCCAACTGAGGCGCCAGGTGGAAATGGCATGGCAAGCCGTTCCACAGGACTACATCCACCATCTTTACGATCGTCTCCATGGGAGAACAGCAGCCTGCATTGCTGCGAAAGGTGGATATACACTGTACTAGTGCCGACATTGTGCATGCTCTGTTGCCTGTGTCTATGTGCCTGTGGTTCTGTCAGTGTGATCATGTGATGTATCTGACCCCAGGAATGTGTCAATAAAGTTTCCCCTTCCTGGGACAATGAATTCACGGTGTTCTTATTTCAATTTCCAGGAGTGTACACACACACACACACACACACACACACACACACACACACATACACACATGCGATAGGCGAAAGTCAGGGCTGGGAGTGGTGAGAACTGAGGCGGTTGAGGGGATGGCTGTAGGACAATTTCGACCACCCTCTGCAAGCATTATTGTGGACTACAGCTGTTGGTCTTCAACCTTCTAAGCAATCATACTCACGCATGATCAGAGAAGGGCGGTGCGGGGCAGGGGGCGGGGAAGGGCGTGGCAGAAAGTGGAGGCGAGAGGTGGCAGAGTGGGGATGCATATGTAGGAAAGTCAGCAGGGTATCACCCTCCAAAATAAATAAATATAGACAATACCTCGCGATCTTCCTCTCCAGCAGCAGCAGACAGGGAGAGGGGGGGGGGGGGACTGTGAGAGCAATCGAGGGAGAGAAATTGGGGATGGGGGAGGAGTGGGCATGGTGACATCATCAGTGAAACATATTTACATCGACCACCAGTGACGATTTGGTGGGCGAAACACCGAGGGACAGTCGTCATTAATAAATTTGACAACAATGTAAACTCTCATGAAAAAAAATTTTGCATAATTACTGGTAGTTACTGTACGAGATATTACATCTGTTAGTTGCAAAATTTGATGGTGTTAGGACAGCAACCAGCCACATATTTACTTTCAGTTCCTATATCCAAAGGGTACCGTTACCGGTTTCGAATGGTTGTGATTCATCCTCACACAGTTTACACTCTTTCTTTATGACATGTGGTGTGTTTTTTACAGATTAATTGTCCTAAAATATAAATAATACATAATTATAAACACACCACACATCTATGGTTGCGCCCCATTATCCTTAATTTATGAGCATGATTGTAGTTATGTTACACACCGCCCTGTTATATGCTACAGTTCGGAGCAGATGGTTGCAACTGGTTTCAGCAAAGAGCGAAAGTCGACCATGTAATGTGCATGACATTCAATACCTCAACAGATATTGAGAATAGATTACAAAATGCGGGGACAAAATTTTTAACCGGTCAATATTTAATACGAGTTCAAGTACCAACTGAATTAAAAAGTTCTTCTTCACACTCTCGGTGCAAAGTTCTGTAAATATTACTTCGGTAATGAAAGCAAGGAGCTCTTACACTGAATTATGAAACTTTTAACAGTTGTATCACCCTCTGCCAATTTAAGACAGTGAAAATGATTATTTGTATCCTCACAAAATTACTAGGATATCACTGGTAGGAAGGCATGACGTGCTCTGAAACACAAATAATTGTTTCGGTTAGGTTGGATTATAATCTGGTCATGTCGCAGATCTGCACCAAAACTTTCCTCTTTATTTATCTTTTCCTCTGCGTTAAGTTGTATCCATCCCTCACACCACTCAACATCGTTTCACATATATTTCTTTTCAACACAGACGTAGAAAGTCAAAGGAAAATAATAGATCTTTCCTGTTATCATTATTGTCTGTCAATAACTTTGCAGATCGCGCGGCACATTTGAGACTTGTGTAATTAGCCTGCTGCAGTAGTTTTCCCTTATGACTATGAAATACAGGGTGACAATTATTGAAGTACATGAAAGAAAACGTAAATTAGTTACAAACTGCGGCGGACACACATCTTATTCAACATGTAAACATCACTACAGATATTCAGATTTAGGTTAAGACATGTTCGATATGCCTGCCATCATTGACGGTGATGTGGCGCCGACGAATAAAGAAATTCTGCATGAGCCGCTAAAGTGTTGGAACATCGATGCTGTAGATGACCTCCTGAGTGGTGGTTTGCACCTCAGAAATGATTTTGTACGCCTTGTCTTTCATATATTCCCACAAAAACGAGTCCGATGTGTTCAGATCCGGAGCATATGGCGGCTAATCGAGGTCCATGACAATGCCCTCTGGGTACTCCAGAGCCAGAATGTGGTCACCAAAGTGCTCCCCCAGGACATCAAACACTCTCCTGCTTCAATAGGGTCGAGCTACGACTTGCATGAGCAACATCTTGTCGAAATCAGGGTCACTTTGGATCATGGGGATGATATCATCTTCCAAAACCCTCACGTACGTTATGCAGCCACCGTGCCATCAAGGAGTATCTCTCCGATTATTTTGTGACTGGACCTTTCACACTACAGAGTCACCCGTTGAGGATGGAACGACTTCTAGATCTTGAAATACGGATTCCGAGTCCACAAATGTCCCAATTTTGCTTGTTGACGAACCCGTCCAATTGAAAGTGGGCTTCGTCGCTATGGCGTGTGCGCATGCGCATACTAATTCCCATCATGCCCGGAGCCCAACCATGCAGTTATAATGTTCTGACTAAAACTGTTCCGACATTATGACGAATTTATTTCATTTATTTCAATAACGGCCACCCTGTTCCAAAACGTGATGGTGTTCGACTTTCGTCCTTAATTTAGTGAAAGTAATATTTAAAGAAGACGAATTATAATGTGTCAGAAACTTGTCTCTAACCGATGCCATGGTTAGGTTTTGTTGTCTGAGGACAGACTTCGGACATGACGTGACAACCACCCATGCACGCTAGGCCTGCGTGCCGGCTCATTTTAGTTAATGGCGAACGATAACAAACAGCTTTCTTTCAGTAGAAATTTTTATAAGAGATACCGTGAACGAAAATATTTTTCATGTCCCTAATTTAACGGGGAACTAAAGAGAAAACTGCTACAAGCCGCATTATTCTACTTAACGTGATATGTAGTAAGATTATCACTATTTAAAATAACAGCTAGGGCTGAACATAAACATTTACGTTTAAGTTCATTACATTGTCAGTACGTGCTTGAAGCATCAGGTAATTGACATGGATGTTATCATTTTAATATCTTAGTTTCAACGAGTGCCACTACAGAAATAAACATTTTAAATGACAGCAATGTGCCTCAGTATCTACTGTATCTTGCATCAGAATACGGTTTGCCTTTTTTTATTTTTCACTGTCGCAAATTTTTTGATATATGGACGATATAACCCGCCAAAGCAACGTGTTTAGGACACGATCAATAACTAGGTGGCTTGAGATGCTGTTGTGTGGCTGAACAGAACAATAAACAACAGGACACAAAGTATTATTACACCGATCACGATGCGGTGAATTACATCATTTTACCTTTTACATTTTTCTGAAACGTTCATAAGCCTATAGACAGCGTTCTGTAAATGCATCACCATTTAATGGTACTATCCGTTAAAAAAATTACGAAAACCTCGCACATAACGTTGGTTTTGATTATACACTCACAACCAAAACAGTTATCAGCAACAGTTAAATAGCGTATTGGTCCAGGTTTAAAATGTAATACAGCATACATTCTGGTTGGCACGGATGTGACAATTGCTTAGTAGGTTTTCGAGAGGTGGCAAAAGATTCTAGCAACAGGTTACACAAGCCCCGTAAATTACCGGCCAGTGGAACCCACTAGCATCCTAGATGTGTCCCCTCAGGCTGAGATCAGTCAAATATTGTGGCGAAGGCAACGTGGGTTCATTATCATGCTCCCTCAAGCCATGATAGCACAATTCTGCTCCAGTAAGAGGCGCATGTATTCTCCTGGACGATGCCATTCCCGTCGCGGAAGATATCAACAATGCAGAAATGCTGGTACGCAATAGTAATGTCTATGAAGACCACAGCTGTCCTGGTGGTTTCAAATACGGTCACGTGTCCTGTAAGGAAATCCTGGTATGTGTCCACCATGCCTTATCACCGTCTCCTTCGGCGTGTTCCCATAGTGAGATGTATACTGTACTGGTTACCCTGAGTAGAATAATATTTATTCACGTGGAATTACGAACACTGCTATGAATTAAGACTGTTATGATTCTAGAAAGGCGTACGAAAAAATGCACAGAAAAAACATTTTTATCACTCAACGTAAATGTACTTAAGACAATATCGATTTATTATGTATGTTACTCTACGTCCTGTGTTAAAAATATTAATAAGTGAAATAGTTGAATAATTTTATGTCATTTCTCATTCCGGTCTTGATCTTGGATAAGGATGGACGTGAGACATATATTAACTGCACTTACGTTGGATTTTTAGATTAATATATGTGTTCATTTGCTCTTAAAACCTTTATTTATGTTCCTTTAGCATCCCGTGAGCCTATGAACTGTTGTCTGCCATTTGCCCGGCCACTACGACTTATTTGAATACTGTCGATATTAAGCGACACAGAGCCGCGGAAATAACGTACAAAGGTAGCATTTTAAACTGTGCTATTTAATATCAGTGGGATTTTAATTTACTGCAAAGATCGACAGTAGTTTTCATTAAATTCTTATGGTTTCCACATAACTGCTATCTTTTATCTCAACTACGTACATTCATAGAAATTAGCGTACTCTGAAATGATCAGTGATAAATATGCCAGACAATATTATTTCAATATTGTTTCAATGAAATTTCAGTGCAAAAAGAGCATGAGATATTTTGTTAACAGACGAGCTAGAAGGTGCCTCCCATCGCTCTTTACGTGTTTTTTTATATTACGGGCATTAAACCCTCAAATAATATTTCCATAAGAAACACTAATATGACCGTGATAAGTTGTGTTGTCACTTAAGTGTTTGTTGCGTCATTTGATGTCTAACTGTACGTATATGTGACTACAAATAATACGGTTTAATGCATGCCACATGTACACACAATTAAAGCACACCACTTGACGTACAGATCGGAACACAACATATGTACCAAAAACAACACACTGGCGTTCAACGTGGGACCAGAAATATTCCCCCGATTAGGTTATCCAATATTTGTATTTTTTTGTAACATACATTGTATTTTCTTACAAGTACAACGTCGACTAGAACAGCGAGATAAGTACTGATTTGCATGGATTCTACAAGAGAGAGGAGGTATTGGTAATCCAGATTTTGAGAAAATTTGAAATACGACAGAATATTCAACGTAAGACGACAGCTATTTAATGTACCCGCGGTAACAATCATGCAACAAACGGAGCGTGCGGAACCAGATCAGCTGATCGCCTCTGGGGGCGGTGCCGGCCAGCTGTGTGTCGGGGGTCGGGGTGGGGGTGGGTAGGAGGCGTGTCCCTGCCATCGAAGCGTCGCACAGCAACGACCAGCCGTACATCGAATCATGGACCTCCTTTCCAGTGTACCGCACCCAGACCGCTGCCACCAATGCAACTATCGAATAGACGAACGAAAATTGTAAAAACTTCGTACATCCGCTAACATTATCAGTGTGAACTGTTTACCAACTCTCGTTTAGTAACGAATCTAGAATTCATTCACGTTTCCGATATCAAAAGACAATCTCGTAAACGAGTGTTGTAATGTTATAAAACAAATTTCTCTTTTTAAAATTTGTAACAATAACGGTTACCGTTAATACGTGTTCATACAACGCATTTTCCGCGCATTCCGACAATAGAACTTAAGCCGTTGCGAAGCGGGGATTGTACAACTGGCCCTTAGTAGTGTAGCCTTGTGGCAAACATTTTCTGTCAGAATTTCATTTTCTTGTGTACATGGAGGAGATTCTAAATTGGTTCAAATGGCTCTGAGCACTATGGGACTTAACACCTGAGGTCATCAGTCCCCTAGAACTTAGAACTACTTAAACCTAACTAACTTAGTGATATCACACACATCCATTCCCTAGGCAGGATTCGAACCTGCGACCGTAGAGGTCCGCGGTTCCGGACTGAAGTGCGTAGAACCGCTCGGTCACAGCAGCCGAAATACAGGAGGTAATATGTAATATTTCTTACCTGTTATTCCTGTTTGCCGTTTATTTACACTATGGTAGTCTGAATGTATGGATTACGGTCGTAATTATGACAATTCTGATCATTCGCACACCCAAACAACCAAGTAAACAAAGAGCGACAGACATTCACCCGCTCGGGTTTATTCAGCTTTCCATTCTGTCTATGCGAGAGTATTTTATTTTTAAATGCGAGGGGATTCTGCTGGCAGAGACATCACGTAAGCCACGCACGTGTTAAAAAATCGACTTGTGTTTAGTTCAGAGATCAACTTCGAATATTTTCAAAAAGCAACATACATGCGTTTCCAAATCGTATGAATAATCGAAAACCAACATGTGCTGGATGCTAGGCACTTTGTGAAACAAGGTTTTTTTCTTCAAGCATATGAATCCGGTGTCTCCTGGCAGTTACGCCAGTTTACCCCTCCCCCCCCCCCCCTCCCGCCCATGCCAGATCGAGGCCTTGGTCATATATTCTGGCAGCTCACGAACTTCGCTTTTGTCGTATTTATGTGCCTCTCTCGTGATAACCGACTCCAAATACTCATTGCATGCAGTCCCCGTTGCAATATTCTCTAGCTGGCAGGGTGGGATGGAGCTTCATTCGCTGCCTGCAGCAATTTGTGTCAGATTTGAAAGCGATTTTGGTTCACAGGCCGTGAAACGTGTATCCTCTCAGTCGGGATCTTTTGCCGAATACAGTTGTGAGGTCGTGTTTCGTGTCCACGGGTGTTACAGCACTGCTTATACAGCCGTAACATCAACAAATCCAGTGACTTTGCAAACCGCATGGCCATGAGCACTATCATGGTCGCCCCTTTCTGCCACTCCGTCGCGTCGCTAAGGTTACTCACGTTTACGTAGAATGTCCTTGAAATAGTAACGTGTCGGTGATCGCTCCTGCCATATGATCACATAGAGTGTGTGCGCGCTGTTCCGCTCGTTCCTCGAACTCCGCGACTTTTGTAAAGCCGCAATGATTCATCTCCGCGTGCGCAGTGGGGTGACCAATTTTTAGTCCTATGCACTTATTACTACAACACGAAATGCATAGTATTTATTTTGTCGACCAAGATAAATAAATGCAAGCGATGCCACAGATGTTGTGAAACATGTGTGTGTAGTCGCTGGCATACAATGATGATTCGATAAGAGGTCTACACTATTAAACACGTAGTGTGTTAACGGGTGGGTATCTGTATTAAATACTTTGCAGTGAAGGAACTACATTTTGTTGTTTGTGGTATCAGCGATGGTTAGGTGCTCTCTTCTCCCCTTGTGCTAAGACGACTTCTTGATAGATCACGATATCTGGCAAATAGCTGCGAACAAAGCATGCTGCCACGTCCCACACCAGCAAAATTCGCCTTCTCTCCTAGAGAGGCTCTGTCAGGGACGCAACAGGCGAGGCGTGCAGTGTATTTCGCGATAAAGGCAACGCCGTTGCATTATGCGGCCAATTCGTAGGAAATCTTCTTTACCGCCACGCGGATATCACCGTCGTCTCAGTGGCTGTAGTATCGGAACGGAAAGCACATCGGCTTGAAGGGCAGGAGAAGCGACGAGGAAGGGGGGAAAAAAAGAGCAAAGGCAAAAAGGTCTTTCAGCGCGCGGAACGAGTCCGATGCCGGAATGAAACCGTGGATTTAAGTCCGTTCCTCTCTCTCCACGCGGTCCTCGCATCCCGCCCGCCCTCGGTGTACGCCTACTTTCCGCTCGTGATTCCCTTTCCTCCTCTCCCACGGTGTGTATGTATGTGTGTGTGGGGGGGGGGGGGGGTGTTTGTGTGAGTGCGTGCGGGCGAGCGCGGGTGCCCATCAGAAAGGCGGGGGCGGACCGAAACCGAATTGGAGGTGAAAGCAAGACAGGGGAGTGAAAGCATCCCGGCTAAGCTGCCCTATGGCAGGCGGCTCCCCCGCTGCGCCGACTTTGAAAGAGGTCCGCGGAAGCCGTGCTAGGCGTAATTGGCGCGCGCTGATCCGCCAGCCCCCCGCCATGCTCTGCCGCTACGCTCGCCGATGTTCCCGGACGCGCACCACGCATGTTGCGTGCGTCCGGCCTTCAGAGGCGGCCACAAGTCTACGGAGGATCCGGCTGCGCCTCCCGAAAATTATGCTCGACAGCAGTTCCTTGTGGCCACTCCTCTGTTCGTCACCTAGTCCGCTTCTCTCTCTCTCGCTCTCTCTCTCTCTCTCTCACTCTCTTTCTGTCTATCTCTCTCTCTTTTTGTCTCTCCCCTTTGTCTCCACCCTCCAGCAGCTGCTAACTGAATCCGGATATGGTTATGACCTATACTCTAAGTGATGCCTTTCCTCGTATTACTTGTGTAATCTGAGAACTGATACGTCCGTGAGAGCGCGCTTTACTGCATGTGTTTGTGTGTGTGTGGTATGGGCAGGAAAGTGGGGGGGGGGGGGTTGTATGTGTATGTGTGTAGGTAAGTGGTCGGTTGACATAAAACAGATTTTCAGGCAGAAAATCATTGAAGCCATTCTCATCTACACATACTTCCGACAATCTGCATCAAAGATGTGGGCTGTAGCGCCCATTACATGTTGTCTGAGCCAAGAAGGAAATACGAAAAGTCCTTCAGATTAAATAATTTCCAATGTCGGGCACATTCATTAGCGAATCGTGGTTTCTGGTCACACAGAAAGTCCGTCACATTGGTGAGAGAGAAAACTATAATGAAGTTTAAAATAACAAATGGTTTACAATAAAACATCTTTCTCTCACGTTGCAACTAACTAGTAAGACCACGAAGTATTACACTCATAATTCAGAAGGTTTGGTTAACAATTCTGTGACCCCGAAATTTAAAATTATTTGTGCTCCAACTTCTGTTCGCACTGGCACGTGGTATTTCATCAGGATAAACAAGCAGCTTGTGTGTAATATATACGAACAGTATTTATCACAATGAGGTGACAAAAGTGGCGACTGAACAAGCCAAGATCAAGCTAATACTCGCGCGATATAGTGATCTACCAAGTAGGCAGGACAAAAGCCCACCAAACCATCGTTGATACCACTAACGAAAACAGTGACTCTTTCACAAAAACTCACTGCTTGATCCATGAACTGAACTATTAAAAGGTAATTTTGAAACGAAATGAACAAATACGTTCCACGTATTGGTTACTTATTATTCCAGAAGACTTACGCGGAAATACATGCTTATAGATACAAGCCAGAATGTAACAAAAAGGCCATCTAACAAGAGAAGAATGAAATAATTGACAGATAAATGGCAGAGAGCCCGTTCTACGGAAATAAAAATTAAATCAGCATTATTACGATTCAAGTCCAAACATTTGCGAGTTTTTTTCTCGTCATGAAAGTTAAGTTATCTGTCCAATGAAGCATCACTGCCTATTCAAGGTAAGTCATATAGGCCAAGAAAAACAAAGATATCACTGTAACATTTCAGAATATTGTCATAGAGTCTCGCAAGATAATATTTATATATTTATTTCACCTGTAAAGATAAACGCTTTACATTGGACAGGGATTTTTCAGTGAGTAAAAGTTACAATTTGTATTCATCTTGAACAACAAATCATGCAGAGTAAAGATGGGGAGAACTGAAGAAGACAGCTGGAAAGGTAGTTCTTCAAAAATCATTTCAAATGACGAAATACCTGACCAAAGAAAGACTATCAAGCAACTCCGTGCCAGACCTCTTATTAAGAATTTTAAAAATCGCTCATGGCCACGCCAAGAAAACAGTCAACTTCAATTATCTAGTTGATCAAATGGTCTCTCAGCTAGATTCTTGAGGAATGATAGGGCCAAGTTTCAAATAAATGTCATTCACACAAAAAAAGAAAATTTTAATAAAATTATTCAACAATACGCACAAAAATGAATGATAATGGAACTAAATGCCAGCAAATCCCAATAAACCATATTTTACAATGATGCAAATGTAGGCAGGACTCAAATCCGGTATCACTTCATAATACTGGGAGCGCCGTTTTGCAGGAACTGACCAAGTAGCGCAAGAACTGATACGTAGTCA
Organism: Schistocerca gregaria; assembly: GCF_023897955.1. NCBI lineage: Eukaryota > Metazoa > Arthropoda > Insecta > Orthoptera > Acrididae > Schistocerca > Schistocerca gregaria. The sequence continues at coordinate 246,606,921 of NC_064926.1, forward strand.
TAAAACAAAAAGTAGAAATACACTTAACAAAGGCACAGTAAGATGTCCGCAAAGAGAGCACGCAAAGTACAGATACATTATCTCTGGCCAGAATAATTTACAAAAATCATTCTAGGTAATAATAAATTATTGAAATTCCACGAATAAGAGAAATAGGTTAAAACAACTGTGCTTGTAAAGACAGTAGGCAACAATTAGAGCTTGAATAAAATAAATCGCAAACATAAAAAAAGAAAAACGGAAACAGTGCTTTTATCTAACGTCAATTCGTTTAATAATTTAGGCCCAACAATTAAAAAAAGAGAACATGTTAAATCACTAAAAGCTGTAACTTTGGTCAATGGTTGTAAACCCTTAAGCAGTTAAACAGGGAGACCTGGTATACCTAGGACAAGTGTAATAAAGCTAGCTTGAAACTTGCAAAAGCAGTGCAAATGAGAGGAGCCTAATATAAACCAATTACGCCCATTGCTTGAAAAAATGTTGTTAACAAAATCGCATCACCAAAATCTATGGCCAAAAACAGTCACTATGCAATATCAGATCAGCTGTGTTGACCTTGAACGGGGGGTAGTTACCCTACAGCAACTTAATAAGCCGTTGAGTGGTTGAGCTGAGCCACAAGATCGCAGCATTCACGGTTGAGAACATGCAAAATCTTCTATAAAAGAAAAAGCCAACGACTTAAGAAGTCAGTAGAATAGATTTTAAAACAGGGAGGAAATTAAAAAATGCAAGTGGCACTGAGCACTATGGGACTCAATATCTGACGTCATCAGTCCCCTAGGACTTAGAACGACTTAAACCTAACAACCTAAGGACATCACACACATCCATGCCCGAGGCAGGACTCGAACGTGCGACCGTAGCGGTCGATCGGTTCCAGACTGAAGCGCCTAGAACCGCTCGGTTACAAGGGCCGGCAGGAAATTAAACAACCTGTCCATTAATAACGAGAAAGTGAGATTAGCAATTGATGTCAAGAAAAGAGCTTTTCAACAGGTGTGAATCTAAGCAAGCTGTCAAACATTAACAGGTACTCGACGTCAGCCAAGTTGTATATTAATGGTCAGAAACCTTAACATTTACAAAATTTTTCAGTTGGCTTTTATATATAATACCTTACTGCACTACTTTACAAAGGTCGGCACATATTTCATTATATTACCATTTAAGAGCTAAACACTAATAAATAAAAAACAAACATCAACGAAATCAGTGACTATGGTGATAATAACAAAGAAGTTAACATCTGGGTAGCACTCCGATGACTGGAATGAGAAAATCAATAAAGCTTATGTGCCTCCAGATTTAATGGGCAAACAGTTACTTGTAATTACCATGCAGCGGGAACAGTCATTGCACTCTAGTTGAAAATGGAAGAAAATCAAACTCGCTGACTTCGAACATGTTTTGCAGTAAACCATTAGCCGTAAGTAACGAATCGGGCAGATCTTACTAAAGTAAAATCCATTATTTCAAATAGCTAAGGAAACGAATGTCAGATGTCAAACTTGGTTTACAAGCCAGGCCATAACAACTACAGTGGAAAATACATTCTTATTTAGCAGGATTTACCACAGACTTCCCTGTATTTAAAAGGAAGAACAACACACAGTTCAGCCTTCAACGTGGTCTACGGTAAGCAACTCGAAGTATGATCAATTTAGAGGGGCAGTTCTGATTAACGTATCATCACTATCTCTGTAACACAGACCACGCTACTTTCACGCATTCCACAAACAGTTGCGACTAAAGTCTGTAACGAAACAGAGTTGCTTCCATTAAGGTAAGCTTCAGGTCTTACGGAGCGAACTCCCATAAGCAGCAGAACTTCCGAGAAGGAAAAACTAGTCGCAGCACTACAATTTTAACAATAAAATTTAAAAAGACACAGAAAGACTCTCTTCAAAATATTTGGTGAATCTGTAGTGAAATGACACTCACAACCTCCGCACGGTCGGCACAGGCAAATTTCTAGAGTCCCATCGACACCACAGCCAGATATAAACATCCGGTCCGCAGGATGCGGTCTGTACTCGGCATAAGCCGTTTGCTATCGGCTCCAGATAGCGGAGGTGAACCGGCCTCAAGCGTCGTAAATTCTGTCAGCCTTCGTGCCGGTCAAAGCTCCTATCGCGCAAAACCATCAAAGTCATGACTCGCTAAAGCGAACGGGTATGGCTCAAAACCATTCCCACGATCTACTCCTGGATGCAAATTAATAAATGGCTAATTCAAACCGTAACGGAATAATACAAAATACACTGAAGAGCCAAACATACTGGTACATGTGCCTAATATCGTGCAGGGCCACCGCTAGCACGCAGGGGAGCCAAAACACGACTTATTGACTCACCTAATGTCTGTAGTAGTGCTGTAGGGATCTGACACCATGAATCCTGCAAGGCTGTCCATAAATATATAAGAGTACGAGGGTGTGGAGATCTCTTCTAAACAGCACATGGCAAGGTATCCCAAATATGCTCGATAATGATCATGTCTGGGAAGCTTGGTGACCAGCGGAAGTGGTTAAACTCTGAAGAGTGTTCTTGGAGCCACTCTGTAGCAATTCTGGACGTGTGCGGTGCACCATTGTTCTGCTGTAATTGCCCATGTCCGTCGGAAGCGCAATGGACATGAATGGATGCAGGCGATGAGACTCGATGTTTACCTGCACACGCCCTACGTCACTACTGTGCCTCCAGTAACTTGAACAGTGTCCTGCTCACATGCAGGAACCATTAATTCATGACGTTGTCCCCATACACGTAAACGTCAATCCGCTCTATAGAATTTGAAACAAGACGCGTGCAACCAGGCAGCATGTTTCCAGTCATCAACAGTCCAATCACGGTGTTAACGGATCCAACCAAGGCGGAAAACCTTGTGGCGTGCAGACATCAAGAATAAACGAGTGAGCGTTACGCTCTGAAAGCATATTTCGATGATATTTCGTTAAAATGTTCGCACGCTGACACCTGTTTGTGGCCCACTATTGAAATCTGCAGCAATTACCGGAAGGTGGTGGTGGTTAGTGTTTAACGTCCCGTCGACAACGAGGTCATTAGAGACGGAGCGCAAGCTCGGGTTAGGGAAGGATTGGGAAGGAAATCGGCCGTGCCCTTTCAAAGGAACCAACCCGGCATTTGCCTGAAACGATTTAGGAAAATCACGGAAAACCTAAATCAGGATGGCCGGAGACGGGATTGAACCGTCGGCCTCCCGAACGCGAGTCAAGTATGCTAACCACTGTTACCGGAAGGATTAAACTTCTGTAGCGTTGAACGACTCTCTTGAGTCGTCGTTAATACTGTTCTTGCAGGATCTTTTTGCATCTGCAGCGCAGTCGGAGAATTGATGTTTTACTGGAGTCCTGATATTCACGGCACACTCGTGAAATGGTCGTACGGGAAAATCCCCACTTTATCACTACCTCAGAAAAGCTGAGTCGTATCGTTCGTGAGTCGACTGTACAACACGTTCAAACTCACTAAAATCTTATTACCGTCTAATTTAGCACCAGTAAGCGATCTAATAACCTCGCCAGATGTTTTTATATAGGCTTTGCCGACCGCAGAGCCGTATTCTGCCCGTTTACATATCTCTGTAGTTGAATACGCATGCCTATACCAGTTTCTTTGGCGCTTCAGTGTAGTTTTATAAGACTTTATCGCAAATCATTCAAGTACTAATCATCAGGGAAAGACACCAAAACGTAATTAACAAAGCCTGCACCAAGGGTAGAATAGTCACGTAATCCCTTACAGTCCCTAAAATCTTTATTCGACATTTCATACAATTAATCATAAATGTCTGCATAATAATTATAAAAGGTTCGTGATTCTTACTTCTTTCTATCTTATCCTCATTAAAAAATCCACAAATCATTGCTTCACATGCTTCAACTATAATAAATCCTAAAGTCTTCATTTTCACATACGACACCTATGGTAAAATTCTTACAGTCAAAGAAGTCTCCGTGGCTATAGCTCAGTGTTAGATTATCTCAGTGCAAGACGCTGGAATTAAATATCCTCGATTATCAAAAGCTCATGTTATACTTGCGGAAATGTGTAGATGCTACCTGTTTTACCTCTCCAGTCTGCAATTCATAATTGCATACCTATGTACGTCAGCCCATAAAAGAAAAGACTTTATAACGCCCAAAATCACATGATATTGTGTATCATGTTGCTTTTATCCTCTGTGATGCATTTTCCTTTAACTAAAGATTAACTGCTGTCTTCTTTTACGTAATCTCGGTCAGTTACCTAACGAAACGACGTTGTATATGCTCTGTAACATTGTATCCATTATACGAAAGTCATGAGGTCATGGCACGGTGAGAATAAACAGACGAAATGGCTTATACTTACAGCTCTGTATGAGGGAAAGGTTGTTACTGTTATGTGCAGATATTTGTGAACGAAAGAATGCCTTTAGTAAAAGCTTAACTACTATGTCCAAACTGTTCATGTCAAAAGGAAAAGAAATACGTGTTGTCATAACGTGACTATGGGTTGTTTTCATCATACGGAAAAAGTAAGTCAAATAATTATTCAATGAACGGTTTTACATTGGTGTTGTGATGAAGACCTTCCGAAGCTATCGTTCTGAGTGTTTCAACATGCACTACTTTGGGATGTAGAATTAGTCGTAACCGAAAGGGTCTGTTATAAAGTAACGTCAATTTATGAGACTTGTTATTTGCTTTACAAGAGAAAGGATGGGCTCCAACTAAAACCCTTTGTCCTAGTGTGAATTACCTTTTTTTTTTTTGCAGCATTTTCCTCATCTCAGCTGCCTTCTTATATTAATAGTTACAATGCCAATCAGTTCACGATGACGTCAACATTTTAACTTGGGGAAAGAAACAAGTACTTTTAATTTTTCTAGCGGATTTTTAGTCTTCAAAACTAAGTGTCGAGCGAGCAAAGCTGAACTATTAGGAATTGAATTAATGGTGTCCTGAAAAATCTGAATGTATGTGTCCCACTGAGTGTGTCGCCTATGGAAATAGTCTCCTTCATTACTCTTTCACAAGGGTTGAGGAAGCATGGCACCGGGAAATAAAATTGGGTTTACTCTTTGTGTTGTCAATGTATGTGTCCAAGTTGCGGAACGGAATTGTTGTCCTTTGTCAGATATAACTTTTCTAAATTTCCTACGTGTGGTAAAAATACTTGCAGAATGCAGCTGAAACAGTTTTAGCTGTAGCTCTGCAAAGTGGCATAAAGGGGAAAAAGTTAGATGTTAGCTGAACAGCAACAAATATATACGAAAAAACTTTTTTGCTCTTTGAAATAGTCCCGTACATGTGGAGCCTGATGTGAAGTGGTGGAGGATTTTGCTTACCGCAGGGTTTGCATTTCTCCATAACGCACTTAATCCTTTTCTCCTAATTCATGAGATACTATTTTGACGAAGTATGGGGAAACACTTCCTTGGTCTGAGCATAGCTCAAATGTATATACCATATCAATTTGTTGACAAGATAATCAGGAATACACAGTTCAAGTACTGCTGTTGGGTTTTAAACTTTTAAATGCATGTTAATTCGTGCCAAGTGATGATGTCTGACAGTAGAATTTTGTTTGTTATGACATAATTGTTTGATATTCTTCCACAATGGATTCTTATGTTGTTCTTTTTCAATATCTTTTAATGTAGAAGACACAAAGCTTTCAAACGCCGCTTGCTAGATGCAAAGAATACTGAGGTTTGAATGACAAAACTGAGTGGAAGCTGTCATTTGAGAACCAGTAACAGATCTTGATAAAGCGTCCGCGACTACATTTTTTTGCAACGAATATGAATGACTGTGAAATTAAATTCCTATAGTCACAGTTTCCAGCATCCCAGACGATCACGTGAAAATTTAACAGACATGAGGAACAGAATCGTACGGTGACCTGTATACACATTCATACGTTTGACGCACAAGATGTAACGAAATTTTGTAAAAGCCCAGATGACTGATAATGTTTCAAGTTCTGTAATATAATAATTTCTTTCTGCTGGGGACAATACACGAGTGGAAGAGGCTATACTTCTCGTGACGATGACGTGACGTGGAAATGATCTGGGTGTGTTGACGGAGGGGCATTCAGTAAAACACGTTCCAAATTCAGAGATTCAGTTAGTTCCTGAGCATCCCAGAGGTAATTTGAATTTTTGCTACTTGTTTGAGCAAATATTCGTATATCCAAAACTGTATAATGAATGTAATTCCTAAAACAATTAATGAGGCCAAGTCGTAGTAGTCTTCTAGTTGTGGAAACAGCAATGTCTCGAATAGATTGAAATTTATCTCGGTCAGGTTCAATTCCGTCAACAAAGATTATGTGGCCTAAAAACTTAATAGATGATCTTCCAACCTCTGATTCATGTAGATTGACAGTAGTACCCTGAAGTGCAAAGTAGTGTTGTGTTAACGCCAATTTTGCTTCCGCAATAAATGCGTTATCGACGTACGTTGTGATCATTTCTTTTAAATCAAATAGAATGATAGTATTCCTTCCACGAATGAAAGTTGTTCATCATATGAGAAGGCCAAAATGTAATTTGCAGAATTGATAACAACTGCTGAAACCTCAGAAGGCAGTGTATTTACGACAGTTGAAATAAAGCTCTATTGTGTATTATTTGTGTTTGAAGATAGTTGTAATCTATTAATTTCCTGTTCCTTCATTGAAATCTTCTGCTGAAACCATAATGCAAGTTGCTCATTATTGTTGTGTAGTAGAATATAAGAGCCTGTAAAGTCCAAAATCGCTTTACCTTCTGTCAAGAAATCCATACCAAGCACAATTTCAGTTTTTAAATGTGGGACGATCGAAAGATTTGCGTAAAAGTGTGGTCTCGAACAGTAAATTTTAAATGTGTCCACTGGTTTTCAACTACTCCTTTTCCAGAATCTGCTCCTGTAACCTTAGTCTTTTGTAATTTGAATGTAGGACAGGAATTATACGCATAGCATTTATTAAATTCTGCGTCACTAATCACTCTAACTGGAGCTCCAGAATTAATTACTGCAGTAAAATTATGCGAGTCTATTTGTATGTTGATAACTGTATGGTACAGTCTTTTGTGGTTGTTCTTTTTCCTGCAGTTAAGTGTCTCTTTTGTTACTGCGTTCATATTGCCTGTACATGAAGTTTTGCTGTGGACATCTTCAGTTGGTTGAGCTTCCAGTCATAGGCTCTGTCGAAAGGATGGAAACGACCATCTGATTCATTAATTACGCAGTGTTGTTGCTGCCTGTAACTATCATTTTGCCCATTGTCATTGCAGTAGCTGTGTCTACAACTCTGAACGTTGTTCTGTCGCCTATTGTCGCACTTCTGCAGTATGACACGTGACGATTGCAATGTAACTCGTAATTTCGATAAACGTAATTCATTCCCTGATAACTGTAAATTTGCTGTGATCCGTAATTTTGCTGAGACGAATTGTGAATGCTGTAATCTTGCTGCTGAATCTGTTGGTTCTTGCAAGCAAAATTTGGTACTGTTACTTACTGCACTTTGGCTGTCCGTTAAAATCGTTTCCTTGTTGTACTTATTATGAAACTGCTGACTATTGCCTTATCGTCTGTTGTGTCTGTTCTTGAATGATCTGTTATAACCTTGACTCCTATGACCATTGTAACCTATGTTGTTTCGAGAGAAATTTTTGTTAAAGCAAGAATTCCAAGTAAACTGAAATGATTCAAAGGGCTCTAAGGACTATGGGACTTAACATCTGAGGTCATCAGTACCCTAGACTTTGAACTACTTAAACCGAACTAACCTAAGGACATCACACACATCCATGTACGAGGCAGGATTCGAACCTGCCACCGTAGCAGTGGCGCGGTTCCGGACTGGAGCGCCTAGAACCGCTCGGTCACAGCAGCCGGTCAAGTAAATTGAAGTAGGTCCCGGAATGCATTAATAATTTCTTTTTGTTGATCCGTGAGTGAAGAAACAAGTAACATATATGAGAACAGCGAGAAACTTAACATCAGGACTGACGGTCACGAAGTAGATGAAGTTAAGGAATTCTGCTACGTAGGCAGCAAAATAACCAAAGACGGGCGGAACAAGTAGGACAACAAAAGCAGACTCTTTTTTTTTGTCATCAGTCTACTGACTGGTTTGATGCGGCCCGCCACGAATTCCTTTCCTGTGCTAACCTCTTCATCTAAGAGTAGCACTTGCAACCTACGTCCTCAATTATTTACTGAATGTATTCCAATCTCTGTCTTCCTATACAGTTTTTACCTTCTACAGCTCCCTCTAGTACCATGGAAGTCATTCCCTCATGTCTTAGCAGATGTCCTATCATCCTGCCCCTTCTCCTTATCAGTGTTTTCCACATATTCCTTTCCTCTCCGATTCTGCGTAGAACCTCCTCATTCCTTACCTTATCAGTCCACCTAATTTTCAAGTATTCGTCTATAGCACCACATCTCAAATGCTTCAATTCTCTTCTGTTCTTGTTTTCCCACAGTCCATGTTTCACTACCATACAATGCTGTACTCCAAACGTACATCCTCAGAAATTTCTTCCTCAAATTAAGCCCGGTATTTGATATTAGTAGACTTCTCTTGGCCAGAAATGCCTTTTTTGCCATAGCCAGTCTGCTTTTGATGCCTTCCTTGCTCCGTCCGTCATTGGTTATTTTACTGCCTAGGTAGCAGAAATCCTTAACTTCACAGACTTCGTGACCATCAATCCTGATGTTAAGTTTCTCGCTGTTCTCATTTCTACTACTTCTCATTACCTTCGTCTTTCTCCGATTTACTCTCAAACCATACTGTGCACTCATTAGAGTGTTCATTCCGTTCAGCACATCATTTAATTCTTCTTCACTTTCACTCAGGATAGCAATGTCATCAGCGAATCGTGTCATTGTTATCCTTTCACCTTGTACACTCCTGGAAATTGAAATAAGAACACCGTGAATTCATTGTCCCAGGAAGGGGAAACTTTATTGACACATTCCTGGTGTCAGATACATCACATGATCACACTGACAGAACCACAGGCACATAGACACAGGCAACAGAGCATGCACAATGTCGGCACTAGTACAGTGTATATCCACCTTTCGCAGCAATGCAGGCTGCTATTGTCCCATGGAGACGATCGTAGAGATGCTGGATGTAGTCCTGTGGAACGGCTTGCCATGCCATTTCCACCAGGCGCCTCAGTTGGACCAGCGTTCGTGCTGGACGTGCAGACCACGTGAGACGACGCTTCATCCAGTCCCAAACATGCTCAATGGGGGACAGATCCGGAGATCTTGCTGGCCAAGGTAGTTGACTTACACCTTCTAGAGCACGTTGGGTGGCACTGGATACATGCGGACGTGCATTGTCCTGTTGGATCAGTAAGTTTCCTTGCCGGTCTAGGAATGATAGAACGATGGGTTCGATGACGGTTTGGATGTACCGTGCACTATTCAGTGTCCCCTCGACGATCACCAGAGGTGTACGGCCAGTGTGGGAGATCGCTCCCCACACCATGATGCCGGGTGTTGGCCCTGTGTGCCTCGGTCGTATGCAGTCCTGATTTTGGCGCTCACCTGCACGGCGCCAAACACGCATACGACCATCATTGGCACCAAGGCAGAAGCGACTCTCATCGCTGAAGACGACACGTCTCCATTCGTCCCTCCATTCACGCCTGTCGCGACACCACTGGAGGCGGGCTGCACGATGTTGGGGCGTGAGCGGAAGACGGCCTAACGGTGTGCGGGACCGTAGCCCAGCTTCATGGAGACGGTTGCGAATGGTCCTCGCCAATACCCCAGGAGCAACAGTGTCCCTAATTTGCTGGGAAGTGGCGGTGCGGTCCCCTACGGCACTGCGTAGGATCCTACTGTCTTGCCGTGCATCCGTGCGTCGCTGCGGTCCGGTCCCAGGTCGACGGGCACGTGCACCTTCCGCCGACCACTGGCGACAACATCGATGTACTGTGGAGACCTCACGCCCCACGTGTTGAGCAATTCGGCGGTACGTCCACCCGGCCTCCCGCATGCCCACTATACGCCCTCGCTCAAAGTTCGTCAACTGCTCATACGGTTCATGTCCACGCTGTCGCGGCACGCTACTAGTGTTAAAGACTGCGATGGAGCTCCGTATGCCACGGCAAACTGGCTGACACTGACGGCGGCGGTGCACAAATGCTGCGCAGCTAGCGCCATTCGACGGCCAACACCGCGGTTCCTGGTGTGTCCGCTGTGCCGTGCGTGTGATCATTGCTTGTACAGCCCTCTTGCAGTGTCCGGAGCAAGTATGGTGGGTCTGACACACCTGTGTCAATGTGTTTTTTTTTCCATTTCCAGGAGTGTAGATTGAGCCTTTGCATTTCCCTTTTGAGATTTTCTAGTTTCCCTACCACTTTCAAGCTACTGACATTCCACGCCCCAACTCGTAGAACGTTATCCATTCGTTGATTATTCAATCTTTTTCTCATGGTAACCTCCCCCTTGGCAGTCCCCTCCCGGAGATCCGAATGGGGTACTATTCCGGAATTTTTTGCCAATGGAGAGATCATCATGACAAAGCAGACTAGCAACGTCAAAAAGCACATGTATGCCCAAGAGAAGTCAAAAATGGGCCTTAATTTTAGCCGGCCGCTGTGGCCGAGCGGTTCTAGGCCCTTCAGTTCAGAATCGCGTGACCGCTACGGTCGCAAGTTAGAATCGTGCCTCGGGCATGGATGTGTGTGATGTCCTTAGGCTAGTTGGGTTTAAGTAGTTCTAAGTCTAGGGGACTGATGACCTCAGATGTCAAGTCCCATAGTGCTCAGAGCCATTTCATTTGAACCTTAATTTGAGGAAGAGATTTCTGAGAATGTACGTATGGAGCACAGTGTTGTGTGGTAGTGAAACATGGACTGTGGAAAAACCGTAACAGAAACGAATCGAGGCTTTTGAGATGTGGTGCTACATACGAATATTAAAAATTAGGAGATTCAGCACAGAATCGGTGAGGAAAGAATATGTGAACACACTGAGAAGTAGGAGGGACAGGATGATAGGACATCTGTTAAGACATCAGGGAATGTAAATTGCAGGACACTACCATTCAGAAGAGGTACTAACGACCAAAAGAAGAAACAAGAATACAACAATATGGACTCTAAAAAGCATGCATTAAGACAGTGGTTTCTGTGCCAATTCCCCCTGAGTCGAGGCAGACATTAGTTGGTACGCACCCGTCATACATCCATCAACATCTACAAGTAACTAAACGTGAGAATGAAAAACAATTTTCGATGAAAAACAATTTTTGATGAACAATTTAATGTTTTGAAATGACGGAAGGTAAGTTATATTTATATTGCAGATTTTTTATTAAACTACGAGCTATTGAGTCAATGAGACAGTTGGTGCTGCACTCACCATGAACCTTTCGTCATGAAACGTCGAACAAAATACCTGTGCATCATACGTGCTGCCTAAAACCTCTTCTCAGAAAATAAATCTACGAATCTATATCGAGGATAGACACTTGTTACAAAAAATGCTTACTATGCACCACTACTGTCCCTAGAGATACTCGTTTCACCAACGTTCTACACTCTCATTTAAAATCAACTACATTAAAATCGGTGCACAACCCTGAGGCCTGCCGTATGGTTCAAATGACTCTGAGCACTATGGGACTTATGGGACTTAACGTCTATAGTCATCAGTCTCCTAGAGCTTAGATCTAACTAACCTAAGGACATCACACATCACCCAGTCATCACGAGGCAGAGAAAATCCCTGACCCCGCCGGTAATCGAACCCGGGAACCCGGGCGCGGGAAGCGAGAACGCTACCGCACGACCACGACCTGCGCCTGCCATATGTAAATTTCTTATTTGTTAATTGCTGGACTCTTTACTTCTAAATTGGCAGATATGGGAAGAGTTCCGGCTTGCAGTGCTTTGTCTGTGGCCACTGCCAGTATCAGTTGGTGGAGGGTGAAGGCCATAGGCATAAATACTGGACCAGGTACACTCGAGGAGCAGTCTGAGGTCGCACCTGATGAAGTTTACGAGCTACGTGACCGAAATATCGAGCAAGTTCGAAGCTGATATCCGGCAGAACACCCGACAACCCACGATGTCATTAGACCGCCGGGAAAGCCTGAAGAGTTACAACAACAATAATAAAAATAAACTTCTGCTCCTGCAGATGTATAGTACTCATTACATCTTCATCTACGTACATACACAGTAATCCACCATATGGTGTGAGGGAACCTTGTACCGCTATTAGTTATGTCCTCACCCTTTCCACTTGCAAACAGAGGGAGGCAAAACATCTGTATGCCTCCATAGAATCTGCCTTCTTCGTTCTCACGCGAAATATACGTTGACGGCAGTGTATCTTTCTGTAGTTAGTGTCTAAATTTTCTCAGTAGTACTCCTCGAAAAAACGTCGCCTTCCCACCATGGATTCCCTCTTCACAAAGCACCGTTGCAACACTCGCGTGTTTATCGAACCCACTGGTATTAGTTCTAGCAGAAGTCTCTGAATTATTTCCATGTCTTCCTTCAGTCCGGCCTGGCGGGTATCGTACACACTCGAACAGTGCTCGAGAATGGCTCACAAATTCCATAAGTCTCCCAATAACCCAAAGTCGACCATTCGCTTTCCCTGCAACAACTCTGACATGCTCGTTCTACTGCACTACGTGTTCCAACGTTACTGTGTCAGGCAGCATACTACTAATACAGTATTCAAACGTTGTGTGATTGTATTGCCCTGTCATCTGCATTTACTTACATATTTTTCACATTTAGAGGTGGCTGCCATTTGTCACACCAACCAGAAAATTTGCCTAAGCCATCTTGTATCCACCTACCGTTCATCTTATCCATCAGATCAGTTATCTATACAGAGAACAATAGCGGTCCTGCCGAGGACATCGTACTAGATTGTATTTCGGAAGAAAAAACAACTAACTTATCTAGGAACATTTAACGTGGTCTCCTACCTTCGTGAAGAGTCTGTAGAAGCACACTGTATCAAACGCTTTCCGGAAATCTAGCAATGTCGTATTCGCTTCTTGCCGTCATCCATGGTTCGCAGGATATCCTGTGAGAAAAGAGTGAGCTGAGATTCGCAAATGCGATGCTTTCTAAAATCATCATTCTCTGTGGACAGCTTTTTCGTCTCAAGGAAATATATTCTACCTGAGAATATGTTCAAGAACTCTGTAGCAAGCCAATATGAAAGGATGTTAGTCTGTAATTTTATCAATCCGTTCTTTGACCCTTCCTTTTATACATGAGTCATCTGCGCTTTTTTCCAGTCGCTTGGGACTTTGCACTGGGTGAAAGATTCACTTTAAACGCAAGCTATGTAAGGCGCCAATACCGTAGAGTATTCTTTGTAAAACCAACTGGGAATCCATCCGGACTGGAGATATACATGTTTCCAACGGACCTGGAGACTTATATGTTTTCAACAGTTTCAGCTACTTTTCCATTGAAGGTATGCTTATATCTGTGTCTTCCATGCGGGAGTGTATGCAGTGGTCAAACGACGGGATGTTTCTATTTAATTACTATTCTTGCTCTGTCAGGTGGCTCGTTTACTGTTGTGAGGTCAATATTGAAGCAGTGTCTGGCCTACTGCATTAACTAACAACGACTTGGAACAGGCAATTTCATGAATTATTTTGAGTATTTGTGCTTTGTGTGTCTCAGATACATGGTACGCAGTACACTACCTGATGAAATGTATCCGGGTACCCCTATGTAAAGCGGAAATTAAACTAGACCCTACCTGATTTTACTACGGGAAACGGGGAAGAAACTCCCTAAAAAATTATTGGGAAAAAAGAATAAACGTGTGGCGGTGGCATGCATCCGTTGTATACGAACTTGTGCAGTGAAATAATTGGGGCATCCTTTACCGATGCATCATTCCATATGGATAGATATTGATCATTCTTAGAAGGCGATCTTCCAGTATTTCTTACAGGCTTTCCGTTGGACTTGCGACAAACAATCGTGTTTTAAAATGATTATTGTAGCAACACAGGAAGTATACGGTCGGAAGAGGTGGTTTAGTGATCAGGCCTCCAAGATCGCAAGGTGTAACTTCACCTGACGTTTGTTTGTGGAGGTACTTGAAGAGCGACGTTTACAATGAAGTGCAAAAAACTCACGATAACATGATTCACCAATGCATGTCATCAGATTACGTCGGAAACACTTGTAATTTTTTCGAATTATGCTATGTGCGGATTAATGGATTTATCGGACGGCAATATCTTTGAGCACTTGGTGTGATACAATATTTGCAGACAAGCACACCGCTGGTGAGAGGTGAGAAGATACACCTCAGACAAGCTTTCATCACAATTAATGAACACTTGTGGTTTCCTTCTTTTTCATCCACTGCTTTTTTTCGAGATAATACCGTTTCAGAACTCAGTTGTATTAATTGCGTTATTTGTCGATTACAGCGCACGAAGTAATGGCCGCTATAGACAGGGGATCTCAAGTTGATTCCGTATTTCTAGATTTCCGGAAAGCTTTTGACACCGTTCCTCATAAGCGACTTCTAATCAAGCTGCGGAGCTATGGGGTATCGTCTCAGTTGTGAGACTGGATTCGTGATTTCCTATCAGGAAGGTCGCAGTTCGTAGTAATAGACGGCAAATCATCGAGTAAAACTGAAGTGATATCAGGTGTTCCCCAGGGAAGCGTCCTGGGACCTCTACTGTTCCTGATCTATATAAATGACCTGGGTGACAATCTGAGCAGTTCTCTTAGACTGTTCGCAGATGATGCTGTAATTTACCGTCTAGTAAGGTCATCCGAAGACCAGTATCAGTTGCAAAGCGATTTAGAAAAGATTGCTGTATGGTGTGTCAGGTGGCAGTTGACGCTAAATAACGAAAAGTGTGAGATGATCCACATGAGTTCCAAAAGAAATGCGTTGGAATTCGATTACTCGATAAATAGTACAATTCTCAAGGCTGTCAATTCAACTAAGTACCTGGGTGTAAAAATTACGAACAACTTCAGTTGGAAGGACCACATAGATAATATTGTCGGGAAGGCGAGCAAAAGGTTGCGTTTCATTGGCAGGACACTTAGAAGATGCAACAAGTCCACTAAAGAGACAGCTTACACTACACTCGTTCGTCCTCTGTTAGAATATTGCTGCGCGGTGTGGGATCCTTACCAGGTGGGATTGACGGAGGACATCGAAAGGGTGCAAAAAAGGGCAGCTCGTTTTGTATTATCACGTTATAGGGGAGAGAGTGTGGCAGATATGATACACGAGTTGGGATGGAAGTCATTAAAGCATAGACGTTTTTCGTCGCGGCGAGACCTTTTTACGAAATTTCAGTCACCAACTTTCTCTTCCGAATGCGAAAATATGTTGTTGAGCCCAACCTACATAGGTAGGAATGATCATCAAAATAAAATAAGAGAAATCAGAGCTCTAACAGAAAGGTTTAGGTGTTCGTTTTTCCCGCTCGCTGTTCGGGAGTGGAATAGTAGAGGGGTAGTATGATTGTGGTTCGATGAACCCTCTGCCAAGCACTTAAATGTGAATTGCAGAGTAGTCATGTAGATATAGATGCAGATGTACCTCGTCATACGAAAGTTACATATTTTTCCCATAGAGTCCGAATTAGCAATAAAATAGGATGTTCCTATTTAAGATTGTGGTTTCCTTCTTTTTCATCCACTGCTTTTTTTTTCGAGATAATACAGTTTCAGAACTCAGTTGTAGTAATTGCGTTATTTGTTGATTACAGCGCCATCTGCCTCGTCATACAAAAGTTACATATTTTTCCCATAGAGTTCGAATTAGCAATAAAAATAGGATGTTCCTATTTAAGATTTCAAAGCTGAACACATTTCTCCACCCCCCTCCGCCCAACCGCTGGAGTTGAGACAGGTTGGTCGACTCTGATAACACCCTATAGCAATTATAAAAAATAATCCGTTTTTTAACCAGATGAGTAACTCCGGATATATTTCATTGCCTGAAGGTAAAACAGTCACCACGCATACAGTTTTTGGATCAGTGCTTGTGTAAACACAAGTGCCCATCGTTAATAGACAAAGTATTACTATGGTTTCCGTCACAGTTTTTTTAAAAAATTATAATGGTAATAGTCACTTCCTAAATCATCTTTCTAAACGGCATTGCATCGTGTCTGATTCATTATTCTTGTATCTCAGGGCTCTCAATTAAATTGAAATTCTACTTGGTTTGCTAGCATAAATGTCTACTGCCCCATGAATTTTGGCGTGACCTTCGCACATGCATAAGGAACTCATAAAAATTTCCCTATGGCCTCCAGCAAAAATCTGCTACTTTTCAGCAGTCATCTGTGTTTACGATAAGTACTGGCATACACTGATCTGATTTTTGGACTGTTGCCCACAGCGGTCGTTGAATAACGACAGTAGATAAAAGGGGTGCAATCGATCGCTGTATCCGTCGTTTTACGCTGGTATATCTAGATTCAAACTATTACATAGTCATCTCCAGTGAGTATAAAAACAGATCACATTCGTCGAAAGTGTCAAATATTAATCACCACTGGTTGTTGTAGACATACAGGAGTCTACCACAAGTCGTGATGGACATCTGTATTTCTTTATCAACAAATTTTGCTTATAGGTGACACTTTCGACTAACGACATTTGTTGTTATAGACACTAAAGATGTACACGTGTCTAATAGTTGAAATCTGGGTCTGCTGTAATAAAAATACGGATATTGCGATCAGTTTCTGTCCTTTTCTCCACTGTCTATATTTACATATTCTATTATTACGTTTATTCACGTATGTATATAACTTTGGGTGTCCACCCGCACGAACTAAACTCTTGGAAAGTTCTGTTCAGTGTGCTTGCGGAAGAGTAGAAACAGGTGACACATTCTATCTGCTAGAAATTAATGAACGACCAAAGGCTCTAACGTAGGAAGAAGTGAGTCTTACATACTAGCAGAACAGAGACATAGGCATCGTTAGTTCCATACCTGGCTTTTTGTATAGCATTAGGTGTCAAGACTAGAAGTGTAACATATGGGAAATGTAGTCATCTACTATCAGCCAGATATGTTCAGAAAAAATAAGCTGTTCTACGAAATAATGATAATACAGAGCAGAAAACATTTTTGGTACCTTCTTATAAACATCTCAAGAGGATATTGGATGTGAACGCATAACTCGCAAGTTACCCTTCGTCACTCGCACCATTTTCAGATACGAGAAAAGAGGAAGAGAATGGTAGTGGGTCCACACAGTTTGCGCTGCACACAGAACTGTGGTACAGAGAATATTCATGCAGCCGTGAATGCGAACATATTGCAATGGTCCCAGTGTAGGTTTGCTTGCATGTTGAGTTGGAACTGAGACCAGATCCTCTTGTAACGATGTTAGCGTGCAGCCGGCCATGTAATGAAAGTGTAGCGGACGCTTTCCGCAAATAGGGCAGCTGCCACGGTTCGGTGCAAAATATCCACAGTTTAATTACTCAGAGCTCCACAAATAAATTACGTAATGCTTTTGATAGTGTTAAATTCCGACTGACACAAAAACACAGGAAAACTACGTGACCGTAAATGAAAAGATAAAGAACTTCAGGGAACACCTGAATTAATAGACATTTTAATGATCACATTACAATGGACAATCCTTATATTAAACCCTAGCGTGTTATGAGAACCTGCGAAACAGTGGAGTTGCAGTGTATCTATTCCATGGGCAGACAATTTATTCTGGGAACTCAGCGTGAGATATGACTTAATTCTTTTGTACAATATGTGGACGACTAATTCCGCTGTATCCTCCCAATTTCGGAGAAAACCATCACTGCAATCGCTAATGAAGTCATGTAGGTCAGAAACAGACGGAAATTAAGTCTTATATCTGACTGACACCCAGGAATTTATTTTAATCGATACTTTCCGACCTTAAATTTACATCACCTAGCGAGATGGTGAAAATGTTAATGGGACTGATTTCCAAAAGGTTTATACCTGCTTTTATTAGATTATCTCCACACATGCACTTATATTATTGTGAGCGATACGTCAAATTACTATATTTGTTATTATAAGCCGCAGATCTTCGGGTTTCTAACAGCAAAGCTGACTTTACTGCACTAAATATGAAGACGCAGAAGACAACGTACGTCACTGCTGAAAGAAGCATCCACAGGATAACTCATCTTAAGGATTTATGTTATGATCTCTTCATTGGTAGAAAGATATGTAGTTCGTATGTCAGTATGGGAAAGTTCATTAATCTCCTAAGAGATAATCAGGATCTAGTTATTAGGTGCATGAAAAAAATGTTGACGTCTTGGGACCATAACATGGATTACCAAAAAGTTAAGTAATGCGGAAATAATAAAGATAGGTTAAGATTAGGGTGGCGTAATGGTTAGAAATTTAGCTGTTTCAACGACTGCAAGCAGGAGTAGTGCATAAGAAGATATATTAACACAGTAAGACAGTGAAATGAAGCGAAAGTTTCGAGGACTATGACTAAATATATTTAGATGACCATTTGCCAATGACAAATATGTAAGAAATTGATAACGTAAGTGAAGATATATTTACTTCAATTAACGTTACTATATTGTGTAAGAGGTCCATGATTAAAGAATTTCTTGCTAGCGCACTCGAGCAAATGTAGTTTCCATGGACTGCTTGCGCTGCCTGCCATATGTAAGCTACAAGAAAATCTCAGGCCAGAGAGCAGTGTTGTCAACAGTAGGAATTTTGTAACAGTATGAGTAAGTAGTTGCTAGCGAGCAGTCGTGTTGTATCAAGTTGGCTGGGCCGGACGTGGGGGAGCGATGGCGGAGCCTGAGCGATATAATATAGGATAAAAGCAGCCTCGCGCATATGTAGTATTGTTATATCAAGTCCAATATAAATGTTTTAAAAATCTCTTAATAATAACATTTCTCATAAAAAGTAATTTTTGACAATCATTCATTTCAATTTAAAGATTTTACTAATTTCTCCAATCCTTGGGCATCCCGATTATTGAAAAGAAAAATCAGTTGTCTTCTTTTATACATGACAAATCTATCGGCCAGCATTGCACTCGGCTGTGCCAGAATAATTTCATAGGAGCAGATATATATGCGCTATCCGGCGACCTTATTGAGGTAAGAATTTTAAATTTTTTCAGAATGATCTTTTAGGGCCATGACGCAGCACTGCTCACGTCCAAAATTTACCAGTTTTTTTGTTATTGATCGGTTACGCAATTTACTGTTGGGAGGTGACACTAAATGTCAATGTTATAGTTATATTTATTGCTGTTGGGGGTTTCGGAACTTTTTCTGTTGGGACGTTGCACTAAATGTGAATACTATTCATATTATTTTCCGTGGGGAGGTTACACTTGTCGACAACCGGCCAGGATCGTATTTCGTTGTGAAATCCTGAGTAGTAGTCAGTTATATATCTGATCTTATTTACACTGCAGTTAAAGGTATTTTGCATCTGGCGCAACGCGTTTACTAATTTGTCACTCTTTGTTTCACAGATCAGCGGCAATTTATTGCTCTTGGTTGTCACTGTAATTGTTCCATTTTTGCTTTGTCTTTGTTTGATTTAGTGCTTATCGTTGACTTGTGAAAATGCCGCGAAAAACTACTAACATTACATCGCGATCCGTAATGAGTGAAAAAGCCGATTTGAATAATTTGACTGATAATACTAGCGACACTCAGTGTCTTAATGATAATCCTCCAGTTACAGACAATCAGTGCATACTGACCACTAGTAATGATTTTAATCTAAATGATGGGCAAACAAATTCAATTGTGTCCACTGTAAATTTAACGACAATTGATGACGTGACACTTTTCGTTACAATGAACGCTGCCCAATTTGACACATGTGATTTGCAAAAGTTACACAGTGAACAGATAAATGTTTCTCACGAAGGTGAACAATATACACAAAACACGACAAATTTATTTTATTCTGATGAAGTGGCCAACAGTGCACATCCGATTGGCAAACCTTTTTGTGAATTAGACAATGACCAAATGGTTAACAAAGCGTGACACATGCAGATACACCATTACACAGCACAGAGAATAGAGCAGCTAATTCTGGAATGGATCGAGTTATGGCATTATTGCTACAACTTAATGAAAATCTCGAACAACAAATTAATGAAAATCTCAAACAACAACTTCATGAAAGTCTGAAACAACAACTCCATGAATCGAACAAACAACTTAATGAAAGTTTCAAACAGTCGAATGAAAACTGTGACAGGTCGTTCAAACGAATTAATGAAAAACTTGAAACCTCTGTTGAACAGCTTACTGAACAGATTACAGCCGTTGCAGAGCAATGTAATGAAACTAAAAAAACAATTACATGAGGAAATTAAGGCATGCGCCAGGAATAATAGTAAATAGATACGCAATACACATGCTTCCACAACTAAATTACTTAGAGATGAAATTAGTGCACTCGCTAAACGATGTTATGAAAACGCAACACAGTTACGCGACGAGTTTAAATTAATGTCATCAGAACTTTCACGCACACTGGATGCGAAAGTAGACACGAAATTTGACCAACAGAACAGCCAAATTGACAAACGTTTTAATCACCACCTACAAATCAGTGAAGCGCGTTGCCGTAAATTTATACAGGAACAAAACAAAGTAAAGAAAGAAGTCATGGAAACCATTCTGTGCAGAGACATGAAGGTAAGCGTAAGTTATTTACGAAAGCCAAAACATACGTAGACAACAACATTGCTACAGTATCAGACGAAATCAATATTATCAAACAGTTGAACACTGAAATGCATGGTGAAATATCCGATCTACAAACAAAAACAGATACTAATATTCAGACTTTGGAAAACAAATACACAGTAGACTTTCAGACAATGATCAACAGACTTGAACAGTTAGAATTAATACAGGATCCCGATGCCATTAAAGCAGGCGTTAAGAAATTAAACAAAACCACACGTAAAATGCAGAAACAAATTAATGCTTATGACACTAAAAACGGCGATCTGGTAAAAGCACTGACTGAAAAATTTGATGAATTGGCCAGTCGTATTGACGTTATCGAAAATAACAATGACACCAAATCAGACGATACGTCACCAGTTTCGTTTAAACAGACACCTGAATTCCAAAACATACAGCAAACAATCAGTGGGATAGGTTCTTCCGGCAATATCTTTACAGCAGGAAGTGACAGAGATTAAAAATCTCTCAGCCTCTAACACGATGCATCATACACCACTTTCCGAACGTTTCTCACACTCACACAGCCAGTATAATTTAGGTAATTTACAGAGAGTACGTGACTTAGAATCTGAACAGACACAGACAAATAGATTCTCATACAATCCTGAACCTGTTCAGACATTCAGAGACGATAATTTTGATTACAAGAACCTTCTATCCGTGAAAAAGTTTAAGGTATTTAAGAATGACAGAACACAGATTCACCCCTTGGATTGGATACAATTTAGCTTTGGTTTTCCACCAACATGGCCCGTAACCCACAAACTTGAATTCATTTGCTGTTTTTTGGAAGGCGAACCGGCAACTCGTATGAGACCGATCGCGAGACGATGCTACTTGGTAGAAGAATTTCAGAACGCTTTTCTGTCAGCGTATTGGTCGAAGACGACACAGCACGGAATCAAAGATCACTTAATTAGTTTATCGAATTCTGATAACTAAAATTTTCCCACTGTCACGCAATTTTTTGAACACATGGTCCAACAACACCAGTACGTAAGCTAGCCATACAGTGAATCTGCACTTATCCATTTGTGTATTTCTAAATTACCACGATCATTAAGAGTATCACTTTTAACAGGACAGCAAAAAGAAACTATTTCGGCATTTACAGATCTGTTACAGCTTTTGAGGTTCAGCAATCAGACTATTCTTTCATAAACAAAAAGTTTTCACATCATAACCAAGGCCAATAAACATATAGTCATTAAGATCAACCACGCTATTTCAATAGCAAAGGTGACAGACGATCCAGGAATGACAACCCCCAGAATTTTAATAACAGCCAAAATTTTAATTATCACTACCATCAAAATCATCAGCAAACGCATACCGGTAACAACAGAGGCTTCTCCCCACAACAGCAACAAAACCAGCCGGTTAGCATACCTAACGAACAATGTGGTTTGCAAGGTCAACCAAGCTTTAATGTTTCGCCGCCTACACGTATAGCGTGGGCGACACCAAATAGTAACGCACAGCAACAAGGAAATCACTACGTACAGAAAACACATCATTTCAACTCGTATCGCAACACGCCGTATAGCAATGACTATCATGACAGACGTAAAAGTAATGAGCACAATTTTCAGCGTAACAGTCGGTCTTACCAGCAGTAGAATCAACCACAACAACAGATTATCATGAATGAACCAGACAGTAGGTATTATCCCGAACCTAATACGTCAGGACGAAGTAACAGGACAGTACAAATAGTCGAAATGCCACAGCATCTTCCTGCACGTCAGATAGAATTTGACTAGATACAGTACAGGATGCAACCTCCAGAAACGTAAGCAAAACTTCAGATAGACAGAATCTTGTTCACGAAAATGTTATTACTTTTGACGACATCTGAGACATACTTTTGCATGAAAAACCAGTTATTGAAAAAGCCATTTCCCACCCTGTAATTGAAGTAAAGATTGGAGCATCCACATTTTCAGCAGTAATCGAATCTGGATCATTTATATCAGATATAAATGAAGAAACTTTCAGCGAATGTAACAAAGAGAATACCTATCCTACGTTATTATTAGGCAAAACTAAAGTAAAAGGAGCAGTATCTGGTAAAGGAGTAGATCTAAAATTACAGACACACTTATCGTTTTGTGTTGCAGGGCATACAATCCACTCAAATGTTTTGATTGTTCCCTTATTGACAACACATTTTATTTTAGGTACGAATTTTTTGGTACAACACGTCACAAATTTTGACTTTCAGAATTGCTATTTAATGTTAAAGGATGAAAATGTACAACTGGCATTAGAATTTCAGCACTCTTTATCTGCAGAAGAACAAACAATTTTTCGGAGAGTGGTCATTTCTGCATAACGTAACATAGACTGTCATTCCCTATAGTTCACAGATACGTATGTTCACAACTACAATACACCAGACGAAGCCGACTATGACGTTATGCAAATGATTTCTGATAAAGTTAAACAGAGCAGTCCAAATACAGACGACGAACGTACAGAGCTACGCAAAATTCTTTTACAGCAAGCTCCAGTTTTTGACAACGTCCCTGGTACAATGTCCGGTTTTATGTATGAATTACAAGTTAAACAGCACGACACATTTAAAGCTAAACATTATCCCATTCCATTTGTTCACAGAGAACAAGTTAAGAAAGAATTGCAAGCTATGCTTGACCAAGGAATTATTGAACCGGCAGTTAGTCCGTACATAAACCCGCTCCTCATTGTTAAGAAAAAGGATGGCTCACTTCGCCTCGTACTTGATCCGCGTCACATCAATGACATTGTTATTAATGAAACAGATCGCCCTCAAACACTAGAAGAAATTCTACAGAAATTTCATGGTACTGCTGTTTATTCCACATTAGATTGGAAATCGGGATTTTGGCAAATTCAGCTCCATCCCAACTGCAGAAAGTACACAGCATTTCTCTGTTTTGGTGACTGTTATGAATTTTGTAAATTACCGTTCGGTTTAACAATTTCTTCGGCAGCGTTTATTCGCGGTTTGAATACTATTACTTCCGACAGAATTAAAAGACAGAATCACAACGTATGTAGACGACATTCTTATTGCGGAAGCTAACTGGTCTGAACACAATCTGATTCTTGAACAACTGTTGCAAACTTTTCGCGCACAAGGACTCACAGTTAATCTTAGCAAATCGCACTTTGGGAAAACTTACATAATATTTCTTGGACATGCAATTTCAGCAGAAGGTATTGTGCCTGACCCGGAAAAACTTCAAGCTTTACGTGACATTACTGTTCCTACGACGAAGAAACAACTACACAGCTTTATGGGATTAATTAACTTTCTCCGTAAATTTATTCATTACTCTGCTTTAGACACCCCGAGATTATGCCAATTGACGGGTAAAAACGCTATTTGGTCCTGGGATAGCCAAGCACAGTCTGAATTTGTCAATCTGAAACAAGCTTTGTTGAACGCACCAGTTTTATCACACCCAGATCCTACCAGACATTTTTCCATTTCCACCGACAGTTCTTACACCGCTTTAGGCGTACACATTTTTCGGGAAATTGAAGAAGACGTTACTACAGTAATTAAAAACATCGCTTTTGCAAGTCGCATTCTGTCAACAGCTGAACGCAATTATTCTGTTACAGAGCTTGAAACATTATGTGTTGTATGGGCATTTACCAGGTTTAGGCATTTTCCTTATGGAAGACATACTACCGTTTACACAGGTCATAGATCTATACAGATTTTACTCTCCTCTAAATTTACACATGACAGATTAAGCAGGTGGAAACTTTATTTACAGGAATTTAATTTTACAATTGTTCACATTCCCGGTACACAAAATATTGTAGCAGACGCACTATCCCGGTCTCTCAGCAACCAACGTCCGCCAAGCAACTTCTAGCGTCATGTACATTCAACAAGTAGCATTTGAAAATTTCATTTCATCGTCATTGCGAGATGTAGCAAAAGAACAGAACAAAGACAAGTGTGGAAAGAAATTAAACACCTGTGGCAAGATAGTAATAACGTTATCATTGGAAACCATTACACTGTACGCAATAACATTCTGTTTCGCCGCTCTCACCCTGACAGCAACAACTGGTTATTATGTATTCCTGGCGAGCTTGTTAACAAGTTAATTTACAATACTCATTTATGTTACGCATATTATGGAGCCAGGAAAAGTTTTCTTATAATGAGACAGAACTGTTATTTTGCCAACATGGAAAAACGTATTCGACGAGTTTTAACGTCATGTAAAATCTGCCAGAAAGCTAAATCAGACCCTTACTTCACATATTCCTCCGTTATATCCCATTTTACCCGTTAAATTGAGACACAAGGCCGCTGTAGACATTTTTGGACCGATTCCCAGAACTAATAGAGGTTTTTGCTACATCTTCGAAATTTGTTACCTTCACTTCTACGGATCGGAATGGTCAGGTCCCTTAATCGGGCAGGTAGGCTACAAAATTTAAAAAGGGAAATGGACAGGTTTAAGTTAGATATAATGGGAATTAGTGAAGTTCGGTGGCAGGGGGAAGAAGACTTTTGGTCAGGCGAATACAGGGTTGTAAATACAAAGTCAAATAGGGGTAATTCAGGAGTATGTTTAATAATGAATAAAAAATTAGGAATGTGAGTAAGCTACTACAAACAGCATAGTGAACGAATTATGGTGGCCAAGATAGACACGAAGCCCATGCCTACTGCAGAAGTACAAGTTTATATGAAAACTAGCTCTCCAGGTGACGAAGAATTTGAAGAAATGAATGATGAAATAAAAGAAATTATTCAGTTAGTAAAGCGACACGAAAATTTAATAGTCATGGGTGACTGGAATTCGGTAGTAGGAAAAGGGAGAGAAGGAAACATAGTAGGTGAATATGGATTGGGGCTAAGAAAAGAAAGAGGAAGCCACCTGGAAGAATTTTGTGCAGAGCGTAACTTAATCATAGCTAACACTTGGTTCAAGAATCATGAAAGAATGTTGTATACATGGAAGAACCCCGGAGATACTAAAAGGTATCAGATATATTATGTAATGGTAAGACAGAGATTTAGGAACCAGGTTTTAAATTGTAAGACATTTCCAGGGGCAGATGTGGACTCTGACCACAAACTATTGGTTATGAACTGTATATTAAAACTGAAGAAACTGCAAAAAGTTGGGAATTTAAGGAGATGGGACCTGGATAAACTGACTAAACCAGAG
Source organism: Schistocerca gregaria (assembly GCF_023897955.1). Taxonomy (NCBI): domain Eukaryota; kingdom Metazoa; phylum Arthropoda; class Insecta; order Orthoptera; family Acrididae; genus Schistocerca; species Schistocerca gregaria. The sequence continues at coordinate 246,632,885 of NC_064926.1, forward strand.
GTTGTACAGAGTTTCAGAGAGAGCGTAAGGGAACAAATGGCAGGAATGGGGGAAAGAAATACAGCAGAAGAAGAATGGGTAGCTTTGAGGGATGAAGTAGTGAAGGCAGCAGAGGATCAAGTAGGTAAAAAGACGAGGGTCAGTAGAAATCCTTGGGTAACAGAAGAAATATTGAATTTAAATGATGAAAGGAGACAATATAAAAATGCAGTAAATGAAGCAGGCAAAAAGGAATACAAACGTCTCAAAAATGAGATCGACAGGAAGTGCAAAATGGCTAAGCAGGGATGGCTAGCGGGTAAATGTAAGGGTTTATAGTCTTATCTCACTAGGGGTAAGATAGATACTGCCTACAGAAACATTGAGGAGACCTTTGGAGAAAAGAGAACCAATTGTATGAATATCAAGACCTCAGATGGAAACCCAGTTCTAAGCAAAGATGGGAAAGCAGAAAGGTGGAAGGAGTATATAGAGGGTCTATACAAGGGCGATGTACTTGAGGTCAATATTATGGAAATGGAAGAGGATGTAGATGAAGATGAAATGGGAGATATGATATTGCGTCAAGAGTTCGACAGAGAACTGAAAGACCTGAGACGAAACAAGGCCCCCAAAGTAGACAACATTCCATTAGAACTACTGACAGCCTTGGGAGAGCCAGTCCTGACAAAACTTTACCATCTGGTGAGCAAGACGTACGAGACAGGTGTAAACAGATGTGAAAATTACCGAACTATCAGTTTAATAAGTCACGGCTGCCAAATACTAACGCGAATTCTTTACAGATGAATGAAAAAACTAGTAGAAGCCGACCTCGGGAAAGATCAGTTTGGGTTCCGTAGAAATATTGGAACTCGTGAGGCAATACTGACCCTACGGCTTATCTTAGAAGCTAGATTAAGGAAAGGCAAACCTACGTTTCTAGCATTTGTAGACTTACAGAAAGCTTTTGACAATGTTGACTGGAATACTCTCTTTCGGATTCTGAAGATGGTAGGGGTAAAATATAGGGAGCGAAAGGCTATTTACAATTTGTATAGAAACCAAATGGCAGTTATAAGAGTTGAGGGGCATGAAAGTGAAGCAGTGATGGGGAAGGAAGTGAGACAGGTTTGTAGCCTCTCCCCGATGTTATTCAATCTGTATATTGAGCAAACAGTGAAGGAAACAAAAGAAAAATTCGGAGTAGGTATTAAATCCATGGAGAAGAAATAAAAACTTTGAGGTTCGCCGATGACATTGTAATTCTGTCAGAGACAGCAAAGGGCTTGGAAGAGCAGCTGAACGGAATGGATGGTGTCTTGAAGGGAGGATGTAAGATGAACATCAACAAAAGCAAAACGAGGATCATAGAATGTAGTCGAATTAAAAGTCGGGTTATGTTGAGGGTATTAGATTAGGGAATGAGACACTTAAAGTAGTAAAGGACGTTTGCTATTTGGGGAGCAAAATAACTGATGATGGTCGAAGTAGAGAGGATATAAAATGTAGACTGGCAATGGAATGGAAAGTATTTCTGAAGAAGAGAAATTTGTTAACATCGAGTATTGATTTAAGTGTTAGGAAGTCGTTTCTGAAAGTATTCGTATGGAGTGTAGCCATGTAAGGAAGTGAAACATGGACGATAAATAGTTTGGACAAGAAGAGAATAGAAGCTTTCGATATGTGGTGCTACAGAAGAATGCTGAAGATTAGATGGGTAGATCACATAACTAAGGAGGAGGTGTTGAATAGGATTGGGGAGAAGAGAAGTCTGTGGCACAACTTGACTAGAAGAAGGGATCGGTTGGTAGGATATGTTCTGAGGCATCAAGGGATCACCAATTTACTATTGGGGGGCAGCGTGGAGGGTAAAAATCGTAGAGGGAGACCAAGAGATGAATACACCAAGCAGATTCAGAAGGATGTAGGTTGCAGTAGGTACTGGGAGATGAAGAAGCTTGCACAGGATAGAGTAGCGTGGAGAGCTGCATCAAACCAGTCTCAGGACTGAAGACCACAGCACAACACAACAGCACTCCGTTATTCAAAGCTACTGCTAAATCTGTTTCAAAAGCATTTGTAAAACATTTTCTATTTCATGTAGGGCACGTATTGAAAGTAATTTCCGACAATAGACCACAATTTAGAACTGTAATATGGACACGTGTGTTACGAGTTAGAAACATTTTTCCAGTCTGTATATCCAGGTATCACGCTTCTTCTAACCCTTCGAACGACTAATGAAAGAAATTGGTAAACTATTTAGAATATACTGCCATAAAATACGTATTGATTGTTATACACACATACTCTCATTCCAGGATGTAATTAACTCCATACCAAATGAATCTACTATGCTATCTCCAACTGTTATACTGAAAAATGTTGAACCACCTAACAAAATTAAAGAATTAGTATTCTTTCTTACATCTCGTCGACTACGCCACCATGAAATTATTGACATTGCGCTGAACAACATCAAACGTGCCGCAGAGCGCCGGAGGAGACAGCAAAAACACGTTTGTACACGCCGTCACTTTCACATTGAATAGAAGATAGATATTAGTAGGCATGCATTATTTATCCGACAGAGGAAAGAGTAGATGCAGTAAATTTGAACTTCTATACGCAGGTCCATATAGAATGCGCAACATTACTCATCCCAATGTAGTACATGTCGAAACTTTGAGAACCAGGAAAAGCAAAGGCAATCACCATGTCTCCAATATTAAACCCTTTATTAAATGAACATACTTTATGATTTATCACACTGTAATGCCATTTCCTGATGTTTATATGACCACTTATGCAATTATATTTATGTGACTACTTACTGGTAATGATCGTATCTTTTGTTCTTGGCAAGGTAAGGTTAGCAGGTCGCTTTTCCTGTCGTTAGACATCAGACCGTCCACATTTTCCATTTTTTGTCCATATATGATTGTTTTCCTATCGAAAGTAGAATTTTTCTCTGTATGCTCTATGAAATCTTTAAGATGTAAGAAACACCAGTTGATTTTGACATTTTTGTTTATGATATCTCAATGTCTCTACTGTTCTACATTTTTTGCTACTACTTTATGATACAGTGTGTAAATTTTTTGTACTTGAAAATTGTCTATGGCTATGACCTAATACGTTTTCTGTTATGTATGCTGTATGCTGAGTCAAATCACTAGAAACAAATTTTTATTTAATGGGTATATGATTTAAATGCAAGATATTAAGCCTTATTCATCATTTTCAGAAAGCAATAACGAGTCAAAGAAATAAGTTAAACAAACCACAGTGGTTTACTATGAAATGGAAATTTCACCATCGGAATGAACGAAAGAAAATGCAATACTGTGTCATGAAGAGTAAATGGATCAGAATTAACAAGCATTAACAAGAATATACTATACGCACTGTATAATAGCAGTCTTAACTAATTATTTTTCTTTCAGAATACGAGGCGATTATTGCAGGCTGTCAGACAGAACTACTCAAGTTAATTTTAGTGATGAAATATGCTAGAAGTAAGAAACTCTATAATATATGAAGTAATGAATGATAACGAATAGTTGTGTGAGGAGAATGATAATATGAATATGAATAATGAAGTGTGTATTTTTTGCAGATGATGAATACTTATATGAAGAATAGGGTAATATGAATAACGAAGTTTTTCTTTGCAGACGATGATAATGATGAAGTTGTGGTAATATGAATAATAAAGTTTTTCTTTGCAGATTATGATAATGATGAAGTTATGGTAATATGAATAATGAATTTTCCTTTGCAGATGAGGATAATGATGAAGTTTATATATTTTCTATTAGTTAATAGATGCTATGTGGTTATTTAAGTATTTGTTGCAGTTCCTTTTGACAGTTTGTCTTATGTCGCATAGGATAATGTCTGAACATTTTGGGAAAGACAGCTGGAGTACATACATATTCAGTACACGTTTCATTGTCTGTTAATTTGAAGTTTATTACTTTTCATACATTTTCCTTTCAGGTCAATAATCCATTTTGTACGTTTTCCAGGAGAAGCTTTTCATGATACTAATATGCTGTAAGCAGTTACTTATTAAACCTGTTCTAGTACTTACATTTCTTTTTACCCAGTTGTATGAATCATTCATGAATGTGATCACATATACTCTACTTGTTTCATAATCTTGCTACAGCTGACTCATGACGAATGACGTTATTAATCCTTATTTCCAGCAATAAGTGCAAAGCAAATATTCTCATGCCCCAGCTAATGACTATCGATCCCAACGCAATGCATTGCTAGCACAAAAAAAGTAGTATTACTAGTTCCAACTATTACCAGTTTACAACTAAATAATGCCACCAATTTAAGATATATTTCTAGTCCTAAATATAATGCAAATTTCTCTGATGTATTGAATTCATTATATCTATGTATTATTGGACTACCCACCATGAGAACTAGTTCCAATGTCTTACATTTTAAATATGTCTTATGTCACTTGCATGATATCATATAGAAACACTAACAGTTTGATGCTACGTGCAATAACTCTTGTTATGAATGATGACTTAGTCACTTTTTCAGTATTGATGGGTTACGCAATTTACTGTTGGGAGGTTACACTAAATGTCAATGTTATATTTTTTACTGTTGGGAGGTTTCGGAACTTTTTCACTTGGGAGGTTACTGTAAATGTGAATAGTACTCATATTATTTTTTGTGGGGAGGTTACAATTGCCATAGCTGAGAGATATGGATAGGTAAATGAAATGGATGTTGTGGCCAGGGCTTAAACAGCACACAGCGATAAGTGATGATACCACTGCACATTTATCAGTCACTTAAAAGTCGCCAAGTATTAAGTACCTAGTACTAGAGAATCATGGCATGGCACAGGAAGGTAAAGTCTTGGACGTCATGAAGGAGACTGAGATATATGGTATGCACTACTAAGGGAACAGTTGTATATGAATACATGGGCCTCCGAAATGGGAAATATCTGGGAAATTTGGTGCCCATTCTGCATGGAAACGTTGTGGGGTTATGGGACACGTTATCGTTTTGTTGGTGATAGACATATGTAGCAGAAATTGTCATGGACTATACTACGAGCTAATAAAAAGTGATAATTTTATTATTGTTTATATTTTTCATTTCTGCTGCATTACTCTCTTTGTCAGAAAAGTTCCAGGACAGGTTTCTTTTATTTCTGAGATTCCATACTAAAAAGTTAACAATGTGGTTTGTATGTTACCTCCTTGTGTGCGTCCTTCAAATGACCTCGACCATGTTTCCCGCGCAAAATTACTGGGTGGCAGGGCTGTGATTAGCAACACACTGTTCTTGGCGCAGCAATTTCGGTGACGTACTGGATGCTGATTGTGAGAAAAGAGTGAATTTTAACATCTGCGTTACGATCGGGGAACCCTCTAGTGAAATGTGGTTAGTGATTAAGCAAGCATATGTAAGCGAGGCATATTGAAGAAGTCTGTTCTCGAGTGTCACGAAAAGTATCGTGGAGGTATAGATTAAGTCTAGACGGTCGCCCTTCTACAGCACATATCGATGCAAACGTGGAGCGTATAAGACAGTTATGGCAAGAAGATAATTCATGTAACTGTGCGGGTGATAACAGAACACCTTAAATTCAATCGTGACGTGTGTCGTAAGAGTTTACGTTAAGACGAACAGTAAGTCGAAAATCGAAGAATTTCTGCTCACTGCTGGATGTAGCGAGAAGTGATCGCACATTTCTGTCAATGATTATTGCTGGGGATGAGTTTCGGTTCTACTGGTATGACACTCACTTGAAGCTTAAAAGTGTAGAATGGCGGAGTCCTGGACCACCAGCCTTGAAAAAAGTGAAATGACAACCTCCGATATCAAAGACAATGTTGAATGCGTTCTTTGACAGTAAAGAATTAGTTCATCATGAGCATGTTCTTCCATGTCAAACAGTGAACCACACTCATTACATCGAAGTCTTAAAACGTTTGTGACAAGCGGTTCGACGGCGCCTACTTGATTTGTAATATTCTCATGGCTGCTTCTTACTGCATGGCAATGCATACTGCTTTATCTGTTACCGAGTATCTGGCTATACATTCAGTTATTGCCATCCCACATCCACCATCATCGCCGCAGTTCACATCTTCCGATTTTTCTGGCTTCCCCAACTGAAAAGGCTACTGAAAGGCTTCATCATACAGCGCAGACATCTAACTGGCTATGACATATAAGTTTTCAAGAACTGTAGCTAAAAATGTTGGTGCTTGCTTCCCAGACCTCCAGAAACGTTGACAACTGTTTATAGAGAGCTGTACGCTCTACTTCGAAAGGAGCATTAATTAGTAAGTGAAGTTTTCTATTTTTTTAAAACCCTATCGTGGACCTTTTAAGACTAAAGAAGTACATAAACATAATAGCACTATTTATTAAAAGTTAGGTATTCGACTGCTAAATTAAACACCTAGGCCTTCACTCTAATTTAATGTCACTTAATACTTTTAAATCCACAAGATGGAATAATACTCACGTGCATTTTCTATGTACGTTATGTACGTTGATTCTGTGTATATATGTGTATATTTACACATAATAACTTTACAAACAGTCGTTTGTAGTCATATGCCCACATTACACATTGTGTGGTTGTACTGTAACATGTAAGCTGAATGCAATGGGATGTGAAACGTATCAAGTCTTAAGAACTTAAATGTGCACCTTTACTAATGGACCTAGTATTTTCTATGTAACCTTAATTACAACACCTGCACTCATAGTTACTATAAGGGTGGAAACGATTTCTGTATAGGCTGCTGCAGAAGTCTGTATATTATTTTTTTCGTGGTGTGTCTTTATATCTCACCTAGTTTAGTGTTTAATTTTTACGCGATATGTATTAGAATGAATGCATGGTTGTTCCGTTTTACAGCTATATGATAATGGACGTATTACCAATAAAGGAGGCCCTAAATCACTGAAACCGTAGTAAAGGAATTATAAAACGCAACGCCTAAAAAAATAAAATAATAATAATAATAATAATTTACGCAGAACATATTAAATATGTATCTCCCACACTGAAACCCACATTTCACAACTATGTTGACGGATGATGGATAAATAAGGTTAATCCCAAGGTGTGGAAAACAGCTTCAGTAATCCCTATTTACAAGAAGGAAGAAGCAGTTACAAAACCTATAGGTTCATCTCACTGCTAAACACGAGTTGTAAAGTTTCTTCTACAATAGTTACAAAGAGACTGATGGTAATTATTGAAAATATTATCCTAAAAGGCTAACGGGTTTTTGGATAGATAGATCGTACAGAAATAATATGTTTACTATCAGACAAACCATACAGTAACATGGACGGTTTAGCAGAATAAACCGTTCACCAATCATGGATGTGTGAAAGCTGTAGATCACCAGAGAACAATATCTGTGCACGTAATAAAGGTAATAAAAAGAATGTACCAAAAATGAATAACAGTCATAGCCGGGATTGGAAGATCGAGACCAGGACAAATTCGGTTGTAAAACAAGTATGGAGTCTGTCTTCTATTCCTTTTAATATGTGTGTTGGCTACGTGTTTCGTCAATGGATGTACAGATAAAGGTTTTATTGCTATGACGGGATTATTCCACGACACTGCCATTTGCTAATGATCCAATTATGATTCCCGATAGCAAGAACACACTCCAAACAGCTTTAATAAAAAAAAAATGGCTCTGAGCACTATGGGACTTAACATCTGTGGTCATCAGTCCCCTAGAACTTAGAACTACTTAGACCTAACTAACCTAAGGACATCACACAACACCCAGCCATCAGGAGGCAGAGAAAATCACTGACCCCGCCGGGAATCGAACCCGGGAACCCGGGCGTGACAGCTTTAATATTTTATCCGCGTGGGCTAACGTAAGCGATCTCCCACTGTCTTCAAAGAAAACCATAGTTACGGCTTTCGGGATACAATTTCAAGATAAATGATTATAAATTATCAAAAACAGAAAGAGTAAACCAATTCAGCTTCTTGGGAAATACCGTCTCAGTCATGGCAAAGCTGGACATACAATATAGACAGATTTAGTTACCTTAACGGAACTGTCATAAGAACCATCAGAACTAAAGTAAGAAAAGGAACCCTGCTTAAGTTCTACAAAACAGCGTCAGTGTCAACCATAACACACGTAAGAGGTTCGTGGTCGGTAGTAAAATGAAATGAATAAAGACGTCAAGAATCGGAAATGTGTTTGCAAAGAGAACTACCTGCGTACACAGTATACAAGGGGAGGAAGACTGCTGGTGTCAGACAAGAACTGCGGTTGAAAGGCCCAAATGAGCGGGTTAAATGATACCGAAATAACTGGAAGGACCAAGTCGCTAGACAGGAGGACAACAAAATGCCAAATGTAAAGAATTATTAGCCAGCAGGGCGTAATACATAATCCTCTGAGAAGGATAAGAAGCAAGTTATTGCACTTAGGCTACCTTAAATCTTATTCAAGTTGAAAAATTTAATGTTATCTTTTGGACTTATTTTGCATGATTAAAATGTGAACTGATAAATGGAAGCAATAGAAGAATAATGTGGCACCACGATCTGGAGCAAGTCGTTCAAATGCACGCCACTTCGGGGACATGCGTGTCCTTAAAACGTACTACACCTAGTTTTCCCTGGACGTCACCCATCCAAATACTAATCGGGTCTAGCAGTGTTTCACTTCGGTGATCGGGTGGGAATCGGTGTTACCAGCGTGCAAGGCCATTGGCATAAATGAATGCATAGCCGCTGCACTTACCACAGTAATAACGAAACATTGAGACTTCATACTGATTGAATTAATGTGCTTAAATAATAAGACAAAATAAAACATTGCATCACAACAGCCAATGCACAAATGCAATTCGAGTAGAAACAAAAGTTAATTAATTTTAGAATAAAAGAATAAATTAGTAAAATGTGCCGAACTGCCTTCTTTTTAACAATTCTTTCCAGACTTCGTCTTTTGCTGTTATTCAAATATCAGTTTACCCTCACATTTAGCAGCTGAACTTCGAAAAGGAGATAAAATTTAATTTTACTTGCTGGCAGCGTGATAAATTTATTTAATGGTCAGGATCATCATTTATGTAATGATTCTCCGAATACAAGATACTAGGACTTTGATCCATTTCCAGGCGATAATGGGTGTGTAAAATGAGTACATTTACATTCACCAGGGGCGCTCATTAATATAACTGGTTTCTTCCTGCCTCGCCTATTTCGTCATTTATATCTGTCCTTTTACTAAGAAGGGATAACATGAAAAGAAAGGTACGATTTTTAGGAGATGATCCAGTGAAAGGTTGAGTGTTTGGATGTTGGATTTCGGAATTAGTGACTACAATTAAATTTAGCTCAATTAGGAGGACCAGTTATAAAGTAGCATCTTATTTAGGCAACGGCTTCAGTGCGCTGGATTAGCTGGAAGGCTTTCAGTATTATCAAGAACATACTAACAGTTGCGCCAGTGCCTATTTCACAAAGGAATGCCGTGATCGTGTTCTTTGAAACTGAAATAATGACAGAATGGTTAGAAAGCGTAGGACTTTGCTATCCCCGAACTAATCGGTCGAGAAGACAAGGATCTTACATATCTCGGCCGTGCAATTTGCTATAACAGCATAGACACTTTTCTCTGACCAAATGGCACATGGTGACATTCCAACAGACAATCTTAAGCTGTAATAAGAAAAATGGATAATTATTTAAAATAGATGTGATCAACATTAAATAAATTGTTAGAACAACTGATTGTATTAACATAAATATGCACATTTATTACGATATTTAAGTACATGTTACCTCACCTGTAATGGAAAAGACTCTAGTCGTAGCTAGAGGTAAAACAGAATCGTGTCTCATTCGCGGCAGGGAGAAGAGGCATACAAAATCATTCATTTATTTAAATGAGACACATCACGAGGCACAATTAAAGGTTCTGAAACGCAGCTCATCGCCGTTCTATCAGTACTGGGGTTACAATAAGTGACGCAACGAATAATTTTTTTCTGAAAGCATGTTGGTTTTATTCAGGATTCCAGCACGCCATATTATTCCTCACTCGTTGGGCTACAAAACCTTATTATTCAGCATAATCTCCGTTCAATGCGACGGCCTTACGCAACCTTACTAGGTGGGCCTGTAGGCCCGCATGTTACCGCTCTACTGGTCAACGTCAGAGCTTAAGTCTTGCTACACCAACAACGTCCCAATCATGCACGTACTGCTTCCCACAGAGTGTCTTGTTTATAGGGACAAACAGATGGAAGTCGGAAGATGCGAGCTCTGGACTGTAGGGTGGATGACGAAGAACAGTCCAATGAAGTTGTCTGACCGTCTCGGACACCGACTTGCGTGAGGACTACCACTGTCATGGAGAAGAAGCAATTTGTGTGCATTACCACGTAGGAGAGTGTATGCGCGTTCTAACATAGCAAGAGTGAAAGTTGTGTGCGGCCGGCCGCCACGTGGGAGACCAAGCAAGTTTGCGCTACCTTATTGTGATGCTGACAGATCTCTTTCCCAACGAATCAACTCGCTTTTGTTCATTGCCAGTTCTCCTTAGTCATTCTCCTAGTCCCTATGAGTATCTGCGATGGTCTGGTATTCCGCCAAAAGAAACTCGGTGACTGCTCTCTTCTTGAATCGCTCTTCCATTGCAGACGCCATTTTGAAGGATACGTATAGCGTCGCCGCCTATCGGAACTTCATGAAACCATAGGGGCTGCAGTGGGAATATTCCACGATTTCATGCAAAGAATTCCACATCTTTTCAACCGAAATTGGCTGACAAAAAATGCGTTGCATTACTTAATGAATGCCAATCGTAAATTTTGTACCAAAATTATACTGAATATACAAAACACTGGCAAATCTTTTAAAAGCTGCAGTGGTATAACTTTACTGTTTGTACTCCTTCAGGGGTGATGTCGTAGTTCGGTGACAAAAATGTTGCATTTTTCCTCTATTATGTACCTCACCTCCCGTTGCAAGCTGTTTTGGTGCGCGCAATTACAAAGTGATTGGTAGTAGTTCGCACAGCTGTTACTGCGAGACATAACGGAACTCTATTGTTAGGGCGCAGTGTATGGTGCAAATCTTTTGCAGCTCGTTTTGATCTGCTGATGATTTCACAGTAAACAACATCATCTGGAAACAATTTAAGATGGCTACCTAGATTGTCTCCGAAATCGTTTATACACATTAGGAACAGCACAGGGCCTGTAAAACTTGCTTAACGAACGCCAGATGTCAAATCTGTTTTACCCTGTGACTTCCCTCAGTTACTAAGAACTGTGACTTCTCTGACAGGAAATCACAAATTCAGTAGCGCAACTGAGACCATACACTATAGGCATGCAGTTTGATTAGAATCGAGTTTGTGAAGAACGCTTAAAAATAATTTCTCAAATATAGAAATAAGAAACCGATCTGATATCCACTGTTTCGTGAGAATAAAGCGATAATTGTTTTGTACAAGGATGAGATTTTCTGCATCCGTTCTATATCAATAGATCGGTTTCTTATCGTTATTTTAATTTTCGAGAACAATGTGAGTTCCAGAATCCTACTGCTAATCATAAGATAAATCCGGCCAGTAGATGAGAGAAGCTCATGCTCAGAATAAAACTGAACACGTACTCATCCTAATTTCACAACCTCGACCTACTGAGTTTAAATGACTCTGAGCGATATGGGACTTAACTTCTGAGATCATCACTCCCCTAGAACTTAGAACTACTTAAGCCTAACTAACCTAAGGACATCACACACATCCACGCCAGAGGCAGGATTCGAACCTGCGACCGTAGCGGTCGCGAAGTTCCCGACTACAGAGCCTCGACCTACTGATGACACTTTAAATAACTACATTATTTCATTGAAAAATTTTGTATCTATTCCTACAGATCAGAAGGTTTAGAATGTTAACTACACTCCTGGAAATTGAAATAAGAACACCGTGAATTCATTGTCACAGGAAGGGGAAACTTTATTGACACATTCCTGGGGTCAGATACATCACATGATCACACTGACAGAACCACAGGCACATAGCCACAGGCAACAGAGCATGCACAATGTCGGCACTATTATAGTGTATATCCACTTTTCGCAGCAATGCAGGCTGCTATTCTCCCATGGAGACGATCGTAGAGATGCTGGATGTAGTCCTGTGGAACGGCTTGCCATGCCATTTCCACCTGGCGCTTCAGTTGGACCAGCGTTCGTGCTGAACGTGCAGACCGCGTGAGACGACGCTTCATCCAGTCCCAAACATGCTCAATGGGGGACAGATCCGGAGATCTTGCTGGACAGGCTAGTTGACTTACACCTTGTAGAGCACGTTGGGTGGCACGGGATACATGCGGACGTGCATTGTCCATTTGGAACAGCAAGTTCCCTTGCCGGTCTAGGAATGGTAGAACGATGGGTTCTATGAGGGTTTGGATGTACCGTGCACTATTCAGTGTCCCCTCGATGAGCACCAGAGGTGAACGGGCAGTGTAGGAGATCGCTCCCCACACTATGATGCCGGGTGTTGACCCTGTGTGCCTCGGTCGTATGCAGTCCTGATTGTGGCGCTCACCTGCACGGCTCCAAACAGGCATACGACCATCATTGGCACCAAGGCAGAAGCGACTCTCATCGCTGAAGACGACACGTCTCCATTCGTCCCTCCATTCACGCCTGTCGCGACACCACTGGAGGCGGGCTGCACGATGTTGGGGCGTGAGCGGAAGACGGCCTAACGGTGTGCGGGACCATAGCCCAGCTTCATGGAGACGGTTGCGAACGGTCCTCGCCGATACCCCAGGAGCAACAGTGTCCCTTATTTGCTGGTAAGTGGCGGTGCGGTCCCCTACGGCACTGCGTAGGATCCTACGGTCTTGGCGTGCATCCGTGCGTCGCTGCGGTCCGATCCCAGGTCGACGGGCACGTGCACCTTCCGCCGACCACTGGCGACAACATCGATGTACTGTGGAGACCTCACGCCCCACGTGTTGAGCAGTTCGGCGGTACGTCCACCCGGCCTCCCGCATGCCCACTATACGCCCTCGCTCAAAGTTCGTCAACTGCACATACGGTTCACGTCCACGCTGTCGCTGCATGCTACCAGTGTTAAAGACTGCGATGGAGCTCCGTATGCCACGGCAAACTGGCTGACACTGACGGCGGCGGTGCACAAATGCTGCGCAGCTAGCGCCGTTCGACGGCCAACACCGCGGTTCCTGGTGTGCCCGCTGTGCCGTGCGTGTGATCATTGCTTGTACAGCCCTCTCGCATTATCCGGAGCACGTATGGTGGGTCTGACACACCGGTGTCAATGTCTTCTTTTTTCCATTTCCAGGAGTGTATAACGAAAAATTCTGTCTGCTCTCGTGTTATCATTTCCCAAAAACTATGTCCGATACCCCGGACTGTACATACGATATGCGAGACAGTATGAATACTTCACTTTCACTTTGTCGTTTACCCGCGTGGTCAAAATGAATGTGCTACATACAATCCATTTTGTCAAGACTGGAGGAATGCATAGATCTCGGTTCAATTTTAAAAAAAAGTGCAATATTTTATCTGCAAGTTGTATGCAGATACGTATTTCACAACAGCTACCACACACGAAAACATAGCGGCCCCAATTTTTTGTTGCAAACTATTTGACTACCATGCAGTTTGTTACTTATTATAGAAATAACATAATACATGTGACCAGTACCGAAATAATAGGCATTTCTTCATTAAACTGATGGATGAGGCTATGAGATAATAAATTATTTTTCATGTTGTATCTTTAAAGTCATTTATAAAAATTTCCAATAAAACTGGCATGTATGAAGCACCCTTCCTGCAATGAGATTGAGGTGAGGAGAAAATGTTCCCTCTTCGTTACGCTGCTGATGAACATGATGGTGAGAGCCCCGCAGCATAAATGGTTCTAATCATCAGCTGCAGCAGAATGATTTCTCCAAAACAGACGATGTATGCCGCTCAATAGGCAACATCGAACTGAGGCAGACGCCACTTTGAACGCAATGGCAGATTTTCTCTGCTCTGAGAATAAGACTGGGTGTCTTAGAGGGACTATGTTATCTTGTATGAGGTTTTCTAATCATTCACCACAGTAACACTGAATGTTTTACCCATAAGAAGGCCACTTTCTTTTATATCGTACACTGAAGCAGTATAGCCTTGGGAAATATAATTGCTGAAGTTACCACCAGTACTTGTCAGTCAGGATTGTAAGCATCTACGTTGTTTTCTGCTTTCTTGATTGTTTCCTTGAGTCTCTTGTGGAATACATGTTTTGTACAGCGAATGAGAATAACATAACTGTATCTAGATATACATGTATTTTTGGTTGATTATTAGTGCCCCTGTATTATTAAATATCCCGTCATTTTCTGTTCTGCAGTATTATGTGAATGTGTTTAGCATGTGTTGCACTAGTGTATGTGAGTGTGTTTCTACCATATATGACTGGTCTCATATGTATATTTATTTTTTGAAATTTTTGTTGGCTCTGTAATTTGGAGCATTAGGTTTTACGTATGAACTACAACTTTTCTTTTTGTCATCAAGTTTGTGTTCAACAGTCTTCAACACAGTATTAATATTAATATAGAACATGTTCTTTCGGTCTAACTTTAGAATTTCGATTCTTTTCTGTGTAATAAGTTCTTGTCTTTTCCCATTGACGTCTCATTATTCCCTAAGACCCACCATATTCCGCATGAATGGGGGCATTTTATTAATCATAAATATTAAAATTTCGTATGAAGAGTACAATGTAACAGAAGAGACATTCCGTGACTTTTCCTCTTGGGTTGTGTGGACAGAAAAGCGGAGAAGACTAACAACACCAATAACAGTAAGTTACAGATGGCTCTGATCACTACGGGACTTAACATCTAAGGTGATGAGTCCCATAGAACTTAGGATTACTTAAACCTAACTAACGTAAGGACAACACACACATTCATGCCCGAGGCAGGATTCGAACCTGCGACCGTAGCGGTCTCGCGGTTCCAGACTGTAGCGCCTAGAACCGCTCGGCAACTCCGACCGACAATGTTTCCGGGTTAGGACTCTACTTTCGGAGTGGAAATGTTATATGATGGTGACTTTTACGCTGCGTGCACTGTCCGCATTATCATAAGATTCCACCGCTAAGTCTTGTAGCCACTATTAATAGACGGAAACGAATCTATTCGCCTGACCTTGTTGGTTAAAAATTTATTATTCCCTGCAGTATAACTTTAATTCTGAAAAGTGATATGTATTTCATAGGTGCTGCTAGTAAGAACTAGTCCAGGAACGAAATTATTGATCTTTATTCCATCAATTTTTAACTGTTCACTCCTGCAATTTACAAATATTCAGTTTAGAGTTTTAGTATGTTGTAGGTGAGTACGACGTGTTGGCCTCTGTCATTCCCGAGTTAACAGACAAACAATTCCCGCGGTTTTTCGCTCTCGTGGGTGCCTGCGAGTCTAACGGTAACTGTCTCAGCTGCCAACGTGAACCGTGTTTGGAACGGCCGGGCGAACTCCAATCGGCCTGCTAATGTTCAAGAATGAAGCTGTAATACTCCACCTAATAATTTTGTTGAACGTTGTGTCTCATTTCTTAGACATATTTGATTTTATTTGTGTGGCTGTTAAGACCAAAATTCTGGGCTGTTTTTAAGTGGATCAAGCTTACGCTTAGTATTAATAACATTGAAGAGTGTGTGGCTCATTTTTCTGAAATATAAAAATTTATTTAAATTTCTGTGAACTAGCACAGCCCGTTTTTTTTAAATACCTTATCTTATTTGAAATGCTGTTAATAATAAAATTCTGTGCACTTGCCATGTTGGCTAAACGTCTGCTGGATAATCAGTAATTTAGCTGAAACTTCCAGGCACATTTAGAACGAGACTCGAACTCGGGGCCTTCCCGGAAGTTGTCCTGCAAAACTTGCAGAACTAGCACTCAGGGAAAAAAAATATATTGTGTAGACATCTGAAGTTTGGAAGGTAGGAGACGGGGCACTGGTGGAAGTAGAGCTGTGAGGACGGGTCGGAAGTCGTGCTTGGGTGGCTTAGATACTAGAGCACGTGCCTGCCAAAGGCATAGGTTCCCAGTTAGAGTTTCGGTTTGACACACAGTTTTAATCTGCAAGGAAGTTTCATACCAGAGCACACTCCGCTGCAGAGTGAAAATTTCATTCTGGAATTCAGTTATGTTTCACCTGCATTTAGTATTTTTTATAGTCATTAAATTAAAGCAGCTTATCAGGTTTTAGTACTTTACTGTCAATTACGGCGGAACAGCCAATCAATTGTAGTCCCAGAGCTTCCATCTTTGCCATTTTAAAAATTATCTAATCGATTTCAGTTTTTGCGCTACCTACAAAAAGTTTTTATCAAGAAGGAAACTGCGTAAACGGTGTAGCTGTTAGTACTGCTACATCTAAAAGATGTTTGCTTCATCATCAGCAAAACACTAATGCAAGCATACACACACAAACACATACATACACACACACACTCACACACACACACACACACACACACACACACACACACACACACATCACAGTGGCACCTCAGTTTCAATATTTCCACATCTAAATTGTCAAGTGTCCAGTGTTGCTTACATATATAAAATATTTGCAAAAGTATATTATCAACACAAAGATGCGAAGTTCATTTCAAGTCTCACAGAGGTACATCCACGCCCCTCCCCTGTCCAAATACGCAAACACACACACACACACAATAACAAGACTGTGGTCCCTCAAATTAAGTCTCCCCCATAACAATTGTTACAAAACACATGTGACTAAGAAAAAATTTTACTGTGCTTACCATAAAAATAAACATTTAATTTCTTGAAGGTCCACACTGAGCAGAGTGTTTCAAGTTATGAGGCAGAGTAAATGCGTTCACACTCACTAAGTATGCGGCTTGCAAAACTAAGAATTTGCTCATATTCTTGTTCTCATGTAACAGTTAGTCAGACAAGTTTCCGTCATTGTGCTGTTGCGAAGCATGTGCCTCAGATAACAAATTTAAACTGAAGTCGCCCCCCAAAACCTCCCCAGCCACGACATGGGGCACAGTAGTGTCTGCTTTTAGTTTGATGACGTCACATTTGTGGTGGCTGCAGGCACAGACGGTGGTGGAGTAACACTAATTACTTCGATAATATTTACATTTAGGTATTGTTTATTCCAGTCTCCGAACTGTGGCTGTCGTTGCGTTTTCATGTTTTGACTCACCTGGGGGTTCGTGGATGCATTCCACTTTTGAACTTGCTTTCGCGGCTGCGGTAATTGCCAGTGGCCAGTATTATTGTTTGATGCATTGGTGTCCCAGTGTTTTGATACTGGTCAGCGTAGTTGTTGTTTCTGCAGCTCTGTTGCTGGTTTGGTGGGGATTGATAGTTGTTTTTCTTTCTCTTAAAATTTTAGTTTACCATTCTGATAATGATTATTACAGTTATGATGATATCTTATAAATAATAATGGCTGCTGTGGATTGAGCTGGCCGACTTTTTGCCATACCAAGTCACCCAACAATTTTACCATGATTAAAGATACAAAATACAACATACATAGGTTAGCAGTAACAGTATATTCTAAAATAAAAACACAATTTAAAGTACGACACTTACATTACGCAATTACGAGTACCGTTTGGTTGCTATTTGTCAGTGTATTAATAAAAAAGTGTAGTATTAATGGCGGTGTGGCAAAATGCGTCCGATCTGGACAATACCTACAAAACAATAGGGGTCTCTTCTTTCTCCATTAATATGACGATCAAGAATCTTCAAATGTTTCCAGCGGCTGCATACAATATTTCTGCAGCCGTGGACTACTCCTATGGCTCAAATTATTTCTTTATTTCATTACTTATAATTACGTTTTCGGCTAATAAAAGCTCAGCATGCAAATGAGCGTTTAAAGCACAATGGAACTTACAAGCCATTTCTATGAAATAACGTAATGGACAGTAGTAATGCACATTTGCATAGGCAACAAACCACGTTTAGCTGTCTTTGAGCTACCCACTTTCAAGGACAACCAGAATTATAGTGACACCATTTTACGGTTTTTACCTTAACTTGGAGTATAAAACGTTTATCATCCTATGCTATCGCACAGCGGAGATTGCATGACATTTCACCCCTCCATACATCACCGTCTTTCACCAAAATTGTAATTTTTTGAAAGCATTCTCTACCTTTTAGGAAAATCCTTTACCTTTCCGCAAGCATCTATCTCTTTCGAAGTATCTGCTCCGTTTGGAAGTATTTTCCGTCTTTTTGGAAGACTTTTCTATTTTTTTGGAAATATCTTTCCCTTCCAATTTTACATCACAAAGTACGGCTTGCAAACTCTTCAGATCAAAGACGGTCACTGGTATATGTGCGACACCTGCTTTCGCCTCTTCCGCTGCTGATGTTGAGAACTGAGCCATAGACTGCCCACGGACTCGATGTGGTGCACAACTTTCCGAAACCTCCCTTGCTGCGACCTCCTTTTCTGCCTCGCCTTATTCCCTTAGGCAATCTCCCGCGCTACCTGTCTGAGAGAAAAGGGTCTGACCATCTTCCGCCGTGTCTGCGTTCGTTCTCAGAACTCACCTCCACCATCGTTTTTTCCGAGATCTCTGTATCCCCAGAAACTGAGCACCACGCTGAGTTTTCCGCTTATGATCTTGTTCCATACTTGATACCTACACTTCACAGTTTAACAACCAATAAACTATTTAACTCCCTTAACCCTACACTCTGATGAATTTAAAACTGTAACCACTGTCAACAATCAGTACTACTACACATTTACACAAACGCCTTGATATTTATGAAAAAAATCACTAACAAAACTGCATAATCATAAACACTGTATTGTGCCACGGCGAAATTCAGAAACCTGTCAAAACAGAATTGCCTGATGGCTGTCGATGAGAAAAACGTAAAATAAGTTAGTAAATTTAAATGTAATTTATCCTACTTTTTTACTGAGTGCAGAAATCAAAATATGGAAACATATCTGTTGATTTCACCGGACTACTGGTTGTATAAATCTTTGGAAATATGTAAGGCTTATAATTGTTAAAGTGTGGTGAATTAGTAACAGCTGATCCTTCCCGTCATACTAGAACACGTTAGTAACTTATTTCACCAAACATCTCATCTTTTACATTTTTATTTGGTCATCAAACAGAAGTACAGAAGTACATGTAAGCCCCTGAAACTGACACAGAAATATCGCAATTCCATCCTG
Source organism: Schistocerca gregaria (assembly GCF_023897955.1). Classification (NCBI taxonomy): domain Eukaryota; kingdom Metazoa; phylum Arthropoda; class Insecta; order Orthoptera; family Acrididae; genus Schistocerca; species Schistocerca gregaria. The sequence goes on from NC_064926.1 coordinate 246,652,182, forward strand.
AACGTAGTACAGCCTCATGAAGACTACCTGACCTTTAAAAGTAATGTGCATCTTTTTGATTTACAGTACCTACTATAATTACGATGAGACTGGAAATCTGGTAATTTAGAAAATGAGCAGTGCAGGCAATGACATTTGTAAACATTCTCTTAAAACATGGACACTGAATTAGACTAAAGGGTTTAGAAAATGACATATATCATTGATTCATATGAATTGGTACCAGAGTGAAAAATGAGGTGAAGGAAGATCATCAAGGGCGAGACTCTGTGCATTAAGGAAATGGGTACGTCGATTGGATGGAATGCTAGTCATGCAAGCACGAGGCATTTTCAGTTATATGAGCTATGAAAACTGACTGAGAGCACTCATACAATAACGTAAAATACTAATGACCATCTACGAGTCTGAAGTGCTGTGCTAATTAACAGCAGGATCGATCATTTTACAATCTAGTTTTTCTGAAAGACCAAATTGGGAAACTTTCCTTATTGAGGATGATATTTATTACACTGTGGCGTAAGATTTCTCGCTAACAACTATTAAAATTAGATGTGTCTTAGCATTACGGCAAGGCAGCAACCGCTGAAGTCTTGCAGAGCTACATGCTGCGTCCGACGAAGATATGATTTATGCAGAGCCCGGTAACCAGCTGATACTGTCAGCACAGAAATTACTCACTGTTATTTCCCACTGTTATCTGACTGTAGCGTGCAATAAAGCTATTCCTCATTATTCAGATATATCTAATCTCTATTATTCCCCTCCACTATCTGACTGAATTTTATAGAACTCCACGGTTATCTTGTTGCACCCTCTGGGACTCCACGGCTATCTGCAAATACACTGCGACAGCACAATTATTCGCCAAAACGTCAACATTACTCTTAACCACACATGCGGGCCATGCGGGCACACACGCACAATCTCATACTCACATCTAATCTCTATCATTGGCCATTGTGTCCATGGTACTGCACTCTTCCAAACTCCAAGGCTACATGAATGTAGCCAGCGAAAACGGCGGCTCTACTCCTACGTTTTTCGCAAACTTCACTGACCAATCCCCGGTCGTGTCTATCTGACTATGTCTAGGCCAATCGAATCCCTGAGAAGTGCTAGTAGGAAGACACATATCCGACGGCCTTCTGCAGAAAGAAAGCTACAAGATGCTTCTAGAGGCTTTTACCGAGAAATCTGAAGAGCAAATGAAGCACCTATCCGATAAATTTGTCGGGATGGCTAAAAGTCACGTGCGCCACACAGGAATTTGCTATTGTTCGTTCATCGGTTTTTCTGGTGCGCCCACCCTTCTACTATTTCACGAAAGCCAATGGAAGCTCCCTACCCGCCACCACCAAGGCAGTGCATAAATACGTCCCAATACCCATATAAACTTACAAACCGATGAAATGCACTGAAGAGGCACAGACTACAAACTGTTGATCAGAAAGGGCACGTAAACATAAAAGTGAAACACAAAAAGCAGCATCATATAATTAAGGTTCCATATGGCGCTTGGACACTGCTAACTGCTTGAAGCTATCTATGAACGCAGAATTGTGCACAATGTACATTAGAGGAACAGTAAGGAGACGATTGTTGTTTTTATCGCCATGACAGTCCATGCCATAAAGAGGTTTGTGAGGCAATGGCTTGTGGACAATGTACTGGCCTGCCCCAAGCCCGACCTGAATCCAATGGAACGCCTTTGGGTTGAATTAGATCATCGACGTCGCTCCTGATCCCAACGTCCATCCTCAACACGCTCTTTCGTTTCGGCTCTTGCAGTTGGATGGGCTGACAATCGGCCACAGACATTCAGATGAGTCTTGAAAAGACCTGCAGCAGACTTTAGTCATAATTCTTATGTCAGATGGCCACTTGTTATGACTTCTGCAGTACTTGTTAGCAGCAGACACAGTGGATAAGCAAAAGACTGAGACGGCTTGGAGTTTTACAATTATTTATTGAGCATTCTTTACAATTTCTCCCTCGTCGTCACTGCGCAGCCCTGCGGATCCTTCCGCCTGGCTGCTGCTTTGTAGATTCTCCGACAAATCGGGCAACGCGCGCCACCAGTGCTCTGCTGAAATCAGGGTGTCCTGTGGTTGAGATGAACTCTTCGCCGCTCTGCAGCCGAGTATGGCACCTCCACGGAGCCGCGTCGCCGTGAGGTGGGCTGCCGCCGCCTGTTGCACCAGCGAATGGGAAGCTGTCAGCTACGATGTCCGCGAGGTCCCGTCATGGACGGACAACGCTTCGTGGGCCGGGTTGCCGTGAAGTCCGGGCGTCAGTCCCCGGCGGCGCCTGTGCCCAAGACAGCGCTTAGGCCGGTCCAGCAGGTAGTTCTCGCTGTAGTTAGTCATCCACTGTGCCGACCGGACTCGGGCCGACCCCCATAGCTAAAGTAGACATCTGGCGGCGAACGGATGACTCCTGCGAGCTGGAACAGCCTTCCGGAATCATCACCTACGATGATTGAACATTCCGACACGTACCACGTCCGTCCTCAGATCGGAACTGCTTCCTAATGGCTTCTGTGCGTTGCTGCCTGAGCTCCACTAATTATATCCGACAGACAGGACGTTTTCACCCTCGGTGGCAGCTTCTTGTTATTACCCCCGCAGTATATTGCAACGTAACTTGGCGCGCTAGCATCACTTCCCTTACTCAGCACTCTCCAGGCTTCGCTCGGCGCTCGGTATGCGTGCGTCCTTGCATCAGCCGGTTGGTGCCGCAGCTACTTCGCAATGCCGCGATCGTCGGCTGCCTCTGTTTTGCCATTCTCCACTACGTTAAGCAACGCTTACTACATGTGGCCGCAACAGAATGATGGTGAAGGGTGAGATCACGCTATATTAATAACCGCCAGTAAGTGTTTGGATAGTTTATTGAGCTGTTTTTACAATTTCTCCCTCGTCGTCCCCGCCGAACCCTGCGGATCCTTCCGCCGGGCTGCTGCTGTGGAGATCCTCCGACAACGCGCGCACAGTGCTCCGCTGAATTCAGGATGCCCTGTGGTTGAGATGCACTCGTCGCCGCTCGGCAGCCCAGTATCAACTACATCATCAGATTAAGCATTGTGTTTTACTACACTTGAAAACAAGCGCGAATTACTATTGTTATATGGAGTTATTAGCGGTATTGCACAAATATTCGTGTAAAAGATTCCACAGAAGAGGTTCTACTCTACAGAAGAGTATCTGTTGTCCCGAAATCCTCTCACGGACAAAATAGCTTCAACGAGGTCGCTACCGAGACGCAGTTGGAAATAATGTAACGAAATACGAAGAATAAATATAGAAAATAAGCTGTTTTAATCGGTACTTAACTCTTTTACGCTCATGGCAGGCGAATCTTCGAAGAGTCTTCTTCAGTGCGTCCTGATGGTATTAAAACTGGGTACCTTCCGGTATTTCCTTATTATCTTTTATTTGGTGATATTTGCTTTTCATTCGGCGATACATAGTTTTCATTCAGTTAACTCTTATAACTGCATGAATTTTCACAAAGCTTCTGCGAGAAGGGGTTTTCCGCATGGTGCAGCAGCCACAGGGAGCCTCCGATGTGGACAGGAAAATTGTTTCTTAAACAGAAAACTGTAAAGAGTACATCTACATCATCAGATTAAGCATTGTGTTTTACTGCACTTGAAAAAAGTGCGAAAACCGTTTACTTTTCTTGTGTTCAGAGAGGGCTACCCCTTTAATAAACTCGCTGGTATTTCGTTTAATCTGCTGTATATGATCTGGATTTAGACTGATTGTTATAACTGCTGGATGTAACGGATCTTGCACTGCGACAGTCTCTTGTTTAGGATTGGAGCAAATTACAGGGTAGGAGGAGGGGGGGAGGGCGGAGATAATGAGGGGTGACTGGATTGTGACTTTCGGAGGTAATAGAGAGGCTACGTGACACGAAAGGCAGTCCAGGACACGTTTGGGAGATTGATTTGAGCATGTGCTCTGTTATTCCACACTACTGAAAGCACGTAATGACTGGTCTAAACAAACATTGTTCCGGGAACGTTGACTTCTGATTTAGTAGTGGGAAAACGTACATGAGTGTATCCAAAATCTTCCCATGTTCTCGAACTTAATGTCATCCAGAGTGTTCTGACCATTCCGCATGCTTTCAAATAAAAGGATTTCTCGACAATATACTGCTTGTGGGAAAGTGTACTGTTCCGCTATGTTCTTTTTACCATTAGATTTTTCTGGTGCATCCTCTTATGAAGAAACCCCTGTGCCAGACATGGGGCACTGTAACACAAATCTAGTACATGAGACTGTTAAGTGGACTCACGCGCAGCAATTATTACTAGATTATTTAAAACTTGAACATGATATATACAAGCAAGTAGTGTTCACATGGATGACATGAATCTGGTTCTCGTTGACATTTGTGACATTCAGAACTTCATTGCAAAATGATTGTTTCACATCAGATCCTAATTGTCTTCAAAATGACACAATGTTATATTAGAGTTCTAGTTGCACGCATCGGATCTGTACTACGACGGTACTGTCGTCGTAAGCTGTGATTGCAATTGATCGCTGATTACAAAGAGAGTGGACTGATCTGCACTGAGCTCGGTCATCACTTTCCAGTTGCGGCGCAATATAGAATCCCTTGAGGGCATTCTATGCCGAAATCTCAGATTCATTGCTGTGTCTTGCAGCGAACGCGTTTACTTGTGATGCCATTGTGCGGTACCAACTTCTGCATGAGTCGTCGTTCTGCAGAACACCCCCTCCCCCCCCCCCCACCCCCTCACACCAAATTTCGAACTGTCATCGGATAGTGCTGTGATACATGATGACTGAGGGGAGTTGTGGGGGTGGCTGCCTGAATGTGGACGTAGATGAGGAGATTCAGAGTGTAATGACGGCCGACGGATCCTCCCCTGTTTGCACGCTGGTATCCACCTTGCGAGTGTCCGGACAACATCAGCCGAAAATCAGACCACTCGTAGCCAGTGCCGCAGACACTGTGGCCGGGTTATCTGCAAGTGACACTTCAAAGGTGTGGTGTCGGCTGTCTGGGGCGTGCGCCCGCAAACATCGGCTTTGGCGCCTGCAGCGGTGGTGGTTATGTCAGGAGCCGCGGGGGCAGTAGCGGCGCGCCGTCGATCTCTACCGGCACCATGGTGAATGGGGCTTTCAGATCAAGAGGAGACGCGGACTGCTGTTGCAGACACCAGCGACCAGTTGTGTCCGTGGGCAAACAGTCTGTTACAGACTCACTGACTTAAGCGCGTCGCACGTGGATCTGGTGAGGCTGATGCAGCCCATTAGAACCTTGTACAATCTAAGATAAATTACATAACATACGTATGAAGACGCCGTGCCAGAAGTGTTAAAGAAGACAGGACGTTGCCGCTGAAACTTTATCTCACCCGGCGGAATAAATTGTTTCCGCAGTGGTCACAAAGAACGCAATAGGTTACTGTGATGACGACAGTGTAATAATTCTGCTGGTGACTTGTCGTCACGTACCAAAAAGCAGTAGGAGGAAATAACAGTCTTTAAGGATTTTTCCCGTGTGTGAGATGAAAGAAGTTTCTCCGCGTGACTTATGAATAATGTTCGTACGAACCCTTCAGTCTCACCTTGACACTGAGGATGATGAGGTGGAGTGGTTACCTGTTGTATGCAGTCGTCGGCACAAAACAGTTCAAAATTGGCTCACGTTAACGGTGGTCCCTTGTCAGAGACTGGGCACTGATGGAGCCCCTAAGGGAAAAAAAAAGAATCAGAAGACAAAGCCTAGACGTGAGTGATGTCATTGAGAATATAAAAAATAATTTACTGTATGCATCTACCAGCTATAACGATGGTTTATTCCAAAATGGATCTGTCGAATCAATATGGATACATTTTCATCGTCCAGACAGACGAGACAACTCAAAAAACATTGCATTGGAGGGAATCGATGCTCTGAACACACAATGCAGTGTGAGTTCATTTGCTGAAACTGAATGTCTATGCCTTCCCAATCACAATGACGTTAGGCGGGTTGCTTTGTGTGAACTACACCCAGAGCCCTTGGTGTAACAAAGACTAAACTTCCTGCTAGAGAGAATGAGGAATCAGTACCTGTGCATCACAATTGCTGGTGCTGTGGCCTTCTCCACCCGACATCACGGCGCCTAGAGTATTAACAAAGAAACTGACAGCCTGCAGCCACGGGTTGCCCGCTTTCGTAGGCACACCGAAGCACTACACAACCGACAGGTAATATTGATGAACGGCCACAGCAACAACCACAACAACACCACAGCAAAGACAACAGCGGCCACCAGGGGCCCATACCGGACAACATAAACATAAGGAAGAGGTCGCAACAGATCCCGGAACTATTTTCACACGTCAACCACGTGATGGAAAATAGTTCCGAGGCACTCATCCGCCGAAGCGCTATAAAGGCATGCGCTCGGGCGCACATCGGCAGTTCATCGAACGAAAGCAGACTTGGATAGCTGCCGCCGGCGGCAGCCCGGCTTTGATCTTCTCTCTGATTTCTGGATTAGACTTGGTATATCGGAGAAGTCTTTGACGGTGACTAGTAGGAAATTATTTCAGTTGTTTTCAATCTTGTTCTTATATGTAGTTGTGATTCGATGACGGATCACTGTTTTGTGTTGTTGTTATACGTGGAGAATTTGTTTTGGTTAATTGAAAAGTCAAATAAATTGTTTCGGACTTTGATATTTAATTTCTTCTGCTTCCGCAGACATATCAGCTGGTATGCAGTAGCAGAGCGCCGGACTCCACGGATAGCACATATCTATGTAAAAAGTAACAATGTGCAACTACAAGGAAAATTTCTGTCAAAGAACGTGGCCATCCATTGTGGCTGTACTGCCACACTAGCTGAATAGTTGGGTCAGAAGCAGCTTTTCTAGTAATATGCCAATAATCGAGAGGAAAATTCCGAAGAATTTCAAAATCCTTAATATCACTTTGAGATAATTATTCCTCAGACGAATCAGAAGCGGTTTTTGTACTGAACAGTAACTGAGACAAGAAGGCAGCATTCCAATGTTGTGCAGTGAGCCAGTACAACGACTCCTATTGATAATTAGACAGCAACAGAGCCAAACACTGAAATTTTTGTGCTGTCCATGGTGGGACAGGGATGGAAGGATTAAACAAATTTGCCGAAGATATATCACCTGTGATGAACTTTGGACCACACAAATATTTATGGAGATTGGTAACACCATAGGTAGTGGTGATAGCCTCTTTCTCAACCTAACTGCAATTGCACTGAACATCGTTCAGAGTTTTCAAGGCAAAAGAAACGAGCCGAATATATGAAGCAATTCTCCAATCCCACATGAACACGCATTCCCAGGTAACACAATAGGATTACCTGGACCAAAATGAATCAGACAACGACGACTCAACAACGCATCCTTTCACCGGAGAATTGTCGTGATATTTCTAGGATCACTCGGCTCATAGAAACCAGCAACTTAGGCAACGTTTGGAATAAACTCAGCGTAATATGTAAGCTTCACGATGACAGCTTGGAGATACTTAATGGTATAGGTTGTCAGCAGATTAATCACCGCCAGACGGCGATTAGCACGATGAATACTCTTTATGTCTACAAGATGTCCTACATATTTATGTTCTTCATAGAAGAAGGAGCACTTTTCCTTGTAACACTTTAAGCCAGCTGCAGAAAGAACTTCAAGCAATCTTTCTAAATTTGCCAAACGTTCAGATGGTTTGTACATGAAGAGTCTTTGAGTGCTAATAGTTAACTGCAGGAAATGAAGCACTTTCTAACGGAAGTATTTAAAACTAGAACAAACCCAGGTGTGTGTTGACCACAAAATATTTCTAGGACTTCCTGTCCAGCGCTAACTGGCAGTATGCCTCCCGTTAATCTTGGAAAAAATCTGCCTCGTCCCAATCCGTCCTTTAATTCCTCTGATCGGAGAAGAGGAAATGAGTCAATGATAGTTTGTAGCTAGACTGTGGCTTTGAATTAAACACAGAGATGTAAATCTCCTGATTTCTAATATGAGCAAGGGTGATGACGACAGACTTATAGAAAAAGGTTGTACCACACCATCGTCTTCCAGTTCCTGAGCAGCATGCTCAGGTACTGCGAGGAAGATAGATCTTGCAAGAAAGAATCATAGTTGCACACTGTCTTCAAAAGTGATGAGCGGTTCGAATTCCTTAACCCTTTATAAAAGGTTCCAATGTGTGTGAGTTCTTAAGGGACCAAACAGCAGAGGTCATCGTTCCCTAGACTTACACACCACTTAAACTAACTTAAAGTAACCAATGCGAAGAACAACACACACACACACACACACACACACACACGAGCGCCCGAGGGAGAACTCGAAAATCCGGTGGGAGGGGCAGTGCAGTCAGTGACATGGCGCCTCTAGCTGCGCGGCCACTCCACGCGGATTATAAACCTATTTCAAATAGTTCACTGTGTTTCTTACACAAGTCACAAATATTAATGTAAGGCACAGATATATTTATTTTTACCACATTGTCTTACATGCACACGCTGAACAAGTGAAGCAAGCCGGAAGGAAAAATGTTCACACGGTCCCTTGACTGTAGTACATGGAATAAACACATTTTGTCACGTCATCAAAAGCTGATGGCAAACAGCACACAAGTACTCGTGTATGTTCGCCTTATAATGCAGACAAAACATAAGGGCTTTGGGCTACCGTTCAGTTCATGCGTGCCAATTGAGTAGGGAAACAGATGAGCCTAATTCAAGGTTTATTGTATTCTTAGCCAGTCATAACTGGACAAAACGTTTTTTTCTGTCTAGTGACTACAGCAGAAGTCTTCCTGGACGTCATAGCACGTACCTGCTGAGAGCCACGCTGCAGCCTCGTGTTAAACTCGCGCTGTGAAATGTAGCACTGTGCTCATACGGTCGTTATATGGCCCTCCTTTCCCCCACTTGCAACACTTTCAATACTTCAAGGCTTCAAGGACATGCTTGAGTATAATGCCTAGAAAGAAATTAAGGACAACATTTCCTAACATTATTCTGAAGCTACACTAGAGATTTACCTTTACTTTCACAGTTAATTTGAGCTCTGTGTCCACTCAATTTTACATCTACTTTAAATTAAATTCCTTGTATTCAAGAACAAAAGAAATAGATGGAGACTCACAATCAACTTTAACTGTGTCCACTTTACTTTGAGATTTCGCAGTTGGCAAACTGAGTTTTAATTTCTGGGTGCGGCAGTGTCAGAATAGCAGCGAGAATTCGTGCATTTGACAGATTCTGCGTGATAGCATGTCGTAATATAGCACCAGTGAAACTGAGTCGACAACAAAACTTGAAGCCGTAATGTCTTGTCAGCCCTACAAATTCGGCAATGCACTGTATTAAAGACTGTTGCAGCCGCTTATTAAGATGGCGAAACTAAAATGTGTGCTACAAGACGCTAGTCGAGCCCAATAGCGACGTCTTCATAAGCAAGGACTTCAGGACGAGAGTCTGGGCACAACTTAAGACATAGTCAATGCACGTTGGCTCCTAATGTGGACACGAAATAGTAATGCGCACCGCATCTTTAATGTAGTAGGCAGTCAACTGGGCTTCCAGTTGCGCGCGATATTCAGGCCATGTGTCCTCTTTATTGTTAAAGTGGCGAAACTTAGAGCGGCAACTAGTTGTATTGCCGTATGTTGGAACAACAATGCGGTCATATGTTGAACGCTGAGCAGCATTAGTTCAGTCTGCGCCCCCTGAAACGGAAGAACGTGGGGGCTCACATGCGGTTAATCATCATTAGCCACAACCGAAGAAGGTGCCACTGAATCCCACCCATAAAGAGTAGTTGCCGAAGAGCCACGTGGAGTTCTAACATGACCATTCACTGAAGACATTTGCGCCCTTCAGCGTCGTCGATATGTGGTGGACGAAAAACTCAAAAGGACCATCTTCATTTCCACTGTGTCGCACAAAAAGCTGCCAAGAGCCATATTCGTCGTCAATGTGGTCTATCGTAGCAAGTATAGTTTAAGAGATTCAGTGGATATTACAACAGACGCAAGAACTAATAGTAATTTGTTAAAGATTGAACATGGAGAATACTTTATTTTGCAATTAAATAGTGTTCGCACAGATGAGATGAAAGTGATGCTGTTGCCGACACATAACATTTAGCACTTTATTACCGAATGATTAATTTCACATCAGATTCTGTCTTCCGTATAACATACTCTTTAGTATAACTGTTTTAGTAGCAAGCAGCAGGATGTGTACTAAGATGATACTCTCGTCGTAAGCGATGATTGCAGTTCATTTCTGATGACATGGAGAATGAGCTGAGCGGTACTACGCACAGACATAAACAACTTTCCAGCTGCAGTGGTGTAAGGAAATTTTTGGGGAACGTGTCTATCCCGATATCACCGATTCGTTTCTGCGTCTTGCAGCGAATGTCTGTACTCGTCGTGCCATCATGAGTTATCAATTTTCGCATGAGACCTCGTTCTGCAGTCGACACAACATCAACGATTTCTTCTCACTGGCACATGCAACCTAATGTCACTGGTACTTGTCGGACGTAATTCTAGATTATTTTTACACTTTTGCAACTCCCTCAAACAACGTGGAAGGTATTGCTAAATGTCTTAACATACATCGAACCATTATACTGCTTCTTCTTGTCATTTGTATTCCATACGTTTCTCTAGTCGCCAATTTGCAGACAACGTTCTCATTTCCTATCACTTCACCTAATTTTCCAAATCCTCCTTAAACACATCTGAAACGTCTGGATTACCACATTTACGGATTTTCTCAAATTCCATGGTTAAATTTGTTACAATGGTGTTCTCCTAATGTGTCTTCTCAGAAATTTCTTCCGCAAGTCGAGACTGATGTTTGACACTATAACATTGACTTTGACAAGGTAAGCCGTCTTTACTACAGATCTTACTTCTCTTCCAACGTAGAAGATCTCATCCACTTTGTCTACTCCGTAGCTCCTCATGTTGGCGTTACATTTGTCACTAATCTATTTTCTACTGCACCTCGTTATTTTCCTCTTGCTTGAGATTACTCTCAGTCCATTTCATGTAGTCATTAGATAGTTTATTCTATTCAGTACGTCCTTCTCCATCTCTTTCACTCAGGACAGAAAAGTCATCAACGACCCACTTCACTGCAATTCTCGCACTGAATTTTTAATTTCTTTCTTTCTTTCTTTAGGCCTTGTCCCGCTTAACGGGGGGTCGGCCATGGTATTATTGATTTGGCAATGTTAGTTGCAGAGGGTTGCCAGATGCCCTTCCTGCCACCACCCCGGAACCATGCAGGATGGAGTTAGTGTACCTCAGCTGTCTGCATCCAGTGTAAGACCTGGAAGAGTGGGAAATGTTTCAAATGTCTGCAAATCGTGTAACTGAGGCGGACCAGCCCGGTATTCACCTATCGGGATGTGGAAAACTGCCTAAAAACCAAATCCAGGCTGGCCGGCATACCAGCCCTCGTCGTGAATCCGCCAGGCGGTTTCCATCTTGGGCCGGCGCGCGTACCCGAGCCCAGGAAGCTACGCATAGCGCTCTCAGCTCCCCTGGCTGGTAGCCCTTAGTTTGTAATCTCGCTTTTAAACGTTCTTTTATAATCGCCATTCCACCTTCGATGTACAGACTGACACCAGTTCTGAAAGAGTGGATGACTGCCTGATACCCTATACAGTGCGAGCACTTCGTTCTTTGTCTTCAATTCTAATTCTTCCGTCTTTGTCCTTGTACATATAATGTATTATCTTTCTATCCCTATAGCTTATAGTTATCTTCCTGTTTAATTCAGAATCTTGCACCATTTTACATTTTCTACCACTTTATTCTAACGTACAAATGCTTTGCACTTTTATTTAGCACAAGAAGTCCGTCTAATTGAGCCGTGCAGGCCCGACTATGTGCTCTGCCGCGCTGGTTATCTGTGGCCAAGGCTGAAGTGAAGTCTGATTACGAATAAGGAACGATGGATGAGCTGTGCTAGAATGCCTTGTGTTGCAGCCAGCCACTGTATCGTAGTTGTGGCCACGATCGCTGAACTAAGAGCGCACTTTTGAGCAGTGCTCATCGAGTACTGGCTGTTCGTTTGATTACCATTTCTCGGTGCCATGCACGGAAAAAAGGAGGATTGATTTTAATGGCACGTCAATATCGAAGTCATCACAGACGGAGCAAAAGCTCGGTTTGTTCAAGGATGGGGGAAGGAAATCGGCCGTGCTCTTTCAAAGGAAAAATTGCGGCAATTATCTGCAGGTATTTAGAGAAATCACGAAAACCTAAACGTGGATGGCAGGACGTGGGTCTGAACAGTCGTCCTCCCGAATGCGAGTCCAGTGTGAGAACCCTTGCGTGACTTCGCTCGGTCGGACGGTGGCACCCAAACAGATAATGTGTAGCAACCGGTATGGTGTGCAGGTGATGGGCCCGCAATTCAATTACCTCATTGCTCTGTAGCGAATACGACGCCCAGATGGAGATTGCAGAGTCACTAGTAACGACTATAAGCTGTCCGCTTAAAATTCTAACGCCGTTGTGGGTGGAGTAGGGCTTCCGGGCACATGCATTTGTCACGTCCGTGTTGGGGTGCAGGCGAAAATGTCGGGATTATACTAGCATGGTAATTTGCTGAGGCTGCCACAGGTCCATCATATGTGTGATCGACGTTGTTTACTTGATCATTGGGATCTGTTTAGGGTGGTTTCTTTCTGGTTATTGCATTTTTCAACAAAGGATTAAATAGCCAACAGTTGCACATAAAGAGGAGGTACCCTGACCTAGGTTTCGAAGCCTACTAGGGGTGCCTTCATCAGAATGAAACGCTGATAAATCCTGTAAAATAGTACATAGAAAATCAGGTATGACAAAACATACGTTAACCAAGTTAATGAAATACAACTATTTGTTTTGAATGGGAAATTCTATCATCATCCTCATGGCCTGGTAATGGGTAATCCACTGGCAGGCCTATTGGCCGATGGTTTCATTAATTCGGTGGAAGAGAAATTCTTCGACAATTTTTCAACTGTTGATCTTAGTGTTTTGTCTTATACTTGGGACGTAGAAGATATTTTGATCATATGCATTGGTTCCCGGGAAGGAATTCAGCGTTTGTTTGAAATTTTTAATAATGTTGTAAGTAGGCTGTCAAGCCACGTAGCGCTCTGTATGAAAATCACTGGCTGTCCTGTGTGCAGTCTGTGGCTGGTTTGCATTGTTGTCTTCCATTGTAGTATTGGGCAGCGGCAGCTGGATGTAGCGTTGCGCAGATGGAGGTGAGCCGCCAGCAGTGGTGGATTTGGGGAGAGAGAGGGCGGAGTTTTGAAATTTGTAAGAATGGATGTCACGAACTGATATATATATATATATATATATATATATATATATATATATATATATATTAAGGTAAATACATTGTTTGTTCTCTATAAAAATCTTTCATTTGCTAACTATGCCTATCAGTAGTTAGTGCCTTTCGTAGTTTGAATCTTTTATTTAGCTGGCAGTAGTGGCGCTCCTTGTATTGCAGTAGTTCGAGTAACCAAGATTTTTGTGAGGTAAGTGATTTGTGAAACGTATAGATTAATGTTAGTTAGGGCCATTCTTTTGTAGGGATTTTTGAAAGTCAGATTGCGTTGCCCTAAAAATATTGTGTGTCAGTTTAAGCACAGTCTTGTATAATTTTTCTAAGGGGCGTTTCAATGTTCACAGAAAATTTAGCTTCACTTGTGAGTTAGAAAATGACAACCGCTAGCTTAATTACTTGGACCTCAGTACTGCTACTGGCAACGACGGACTTGCTTGCCGTATTTTTCGGAAAGCTGCCATTACAAATCAAATTGAGCCAGCTAGTTCAGTGCATCTTCATTCACGTAAGAAAGCATTTTTCCTTTCAGCCATTCATCGTATAGCCTCCGTACCTTTGTACCTGACAAGCGTAATAAAGAAATGGGCGTAATAAAACCTATCGCAGTTAGTAACGGTTATGATACCACGTTAGTTGAAAGCTCTTCGCAGTTAAAAGTGACGCTAAAGTGACGACTTTAGGCAGCAGTGATATTTCTGACAGTGACGAGTATCATTTTTTTCTGGATTCTGCTCTGAGGCTCTATTTCGTATAAATCTCATCTTCTTCTGATTAAGAAATAAGGATTCAAAGTTGCCTTTTCCACGAACAATTACTTGCAGAATAATTTCATTCCCAATGTTAAGGGCACAGTTTCTCAGAGACACAATTCAGGACTGTACACGATCACTTGTGGAACGTGTCCCGTTTATTATATTGGACAACCTGGAAGGTATTTCAGTGTCAGGTACAAGGAACGTTAGTTGGGAAAAGGCAGCACTAATTTACACAATTCAACTTTTGGTAATAATCTGGTCATTTTCGGTCACAGACTCATACGCGTTGAAGAAATTTCCATTTTACGTAGAGAAAGTGAAGGACATGGGCTCGTACTCGAAAAGCTGGAGGCTTTCAAGCATATTTCTGAGAAAGACGGCCTCTTCATCTATGAACGTAACAAAAAAATTTTCCATGATTTCAGTGTGCTGTTCTGTTTTTTAATATATTTTTCCTGCTTCTGGATTCTAGACACTACTTTCTTGATCTCACAGACATGTGCTACTGAAATTACCTTCATGCTAATATTTTCTGGGCTTTATATCTGTTTGTAAAATATTTTTCTATGTCGTCCTGTCCTTTACGTAATAGCAATTTTTGTAGCCTAACAGATAGCTCTGCTATACTTAATGTGCTTGACTACTGTGTGTTCTCAAAAGACATTAAGCTCTCTTTATAATTGCCTGTCTTTTCTTTCAATTATTTCTGTTATAATGTTGCAAATGGGCACATGTTACTTTCCGCGCCTGATACGCGACACAACTCGCATTGTTTTCATGTCAGCAATGTAAGCCACTGGGCCGATCAGTCTGATGATCCCAGCTGGACACATGTGGCAAAGGCTGGAACGTTTTATTTTACTTTTAACTTTCGCATAGCTGCTCCAGAAACTGACTATGACCTTTGTGCTTCATGAAATTGTCGTCTTGGTTAATGTGTTTTTTGTCATACCTGATTTTCTATGTATTATTTTATAGGATTTAGCAACATTTCATTGCGATGAAGACACCTCTGGTAGGTGTCAAAACCTAGGTAAATGCAACTACGTTTTTGTGCAACCGGTTGACTGTATAATCCTGTTTTGAAACTGATATACGGTTGCTCAATAACAGCCTTTTTCAAAACTGTATAATTTTAATGTCATATTCGTGTCTTTCCCCCTAGTTGTGTAAGTATTGCCCCCATACGTCAACAAGTGACGTTATTAAATTGTTGATATCAGGGCTTTCATCTCTAGTAATAGTTAGAGCCCTGTTTTATAATTTTAAGCTTCGTTTTCCTTTTCCATTATGAAAAGGCACTGTTAAGGTTGCCTTATCGTTTGTTCATCCATTTCTGTAATCATTTGTTTCAAATGGTTCAAATGAATGCCATTTCTTATTCAGATGTCAAACATCTTTACACGGGGAGGGCTGAGTGAGTTAGTTCGTTAAATCTTTCATGTATCATTTGAACGAATCTACTATCGAAATGACTTGAGCGAATCAGTTCACAGGATATATATACATGATAAGTGTGTACATTACTGAACGTATTTTCATTTTATTGTGACTCATGCAACTCTACTCTTGGAAATTCTTCGGTGGAATAGAGGGAGTGTCGCAATGTTGTCGAGAAGAAATGAGGTTGTCTATCATTCGGTTCGATGTTAGTTACTGATCTCAGGGTGCCACCTTTGATACTGTAGAGTCTGGTACATCAGTTACACCAATGTTATTTTAACACTATGATGTGTGTTCAGTTAGTTGATGAACTTGTGTCATATGTTCCTTAGTGTAGCGTTCCTGCGTTAACGTTCAATGAATTTGCCGATCTCTTGTAAATATCTCCCACTGTTCTCAACAAAAACGTTCCACTTGTTGTGCAAGTTGTTGTCATTATAATTATAAATATGTGCCATGAAGTTAGTTGCTTGTTTAGGCTGAGACACTGCAAGAGCGAAACTGCAAATATCTGATGCAACAGCAGGGAAAATGGCTACCCATAAGCTGTCATGGAGATGACATAAAAAAATCTAAATTCAGGCGTATTTTGCTACAATTGTAGGTTCAAAGATTAAAGAGTTATTGTCCTATGTCAAAATGAAATTAAATGTAATTCGAGTTCAAATTGTTGTGATCAACCAAGGTGTAATCACTCATTCAGTGATGTGTACTGTTGAAAATTAATTTCTACTAATAAATTATGAAATTACATTTGTTCAGCAGAACCACCAGCACCTTCCACACTGACATTCCCATGCTCCCAGTAGCTTCACCATTATCAGGCACAACGCCAAAACTGACTCCCTGGTGCCTGTGCCTTTCCTAAAACATAAACTATATTCATCTGAAAGATCTTCAGTTTTATTGTTCACTCCCCTCTTTGCTGTTGTTGTGGTCTTCAGTCCAGAGACGGTTTGATGCAGCTATCTATGCTACTCTATTCTGTGCAAGCTTCTTCATCTCCAATTAACTACTGCAACCTACATCCTTCTGAATCTGCTTTGTGCATTCACATCTTCGTCTCCCTCTACGATTTTTACCCTCCACGCTGCTCTCCAATACTAAATTGGTGACACCTTGATGACTCAGACAACGTCCTACTAACCCTTCTTCTAGTCACGTCGTGTCACAAATTCGTGCTCTAACCAATTCTGTTCAGTACCTCCTCATTAGTTACGTGATCTATCCATCTAAACTTCAGCATTCTTCTGTAGCACCACATTTCGATAATTTCTGTGGTCTTCTTATCTATAGTATTTATTGTCCATGTTTCACTTCCATACATAGCTACGCTCCATATAAATTCATTCAGAAAAAGATTTCGTTAGACTTAAATCTATACTCGATGTTAACAAATTTCTCTTTTTCAGAGACGCTTTCCTTGCCATGGTCATACTACATTTTATATCCTCTCTACTTCGATCATCATCAGCTATTTTGCTTTCCACGTAGCAAAATTCATTTACGACTTTAAGTGTCACATTTCCTAATTAAAGTCTCTCAGTATCACCTAATTTAATCCAGTACCCTCGTTTTGCTTTTGTTGATATTCATCTTATATCCTCCTGTCCATTGCGTTCCACTGCTCTTCCAGGCTCTTTGCTGCCTCTGACAGTATTATAATGTCATCGGCAGACCCCAAAGTTTTCACTTCTTCTCCATGGATTTTAATTGGTACTCCGAATATGTCTTCTGTTTCCTTCACAATCTTCTCAAGATACCGATTGAATAACATCGGGGATGGGCTACAACACTGTCTCACTCCCTTTCCCACCACTGCTTCTCTTTCATGCCTCTCGACTCTTATAATTGCCATGTGGTTTCTGTATAAACTGTAAATACCCTTTCGCTCCCTGTATTTGATCCCTGCCACCTTCAGAATTCGAAAGAGAGTATTCCAGTCAACATAGTCAAAAGCTTTCTCTATGTCTACAAATGCTAGAAAAGTAGATTTGTCTTTACTTAATCTATCTTCCAAGATAATTCGTATGGTCAGTATTGCCTCAGGTGCTGCAACATTTCTACGGAATCCAAACTGACAAACTGATCTTCCCCAACGTCGGTTTCTACCAGTTTTTCTATTCGTCTGTAACGGATTCGTGTTAGTATTCTCCTTTTTACTATGTGATAAATAGGTACCTTTATAGGTCATAGTATGTACCGAGATGGAAAAATATCGTACGAGGGTTGCTGAACTCCCACTAGTAATTCCACTTCAGATCAGTGAAGAAGAAACCCGTCTTTTGAGTCATCATTCTACTGACTGGTTTGATTCAGCCCGTCACGAATTACTGTAGTGTGCCAGCCTTTTCATCTCAGAGTATTGCTAGGAACCTACATCCTCAATTATCTGTTGGTTCTTTTCCTACCTCTGTCTTCCTTTTACTCGCTACGCCTGTCTCTACTGCCATGGGACTTATTTCCCAATGTCTTCACATGTGTCCTATCGTCCAGTCCCTTCTTCTTTTCAGCGTTCTCAATACATTCCGTTCCTCACGGTTTCCTCACCACACTTGAAACGCTTGGACTTTTTTTTTCTCCGTTTCTCCAACTGGCCGTGATTCACAACCATGCTACGCTGTACACCAAACATACTTTCACAGCAAATTTTTCCTATCATTAAGGGCTATTTTAGATATCAGCAGATTTCTCTTGGCCAGGAATGCCTTCTTTGCCCGTGTTGATCTGCTGTTTCTTCGTGTTTCGCCTGTATTGTCTAATTCTGCTTTCGAGGTAGCAGAACTCCTTAACTTCGTCTCCTTCACCAATTTCTGTGTTACGTTCCTCGTTATTTTCATTCCTGCTACACTTCATCACCTCTGTGTTTTTCCAGTTTACTCTCAATGCAGACATCAGAGGGTCCATTCCATTCATCACATTCTGTAAAATGGCTCTGAGCACTATGGGACTCAACTTCTGAGGTCATCAGTTGCCAAGAACTACTTAAACCTAACTAACCTAAGGACATCACACACATACATGCCCAAGGCAGGTTCAAGATTGTAGCGCCTAGAACCGCTCGGCCACACCGGCCGGCCACTTTCTGTAATTCTTTTTTATTTCCACTGAGGACAACAATGTTATCAGCGAATATTATAATTGATATTCTTTCATCCTGAATTTTATCTCCACTCTAGAACCTTCCGCCAGTGGTTCTATGATGTCTCGAATGAAAAATAGGGGCTTAACACTGTGTCCCTCATCATACCCTTTTTATTCTGAATACTCCGTTCTTGGGTATTCCAGTCTTATTGTTCCTTCTCGGTTCTTATACTTATTGTACGTTAACCGCCTTTTCCTACAGGTCACTCCTATTTTTTCCTGATTTTCCAACACCTTGCACCATATCATATTGCCAACCGAATTTTTTAGGTCTACAAATAGTATGAGCTTTTAACCTTCCGTTAATTATCCAGCACAATATCATAACTGGCTCTCCGTTGCCTTTACATTTCCTACAAAGAAACTAAATGACCTCTTGCAGATCCTAAATTTTGTTTTCAGTTCGTCTAGATATTGCAGCCAGCAGCTTGGACGCTTGAGATGTTGAGCAGATTATCCGACTGCTTTCACACTCACCTTCTCTTTGCTGTCTGCTATCTTTCGGTGCTCCGAATTATAAAAATACGGTTCGAGGAATTCTGAATATTCGGTCGTAATTCCGTTCCACATCGGTGAAGGGAAACAAAACGCTGTAGTATGTGATAGGGTTGTACTGTTGGGTGAAACACTGCGCGCCCTTCACCGTCGCGAAACAACACGGTAAGGCGCTGGCTCGCGGGCGGGGAGACGCGTGCGGAGCGCCCTCGGACTCCTTCGCCGTTTCCGGGGCGCGGGGCGACACAGCGGTCCGCCGACGCGGCAAACGAACCTGGCCACCCGCCAACGCGCCCGCTGCCTGCTCCGCAAATGTCCTGCCCAGATCTGCTTTCTTATTCGCTTTTGAATTGTTTCTTTTTTACTTCTTCCGCGGTCCTCTCACACTCTTTTCGCTCCTTGCTTCTGCTGCTACAGTGCTTCCCCTGCTACCGTTCCAGTTTCCTTTCTTCCAACTTTTTATTTCCTTTTTCCCGACAGTCGCATGTTTTTTATCCCCTCTCTTCTCCAGAAACATTTCTTACCTCCGGCCAGCGAAATCTCCATCCAAATGCGGCCGAGACGGCGGGAGCTGGTAAAAGGCTACAGGCGCCGAAGAGTCTTTCTAAAGTATGGCCAGATATCTGCGGTGCACTAATGTTCCTTGTTCACATTTATAAGTCCGCAGCAGGGAGCAGACGAATTTAATCTGCGGTCCTCTGCGGGCGGAACCGCAAATAACCGCAAACGTCGTCTATTTATAATGCTGAGCTTAGTCTTGTGGCCTGCCGATATAAACTCCATTCTTCCAGGAACAGCAGAGAAAACGACATTCCTTATGCGGTCTCTTTTTAGCAGCCCTTCAAACGGCTGAGATTAAGACAACGAGACCATTGTGTGCGGAGGCCCTTCCGTGTTGTTTGAATTTGTACAGGTGAGGCTCTGTTTCGGTGACTGTCGGTGACATTTGTAACGTTATAAAGCAACTCACAAAGGGACTTTTAACAATGCATGCTCCCAATTGCATTGCGCATCCTTCCCCCCCGCAGATTTAGTTGTAAGATGCCTCAGCCGATAGCATATATGTGATCAAAAGTATCCGGACACTTGGCTCAAAATTACTTACAAGTTCGTGACTCCCTTCATCGGTAATGCAGGAATTCAATATGGTGTGGGCCCACCCTTAGCCTTGATGACAGCTTCCATTCTCGCAGGCATACGTTCAATTAGGTGCTGGAGAGTCTCTTGGGGAATGACAGCCCATTCTTCAGGGAGTGCTGCACTGAGGAGAGGTATCGATGTCGGTCGATGCGGCCTGGCACGTATTCGGCATTCCAAAACATGCTAAAGGTGTTATATAGGATTCAGGTCAGGACACTATGCAGGCCAGTCCATTACAGGGATGTTACTGTCGTGTAACCACTCCGCTACAGCCCGTGAGTTATGAACAGGTGCTCGATCATGTTGAAAGATGCAATCGTCATCCACGAATAAATCTTCAACAGTGGGAAGCAAAAAGGTGTTTGAAACATCATTGTAGGCTTATGCTGTAACACTGTCACGCAGAAATACAAGGGGTGCAAGACCCCTCCGTCAAAAACACGACCACACCATAACATCACCGCCTCCGAATATTACTGTTGGCACTACACACGCTGTCAGATGACGTTCACCGGGCATTCGCCATGTCTACACCCTGCCATCGGATGCTCACATTGTGTACCGTGATTCGTCACTCCACACAACGTTTTTCCACAGTTAAATCGTCCAATGTTTGCGCTCCTTACACCAAGCGAGGCCTCATTTGGCATTTACTGACGTGGTGTGTAGCTTAAGAGCAGCCACTCGACCTTGAAATCCAAGTTTTGTCATCTCCCGCTTGACTGTCATAGTACTTGCAGTGTATCCTGATGCACTTTGAAATGCCTTTGTGATGGCCAGCATGTCAGCCTATTACACATTACGACCCTCTTCAACTGTCGGCGGTCTCTATCAGTCAATAGACGAGGTCAGCCTGTACGCATTTGAGCTCTACGTGTTCCTTCACGTTTACCCTTCATTACCACATGGGAAACAGTGGATCCAGGTATGTTAAGGAGTGTTGAAATGTGGCGTACCGACGTATAGCACAAGTAACACTCAATCACCTGACCACGTTCGAGGTCCATGAGTTTCGCGGAGCGCCCTATTCTGATCTCTCACGATAATGACTACTGAGGTCGCTGATACGGCGTACCTGGCAGTAGGTGGCAGCACAATCCACCTAATACGAAAAAAATATGTTTTTGGTGGTTTACGGTTAGTTTTGATCACATAGTGTATGTTGTTCTTGCGGTCTTCAGTCCTGAGACTGGTTTGATGCAGCTCTTCATGCCACTCTATCCTGTGCAAGCCTCTTCATCTCCCAGCACCTACTGTAACCTACATCATTCTGAATCTGCTTAGTGTATTCATCTCTTGGTCTCCCTCTACGATTTTTACCCTCCACGCTACCCTCCAATACTAAGCTGGTGTTCCCTTGATGCCTCAGAACATGTCCTAGCAACCGATCCCTTCTTCTCGGCAAGTTGTGCCACAAACTTCTCTTCTCCCCAATCCTATTCAGTACCTCCTCATTAGTTATGTGATCTACCCATCTAATCTTCAGCATTCTTCTGTAGCACCACATTTCGAAAGCATCTATTCTCTTCTTGTCGAAACTATTTATCGCCCATGTTTCATTTCCATACATGGCTACACTCCATACGAATACTTTCAGAAATGACTTCCTGACACTTAAATCTATACTCGATGTTAACAAATTTCTCTTCTTCAGAAACGCTTTCCTTGCCATTGCCAGTCTACATTTTATATCCTCTCTACTTCGACCATCATCAGTTATTTTGCTCCCCAAATAGCAAAACTCCTTTACTACTTTAAGTGTCTATTTCCTAATCTAATTCCCTCAGCATCACCCGACTTAATTCGACTACATTCCATTATCCTCGTTTTGCTTTCGTTGATGCTCATCTTATATCCTCCTTTCAAGACGCTATCCATTCCATTCAACTGCTCTTCCAACTCCTTGGCTGTCTCTGACAGAATTACAATGTCATTGGCGAACCTCAAAGTTTTTATTTCTTCTCCATGGATTTTAATACCTACTCCGAATTTTTCTTTTGTTTCCTTTACTGCTTGCTCAATATACAGATTGAATAACATCGGGGAGAGGCTACAACCCTGTCGTACTCCCTTCCCAACAACTGCTTCCCTTTCATGTCCCTCGACTCTTATAACTGCCATCTGGCTTTTGTACAAATTGTAAATAGCCTTTCGCTCCCTATATTTTACCCCTGCCACCTTTAGAATTTGAAAGAGAGTATTCCAGTCAACATTGTCAAAAGCTTTCTCTAAGTCTACAAGTGCTAGAAACGTAGGTTTGCCTTTCCATAATCTTTCTTCTAAGATAATATATACATAGTGTATATATTCACAATGTTATGAACTATCCGTCCGGTCAGTGAAATTTTTATTCTGTCTCAGTAGGTTTCTCAGTTGCCATACTATATATTGGTTCCAGAATGAGATTAAAACTGTGTGCCGTACCGAGATTCGAACTCGGGGCCTTTGCCTTTCGCGGGCAAGTGCTCGGGTAGCTCAGTTGATAGAGCACTTACCCGCGAAAGGGAATGATTCCCAGTTCGAGTCTCGGTCCGGCACACTGTTTCAATCTGCCAGGAAGTTTTATATATTGGTTGTACACTGAAGCGCCAAAGGAGCTGGTGTAGGCATATGTGTTGCAAAACAGAGATATGTAAACAGGAAGAAGATTGCTGAACAGAGTATTCGCTATTACTATCTTTGAATAATTGCAGAGCCCAATTAGTCGTTCTCTTATGTTGTTCCTAATACCAAGCACATATTCTTCAATGATGCTTTTCTCCACTCCTCCCCCTGCAACCGCATTCCACTCCGCAAAGGCTATTCGAATTTCATCTTCTTTTACGTACTGAATTACTCGACGAGTATCCTCACGAAGCTTCTCTCTCTCTCTTCAGCTTTGGCTTGGGATCTCGACATGTACTCCTATAACTGACATATTGTTGTCGTTGTCGGCTTTCTGTCGATTCTGATGAGAACAACCCTATCACTGAACTATTAGCAATAACTAACTTCAGCCTTACCTTCCTACTGTTAATGTACCATACTCCCGTTATACGACTTTCTGCTGCTACTGACATTACCCTATACTCATCTGACCAGAACTCCTCATCTTCTTTCATTGCACTCCATTGGCCCCCTATACATCCAAAATGAGTCTTAAGATTTACCTTTTCTGATTTTGTAGCTTCCGCACCACGATCAAACTTTTGCCATTCCAAACCCCGAATCTAAGGACGTTATCTTTTTGTTGGTTATACAGTCTTTTCCTCATGGTCACCTCCCCTTGGAATTACGTTGCAGTCTCTGTCCAGTTTCAACTGGCATATTAAAATATTCAAAGCATATAGGGTGATTTTTCGATCGTGTACAAACGGTAGGGATTGATCGATGAGAGGATATGGAACAAAAAAGTTGTAATTAATTTAAGTCTGGAAATGCTTTGTTTTCATGCCTGAGACCATTTATTCAGTCATGTTTTGTTACAGAGACTGTGGTCTAACACGCGCTGCAGCATGCCTCCACAGTTACAGTCTGCATGGCTTCATCCTAGGGGGTGGTACTGTTCGGCATACGTCATGCCCTAACGCCTTCTCCTGCCATGGTAACTGGTAATGCTGTATGCGATTCACCTCTCTTGCTGCGTCACCTTGTAGTACATGTGATACAGCGTTGTACACAATGGTTCCGCCGGCCGGTGTGGCCGAGCGGTTCTAGGCGCTTCACTCTGGAACCGTGCGACAGCTACGGTCGCAGGTTCGAATCCTGCCTCGGGCATGGATGTGTGTGATGTCCTTAGGTTAGTTACGTTTAAGTCTTTCTAACTTCTAGGAGACTGATGACCTCAGATGTTAAGTTCATAGTGCTCAGAGCCATTTGACCCATTTTGAACACAATGGTTCCGTATTGTAATCGAGAACCTGCCGACATAATGTTTACGTACGGAAAGGGAAATTGCAACGGCCGTCGGGCAGCAAGGTTGTATCTGAAGACCCTTTCCCTGCGACAATCACCACTGCATTCAATGTCTGCAGCAGTGTTTCGCCATTTGAAAAAGGGTTCAAATGGCTCTGAGCACTATGGGACTTAACATCTATGGTCATCAGTCCCCTATAACTTAGAACTACTTAAACCTAACTAACCTAACGACATCACACAACACCCAGCCATCACGAGGCAGAGAAAATCCCTGACCCCGCCGGGAATCGAACCCGGGACCCCGGGCGTGGGAAGCGAGAACGCTATCGCACGACCACGAGATGCGGGCTGTTTCGCCATTTGAGACTGAGTTGTTTCACGAAGCAGGGAATCATGGAGGACGTACCCGAAAAGTTCGGACACCAGACTCGAAGGAAAATGTGATTAACAAATGGTTCAAATGGCTCTGAGCAATAAGGGACTTAACTTCTGAGGTCATCAGTCCCCTAGAGCTACTTAAACCTAACTAACCGAAGGACGTCACACACATCCGTGCCCGAGGCAGGATTCGAACCTGCGACCGTAGTGGTCGCGCGGTTCCAGACTGAAGCGCCTAGAACCGCTCGGCCACACCGGCCGGCAGTGATAAATTCTGTAGAAGGCGACCGCCGTGTCAGTACCAGGCAGTTAGCCTGCCAGTACATAGTAAGCCAGACGTTCGTGTGGAACATTCTCCATGACAATTGTTACTACCCTTACAATTTACAGCGTGTCCACGGCTCACTAGCGACATCTGGAGCAGTTTCGTCACTGTGTTCTTCTCAGGCAACAACGATTCTGCGATTTGTATCATCCACCGTATTCACAGATGAGGCCGCCTTTACGCGGAGTGGTATCGTCAATTTTCATAACTGTCATGTGTGGGGCAGTATGCAGAAACTCCATGAAATGGTGTCAGCGAATCATCAGCATCCATGAATCCAGAATGTGTGGGTCAGGACAATTGGATACTTTATTTTGGGACCAGCCCTCCTTCACGTCGCCTAACCGGCCGTAGCTATCGGCTTTCTTGGCGAGGGGAGGGGGGCGACGACTTTGCCACCCCTACTGGAAGAAGTGCCATTGACGACGATTCGAAAGATTTTTTGATTCTATATGATGGTGCTCCAGCTCACTTCACCATTAACATCTGGGTGTAGCTCAGTCATAGCTTCCCTGGTCGATGGATCGGACGAGGGGTTACAGATGCATGTCGGTCTAGTTTACCGGATTTCAACAAGTGCTATTTCTGATTATGAGGACATCTTAAATGTATCGTATATGCAGAGCCCATTCCAGATGTGGAGACACTGGAGAAGTGTATTCATGCTGCCTTTGACACTGTTCGGATGCAGCCTGGCCGATGTGAACGTGCGAGACAGAACATGCTATGGTGCGTACACATGCGCGTTGAGGCACATAGAATCATTTTCAGCA
Source organism: Schistocerca gregaria (assembly GCF_023897955.1). Classification (NCBI taxonomy): domain Eukaryota; kingdom Metazoa; phylum Arthropoda; class Insecta; order Orthoptera; family Acrididae; genus Schistocerca; species Schistocerca gregaria. The sequence goes on from NC_064926.1 coordinate 246,677,936, forward strand.
CATACTTTAGCTGTGGCTGCGTGGTACAGTGCGTATTTGATCGCAGTCTCAGTAACAAAGTATGCGAGAATAAACGATCTCCAGCGTGGAAACCATAAATTTCCGAACGTAAGTTCATTAGACATTTTTTGTTCCGTATCGGGTTATCGATAAATCCCTAGGGCTTGTACAAAGTGGAAAAAAATCACCCTGTCTGTAAACAAACTACAAAATTTTTAGTATGTGCTGTAAATCCAATGTTATATTACTTTCCTTTTTTCCTGAATAATTGCAGCAGTCAGTGAAGATTACCTAAATACATCTCATTGTTTAACCTGGCCCACTGACAAGAGTTTCAGAGACACCGGTGGGGCAAAAGTGGACGCCAGGAGCCCTGACTTCGTCTGATGCTTGTCGCCCCGTTGCCGAACACCGCAGAAATTCGTGCCAAGATTGCACGTGCCGTGCGTGATGTTGCTCCGTGTTACCGAAAATACGCAAGTCGAGATAGCAAAATTTCTCACGATCACATTGTTGTTTACATTACGTTGTCACGAAATGCCGAAAACAGTTTTAGGCCACCTTTACTCGTGCCACCCACTCGCCCTAGCCACTGCCTCTGCCACTCCCTGTGACCCTGCTACACACACGCCCCTGCAGGGCACGAAAACGGACACTAATAACAGAGCTTTGCAGCGTACACTTTCTCGTCTAGATATGTCAATGTACGTTGAAAAAGAATAAAGCAATTGTCTCTTCTGTTAGAGACCGGATCATATGCATTTGCATGTTGTATATGTATTTGCATAATTGGGTACTTTTCACCGGTTATTGCATATTCTAACTAAAATCTAAGGACGATGCATATTTTCGCTTTATGTATACAATATTTTAAATAAATTTGACGGGCGATCACTAGCTCGATCTACAGTACTGGCCATTCAAATTGCTACACCACGAAGATGACGTGCTACAAACGGGAAAATTAACCGACAGGAAGAAGATGCTGTGATATGCAAATGATTAGCTTTTCAGAGCATTCACACAAGGTTGGCGGCGCTGGCGACATCCACAACGTGCTGAGATGAGGAAAGTTTCCATCCGATGTCTCGTACACAAACAGCAGTTGACCGGCGTTGCCTGGTGAAACGTTGTTGTGATGCCTCGTGTAAGGAGGAGAAATGTGTACCATCACGTTTCCGACTATGATGAAGGCCGGATTGTAGCCTACCGCGATTGCGGTTTATCGTATCGCGACATTATTGCTAACGTTGGTCGATATCCAGTGACTGTTAGCAGAACATGGAATCGGTGGGTTCAGAAGGACAATACGGAACGCTGTGATGGATCTCACCCGGCGTGATGGTATGGGGTGCCATTGGTTACACGTCTCGGTCACCTGTTGTTCGCATTGACGGCACTTTGAACAGTCGACGTTACATTTCAGATATGTTACGACCAGTGGCTCTACCCTTCATTCGACCCCTGCAGAACCCTACACTTCAGCACGATGATGCACAACCGCATGTTGCAAGTCCTGTACGGGCCTTTCTGGGTACAGAAAACGTTTGACTGCTGCCCTGGGCAGCACATTCTCCAGATCTCTCACCAACTGAAAACGTCTGGTGAATGATGGCCGAGAAGCTAGCTCGACACAATACGCTAGTCACTACTCTTGATGAACTGTGGTATCGTGTTGAAGCTGCATGGGGAGCTGTATCTGTATATGCCATCCAAGCTCTGTTTGACTCAATGCCCAGGCGTATCAAGGTCGTTTTTGCGGCCATAGGTGGTTGTTCTGGGTACTGATTTCTCTGAATCTGTGCACCCAAATAGCGTGAAAATATAGTCACATGTCAGTTCTATTCTAATATATTTGTCAAATGAATACCCGTTTATCATCTGCATTTCTTCTTGGTGTAGCAATTTTAATGGCTAATAGTGTAGTTTCGATGTCTCACAAACTGAATGCGACCCAACTGCGTGCAATCTTCTAGCGACAGGCGACTGCCTAGGAAAATCATTACAGAAGCAGAACAGGAACAGGCAATCTGAGAAAAGTCAAAGCTCCTGCGCCCACGCCCCCAGTTAATCCCCTCCGCTGTCGTACAGTACGCGTTGGCAACAATTAAACTACGCAAGCTTTTAGTCGCGCGTCTATTGTCTCAGTTTAACTTTCTATTTACTTGTACATAGTTGAACGAGGTTACGACCGGTATTTTGTAACGTGTCGCGCTGCATGCCGCACGAAAAAAGAAATGTTGTTTCGTGGATAGAGAACCATCCTGTAACATTTATACAAGACGGAGTTGTTTTATGTTGTCGAGTTTTTCGAGAAAAACGTTCCGTGCAAGAAAAAACGTTGCAAATAGACCAGCACGTCAAGACAAGTCTTCATATCGCAGGAACGCAGAAGAAAGGACCACGACAAAAACTTCTGACAAGAGCAAGTTGCAATAGCAGGGATTTGTCCAAAGGTAACCAAAAATATTCCTCTTCACAAACTTACAAACCCTATCCTGAATGACTTCCGGCGCAAATATTGCTTAAATCAAAGTATACCAGATGAATCAATTATGCGTAAAAGTTACAAACCCATAATTTACGCAATGAACTCAAGGACAGCATTTAATGGATTTCAGTTCAAGAAACTACCGACAGTTGTGGCCGTTACATTGCAAGTTTAATTGCTGGTGCTTTACAATAAGAACCTTCTTCTTCCTATTTAGTGACCAGCAAATAACTTGATAAAATAAAGTATTCTACGATAGCCATATTTGTGAATGAGTGAATTACAACAATATTTCCAGAATCTTCTGCATTTTTTTTTTCATCAATCTATTGACTGGTTTGATGCGGCCCGCCACGAATTCCTTTCCTGTGCTAACCTCTTCAGCTCACATCACAGTAGCACTTGCAACCTACGTCCTGAATTATTTGCCTGACGTATTCCAATCTCTGTCTTCCTCTACAGTTTTTGCCCACTACAGCTCCCTCTAGTAACATGGAAGTCATTCCCTCATGTCTTAGCAGATGTCCTATTATCCTGTCCCTTCTCCTTATCAGTGTATTCCACATATTCCTTTACTCTCCGATTCTGCGTAGCACCTCCTCATTCCTTACCTTATCAGTCCACCTAATTTTCAACATTCGTCTATAGCACCACATCTCTAATGCTTCGATTCTCTTCCGTTCCACTTTTCCCTCAGTCCATGTTTCACTACCATACAATGCTGTACTCCAGACGTACATCCTCAAAAATTTCTTCCTCAAATTAAGGCCGGTATTTGATATTAGTAGACCTCTCTTGGCCAGAAATGCCTTTTTTGCCATAGCGAGTCTGCTTTTGATGTCCTTGCTCCGTCCGTCATTGGTTATTTTACTGCCTAGGTAGCAGAATTCCTTAACTTCATTGACTTCGTGACCATCAATCCTGATGTTAAGTTTCCCGCTGTTCTCATTTCCACTACTTCTCATTACCTTCGGCTTTCTCCAATTTACTCTCAAACCATACTGTGTGCTCATTGGACGGTTCATTCCGTTTAGCAGATCATTTAATTCTTCTTCACTTTCACTCAGGATAGCAATGTCATCAGCGAATCGTATCATTGATATCCTTTCACCTTGTATTTTAATTCCACTCCTGAACTTTTCTTTTATTTCCATCATTGCTTCCTCGATGTACAGATTGAAGAGTAGGGGCGAAAGGCGACAGCCTTGTCTTACTCCCTTCTTAATACGAGCACTTCGTTCTTGATCGTCCACTCTTATTATTCCCTCTTGGTTGTTGTAAATATTGTATATGACCCGTCTCTGCCTATACCTTACCCATATGTTTTTCAGAATCTTGAAAAGATTGCACCATTTTATATTGTCGAACGTTCTTTCCAGGTCCACAAATCCTATGAACGTGTCTTGATTTTTCTTTAGCCTTGCTTCCATTATTAGCCGTAACGTCAGAATTGCCTCTCTCGTGCCTTTACTTTTCCTAAAGCCAATCTGGTCGTCACCTAGCGCATTCTCAATTTTCTTTTCCATTCTTCTGTATATTATTCTTGTAAGCAGCTTCGATGCGTGAGCTGTTATGCTGATTGTGCGATAATTCTCGCACTTGTCAGCTCTTGCTGTCTTCGGAATTGTGTGGATGATGCTTTTCCGAAAGTCAGATGGTATGTCGCAAGACTCATATATTCTACACACCAACGTAAATAGTCGTTTTGTTGCCACTTCCCCTAATGATTTTAGAAATTATGATGGAATGCTATCTATCCCTTCTGCACACAAGAGAGTGTTTATGTTTATTTCAGATGCTCCTTCCCATATGATCAAAGCATGAAAAGCCCCCCGAGTGTTTTATCCCAATTTCATTCATGTGACGTGCTTTGGTCTTGGAGTTCCACGTTTTTGAATGTAAATAAACTGATTTCATCCACAAAGAAAGTGTTTCTAAACGCTCCTGCTAGCATCAAGACTCACAAAGAAAGGCTACCACATGTACCTTTACATCCCGAAACAGTGGTAACTCGTTGGGGTACGTGGCTCGCAGCTGTGTTGTTTCACAACGAACACTTCGAGGCCATTACAGGGTTAGTAAACGAACCAGTGGTAACTCGCTGGGGTAGGTGGTTGGAACCTGTATTGTTTTACAACAAACATTTAGAGGCCAATACAGTGGTAGTAAACGACATCGATAGTGCACAGGCTTTGGTAGTCTACCAGTGCAAGGAACATTTTAATTAATCTGGTATAAAAAAAGGTGTTGTTGTGATTAGCACTCTTTTTTCCCATATACCTGCAAGTATTAAAATGCATGAAACGCAAGGTTTGGCGTTGAATGAACCTGTTCAGTTAATGAATAAAATTATTCAAGTAACTCCTCATTGCCAGAGGTATTCCCAAGAAAACTGAAAGAAAAGCTTGAAAACATTTTAAACAATAACTCATGCTTTGAGTCCCTGTGCCAAATTGATAGTTTTCTTAATGGGATGGATAAACTTTTACCAGAAACAATAAATGCCGAAGTAGTACATAAATTCAAATACTGCCCAGTTACCTCAGTTGATGTAGAACGGTCCTTTTTTGCTTATAAAATGTATTGGGTGATCGAAGACACAGTCTTACTACCCAACATAAAGAACAGTATCTGGTCGTTTATGTTTAAAATAGCAGACAAAAGTAAAATAAATTGTAAATGATGCTTTGGTCCAATATTTTTAATTAAAAGTTGAAGCTTTTCTAAAAATTCATGATTGTAAGTTGTTTTTTAAATAAAATATTACGGAATTTTTGAGCGTGCCCATCTGCGTGCGACGTATCTCGACGTTGATCCCGTTCGTATCGATTGTACAGTAGCATAGAAGGAACCATTCTCGAAGCACGATAAGAGTCCCCATTTTGCCAATTTTTCGAAAATAATCAGAGAAAGTCCCTCTTCCTAACCTCTACCAGAAAGCATTCACAAAAATTATATCATCATTCTAAATGTACCAATTTTTCGCTTGGCCGGCGCTCATCCTCGTAAATGATATACACAGGTTCGACTTTGAGATACAATGCACGCAGTAACTACCATGGATATTTATTATTTGACCTTGCATACTTCGACACTTTTCATGCATTTTTAAGCATTTTAATGCATTTTTGCATGGATATTTTAAGGTCTCTATGATGCGTATAATCCGCGGTCTCTGCTTCTTATAATGGTACAATTATTCCATTTCTGGAGACTTATCGAGAGCGTTGGCATACTGGATGAGATATAGAAATTTTATACTCTTAGAAATGAATGTATATCCCCACCCGACTACTACAGGTCCTCTACAGAAGTTTCTTCACACCAATGATCATTGGCCCTTCCAAGCTCGTATTCTGTGAGCGATGGTCTTGCGTTCACTATGCTATTTTCAGATCTTTCTCTCCCTACTCAAGAGGGCACAGTTGACTGTTGTAGAAAATCTTGATTTCAGCCACCTCTCAGTCTGGCACACGAGCAAGGGGTTTCCATTTGGAATATTTCAGACCAGGTATCCTGCTCCAGCATTTGCATGATAAAAAAGCGATTCATTGGTATGAAAAAAATCGTTGGAAGTAGTTTTTAATTCGTTTCTTGTCAAACTACTATACTTATACAACGTTCATATGTATTGGGTACTCACTGAATCCATAACGTTTGAGCAGTAGTTATCCATTTGATCTATACATTTTCGACTTGGTTGGCGGACATTGAACCTACAGCCTCGATGTTATCTTTACCCAATTAAACTTCACATTGTGTACTTAGCTGATGGAATAAATTTTTCATAAGCTTGCGTCAGTTTCTGTTGATTCATTTCCTGTATCAAATTTATGTGATTTCTTTAACTTAATTTTTTTGAGGCACCTTGTACCGGATGGTGGAAATGGATGCAACTACAAGAATGACGGAGATGGGCGGAGAACCACAGGGCGGCTGCTACAACAGAAAATTTAAAACAATAATGGTATAAGACTTGATTTATATTCATTTTAGCTCTAACGCCAAGAAAGGCAATATTTTAGGCAAATGGGAAAAAATGGTAAGTAAGATTTGGGTGAAGTGTCTGAGTAGATAGCAAGTGATGTGGTCAAGAAATGGAACTATTTCAAACCACGATAACGTTGGCTTTCCCAACTTTTTTATATGAAATACTGAAAGTATTACAGCAAATAGTTTTATGTAAGCATCATTAGTCCGGTACGATATGTCTGGCGAGAACTAAATTACGGATATTTGCTGTAGTGGGTTGAGGATTGTGTAAGAAGAGTACCTTGATAACAGTACACATCCGTTCCTCTTCTCTTAGGATTCATTTCCATCTGGTATCTACCTCACTCTAAGGATCAGAAATTATACAGTCGTGACTGAATCTTCTATGGCTCACTGATGCACCCTCAGAATTAAATTTGTCTTCCACATCTACATCTATAGCTACAAACCTTCTCCTCTAGGAACCATATTGTGACTGGCGGAGGATAAATTTGTACCACTACTAATCATTTCTTCTCTTGTTCGACTCGCAAATTCAGTGAGGGACAAACGATTGACTATATGCGTTCGTACTTTGGTGGGAGTAGAATCATTCTGGGGTAATCCTGAAATGCCTTTTCTCTAAATTTTCTCAGTAGTATTCCATGAAAAAAACATCATCTTCCCTCCAGTGATGTTTACTTGAGCTCGCAAAGCACCTACGTAATATTTGTGTGTTGATCGAATCTACCTGTCTCTGAATTGCATATATCAATCGCATCAGTTTATTTTTGCCACCGTTCAATTTACGTAACATAAACACTCTACCGCTGAGGGCCAGTAGAATGTAATTTCCACTAGGATGCAATAACATTAATTGCATCCTTCGAATTCATACGTAACTTAGCAGTGACCGTAAGAATATCAATTAACTACACACTAATTGTTTGTATAACAATATTTACTTTTGAAATTGCTTGGAACGGTAGGCACATTCAACCCGTATTCTAAATGTTAGTAGCGTGCCGCTGTGACCGAGCGAATCTAGGTGCTTCAGTCTAGAACCGCGCCACCGCTACGGTCGCAGGTTCGAATCCTGCCTCGGGCATGGATGTGTTGATATCCTTACGTTAGTTAGGTTTAAGTAGTTCTAAGTTCTAGGGGACTGATGACTTCAGATGTTGCGTCGTTCTAAATTCCAGGGGACTGATGACCTAAAATGTTGCGTCCCATAGTGCTCTGAGCCATTTGAACAATTTGATCTAAATTTTAGTACAGGTAGGTACACTACGAACACACATAATTCCCATTTCGAAGATGCGAAATGCTAACAGAGTGAAGCAGGTTATTGGCACGATACGTTATTCTTAATGAAATTACGCTGAAGGTTGATTCAGAGATAGCTGCTTGTGTTGTATTGACGTGAGTATCATAACGTACTGTACTGCTAATATTACTAACTGATTCTTACATGATACCTGAGGCGCTGTGTATAATCGTCCTCTTAAGTTATGACTATGTATTTTAAGCTTAAATTTAATTTCTATCTGATTTCTCGAATTCTAAAGTTTAGCACAACGTAAGACTATAGATATGTATTAAATCTTTCGCGGTTATTGGGACGCATATGTCCCTGTGAAGCAATACGCTGTTTCGAGCATTGGGACGTCTGTAGCTCGTATCTGTCCAGTGCCACAATGTAGCAAGATGCTTTCGGAACTTGGACAAGAATGCGACCAACATGCGGTGAATATGTGGGAGGCTGTGAGCGATCAAATGAGGTGGCGTTTGTTTATAGTGTGCCTGTTTCACGAAAATCTGATCAAATCAACGTATTCTCCATTCCAAGAATGTCTAAAGTAACTGTGTTTCTTTACACACCACAGACATTGCTTTGAAATGTTATTGCACTCCTCAATAATTCAGCTGATTTGTAAATATGTGTGTGTGTGTGTTTATAGACTGCAGGAAACATCGCATAGTGGTGTCTCAAAGTCATATTCAAATGCTATGTTGACAACTTTTTTTGTGAGGTTTCAAGTTGTTCATTGTCAGTAGAATAGATGTGTTTTGGTAGTGACTTGTTATACGTTCTCCCAAAATTGCTATTCTGATAAAATCAATCTAAAATGAAAAAAATCAATTCAGAACATCCTAGGTTCACACGGAAACATGGATCTAGTTAGTTTCGTGGGAGACATGTGTCCCACGTCGCCGATTTTCAAAATCTGTCGGCTTAAAATTTTTCGGTTGTGAAAGTGTATTATTTGTCACAAACAAAGACAGTTTTCGAATTTTTATTTTTCGGGCATGTGCAAGATGACTTTTGACCGAGAAAGGGTTAAGATATACGTATCTGTTGTCTCTTTCTTCTTGTTTATTCGGTTCACTGTAGGTTGGAGAATTCTAGTTCCTTTTGTGCGGCACATCATTTCAACTGAAAAATTCCCTGTATTTACAGAAATTAATTTCTCAGTTCTTTAAAATACATGTAATCTTGGGTCTTATTGAAGGAAAACATGACTAAATAAGCTACCATTAGTGTTCTTTAACGTAGGCTAATACCTATGACAATATTACACGTTCCAGGAACGTCCCTCTCTAGGATTCTCAACAGGATATGGGTGCGAAGGATTACCAGATAGTTGCTACTCATACAGGGGGATCAGTAATGTGTCTCTTCCTTAGACGCGTACATTAAGTTGTTCACTTGAATGTAAATTCACCAATTTGCTAAAAGGTTTTTCAGTCTTGTTCGAATTCATTCTTGAAATGGAAGATTATATTTCGACAGTTTCAAAGAATCTAAGGAATCCATTTTGAGCTGAAACTATCTGCCAATGCCACTCATTTCCTTCAATTAGTTTTCGTTGTTAACATTCATTTATTTGTTACCCCATTAATCACTCACTTCGATAAGCATCTTAGTCTTACATAGGTCCTCCAATGATATGTAGCGTACCAGGCGACAATTTTCCTCCATGGTACTCGATGAGCTGACAGAATTTCAGCTTTCTTCTAGTTCGTGACCTTCCACTAAATATCCTTAACGAAAATTCGTTTCCAGGCGTCTGTTGATTTCCGCAACAGTGTTGATTTCTGTGTTGTTCCATCATGCGTATAATACGTTCCGCAAGCTTTAGTCTCCTTTCAGCAACAATTTTGTTCTTGCTGTGTGGAATACCTCTTTCCACGACTTCATCATTTCAAACATGTCCAAGATCACTGATCTTCCAAGATTTCCTCAAACATCTTCAGGCCCTGCGTTAGGCTTCTGAGCTGAATTTTGTGACGTTTTCCGTCCCAGATGCATATATGGTCATCTGTGGGATGCTAGATGAGTACAAACGAAGCTTTGTAGGCGTACGTACTTGTAGAGTCGGTCTTCCGTATTGATCGCTTTCTCTGGAAGACTACTGAAGCACTGCGAATACTGCTGCTGTTGTCTGCATCAACTGTCGATTTATGGAAATCGGTCCACATCTTGTACCACCTTGTTCATCACTACAATTTGAGTAGATACATCTCCTCTTTTTACGCGTATTGCTATTGTCTTATCACCGTCTGTTTTTAGCCCTCTAACACCGGTCATTCCAACCTGCTTAGTAGTCATTAGTTACAAATGTTGTGATGTTAATGTCAGAAGAACGATGTCATCAAGGGTCTGTGATCCATAAAACATTACTTAAATAAAAGGAAGCTAGTTTAGAGTTCTAATGACCCGTTAACAGCGAGGACATTACAGACAGGCAACAAACTTGGATTATGAAAGGATGTTGAAGGAAATCGTCAGTATCCTTTGCAATAGGACAGTCCCAGCATTTGGCTTGAGAAATTTAGGGTAAACACGGAGGACTTGAATCACCATAGCCGGACGGAGATTTGAACCGTCGTCTTCCCGAATATGAGGCCAGTGCGAGAACCACTGTGCCACCTCGCCCGGTGCACTATTTACTTATAGAAACATTGGCCTCAATATGCTTATAGCAATGGGGGTATAATGTTTCAATTGTAAACCCTGTAATATGAGACATTATTCCTGTTGTAGAGAAATTTGCAAACAACATGGTGTCTGCTACCAGTCACTGTTTATTTATCTCCACGACACGTTTCAATGGTTTAAAGCTGCATCTTCAGGCTTTGTTAGAATGACATTTGTGTGTGTTGTGTTACGATTATTTGGAGTAAATTGTGGCACTGTGTGGAGGAGAAACAAAACACTATTTCAGAACATTGTTTAGGGTCTCTTTTGACAAAAAATTAACGTATATCTAACGGTAAAAATAAAATAAGTAGAGTACACCCGTGGTCACAGGATCATTTCACTATCGTAGTAACACATCACATGTACACTATCATATTTTGTAAATGAATGTGGCCTCTGGAAACTGTTAGGTGCTAGGATCGTATAGCAGAAGAGAAAACATTATCACAAAGTGCAAAGAAGATACTAAGCAACTACATTATTACAGAATAAATTTTAAGGGATTTCGGAGATGACGGTTTTGAGGTGTCGAATACATGCGTCGGACTAAATATTTCAGGTGGTAAATAAATCCACTCCTTTAAGTTTTGGAAACAGATGAAAATCGAGTGGGGGCAAGTAGGGAACCTATGGAGGAGGATCAATTGAGGCGTCGGATTGTTGCAGATATCGCAGGAAGTGTGTGTGTTCTAGCATTATCATGCTCAAGTCGAGGGTGCTCCATGTGTAGACGAACTTTTCGAATTTGAAACCCGAGTACAGCTCGCTACTTCTGACTCAAAGACGTAGTTATGCTGCTATGTTACACGCTTAAATTCGGAACCCTCAAGTGACAGACGGCTACAAACTGTAGATATGAAGAATAAAAATATAGATTTGTAGTAAAGTTTATTTTATTTTAAGATCGTGAAGAGTTTTCAAGTGAAAAATTTGGAAACATCACTTTCCAGCACGCCCTCGTATTAGCACTTGGAGCTCTTGTTCTTTCCTAACAAAGCTACGACGATGTACTACCGTAATACGTGAGGTTGCTAGGTCAACCGTTGTCCTGTGACTGGAAAACTTTCTGTTCGTTTCCGAGAACCTCTAAACTAAATAAACCGTGATTCTCTCGACACACAACCCCTACTATCCATGTAGCCTCTTCCTGTGTGTAGTGAACCCCTGATCTATTAAGCGAGACACTATACCCCATGACCCTACGGCGCAAGACGACGACTCTGCACCCCACCGCCTCAGCCTCTCACTCCACACTCGGTGCTGTACCACAGACCCACAATCATTCTTGTAGGCGATGCTACAGATGATGAGCTCTGCCTTCATCCCACAAGCAGGACTGGCACCCTTTACCATTCTGGCCGATCTAAAGCGGTAAACGTCATTAGTACCTTCATGAGATGCAGTGACAGTTGGCATCAAACTGTGCTCTTCATGGCAGATGGAAGGATCCGTTCCATATCTTGGATGTTTCATTCCTGTAAACACAAAAAACTGGATTTGTTCCCCTCCTTGCAGCCGTATTCTTAAGAGCCCTTTAATTAATAGGCTTTCCTGGTCTGGTTTCAGTATATCAGACAGCAGACATATGAAAATAGATCATGATAATGGCATGTGATCAGAGTATTAATTTCTAATGATGCTTAATACAAACTTTGGGCGCTTGACAATGGCTTTTTGCGTAAGGTCTGTTTATTCTAAGTTTGATCGTGAGTGACTTTCCTGGAAATATTTCTTTACTACGCTTCGTAGATTAAATAATTCCAAAGCATTGGCTCGTGCTGGACAATTCATAAGATTTGTAACAAGGAAGCTTTAGCCATGCCAAGACGCCGTTTAATTGGAACAAAAGCTTACAACATAAGTGAGACACAAAATAGATAAGTTTCACTGTATTCACAAAATATTATGATAAATTAAATTACATATACACATTAATTCTGTTGCTGTATGTAACTATGACTACGCCTAGTGAGACTGCGTCTCAATAAAATAATAATAATGGTGGCGTGCCGAATAATTATCTGCAGCGACGGCAGATATGCGTCAAATCTACTTCAAGAACAAAAATATTGTCGTCCTCTCGGCAAGACAATTAAACTGCGTAATTATTCTAATGTTCCATCGATTCCACTCCACAATCGACACAACCGCTTATGTAATTAGTATCCTAAGTAATTACTGATTTAGATTCCCAACTTATATCTACGTTTTTGCAATATATCAACGCCCATCCTTTAAAAGCATCTTTAAAGCCCCATTAGGCGCCTAACGCTGGAGGTCCCAATTATCTATAATTCAACATGCCGTATGTTTCTGATCCTGCCGGCTGATGTGATTGCTCAGCGGTAGGAACATTTTTCTTCAAATTAAAATCAGGAAATTTCGAGATGGATTGTGCCAGTTCACCAGTTAAGTTTTTCAGTACTGACACTCGCATTAATGAGAGCAGGCTGTTGTGCTGCTACATGAGATATCCGAAGACTGAGGGAGAAATTATACCGGACGCAGTTTATTGCATTAGAGATCAGTTACATTTACAATTACCTGCCTGTCAACCTAGAATCAGGACTCGACAACGAAAAGTGGTACAAGATGGAATCTCACTGGAGTAGAATTGTCTTCAGTCAAAAGTATCGCTTCTAATGAGCCCTGATAATCAGCGAAGACATATCCGGAGACTCTTAGGATAGCAGTGGGAAACCATCTTCAAAGTCGCCCGCCATACGACCAGACAACCAGGAGCAATGGTTTTCGCGGTGCCATTTCATTCCATAGCAGAACCACTTTGGTTGTCATCCAACCCACCCTTACAGAGCAGCGGTATATAGACGATTTTCTATGCCCCGTTTTGTTTCATTTCAAGAGAAGATATCCTGCGCTTATATTTCAGCAAAATAACGGCCGTCAGTACAGCACACAGCAGAAGTTTCTATTGCTTGTCTTCGAGCTTACCAAACCCTGCCTTGACCAGTAAGGTCGTTGGATTTCTCGCTAATTGAATATGTTTGGTGGATTGTGGATAGTGCCCTCCAACTAACTCGCGATTCTGATAAACCAAATCGTCAATTGAACGGAATTGGGCACGATACCCTTAATGAAGAAATCTAACAACCCTATCAATCAATGCCAACCCGCGCCACTGCTTGCATAAGGGCAACAGGTGGACCAGTGCTTTGTTCAGTTGCTCAATTTGTGAAGTTGTGTCTCTTGAATTAATGATTAAGTATGTCGTTATTTTTCTCGTTCTTAAAAATCGTTGGTTGTTAAAACTTATCCAAATACTTCTGCTATAAAATAGGTGAATGTAAGTTCTGCCAGTTACGCAAAAGACCGTTTTTTCCAAGTTCCCAAAAGTGATTCAGCACCCCTATGCCATCGGTGAGTTTATGTTGTATTTAATCTGTAGCTGAATATTTTTACTAAATGATTACAAATTTACGTGGATATTTAGTTCAAACAAATAATTCCTTTCTTTTTGATAATACTTTTACTCTCGGTTTTCATGGATTTTTAGGACCTCTTGCGTATTATTTATAACGGGTAGCTTGCCATTTGCTACCACACGATATCGATCAGAAATTTTATTAGGCGTTAACCTATCATTTTATGTTGAAACCTTATTTAGTTTTTCGCGATATTTCGCGCATATATATGTTTTTACTGACGTTTTTGTGTGGCAAGCTCTTTTATTCTCAGCATCTTGGTGAAGTGTTGTGAGGCACAGGTAAATTTAACACGCATTTTCACGAATAAGGTCGTAAAAGCACTTTGAACTTCACCAAAACACACTGCATTTGTGACTGTTGTGTGTCCCACACTCAATTAATATTTTAATCATTTAATGAAAATTTTCACGTTACAGATTAAATAAAACAGAAACTCACTGATGATGGCTCAGAGGTGCTGAAAAATGTTTGGGAACTTTGATGACTTTCCCTGTAACTCTATTTATTCATCTTCACTCTACGTTTCAAAGTCAATTAAGTATGGTGAGGATTCACATCTACTTGAAATTTGTTGTAGTTTTAAAGTTATTTAAGACGAAAACATTCCATAACTAATCTGAAAATGTCTGTTGTCTCCAGATCGCATACGCTAACAGAACCTCCTTTCATGATTTTAGAACCAAATGTTAATAATTATTAAAGTACGCTCTTCCCTAATTCCTGCATGCAGCTTCCTCTTTCAGTTCTTCCCCCCAGAAGAAATTCTACTTATACGTATGCTTTACATTGTTTTGCCTGTATCGAAGTCCTGCTCTCAATCTCGCACTAACTTTCTCTTTTAACTTCTATGACACATCAGATAATATAACGTGTTATAACGGTAAAATAGCAACGTTGAGTTTCACAGCCCTGGAGCCATGACAACTAGGGAGTCACACGACAAATGCCGAATGCTGTCAACGGTCTGTGTCTGGTCACGAGACTGCTCTCAGATACATTATTTATGCTTAAAAAGGTAGAAGAGATGGTAGAGGAATAATACGGTGCGATGCTCGCATGTTGGATTCCGTAGTTATCCCAAGTAGCTCAATGAAACAACGAAACTAACAACGACAGGTAGAGACATCTACATGACTACTCTGCAATTCACATTTAAGTGCTTGGGAGAGGGTTCATCGAACCACAATCATACTATCTCTCTACTATTCTACTCCCGAACAGCGAGCGGGAAAAACGAACACCTAAACCTTTCTGTTCGAGCTCTGATTTCTCTTATTTTATTTTGATGATCATTCCTACCTATGTAGGTTGGGCTCAACAAAATATTTTCGCATTTGGAAGAGAAAGTAGGTGACTGAAATTTCGTAAAAAGGTCTCGCCGCGACGAAAAACGTCTATGCTGTAATGACTTCCATCCCAACTCGTGTATCATATCTGCCACACTCTCTCCCCTATAACGCGATAATACAAAACGAGCTGCCCTTTTCTGCACCCTTTCGATGTCCTCCGTCAATCCCACCTGATAAGGATCCCACACCGCGCAGCAATATTCTAACAGAGGACGAACGAGTGTAGTGTAAGCTCTCTCTTTAGTGGACTTGTTGCATCTTCTAAGTGTCCTGCCAATGAAACGCAACCTTTGGCTCTCCTTCCCGACAATATTATCTATGTGGTCCTTCCAACTGAAGTTGTTCGTAATTTTAACACCCAGGTACTTAGTTGAATTGACAGCCTTGAGAATTGTACTATTTATCGAGTAATCGAATTCCAACGGATTTCGTTTGGAACTCATGTGGATCATCTCACACTTTTCGTTATTTAGCGTCAACTGCCACCTGACACACCATAGAGCAATCTTTTCTAAATCGCTTTGCAGCTGATACTGGTCTTCGGATGACCTTACTAGACGGTAAATTACAGCATCATCTGCGAACAGTCTAAGAGAACTGCTCAGATTGTCACCCAGGTCATTTATATAGATCAGGAACAGTAGAGGTCCCAGGACGCTTCCCTGGGGAACACCTGATATCACTTCAGTTTTACTCGATGATTTGCCGTCAATTACTACGAACTGCGACCTTCCTGACAGGAAATCACGAATCCAGTCGCACAACTGAGACGATACCCCATAGCTCCGCAGCTTGATTAGAAGTCGCTTGTGAGGAACGGTGTCAAAAGCTTTCCGGAAATCTAGAAATACGGAATCAACATGAGATCCCCTGTCGATAGCGGCCATTACTTCGTGCAAATAAAGAGCTAGCTGCGTTGCACATGAGCGATGTTTTCTGAAGTCATGCTGATTACGTGTCAATAGATCGTTCCCTTCGAGGTGATTCATAATGTTTGAATACAGTATATGCTCCAAAACCCTACTTCAAACCGACGTCAATGATATAGGTCTGTAGTTAAATGGATTACTCCTACTACCCTTCTTGAACACTGGTGCGACCTGCGCAATTTTCGAATCTGTAGGTACAGATCTATCGTTGAGCGAGCGGTTGTATATGAGTGCTAAGTAGGGAGCTATAGTATCAGCGTAATCTGAAAGGAACCTAACCGGTATACAATCTTGACCTGAAAACTTGCCCGTATCAAGCGATTTGAGTTGCTTCGCAACCCCTAAGGTATCTACTTCTAAGAAACTCATGCTAGCAGATGTTCGTGTTTCAAATTCTGGAATATTCCATTCGTCTTCCCTGGTGAAGGAATTTCGGAAAACTGTGTTCAATAACTCCGCTTTAGCGGCACAGTCGTCGATAACAGTACCATCGGCACTGCGCAGCGAAGGTATTGACTGCGTCTTGCCGCTTGTGTACTTTACATACGACCAGAATTTCTTCGGATAAACAGTGGTCAAAAAAATTGTAGGGAATGAAAGCTTTCTGCCTGAGTAGTTTCCGCCACCTTCGCGGTAGGCGAAGATACACCGTTTCAACTTCCAGGAATTTCCACTTGGTTTGCTGATCTGGATGGGGAAGGGCGTACTTATGACCGAAAATAAAGAGTAAGGTAAAGGCCTTGAATGCGGTATTTGGGCAGTCAAAGATGACTTCGTTATTTTGGTATGTGTTTTCATTAAATCAATACATGTAGTATAGGGTACAGCAATCTGCAGCAGACTTATTCCACTCATGCGGATTTAAGGCAATGTGTGGTCATCTTCACTGTTAAAGACGTATAAAGAACCAGTTACAATAACGTAACATGCACGCCTTCTTATATGTATAGATGTAGAAGCTTTAAATATGAATCAGTTATAAAGTACGTGTCCGTAAATGTAAATTAAAACATAAAAACCACCCTGATATTCTTCCAGTTGTTTGTCTAAAGTATCTACCACTGTGTTCACGAGAATTTTTGTATTTTGTATGCCACAGGAAGAAGTGACAATCCTCTGTAGTTACTGTCATTTTGTTTGTCTCCCTTTTTATGTGGCTGGTGAATTAACGCTGTTTTCCATTCAACTGTAAACTTCTCAGTCTCAAAACTTCAGCTGGAAAAACAAAATTCATGACAAATATAAATAATGAACAAAAATTCATAGAAACAAAAATAGGTAAAATAGAGCGAATAAATATATCTAAATATCTTCGAGAAACTATACAACATAATTGAATAGAAAAATTTTCAATAGATGGAAGAGTTAACATAATGGATACAGCATATGGCTTAACCAAAAATATTTACAACAAGAAATGTAAATCTAGAGACACAAAACTAAAACAGTACACCACAGTGGTCAACCAGAATGTTTACATGGATCTGAATGCCTAGCGATGAACTGTAAGGTGGACAAACTAGAGGTACTGGAAAGAAGGATTATTAGAAGAATAATGGGAACAATAAAATCTACAGATGGTGTCAAAATAAGAAGTAATGACGAGATTTACAAAATTATAGAGAACATATCTGGAGTAACAGCCAAATGAAGATTAACCTTTTTAGGACACCTCTATCGAACGGATGGAAATTGATTAACAAAACAATTACTCCTATATATCTGGAAGTAGAAATCGACAATAGCGTGGATTACAGAGGTAAGGAAAGATCTAGAAAAACTACAGGAACAAACTGTTTTAAAAATAAAATAGTAAATCCGGAAGGCTTTCGAAGCAGAAGAAATAAAAAATCGGGAACAACATGGAAAAAATGAAGGAAGAGACATCATGGGGAGAAAATGAGGGAATACTGGAAAAATAGGAAACAACAACAAAGGAAGAAGAGGAACTGAAGTTGTTAACGTGATCCTAGCTGGTCAATACGGCTCCTTACATGTGCGATGCCTTGACAGTACTTACCGTATTAACTTTATTTTACAGTGGCCGAACTCTTGAGTGGTGCAGCGACAATAAATTGAACATGCATACCTCCATCGTGAGTCAATCTAGTAATGAAAACGGTATGTAAATCCCCATAGCAGTACCTGAGAGTGGCCTTCACGCACAGACAAAAGCGACGTGGGAGGACTTTATTTTATAGCAAGTAGTAACAAGCAGAGGTCAGAACATAGCAATGAAAACGGAAAGTAAAAAGGAGGTGTTCGAATTAAACAGGATATAATGTAGGGACGTAATATGTTTTCCGCTATTATTCAACATGTACGTCGAAGAGTCAAGTACGGATAATGATATAGGAGTTGAATAAAACTTCTGGGTGAAAAATAACAGTGTTAATATTCGTTGTTGACTCTAAAGTCATCAGTGTAAGTGAGGAGGTAAAAGGTGAACAGTTGGGCGGAATAGAATATGGACCGAAAGTGAACCAAAGAAAGATATACTTAATAAGGAACAGCAGAAATGAGACTAGCTCGGAACTATTCTGATACTCCAAGACCGCTTGTTAATCTACTTATTGATTACCGGTTTCGACAGAACTGTGTTTCCATTATCGTATCTTGTGACACAGTAACAGAAGTTAATGACACAATATGCATTGATGACTACACATATCTGTCGAAACCTGTAATCAACAAAAAGATTTATAAGTGACCTTGGCGTACCTGATACTTCCGAATAATACAATAATTCTGATCGCTCCCCGCAACTGACGCAATGTGAAACTTACGTTAGCCCCAAAAATGCCGAAATTACTGACCATGAGGTACCCGTAGTGAAGGAAATGTTACTCTCTTTGAAGTAAAATTAAGCAAGATGGACGAACGAAGCAGGACATAAATAATAAACTAGTGCAGATAAAGAGGGCATTAATTACTAATAGCAAATGGCTAAAGTATGACACAGGCCTTAATATGAAAACGAACTGTCTCAGAAAAACGTCAGCAGCACACCATTCCATCGGAGCGAACCATTGACACTGGGAAATACATGCAACTGTCGAAGCGAATTAAAGAAAGTAAGAAAACTGGAAAAGAAGTGAATTGTTTGAGACGTACTGTTAAAGAAGGTAGTTGAAAATTTGATGGACGGACAGGGTCAGAAATGGGAAAGTTCTCTGCAGAATCGTCGAGGAAACAAGCATTTAGACTATTCAGTACAAAGCTGGTTGACTCTAGTCCAGTAATTTAGTAAGGTGCCGAGTGATTTAGTAACTAAAAGTGTGTGCACGACGTTGTTTACTAAATTTGATAAGGAAGATTGTTCAGTTGCCCCGATCCAGTGAATTGAATAGTAGACGTCGAGTTGTCTCCCAGTTGCGAGTTTACTTTCCACCGGCACCTCACTTGTTGTGTCTGGTCACCCGGTCTGAGTATCAGCGCGCATTACTGTCTCTATGCGTTCCGCTCTCTCGTTGGAATTATCTGTTTCTTCTAGATCAGCAACATGCCTCGTTCGAGTGACAATAAAACGGTTAAGTTTCTCTGTAAGTAGAGCACGAGTGATTGCGGAACGTGATATGGCCGGCTGCTGTGGTCGAGCGGTTGTAGGCGCTTCAGTCTGGAACCACGCGGCCGCTTCGTTCGCAGGTCCGAATCCTGCCTCGGACATGGATGTGTGTGATGTCCTTAGGGGACTGATGACCTCAGATGTTAAGTCCCATAGCGCTCAGAGCCATTTGAACGTGATATGTCCACTCCACAAAAATAAATCCACCCAGGCGTCCGCAGTTACAGAGCTGGAAAAAACGAAGGGAATACCGAGGTTTCTTGAGAAGGATGTTAAACAGAAAATTTAAAACTCCAGTCAGTATTTCAGTTCATCTTTAGATGCTGAACACAGTTTTACAACGAGCAGATTGGTTCCTTATCGTAACATTAACAGCGCGGTATCAGAATTATCACACTGCTTATTCCAAACAGATCTGTCCACTCCCAAGTAGGATTCAAAATCTGTAGTGATAGGAGCTGGCACAATGCAAGTTCAAAATGTTAAATGGCTTAAGTTACTGGACGAATGGCTCAGAAACGTGAATGCGAAAGCTACATCAAGTCAATGTAATTTGGTAGGGCAATACGTAGCATTTATATCAAATGTGATTCTTGAGTTTCTCCAAGCGTATTTGATAATCAAAATATCCACGGGTGTACTTCCGGTCTATAGTGTCCAACTGGCACAATATTTCGGCGATCAAACATGTCGCCATCATCAGGTGAACTGACGGACTGAGCTCCTGTGAACGCGCCGGCACGGAGATCCGTACCCTATGGCTGCTCAGGGGGAACTGGGTTCGGTCGCGGCGGCGGCCGATTTAAATACCCTCCGCCCGCGGTGTGCTCCCTCCGCCGTCCGCTCTCCGCGCCACGGTAGCACGGTGGAACAGATTGCGACGGCGCCTGAGATGACGTCGGTGTGATGGCTCTGTCCGCCGTGGTCGTCACAACTATGCGTTTGCTCGATTTACTCTTGATTAACCCAATCGCTGCTTCCCAAGCCTTGCTAAGATTATAGCCACAGTCACGGTGTATGAGGTCGTCATTGGTGCGAATTTCGATGGCCTCTCTAACAACGCTGTCCCAGTATCTAGACGTCTGTACCAGAATCCTCGTGCGGTCATACTCCATAGCGTGATTTTCCGAGAAACAATGTTCAGCGACCGCCGACTTGCTCGGATACATCAGTGGAGTGTGCCTGTGGTGTTCACGGCATCGATCCTCGACGGTACGCATCGTCTGACCAATATACGACTTGCCACATTGACACGGAATCTGGTACACGCCGGCCTTCCTCAAACCGAGGTCATCTTTGGCGCTCCCCACCAGTGCACGAGTTTCATTCGGAGGACAAAACACAGTTCCGACCCGGTGTTTCTTCAGAATGCGGGCGATTTTCCCCGAGAGTGCGCCTGTGTATGGAATAAATGCAGTGCCTACCTCTTCCCTCGTGACTTCATCCATCTCAACAGGTTGCGATGCAGTGGTTGGGCGGAGAGCACGTTGGATCTGCCACTCTGAGTACCCATTTTTTCGAAATATAGTTCTCAGATATTCCAGTTCCTGGGGTAGACTCTCTGTGTCAGAGATAGTGCGCGCCCTATGTACTAGAGTTTTAAGTACCCCATTCCTCTGTGAAGGGTGGTGGCAGCTGTCTGCGTGCAAATACAGATCAGTGTGTGTTGTCTTTCGATACACCCCATGACCTAGGGTGCCGTCAGCCCTTCTCCTGACCAAGACGTCAAGGAAAGGTAATTTACCCTCCGTTTCAGTCTCCATAGTGAATTTGATGTTGGGGTGTATGGAGTTTAGATGTGTAAGGAAGCCAAGGAGTTTATCCATACCATGTGGCCAGATGACGAACGTGTCGTCCACATAACGGAAAAAGCAAGTAGGTTTCCATTCGGATGACGACAGGGCTTCCTCCTCGAAGTTCTCCATGTAAAAATTCACTACCACCGGTGAGAGTGGGCTACCCATGGCGACTCCTTCCGTTTGTTCGTAGTATTCTCCATTAAAACGAAAATACGTGGAAGTCAAGACATGCCTAAAACGTTCAGTGGTATTTTCCTGGGATTGGATTGATGGTGTCACCTGGGTGTCAGATGATTCCGCCCATAAGAAGGCTACGGGACATCAAACAGCTAAGTTCTCACGTCTCTTTGACAAACCATCTCTGCAGGTTCCGTGCAAGACTGTTATCAGTTTGAGTGGCATGGTGTTAGGTGATGATGCGGTCTCGGTTTTACAGAAAGGTCTCAACTTCGCTCCCACACCCAAGTTCTCCCCGGTCGCAGAAATTGTTAGTGCTGTTGAACAGGTTGCAGCTCGACTTCCGCCAGAATCAGCCGAGGAAATACGCCGTGAAACTTGTTGTGCGTTGACGAAATCCAAGCCGACGATGTCAAATATCAGCAGTAAAGAGAGGGCGGCCATTCGTGATCTGAGGGATCGCTCTGAAATTGTTGTCTTACCGGCTGACAAAGGCAGTGCTACAGTTGTTGTCTCCCATAAGGACTACACTGATAAGATGCAGAGCCTGCAAAATGACGATTCCTACCGGAAGATCAGCGTTGACCCTACAAAGAAGGTGGAGAACAAGACGAGGGTTCTTCTCAAGGACGCAGATTTACCGGGGGGTGACGCTAAGAAATTGTTACCCCAAGGTCCGGTACCGCCTAGACTGTATGGACACCCGAAGGATCACAAAGAGGGGGTACAATTACGCCCCATTGTCAGCAACATCAGGGCACCTACATATTTGTTGGCCAAATACCTGACGGGAATATTAAGTCCTTATGTGGGTAAATGCCCTCATCACATCCGTAATTCCGCGGATTTTGTTAAACACCTTGATAGCTTCAGGTTGGATGAGTCAGATATCATGGTGAGTTTTGACGTCGTTTCCTTGTTTACGAATGTACCCCTGCGAGAGTCGCTAGAGTTGATTGGTCAGAGGTTTGACGAGAATACCACTGAACTTTTTAGGCATGTCTTGACTTCCACGTATTTTCTTATTAATGGAGAATACTACGAACAAACGGAAGGAGTCGCCATGGGTAGCCCACTCTCACCAGTGGTAGTGAATTTTTACATGGAGAACTTCGAGGAGGAAGCCCTGTCGTCATCCGAATGGAAACCTACTTGCTTTTTCCGTTACGTGGAAGACACGTTCGTCATCTGGCCACATGGTATGGATAAACTCCTTGACTTCCTTACACATCTAAACTCCATACACCCCAACATCAAATTCACTATGGAGACTGAAACGGAGGGTAAATTACCTTTCCTTGACGTCTTGGTCAGGAGAAGGGCTGACGGCACCCTAGGTCATGGGGTGTATCGAAAGACAACACACACTGATCTGTATTTGCACGCAGACAGCTGCCACCACCCTTCACAGAGGAATGGGGTACTTAAAACTCTAGTACATAGGGCGCGCACTATCTCTGACACAGAGAGTCTACCCCAGGAACTGGAATATCTGAGAACTATATTTCGAAAAAATGGGTACTCAGAGTGGCAGATCCAACGCGCTCTCCGCCCAACCACTGCATCACAACCTGTTGAGATGGATGAAGTGACGAGGGAGGAGGTAGGCACTGCATTTATTCCATACACAGGCGCACTCTCAGGGAAAATCGCCCGCATTCTGAAGAAACACCGGGTCGGAACTGTGTTTTGTCCTCCGAATGAAACTCGTGCACTGGTGGGGAGCGCCAAAGATGACCTCGGTTGGAGGAAGGCCGGCGTGTACCAGATTCCGTGTCAATGTGGCAAGTCGTATATTGGTCAGACGATGCGTACCGTCGAGGATCGATGCCGTGACACCAGAGGCAACCTGTACTGATGTATCCGAGCAAGTCGGCGGTCGCTGAACATTGTTTCTCGGAAAATCACGCTATGGAGTATGACCGCACGAGGATTCTGGTACAGACGTCGAGATACTGGGACAGCGTTGTTAGAGAGGCCATCGAAATTCGCACCAATGGCGACCTCATAAACCGTGACTGTGGCTATAATCTAAGCAAGGCTTGGGAACCAGCGATTGGGTTAATCAAGAGTAAATCGAGCAAACGCATAGTTATGACGACCACGGCGGACAGAGCCATCACACCGACGTCATCTCAGACGCCGTCGCAATCTGTTCCACCGCGCTACCGTGACGCGGGGCGCGGACAGCGGATGGAGCACGCCGCGGGCTGAGGGTATTTAAATCGGGCCGGCCGCGGTGGTCTCGCGGTTCTAGGCGCGCAGTCCGGAAACGTGGGACTGCTACGGTCGCAGGTTCGAATCCTGCCTCGGGCATGGATGTGTGTGATGTCCTTAGGTTAGTTAGGTTTAAGTAGTTCTAAGTTCTAGGGGACTAATGACCACAGCAGTTGCGTCCCATAGTGCTCAGAGCCATTTGAACCATTTTTTTTATTTAAATCGGCCGCCGCCGCGACCGAACCCAGTTCCCCCTGAGCAGCCATAGGGTACGGATCTCCGTGCCGGCGCGTTCACAGGAGCTCAGTCCGTCAGTTCACCTGATGATGGCGACATGTTTGATCGCCGAAATATTGTGCCAGTTGGACACTATAGACCGGCAGTACACCCATGGATATTTTGATTTATATAAAATGTTACAGTCAGGCAATCGGTTACATTTGTATGATTGCAGACACGATTGCTGAGCCCATAGTCACAAAATGGTTACAACATCAATATTTAGCATGAATGTTTCCCATTTAGGCTTTAACGTAAGTATACAATGTGTTTTAAACCTCAATATTCACTGTATTTATCCACAGATAATCCACTAGAACATCGTACGTGATTAGCAAGGAATTGATCCTTACTCTACAAAGTAATCGGCATAATCTTTTCGAATAGCATGACAGGTATGTGATCCATGATCCATGACCGGCTGAAGTGACTAGAGAAGCTAAAAGTAGGGATGGACTTCACCGGACTGTGTATGTTGTTGTTGTTGTGGTCTTCAATCCTGAGACTGGTTTGATGCAGCTCTCCATGCTACTCTATCCTGTGCAAGCTTCTTCATCTCCCAGTACTTGCTGCAACCTACATCCTTCTGAATCTGCTTAGTGTATTCATCTCTTGGTCTCCCTCTACGATTTTTACCCTCCAGATTGCCCTCCAATGCTAAATTTGTGATCCCTTAAGCCTCTAAACATGTCCTACCAACCGATCCTTTCTTCTAGTTAAGTTGTGCCACGAACTTCTCTTCTCCCTAATCCTATTCAATACCTCCTCATTAGTAACGTGATCTATCCACCTTATCTTCAGCATTCTTCTGTAGCACCACATTTCGAAAGCTTCTATTCCCTTCTTGTCCAAAGTAGTTATCATCCATGTTTCAGTTCCATACATGGCTACACTCCAAACAAATACTTTCAGAAACGACTTCCTGACATTTATATCTATACTCGATGTTAACAAATTTCTCTTCTTCAGAAACGCTTTCCTTGCCATTGCCAGTCTACATTTTATATCCTCTCTACTTCGGCCATCACCAGTTATTTTACTCCCTAAATAGCAAAAGTCCTTTACTATTTTAAGTGTCTCATTTCCTAATCTAATTCCCTCAGCATCACCCGATTTAATTTGACTACATTCCAGTATCCTCGTTTTGCTTTTGTTGATGTTCATCTTATATCCTCCTTTTAAGACACTGTCCATTCCTTTCAACTGGTCTTCCAAGTCCATTGCTGTCTCTGACAGAATTACAATGTCATCGGCGAACCTCAAAGTTTTCATTTCTTCTCCGTGAATTTTAATACCTACTCCAAATTTTTATTTTGTTTCCTTTACTGCTTGCTCAATATACAGATTGAGTAACATCGGGGAGAGGCTACAACCCTGTCTCACTCCCTTCCCAACCACTGCTTCCCTTTCATGTCCCTCGACTCTTATAACGTCTGGTTTCTGTACAAATTGTAAATAGCCTTACGCTCCCTATATTTTACCCCTGCCACCTTTAGAATTTGAAAGAGTCAACACTGTCAAAAGCTTTCTCTAAGTCTACAAATGCTAGAAACGTAGGTTTGCATTTTCGTAATCTTTCTTCTAAGATAAGTCGTGAGGTTAGTATTGCCTCACGTGTTCCAACATTTCTGCGGAATCCTAACTGATCTTCCGCAAGGTCCGCTTCTAGCAGTTTTTCCATTCGTCTGTAAAGAATTCGTGTTAGTATTTTGCAGCTGTGACTTATTAAACTGATTGTTCGGTAATTTTCACATCTGTCAACACTTGCTTTCTTTCGAACTGGAATTATGGTATTCTTCTTGAAGTCTGAGGGTATTTCGCGTGTCTCATAAATCTTGCTCACCAGATGGTAGAGTTTTGTCATGACTGGCTTTCCCAAGGCCATCAGTAGTTCTAATGGAATGTTGTCTACTCCCGGGGCCTTGTTTCGACTCAGGTCTTTCAGTGTTCTGTCGAACTCTTCACGCAGTATCGTATCTCCCATTTCATCTTCATCTACAACCTCTTCCATTTCCATAATATTGTCCTCAAGTACATCGCCCTTGTATAAACCTTCTATATACTCCTTGCACCTTCCTGCCTTCCCTTCTTTGCTTAGAACGGGGTTGCCATCTGAGCTCTTGATATTCATACACGTGGTTCTCTTATCTCCAAAGGTCTCTTTAAATTACCTGTAGGCAGTATCTATCTTA
Source organism: Schistocerca gregaria (assembly GCF_023897955.1). Taxonomy (NCBI): domain Eukaryota; kingdom Metazoa; phylum Arthropoda; class Insecta; order Orthoptera; family Acrididae; genus Schistocerca; species Schistocerca gregaria. Next base: position 246,704,337 of record NC_064926.1, read on the forward strand.
CCCCTAGTGAGATAAGCTTCTACATCCTTACATTTGTCCTCTAGCCATCCCTGCTTAGCCATTTTGCACTTCCTGTCGATCTCATTTTTGAGACGTTTCTATTACTTTATGCCTGCTTCATTTACTGCATTTTTATATTTTCTCCTTTCATCAATTAAATTCAATATTTCTTCTGTTACCCAAGGATTTCTAGCAGCCCTCGTCTTTTTACCTACATTATCCTCTGCTGCCTTCACTACTTCATCCCTCAGAGCTACCCATTCTTCTTCTATTATATTTCTTTCCTCCATTCGTGTCAATTGTTCCCTTATTCTCTCCCTGAAACTCTCTACAACCTCTGGTTCTTTCAGTTTATCCAGGTCCCATCTTCTTAAATTCCCACCTTTTTGCAGTTTCTTTAGTTTGAATCTACAGGTTATAACCAATAGATTGTGGTCAGAGTCCACATCTTCCCCTGGAATTGTCTTACGATTTAAAACCTGATTCCTATATCTCTGTCTTACCATTATATAATCTATCTGATACCTTTTAGTATCTCCAGGATTCTTCCATGTATACAACCTTCTTTTATGAATCTTGAACCAAGTATTAGCTACGATTAAGTTATGCTCTGTGCAAAATTCTACCAGACGCCTTCCTCTTTCATTTCTTCCCCCCAATTTATTTTCACCTCCTATGTTTCCTTCTCTCCCTTTTCCTACTGACGAATTCCAGTCACCCATGACTATTAAATTTTCGTCTCCCATCACTACCTGAATACTTTCTTTTATCTCATCATAGATTTCCTCAATTTCTTCATCATCTGCAGAGCTAGTTGGCATATAAACTTGTACTACTGTAGTAGGCGTGGGCTTTGTGTCTATCTTGGCCACAATAATGCGTTCACTATGCTGTTTGTAGTAGCTTACCCGCACTCCTATTTTTTTATTCTTTATTAAACCTACTCGTGCATTACCCCTATATGATTTTGTATTTATAACACAGTATTCACCTTACCAAAAGTCTTGTTCCTCCTGCGACCGAACTTCACTAATTCCCACTATATCTAACTGTAACTTATCTATTTTCTAACCTACCTGCCCGATTAAGGGATCTGACATTCCACGCTCCGATCCGTAGAACGCCAGTTTTCTTTCTCCTGATAACGACGTCCTCTTGGGTAGTTCCCGCCCGGAGATCCGAATGGGGGACAATTTTACCTCCGATATATTTTACCCAAGAGGACGACATCATCATTTAATCATACAGTAAAGCTGCATGCCCTTGGGAAAGATTACGGCTGTAGTTTCCCTTGCTTTCAGCCGTTCGCAGTACCAGCACAGCAAGGTTGTTTTGCTTAATGTTACAAGGCCAGATCAGTCAATCATCCAGACTGTTGCCCCTGCAACTACTGAAAAGGCTGCTGCCCCTCTTCAGGAACCACACGTTTGTCTGGCCTCTCAACAAATATCCCTCCGTTGTGGTTGCACCTACGGTACGGCCATCTGTATCGCTGAGGCACGCAAGCCTCCCCACCAACGGCAAGTTCCATCGTTCATGGGGGGAGGGGACTGTGTATAGTCACTCTTAATACGATTAACAGTCTTCCTGTCTGGATACTTTACGTGCCCTCAGTGAACTTAATGATCGTCTTCTGTAATGTAGTTTGTCTGAACCAATTATGAAGAGAGCAACAGGCTTTGACAATAGTGATTACTATCTTAGGTGTGTATGTTATTGGCTTTTCAAGTATCAGAAATGTAGCTAGCAGAGTGCTATAACCATGTTCTTCCGTCCGTATAACTCTTGTTAGTCCATAATTGAAAATATTTTGCCTGTTGGTGCGTTGAATATCTGGATATAGTTTAAGTGGGTAACATTTTGTGGGAAATCGACTGTCACCAACCAAAAAAATAAGCCGCTGGCAGAATATCATTTTCCACGGCACGATACAGAATGCCGTTTTGAAGTACATCACTGTCACTAACCCTTAATTTGCTTATTATGTTTACATAAGTCAAGCAGTACTTATGATCTAAAACTTCCATTAAATTGAAACTGTTTGTTAGCTTATAACTGAAGTACAGATTTCGTGAATCTCGAGCACACTTGATGACAACATTTTTGCCCTCAATAGCTGCACGGCATCTTTCGATGTGCCATTGATTTCGAAGGCCATCCCCGATAGAAGTGCACTCAGTTGCATCATGAACCTCAACTCATATTACAACAACGCTGCTATTTGTCTTGCCAATGATTCCATGGAAAGACAGATCAGGGCATTGTTGTAACAAACCTGTGAATGCCTTTAGTAATCTGTGCTACAATGACTGTTACATCATGAACATGATATGTTTTCATTATAGATATATTCCAGTGTCAAAAAATGTTTCAAGATCGTTTGAACCTCTATCCTTCGATTTACTTTCAATGTGACTGCAAGGTAGCTCCGAACAGATATCACGAAGCGATGCATAAAAATTTCAACAGTATTTATAACAAGCGAGCACTTTCTTTTCTTGGTTTCCAGACAGTATAAGACGATAGAAATGAACACACAGAGGCTGCTATTTCTTCTACTGTAATATACGCATAAGATAGTTCGCTTACTATGAACATTCGCTAACCGAAAAAAAGTCAGAGTAAGATGCACAAAATTTCTCATCTAAGGAAAGTGGTTTCCGAATTGAAAGGTATAACTGACACTGTAAACATTTCGTCTGAGAAAACCGAGTTTCAAGTGTTCAGAAAAAACGTTGCACTTCAGCTTAAAACGTTGCCATTGGTAATCCATAAAATTTCGGGCATGCAGCCGCGGAAATAAGATTTCCTCTACTGATATTTCTGCCGCTTATCGTCCGACCATCTTCAGAGCGAGTGATAAGACTGAAGACAAACTGCCAAGCGCGGCCTTATGTGCTCCCCCGCGGCGGTACTGAGCATGCGGGTCACAGACGCTAGTCGGCGGCAGAGACATACGCTTACAGATGCGCGGCCTGTGGCGAAGGCGTACAGACATTAGATTCGCTTATCGATGTTGTTCGGCGGCGGTGACACGATGACGACTTATCTGCAGTTTAACTACTCCAAGAGCCGGATTCCATGCTTTGTCTAAATTAAAACCACTATCTCTGTTTATTAAATTGTTGGCTAATCGAATTTCTATAGCTTCCTTGAATACAGATTCCCAAAAAGATGAGGTGGATGTTAAAATCTTCACTTCAGTGTAACTCATGCAATGACCTGTATCAATACAATGTTCGGCCACAGCTGACTTTTCTGGTGGTAATAAGCCTGTGTATCTTTGGTGCTCCACACACCTCTTATGAACGGTGCGTGTTGTATGACTGCTCACAATTTCCGCAAGGAATCTAGTACACACCCGCTTTACGAAGCAGTAAATCGTCCTTCACAGAGCCGAGTAAAGCTGAAATTTTCGTGTGGGGCCTGAAGATCACCTTAACACAGTGTTCCTCAAGAATACGGCCTTTCTTTGAAGAAATATCACCCACATATGGCAAAAACGCATTAGATCTGAAGAAATTACTTATCTTCTTCCCCATCACATAGCTGCTTTTTAGGTTATTCATCGAACGCTCTACGGATTTGTTTCGGAGAATATCCATTCGATTTAAAAATGCTCTTGAGGTGTGTTAGCTCTCCTTGCAAATTGTCTTTATCGGATAAAGAGTGCGCCCTATGCACTAACGTCTTAAGGACAACCATGGTCTGTGAAGGGCGATAGTAGCTACTGGCATGAAGATATGGATTTGTGTGCATTGACATCCGATATACGGCATGTCCTAATCTGCCATCACATTAACGGCGAACGACAACATCCAAAAAGGGGAGGCAGCCGTCTTTTTCTATTTCCATAGTAAATTTAATGTGAGCATGAATGGAATTCAAATGCTCAAGAAATCGATGTAATTCATCCATACCATGGGGCCATACCACGAATGTGTCGTCCACGTACCTCCAGAAGATCGTAGGTGTAAAACATGCTGAGTCCAGTGCCTTGTCCTCGAAGTCTTCCATGAATAAATTAGCTACCAGAGGGGAGAGGGGGCTTCCCATGGCAACACCGTCAATTTGCACATAAAATTCACCATTAAACTCAAAATAAGATGATAAAAGCACGTGTTCAAATAAGGCTGTAATGTTTTTATCAAAATGTTGGCTGATAAGAGAAAAAGAGTCTTTTAAATGTACCTTGGTGTATAATGATACCACGTCAAAACTAACAAGCACATCCATACTATTTAGCCTGACATTGCTACGTCTCTGAATAAAATACATAGAATTACGAATGTGGTGACTACATTTTCCTACCAATAGTTTTAATAAGGAAGCTAAATACGTGTCTGAAAAATATGTTGTTGAACCAATAGTGCTCGTTATAGGTCTCATAAACAAGTCCTTACCCATCTTGTGAACTTCAGGAAGACCATAAAATCTCGGTGGTATTTCACCTCGTACTTTTAAACTCCTTATGACTTCCTTCGGTAGTGATGAAGCGTTCAGCAAGGCAGCAGTCCTTATTGCCACCTTGTTAGTAGGATCTTTGTTAATCTTCCGGTATGCACCAGAACTAAGTAGACCACATATCTTTTCCTTGTAGACTTCCTGAGGCCAAAGGACGCTAGCATTACCTTTATCAGCACGCAGGACGACTGTATCAGTATCCTCTCGCAGCTTTCGTATCGCACGTCTGTCTTCCTTGGAAACATTGCTTCTTTGTGGACGATGCTTCGTGATTGCTTCACAGGTTTCTCGTCTGATTTCTTACGCAGAATCCTCTGATAGTGGTCAGACAGCTTCTTCAATGGCACTGATGAAAGATGATATCGGCAAAGTCTTTGGAGTAGCGGCAAAATTTAGCCCTTTCCTTAAGACAGACAACGTAGATTCGTCCAATTCCTTACCCGTCAAATTTATGACAGGCGTCGAATAACAGAGTCCACCTGAGAAGGCTGGTCCAATCGGCTGTACTTGGTAATCTGTCTTTTTGTGGCCACTTCGGGAACCCAGTCAGACTTAGCCCATGTCGTGCCATCGATCCGGTCCCAGGAGTTAGGAGATAAAACAGTTGCTACCTCCAGATGCAGATGCTACAGCTCTTCAGAAACAGTGTCCAACTTCTGGCGAGTAAAACGAATTCTTTCTCTGACAATAGCGGAACGAGCCCTATGTAAAATTTTATTTACTGCAGCATTCTTAACAAAGTGAACCAACCTTGCAAATTTTGGGACAACTCCATTGTCGCGACACTTAAGTAAGAAACTCAAGGAGCTCAATAGTCTTGCTCTCTCGTGTCTTAATTTGTCCAAACTATTGACCCATGAAACCATCTCCTCCCCGAAGAGGTACTTGATGTACATTTTCAACTTCTCGCGGCGTAATGAATAATCCGTTAAATGTCGGGCATGCAGCCGCGCAGATAAAATTTCCTCTACTGATATTTCGCTCGCGTATCGTCTGGCCATCTTCAGAGCGAGCCACAAGACTGAAGACAAGGTGCCAAGCGCAGCCCTATATGCTCCACCGCAGCGGTACTGGGCATGCGAGGTGTGTGGAGCACCGAAGATACACACGCTTATTACCACCAGACAAGTCAGCTGTGGCCGAACATTGTATTGATACAGGTCATTCCATGAGTTACACTGATGTGAAGATTTTAGCATCCACCTCCTCTTTTTGGGAATCTGTATTCAAGGAAGCTATAGAAATTCGATTAGCCAACAATTTAATAAACAGAGATAATGGTTTTAATTTAGACAAAGCATGGAATCCGGCTCTTGGAGTAATTAAACTGCAGAGAAGTCGTCATCGTGTCACCGCCGCCGAACAACATCGATAAGCGAATCTAATGTCTGTACGCCTTCGCCACAGGCGGCGCATGTGTAAGCGTATGTCTCTGCCGGCGACCAGCGTCTGTGACCCGCATGCTCAGTACCGCCGCGGTGGAGCATATAAGGCCGCGCTTGGCAGTTTGCCTTCAGTCTAGTCACTCGCTCTGAAGATGGCCGGACGATACGCGGCCCAAATATCAGTAGAGGAAATTTTATTTGCGCGGCTGCATGCCCGAAATTTAATGGATTATTCATTACGCCGCGAGAAGTTGAAAATGCACATTGCCATTGGTATTTACTCTGGAGGCTCAAGGGCACATGGAGCTGCATCTAAACAGCATTCTTCGACAGTATATTTCATAAAACTTCAATGATCACAACAGAATGGAGATTATCACACACACTTCTATGAGCTCCACTTGATCTTTAGCTCCAAATCAAGAAAGTAAAAACTTCAGCGAAAGTTTACCGACCATGGGAAAGACACTCCCATCATCAGGAAAGAGGGACCATCACATGTTATGGAATACACCAGTACCAGGGCAAGAAGTGTCCCGATGTTGCGAAACACGACTACGTGCTTCTTAGTCGTCACTGAACTTGAAACATTCCTCAGCAAAAATCTGTCACTCCAGGAACGACAGTTGATGTTATCAATTTCATCTGATGTTGTGAAACGAAGTCCGGTTTCAAAATATGTTTTGTTTTATCTTATAACGATTATATTTAAAAGAATGTATTCTATGACAATAGTTGGGTTGGGTTGCTTGGAGAAGGAGACCAGACAGCGAGGTCATCGGTCTCATAGGATTAGGAAAGGATGGGAAAGGAAGTCGGCCGCGCCCTTTGAAAGGAACGATCCCGGCATTTGCCTGGAGCGATTTAGGGAAATCACGGAAAACCTAAATCAGGATGGCCGGACGCGGGATTGAAACGTCGTCCTCCCGAATGCCAGTCCAGTGTCTAACCACTGCGCCACCTCGCTCGTTTCTATGACAATAAATAAAATAAACACAGAACGATACGCGACGATTTTTCAGTTCTTTACTTTATGAGCTCCTTTAACACTTCGTAAATAGGGTCACAAACGTATCGAGTGAGTAAAGAAATTGTTTACTTCCCTTTTCGAAAAAGGTGTATCACAGTCCTTAAACTACTGCAAAAATATAAAACAGTGCGAGCAGCACACTTTATTCAGATATGGCTTCTCTAAGATTAGTATCAGAGCACTGAATATTTACTACTTGCTTTTAATGATGGTAAAATAATACAACTTTACATTCTCATTTCGGCTCTTCGGTTGCGAGTTCTTCCAGAGTCACTAGGGTGCTCCATGGGAAACTCTTCCGCCAAACTAGTCTTTCTTTTGCTTAGAGCTCCAGTCTCTTCTTTAACATCGTCCAGTATAACCATTGCTGAAACATTTGTACACTACTGACCATTAAAACTGCTACACCGCGAAGAAATGCAGATGATAAACGGGTATTCATTGGACAAATATATTATACTAGAACTCACATGTGATTACATTTTCAAGCGATTTGGGTGCATAGATCCTGAGAAATCAGTACCCACAACAAACACCTCTGGCTGTAATAACGGCTTTGATACGCCTGAGCATTGAGTCAAACAGAGGTTGGATGGCGTGTACGGATACAGCTTCCCATGCAGCTTCAACACGATACACAGTTCATCAAGAGTAATGACTGGATTATTGTGACGAGCCAGTTGCTCGGCCACCATTGAAGAGACGTTTTCAATTGGTGAGAGATCTGGAGAATGTGCTGGGCAGGGCAGCAGTCGAACCTTTTTGTATCCAGAAAGGCACATACAGGACCTGCAACATGCGGTCGTGTATTACACTGCTGAAATGTAGGGTTTCGCAGGAATCGCATGGAGGGTAGAGCCGCGGGTCGTAACACATCTGAAATGTAAGGTCCACCGTTCAAAGTGCCGTCAGTGCGAACAAGAGGTGACCGAAACATGTAACCAATGGCACCCCATACCATCAGGCCGCATGAACGCCAGTATGGTGTTAACGGACACAGGCTTCCAATGTGCGTTCACCGCGATGTCACCAAACACGGACCTGGATTAATCCGATAAAATTACGTTTTGCCATTCGTACATCCAGGTTCGTCGTGGAGTACACCATTGCAGACGCTCCTGTCTGTGATGTAGCCATGGTATCCGAGCTCATAGTCCATGCTGTTGCAAACGTCGTCGATCTGTTGGTGCAGATGGTTGTTGTCTTGCAAACGTCCCCATCTGTTGACTCAGGGATCGAGACGTGGTTGTACAGCCATGCGGATAACGTTCCTATCATCTCGACTGCTAGTCATAAGAGACCGTTGGGATCCAGCACGGGGTTCTGTATTACCCTCCTGAAACCACCGCTTCCATATTCTGCCAACAGTCATTGGATCTCGACCAACGCTAGCAGAAATGTCGCGATACGATAAACCGCAATCGCGATAGGCTACAATCCGACCTTCATCAAAAAATCGGAAACGTGATGGTACGCATTTCTCCTCCATACACGAGGCATCACAACAACGTTTCACCAGGCAGCGCCGGTCAACTGCTGTTTGTGTATGAGAAATCGGTGGGACAGTTTCCTCATGTGAGCACGTTGTAGGTGTCGCCACCGGCGCCAACATTGTGTGAACGCTCTGAAAACCTAATTATTTGCATATCACAGCATCTTCTTCCTGTCGGTTAAATTTAATGTCTGCAGCACGTCATCTTTATGATGTAGCAATTGTAATGGCCAGTAGAGTAGCTTGGACAGCCCTCGCTTTCCGAATCATGTTGTAGTGCACACTCAACAACAGGCAAACAACTGACTGCCAACTAAATGTTGTGTGAACGCCCACTTGCAAAAAATGTCGGGAGTTTTGTGATGGCCTGACATCAGCTGCGTTCTCGTAGAAAAAAGGTACCAAACAGCTGCAGCCACACAGTGCGCGGTGCTAGCACGGCTCTGCAGCATTATCCTGCAGAGGAGGCGTCTGCGGCGCCCCCTCGGTGTCCCTCCGCCGGCCGTTAGGCCATCCGCCGCCGCCAGCGCGGTCTTGGGGAACGCAGACCGGCCGCCATTATTCCGGTGCCGACACTAAACGCCAGCAAACGACGTGCTATCCGGGCGACCGCCAGATACGGCGCCCATTCGCCGCATCGCGCCGCCCTCGCTAACAGAATTTCTTCGGGTAATAGCCAGTTACTGCCCGCAGTTCTTCGCCGTCTGGCGCACAGCGGGTCGCCGGCGATGAACAGCCTGGAATGTGGACCACCCACCGTTTAATGCCGACTCCCGCTTTTGAAGGTTCCAATGGCTCATTTCTTCTCTCCAGTGGCTACGTAAGTATCTGTACTGAAATCTGGCAGCTGCACCAGAGGAGTTCATTTCTTGTCAGTGAGTACTAAAGACGAATCGCGGAAACATACAGAAGTATGGTCGAGGAAAATACGCAACAGGCCGTGACGATGTACTACCCACCAGATACCACATGTACCGTAAACGAAATATCCGTTAACACTACTTACCTACGCAATATGCGCCGAAGATTTTTCGAAAAACTTGAGGCGACCACGTCAGCTATTTGACCATATTTGCCCACTTGTTGGAGATCGACCGTGAGCTCATTACATTTCGATGTTAAGTTTACACCAGTCTATATTAACCCAATTTTTATATAGATATTTAGGTTAATTCACATTTACTGTTCCGTTCCAGTTGCACACTTTTTTAAAAATTCGATTGTAGCTAGTTAGGTAGTGATTTAAGAAATTGTGGCACCAGTGGCTGTCAGGAAGTGAATAAAGAGTTTCAGACGTTTGGATGACTGGATATTTCGTTTATAGGCTACTTAGTGGACATCAGGCATCACTAATAAGAATGAATTTTGTGGAATTATTCTGATAATCGTCTGCTGGAATTATACTCTACCATTTGAGCTATTTATGAGAATAATGAACTGGGTCTCATGCACGCCTAATCGTTTAATTTTTTGGTTGTTTGTGTAAGATGATTTCTTCCAAGGTGAAAATGTATACTGTAGTGTTACTTCTGATTACTATTATGTCTGTAGAGGTTGGCTTATTACTATGTTCTCGGATATGCTCTGCAAATGTGAAGCTTTTGGTCTCATGCACCTAGGCTCTCATATGTTCTTTGTATCAGACACCAAGCCTTCTAAATGTTTTACCCACGTACCTCACATCGCCGTGTTACATTGTAATTCATTTTAGTTTCATCTGTGATACAAGGTTGTATGTCTTCTCAGTTGTGTAATGTACTTTCGCATAAAAATTTCTGTAGTGTATGCTATGTTTATCCAATTGCGTTGCGCTGTAAATTTTGCTTTGAGTTAATGTGTGTACGTCTTTGTCTACCATGTAGTGTCTTTTGTGGTATTTTCTTGATTATTCTGTGTGTTATTTTGGTACTGAAGCTGTGTGTGTGTGTGTGTGTGTGTGTGTGTGTGTGTGTGTGTGTGTGTGTGTGTGTGTGTTTGTGTGTATGTGTTGGGTTACAACGTGTGTTGTTTGTGGTCTGTTCTTTACAGTAGTTGTTCATGGTCCTATATCGTAGTTTACCTTTGTGTCAATGCTCCTTCTGCAGCCAACGATTGTGGCTAACTGCATTATGACATCGAGTTCAATTTTGGGTTACCTTTGATGAATAGCACTGTGTTGAGTGTATGGGACATATGGTGGAGTACTGATTGCTTTTGTGTGGCTGTGGTAGTTACAGGTTGGTGAATGATTTTTGGTTTAGGGTGAATTTAGATATTCAGCTGTTAGTTAGTCATTTTCTTGTTATGTCTAGAAAGTTGATTTTACATTTATGTGCTATTTCTGTAATTTACTTTTTTGTGCCTTGTAAAAGCAACTTCAGAGTTCGTCAGTTTTCGGCTGTGATGTATCCCTTAAGGGGCCTGGTTATTAATAAATGTTACCCTTTCCTTTTGCTAATTGTTATGTATAAATGAACTGTTCAAGAGCAGTTTCTGAATATATTGGCTAATGCTCCTAGAAACTGTTCTTTTCTAAATAAATCCAAATTGCTCTAAATAAAATTGATTATAGAATTTTAAGTGGATTTATTGTATTCAATGCAGTATATAAGTGAGTATGTCATTAATCTATTCACAAGATCATTGGCTACAAATTTCAGAATTGTCTGAACAATGTCTACAGCGTCTTTTACGGTTAAATTTGAATACATGCTCTTCTACATCTACATCTACATCCATACTCCGCAAGCCGCCTGACGGTGTGTGGCGGAGGGTACCCTGAGTACCTCTATCGGCTCTCCCTTCTATTCCAGTCTCGTATTGTATGTGGAAAGAAGGATTGTCGGTATGCTTCTGTGTGGGCTCTAATATCTCTGATTTTATCCTCATGGTCTCTTCGCGAGATATACGTAGGAGGGAGCAATATACTGCTTGACTCTTCGGTGAAGGTATGTTCTCGAAACTTTAACAAAAGCCCGTACCGAGCTACTGAGCGTCTCTCCTGCAGAGTCTTCCACTGGAATTTATCTATCACTTCCGTAACGCTTTCGCAATTACTAAATGATCCTGTAACGAAGCGCGCTGCTCTCCGTTGGATCTTCTCTATCTCTTCTATCAACCCTACCTGGTGCGGATCCCACACTGCTGAGCAGTATTCAAGCATTGGGCGAACAAGCGTACTGTAACCTACTTCCTTTGTTGTCGGATTGCATTTCCTTAGAATTCTTCCAATGAATCTCAGTCTGGCATCTGCTTTGCCGACGATCAACTTCATGGTGAATTTGACAGGTGTTCGTATATGTAGGTATTTTATGTATTTCATGTATTCTTTTAGATTTATGGTATTTTTAATGGTTCTGTCATGTTTTGCCTTTGCCGTTTACAGGCAGGATTTTTAATGTATGCACTGCAAGTTTGTATTTGCTGGCTTTTCTGAAGTTTATTTTGCGTATGATTGGGATATTTGGATTGTGAATTGATGGTTGGCATTGGGGGATGGGTACAGTTGGATTTTTTCCGTAAGAGTTCTTTAGTGTTATCTAATGTGTTGCCTACATTTTTCAGAGTATCCTTACATCAGTCTGGACTTTCTATGTGGGGCCTGCATTTAAAGCTCAAGCAGGTAAACCTATGTATAAAATACGACAATTAGAAATAATATTCTCTTGTACTGATCCATTGTTGTTTTGCAGTTTCAAGCTTGTATCTGTGCCTTCATTATTGCTTCCGCTACCACAGTAGTAAGTTCTGTTGTCACATGTCCAAGTGAGCAGTAGTAATATAGAACAAACAGCTAGCTAAGTGAGAAAGGACCTTACGATCCTGATAAGAAAATTACCTAGACTCCGAGCTAGCAGCATTATTCCACAATGAGGCAGTTATGTACAAGATAATCAGTAATCAAATTAGTGGTTAGCAGGGATATCGTACAACTGCGCTGTTTAATGCTTTGAGTGGGTCCTCGCAGTGGAGGAACAGCATCAACAGTATGGTGTAATTGTTTAATTAAAACTGATTCAGCTCATACAATGTAATTTCATTTTACCATTGTTTAATTAAACAAAGAGTGAGTTTGCTCATAAAGATTTATCTTGCTAATATAAAGACAGCTATGTTCAAAATGCGTCACGTGCCCACTTTTCTTATGTAAAACAGCATACCGACTCGAAAGTTTCTTTCTTAATACTATTTAGTGGTTCGTAACAGTGTCTGTATATTAAGTGTGATCATGTGTTGTCTGTGTTGATCACTACATTGACACCAGTGTTGCAGGATGGCCACATCTGCAGTCAGAATGACGTGTATGGGAGGAAGTGAGACAGTGATCTTCCAGTACATAGTAAATATCGAGACAAGAATTAGTCTTTATTCGACAGTTCCACTACAGTCACTCGTAGGTTGAGACCCAGATGCTGACCATAGCTAATGGCAGCAAATATGTCAACTGAGGTAGCAAAATACATAAGCAGCATCACTGTGGCTTGTGGTGATGGTACCATTCCTGGCTCATGTTGGCTGTGTGGTCCACAGTACAGTGATTTTACTGCTGGACTGGCATACTCTTCCAGTGACCGAAGGTCGCTGACAAGGGCATGTAGATACACGAACACGAACCCAGGACTCTTAAGGCCTGGGCGAGACACCCCTGCCTTTACAGTAGCAGTTTCAAGGGCAGGACCATCCGGCATAACTGACAGCTCATACACTGGTGGCTTCATCTCTTTGCTGCGCCATGAAGCTGTAGCTGCTTGGCTGCACATCGATTTGATGGACGTGTGAATGCTACACTGGTCTAATAAATAGCACTGATAAAATCAAGTTATCACCTGAACTGGCGGTACGTATACTTGTTGGAGCCAGGAGTTGAGTTCCCACTACATAGCTGGCTGTGAAACGTTGGTATATGCTACAACGTATACCAGTCCAGCCCACTGCCACCGAATATCACTGTATCGCCGAACGTTACGTCAGCGCAATGGGAGTGCTTATCTGCAAAATTATGTACCACTCGGGTGTCTGTTATGGTATGCCCGAGACTGGTTCTGCAACAGACGCGAGTGGATATAGCTTCTGTGAAACTATATACAATCCCATGTTGATCCTGGCTCTTCTACGAAGGCGTGCTGGTGCGTTATTCCTCCGAACCTTTTAGGTAAAAACTCATAAAGTTTTAAAAGACACATTACTAACATTTTTTATCATTATTGTTCAGGTCTAAATGTTTGCCGCCTCTGTCTCTCCAAGGCTCTGAATTATAGCGTGAAACATGGCGGTATGTAATGGTGCGTGATGAACAGAACAGTGTGACTGAACAAATGTGAAGAGTTCGTCCCAACATGGAGCACACTTTTCATCAGCATGTGAACGCCGAACCATACACAAGGACAGTAGCATCTACAACAATCCGGCATCTTGAGTTCAATGCCATCGATCATCCTCCATAGGGTCCCGACTTCGCCTCGTCCGATTTTCATCTTATTCCAAAATTTAAGAAAAAGCTTCGAGGACTGCACTGTGATGGCGATGAAGCAGTGTAGGCTGAGATGAGGTTGTAGCTCTGTGAAGAACGTCAAAATTCTGCAGTGACTCTACAAACTTAGGATCCCTCGTTGGGAAAACCGTATTCGTCACCAGAATGACCATATTCGGATATAAACATATAGACATGAAGACTAAAGATGAGGAATGTTAATTACGTCTGTTTTACTTTAAAAACTTTGAGAATTTTCCCGTAAACAATTCGGAAGGATTGCGTTTCCACACGCTCTTGTGGCAAGAGCCCATATAACACCCCTTGCGATTCTGAAATTTGCTGCTGCCTAAATTGTTGCTACGGCTCCAAGTCATGAAAACTGACGGTCTTTATGAGCACCCTACTTCACGTCCTATGACGCCTTTGACAGTGGAAGACGCGGTGGTTAGTCGGTAACGACGGGCTGATCAGGGTTTGGACGAAGTAAAGTTTTTCACATATACTGTAGTCCTTTCAATCAAAAGCATAGTATGAAGATCTGTTTTACTTCGAGACGAATTGTACAAGACCATGTACTTCATTAGAAGCAGGTAGCTGAAATATGTAGCGTGCAGCTACGAATCCATCAGAACTTAACCTGTACGAAAATATTCAGATTACACACGAGTAATAGTACCTAGTGGGTGTGGTGTATAAATCGTATAGCCATTAAAGGGTAAGACTTATTTGAAGTAAGAACTAAGCTACAAAGCTATCCACATGTAAAATCAAGTATCAAATGCTTTGTTGTTAGCTCATAGAACATTCTGGTTTAGTGTATTCTATTTCATAATGATAAAAAATGATAGAGGTAACGTAGGGGAGCCCCATGTCCGTCTAAGTGATGGAAACGAATGCTGCATCTAGAGTAGAGGAGGTAGCTCACCCTTAAGCGATATTGTTTACAATACCATCTCTGTATATTCGAATACAACATAGTGAGTGACGCGAGCTAATAAGCTATAATGTACGATTCGTCATAGAAGTGCCAAAAATATTGTTACCAGATGACCTTAATTATTTTAATTGTTAGTCCGACAGAATATCAAAAAACGAATAGACAAGTGACCAATACTTATCCTCATCTTTTTCTCTTTTTTCTTTAGGATACTCAACGTCAACTGTTAACCAACGTAAACTTATAAATCTTCTAAATTGTCCACAGCCCTACATTTGTCCATGACGTGTAGTATTTGAAATTTGTTTTCATTAATGGCGCAAACAATGGATTCAAATGGCTCTGAGCACTATGGGACTTAACATCTGTGGTGATAAGTCCCCTAGAACTTAGAACTACTTAAACCTAGCTAACCTAAAGACAACACACACATCCATGCCCGCGGCAGGATTCGAACCTGCGACCGTAGCAGTCGCGCGGTTCCGGACAGAGCGCCTAGAACAGCTAGACCACTGCGGCCGGCCACTAATGGTCATCGAATGTTTCTCACCTTGTAAATGTTCTTTCAATGCGGAGCGTTTTGCTGTAGTTAGGGCTCTATGTTCATAGTCCTTGTATTTGAAAGCCCTCCCTGCTTGTCTTAATACAGCTTCAAAGGTTGCAACATTCACATGTATTTCTTCGTGAAATACGTTATTTTGCTTTCAAAGAAGCAGAATCCGCTCATTTCGTCCCACTTTGATTCTCCAGCTTTGGTGGTTAGTTTCTCAATAATATCGTTGGTACTGCTCGCCATTAGTTTCACTTTCTTCGGTTTACTTTCATTCGATAATCTTTGCTCAACGGACTGTTCGTTCCCGTTCTTACTTACGACTGTACTTCCTCCTTTTCACATTTGATAGCAATGTTATCTGTGAATCTTACCATTGATATTGTTTCACAGTGCATTTTAAGCTCACTCTTGAACCCCTATAGTCTTGGCTCCCATGATATACTGGTAAAACAGTAGGCATAAGAGACGAATTCAGCCCTTCGCACTTAGTCTCCCATTCTGATTTGCCTTCGTCATTTACATACATACGTACATGTTATAGAGTTACGTTACATTTTCCTATAAGACCTTTCAGAGAATTTTTAACATTTTGCATCATTTTCATTGTCATTCGTTCTTGAGATGGACAAATCTTAGGACTTCATCTAGATTTTTATATGCCTTTCTTCCATTATCAATAGCGTTAAAACAGCATATCTAGTGTGTTTACCTTCCTTAAGGCCAGACTGATCGTTGTCTAACAATTTCCTTTTCAATTCTTTTGTATATTGTTCTTAGCAACAACTTAGTTGTATAAGCTGTTAGGCTTAATCTGCGAGGTATCTTGCACTTATTTGTCCTTACTATCTTTGGAAATGTGCGGATGATACGTTTACAGAAGTCTCCAGTTCACAGATTCCACACACCAATTAGAATAGTCGTTAGGTTCCATTTTCCCTCAATGTTTTTAGAAATTCCGAAAGAATATTATCTGTAAATTCTACCTTAATTGACAGTAAGTCATCCAAATCTCTATCGAACTCTAATATGGTGGATCCACTGTTACTTCCAAACAGAAAAACATTTCTCTTTGTGTCACTTCAGCAAGTTATTCTCATTGTAGAAGCATTCAATGTATTCACTCCAACTATCAGCTCCCCCCTCTATGTTTAACCGATGAATTCTTCCTACCCTCTTAATGCTTAGACCTTTGCTTCTAATTTCATTTAAGGTTGTTTGACTTCCTATAAGGTAAATTTTTACTTCCGGTGACCATTACAATTTCTGTTTTTTCTTATTTTGCCTCATGCCATTTCGTCCTCCTTCCATGCTTTCCCAATTTATTTCGTTCCTAAGTATTATACTGCTGTACGCCATTCTTCTTCAGTGTTTTTATACTTCAGCCAATGAAAGTACTTCTTCCGACACCTAAGGTTTCTACGCAGCTCCCTAACTTTATACCTATACTTAATGTTGAACTCCACTGACTGCTCATACTAGAACGTCCATTCTTTTTCAGCGAAAATGCCTACTGTTGTATTCATTGTAGCTGTACTTACCGCCCCAAAGAGTTTCAGACTCACATCCTCGTACCTTAGTATTTTTATATTCCACCTATTTTCAAGCTGATTTCTCATGACACTTCTCTTAAAATTCAGGTGCTCTGTCTAAAAGTGTCGTCTCAGTCTGTATCTTCTCCTGCGGTCGCTATGCAGTCCAGTATCTGTTTTTAGAATCTCTGTTTCCCCGTGATGTAATCCAGCTGGTGGTTTTTCGTGTCTTCAGGACTATTCCATCTACACCTACTCCTCTTGTGATTTTTATACATATATTCGCAATTACGATATGGAAAAAGATTACGTGATGTTTTGTGGCCATAATCAGTAATATGAATGTTTTCTGGGTGTGTCACCGCGTCGTATTGTAAATAACAGTGCAGAAACCAAAGTTTTGGCTATGGTTACAGTGGCTTTCTTCTGGCTCTAGAAACAAGGGTAGGCCGCTGTAACGGCTTCCGAAACGTTTTTTCCCTTACTGACAATTATCATTTCCAGAAAATAGTCGTGTTAGCTGAAATTTATAGCGGGACTTTCTCCTGTATCATTCCTACTACCGAGTTCACATTTTCTTACAACAGTATCTTCAGTACATTCAACCGCACAAAGTTGCAGTTCCCCAAGGTTATTAGATTGTCATCTCCCTTTTCATACTGAATCATCCGTGAAATTCCCTCATATAATCTTGGTGTCGGTTTTGTCATCGATTTTGTAGAAAGTAATACTAACACTGCATAGTTCTAAGTGTCCCACTCTCTGATCTACCTTCCTTTTCATAACGAACCGTAATTCAGTTGTGCCATTTTGTGTTCAGTTACATTATCTGAACAGAAAAACTTCTTTCCACAGTATTTTACTTACACTCTTAGTACCTAGACTGAACCTCGGCATCCTCACTTTTCTTCTAGGCTCTCTACAAAGTTCATCATACCCACTTGTAGAATGTAAACTTCACGTTGGTGATTCAGTCTCTCTCTCAAGATGACCACCCCTTCGACAGCCCTCTTCAGAATTGGGGACTAATCAGAAATCTTTTGCAAATGGATATATCATCATGAGTGAATTTAAAGGCCACATGTCATGTGAATAAAAATAAAGCGTAACCTGGCCTGGTAGTCGAGCTTAATAATGCTACCGCTTCCGAGACGGAGAAGTACTCGTAAGTCAGCACCGGATCGAATCCGCCTGGTGGATTAACGACGATTTCTCGATGTCCAGCGTACCCAGGATGTGATATTTAGGCGGGTTTCCACGTCCCACTAGGCGTAAACCGGTCTGGTTCCCATGTTAAGCCTCAGATATCTGTGACTCAAACTTTCAGAACACTTTGTCACATTTGCACACAGAATTTACCCTATGAGCGAGCAAAGTTAGTATACAGCTTCTGCCCTGGTTTGTGAACAGGAAACTGATGACCTTAGCTGTTTGGTGTCCTTACACACATACTCACAATCAGCTTTAAATGTTTTTAACGTAATTGTTCCCACTGTCTTTGAATTTGGTTTACATTTTTCAACAATGAACCAGCTTAAAGTAAAGAAAAATTTGATATGTTACAATCAATACCATATGTGCTGAAGGACATTTCACTCGATGACAATGAAGACCATAGAAACTGAAATTTCCTGCTGATCCGACAAGATGACTTATATCAAGGATTTAAATGTCTGTGTACTATGGGGTGGATTTTAGTGGACGAATCTGAAGGTCCACAAATTGGAAACAGTTTGTCGATAAATGTCAGTAACGTCTAAGGTTATACATAGTGAATTGATAATTGAATGAAAACGGTAACAGCAGATCTCTACTTGCAAGCCGGTGTGGCCTAGCGGTTCTAGGCGCTACGATCTGGAGCCGCGAGACCGTTACGGTCGCAGGTTAGAAAACTGCCTCGGGCATAGATGTGTGTCATGTCCATAGGTTAGTTAGGTTTAAGTAGTTCTAAGTTCTAGAGGACTGATGACCTCAGTTGTTAAGTCCCATAGTGCTCAGAGGCCATTTGGTCTCTACACTTGCATAGAAAGTTTCAGTGACTAGATGTCTCAGACATTCAAATTATATGGACACAGTTACAAAAGGATCATTAATGGAGTACCAAAACACTACTTATGAATACCAATTTAAATGAGGTCCGCATTAAGAGAAAAGAAGAAATAAAGAAATATTTTGTTCAACAATGAATATCACAAACATTGGCTTTAAGAAATGTTTCCTGGCTAATTCCGTGTCACTAAACGGAAGAGCGCACTACATGCTACACAGAGCTTCTAAGAAGTTTCCCACAAGTATATACTCAAAATAGGATGACAAAAGGGTAAAAGAAGTGGACCAGCGTTAAATTCTCGGGATTACAGCTTTTTGATAAATTCAAATGGCAGCTACACACCACCGAACTGCTGAAGCACCTAAACTTATATCTATTCCCAATGCCAAAGTTATCAGACGCAGGGGATATGAAAACAGAAACGCTGATATACTAGGCTAACTTTCATTGATAATGTCATATGGGATTAGTTTTTGGGGTATCTCATCAGGCCAAGCTAACGTTTCCTGGGTAAAAAACCGTGTAATAAGAATTATTTGTCGTGTGAAGCCATAGTGCCTGTTTAGGCACTATGAATATTAACTACTGCTTCCTAATATACATTATCCTTAATATTATCTATCATTAAAATTTATCTCTTTTTCCAACAAACAGTTTAGTTTTTGGAATCAGTACTAGAATGAATAATAATGATCACAAAGATTTGAAGTCACCTACTTTGTCCCAAAAAGGTGTCCATTATTCAAGAATACATATTTTCCATAACTTGTCAGAGGCGATAAAAATTTAAACTAGCAATCAGTTTCAATGTAACAGAAGCGTTGAAGATTTATTGGTGGCCAACTCATTGTACACCATTGATTAATTTCTTTGTAGAGAAAACTGACGTGTGTGTGTGTGTTTTATTAGTTTTACAAATAATATAAAATAATGAGAATATTTGTACACTTTGTGTTCTGTACAAATTCAGAGCTGTAACGCGATCATAATAAACAAGTGTTATAAAATAATTCCTGTATTCAGTGTTTATTACGTCATAAATGAAAGTATGTTCCTTTTATTT
The DNA here is from genome assembly GCF_023897955.1 of Schistocerca gregaria. Lineage (NCBI taxonomy): Eukaryota > Metazoa > Arthropoda > Insecta > Orthoptera > Acrididae > Schistocerca > Schistocerca gregaria. The sequence goes on from NC_064926.1 coordinate 246,724,292, forward strand.
ACCCTTTCCACATTCTGTCCACATGAAATTTGTGGAATGTGCATTAGCATATTTATTTTCATAGTGATTACACTCCTGGAAATTGAAATAGGAACACCGTGAATTCACTGTCCCAGGAAGGGGAAACTTTATTGACACATTCCTGGGGTCAGATACATCACATGATCATACTGACAGAACCACAGGCACATAGACACAGGCAACAGAGCATGCACAATGTCGGCACTTGTACAATGTATATCCACCTTTCGCAGCAATGCAGGCTGCTATTCTCCCATGGAGACGATCGTAGAGATGCTGGATGTAGTCCTGTGGAACGGCTTGCCATGCCATTTCCACCTGGCGCCTCAGTTGGACCAGCGTTCGTGCTGTACGTGCAGACCGCGTGAGACGACGCTTCATCCAGTCCCAAACATGCTCAATGGGGGACAGATCCGGAGATCTTGCTGGCCAGGGTAGTTGACTTACACCTTCTAGAGCACGTTGGGTGGCACGGGATTCATGCGCACGTGCATGGTCCTGTTGGAACAGCAAGTTGCCTTGCCGGTCTAGGAATGGTAGAACGATGGGTTCGATGACGGTTTGGATGTACCGTGCACTATTCAGTGTCCCCTCGACGATCACCAGAGGTGTACGGCCAGTGTAGGAGATCGCTCCCCACACCATGACGCCGGGTGTTGGCCCTGTGTGCCTCAGTCGTATGCAGTCCTGATTGCGGCGCTCACCTGCACGGCGCCAAACACGCATACGACCATCATTGGCACCAAGGCAGAAGCGACTCTCATCGCTGAAGACGACAAGGTCTCCATTCGTCCCTCCATTCACGCCTGTCGCGACACCACTGGAGGCGGGGTGCACGATGTTGGGGCGTGAGCGGAAGACGGCCTAACGGTGTGCGGGACCGTAGCCCAGCTTCATGGAGACGGTTGCGAATGGTCCTCGCCGATACCCCAGGAGCAACAGTGTCCCTAATTTGCTGGTAAGTGGCGGTGCGGTCCCCTACGGCACTGCGTAGGATCCTACGGTCTTGGCGGTCCAGTCCCAGGTCGACGGGCACGTGCACCTTCCGCCGACCACTGGCGACAACATCGATGTACTGTGGAGACCTCACGCCCCACGTGTTGAGCAATTCGGCAGTACGTCCACCCGGCCTCCCGCATGCCCACTATACGCCCTCGCTCAAAGTCCGTCAACTGCACATACGGTTCACGTCCACGCTGTCGCGGCATGCTACCAGTGTTAAAGACTGCGATGGAGCTCCGTATGCCACGGCAAACTGGCTGACACTGACGGCGGCGGTGCACAAATTCTGTGCAGCTAGCGCCATTCGACGGCCAACACCGTGGTTCCTGGTGTGTCCGCTGTGCCGTGCGTGTGATCATTGCTTGTACAGCCCTCTCGCAGTGTCCGGAGCAAGTATGGTGGGTCTGACACACCGGTGTCAATGTGTTCTTTTTTCCATTTCCAGGAGTGTATTTTTGGGTATTTTAGTCCCTCTGACGTTTTCTACATCCTGGAATATCCCTACAACTAATGAAATGGATCAAAAAGTAGCTCTACTACAATCTCATCACAAGAGCTTCATCAAAAATTGTTCAGACTAAAGGAAAGGTTCATAAAAATAAAATAAAGCGAAATCAAGACTACTACCGAAGATATCCACCGCATCTGTGACGAAACGCTGTTAATGGAAAGTATTTCAGGGATTGCGATCATCCTTTCTACATGATTTTACAGCATCTAAATGTAAAACCGGCGAGAGGTGGAGCAAATGCAGAGGAAAACGAGAAGCTGAGTTCCCTTAAGAGATTTTGAGAAATTAAAATCATAAAAACCTTCAGGCCAACTCACAAGTACCCTGACAAAAGAAACTCTCAACACCATAAAATAATGTAGAGTTTTGAAATTTCGTGGATACATATTTAATTAATTAACATTGCAAGATCGCAAGTTAATGAAAGTACGAGGTAAGCCGTAGGAAATGTGAAATGCTGGTACTTTAATATCAAGTGTAACCGCCAGAATGTTGAATGTAAGCAAGGAAACGTGGTGGCATTGTGCCGTACAGATGGCGGATGTCAGTTTGTGGGAAGGTTGGACAATACAGGGGCGATTAATGCTGATTGTGGATGATGCTGGAATTGTCGTCTGGTAATGTCCTACATGTGCTCCATTGAGACTGATCTGGTGATCGAGCAGTCCAGGATAACCTGTCGATACTTGTAGAGCATTTTGCTTTACAACAGCGGTAAAAGGTCGAGCTTTATACTGCGGGAAATCCTTCCCTTGGAATGCTGTTCATGAATGGCATCACAAGAGGCCGAATAACCGGATTGACGTACGAAATTGAAGTCAGGTTGCGTGGGATAACCACGAAACAGCTCCTGCTGTCATACGTAATCGCACCCCAGACCATAATACCACGTGGTGCTGGTCCAGTGCGTGCAGTGTGCAGATGGGTTTGCTGCAACTGTAACTTCTAACCAACAGAGGGCTATCACTGGCAGCGAGGTAGTACCAGCATTCATCAGAAAACACAACAGACCTCTACCCTGCCTTCCAACGATCACTCGTTTGACACCACTGAAGTCGAAATTGGAGGTTGTCTGGGGTCAGTGGAATGCACGCTACGGGACATTTGGCGTGGTGCTATCTTTGAAGTACTAGATTAGCTATAATTTATTATATCACCGTGGTGCTAACAGCTACTCGAATTGCTGCTGAGTATGAAGTACAATGCACCAAAGCTATGCACATAAAGGAGATCTCCCGCCTCAGTACTGCCACGTGGCTGTCCAAAGCCCGGTCTTCTAGCGATCGTATATCCTCGTGACCACCGCTGCCATGTACTGTGACAACGTTCTTGGCGAGTCTTTCTGTAATACCGCGAAAGGAAAGGCCAGATTTTCGTAGCCGTAATACGCGACTTCGTTCAAATTCAGTGAGATGTCTTTGTCGCCTTCAAGTCATTCTAGATTACCGTCAACCATCTACGTCCAATTTGAAGGGTAGCTAACACTCACGACCGTTATGGCGCGTATTTAAAGCAAATCTGATCTGAGTTCTCTCTGGGTGTCTAGGTCCATTTACATGACACTTATTCGACCCCTGATGACGTACGCGGCGCCTGCGCCGTCTGCAGCTCATACAGAACTAAGTACTCAGAATCATAACTAACGCTCCGCGCTAGATACGCACCGCGAACCTTCACCGGAAATAGACCAAAATCATACATGGAAACATAATAGACCAAAAACAATGTTGGCAAGGAACTAAACATCTATGATCCATAGCACGCTAACACGACAGCACTGGCCAGCCCCTGCAACACTCCTACTACTGGTAAACTCAGATGCTCGACCCGCCGATAAACAGGCAACCGCAGGCAAACCGTACTGTACACAGCCTGCAAACCAGCCACACACATCCCCTACACTGTCTGTGAGCCGATCATGACCGATCGTCCACTAATGCAGGGCTTCCCAACGTGTGGTCCCCCGGACCCCTTAGGGGTCCGCCGGCTCTTTCTAGGGGGTCCGCGGCCCCCTCTCACAAAAATCGTGTAAAATAATGAGTAAATTTATTGAACAAAAATGTGAAAATCTATTTCATCACTTGTTTCCGTGCGAAAAACATTTGTACTTTTACTTCAGGTCGCGTCCCAAAGCATACACAGTTTAGTGTCGGAGAATGCGGCGTCTCTGATCGAGAGTTTCGCAACAATATGGGGGTCGTTTGGGCGCCGGCTAACGGCGCTAGATGCGCTGAAACCTTTTACGCATGCGGGGAGCGAGCATTCTCGACCAATCACAGCGCTCGCTAGCACGTCAGTGTACTACCTATTTCATAAGTCGATTTTTGACCAGTTTATTACTTCTAATATGGATAGGTGGCTGAAGTCAGGAACATTGAAGAAGGCTGCAGTTTCTCCATCGCCTTCACAACAAGGGCAGTTTCCAGTTGAAATGAATGAGGAGGGAGGACGACCAAAGGAAGACTTTATATACATTTCAACATTTTTCTTCCGATTTTACGGAAAACCATACACACACACATACAGACACACGACTGTTACGAAATATGCATGCTCCTTACAAAACAGTAGCCAAATAGTGGAAGTGAACAGATCATAAGCGAAAGCTTGTCAACAACGAACAGTTTGGACCTGACGTTGATTGCTGTTGGAGGAGGACAGCTCCATCGTGTGAAAGTTCAATTACCAAGTAATTTTAATCAGGCTACAGCGTCTTGAACAAAGGGAGTGAATCCACTAGTAAGTGTCTGGGTACAGTGGGTATTCAAATTGGATCGTTAATTTCCAGTTGTTTTCATTCATCTGTAATCCAAAGATTATTGATACTCCGGGGGGGGGGGGGGGGGGGGAGGGCCTGTCATTGGGAACATGGACCTGCATTAAGAAGCTTTCAGTTCCCATGGATTTCGCTCTGAAATTTGAAGTTACTGTGCTCTTGACTGACTAGGGGTCCACCATGGATTTTCGACTGAAGAATAGGTCCGCCAGCTGAAAAGGATGGGAAACCCTGCACTAATGTATGACCACATTGAACTGTTACAGGGACGCAGCGACTGCAGCAGGCCCCACAACGAGCCTCCGCGACGACAAAGGTAACGATGCACTAACGTAACGACACCTTGCATTCACTGCTGCAGATAGCAAGCCGCTACTGCCCTTACTACCCGTCATACTGTCGCATAGGTTTTTTTGCCCTTGGCGCTTGCTTTGGCACTTTTTTCCCTCTGCCATTACAACCTCTACCCTTCGATCGCTTTCGTCCACTTTCTATCTCCTGATGGACCATGTTAATGTGTGATCTCACCCAGACGCATGGATAACATTACAGCCAGCATCCTGTGACTCCTGATTCAAAAACTAACATGTTATACGGACGTGACAGTAGAACTTTTGGTTTGGTCACCCACGTTGGTGTGGGCGTGGAGGGGCCCCATCCTTTGTCGAAAAAAAAAAGAGTTCTCTTCGTGGCACTACTAGTGCCACTCTTATGTGGCTGGCTTAAAATTAGAACATACATCATATTTCAGATGTAGAAAAACAGGTCACCTGTCGTTTAAGTCGCTCTAGTCCCTTCTTTGGTATTGGATTGTTTACCATCAGTGCATAAACGAGATTTTTAGGCGAAGAAGGTTAAGAGGGAGAAAGTCGATGAACACCAGCGGGACGACAGTCGTCTCCAATATATTACAAGCTTTCGTGCGGAAAAGAAAGATTTTAGAGTTCCATTCAACCCCCAGGTCACCAGAAGCAGCGGCCATGGAGCGCGGCCAATCTGTCATGCGGCCCACCACTCACCGTCTGTAGGTCAGTCGCGGAAAAAAGTCGGCGGTGACTGCGAGCTGGGCTGGCTGGGTGGTGGGGTTTGGGTGGGGGTGGAGGCAGCGCCTGACATGGGAACGCCATCGGAAGGGTGGGTCCCCTAATTACCTCCAGCGCCGGTCCATCGCTCAGCGGCGCCACTGGCGTGACGCGGTCAGTGGCGAACGTCGCCGCTGGCGGCGATTACCGCCCCGCGTCCAGCGGGCAGCGGCGGTAGACGGCCGGAGAGATTTATACCCACGTCCGTTCCCTTACCGCCGCTGCACTCTTCCCTCCGGGCTCTGCTGGGACACGCAAAATGAAAACACGCTCCTCTGCCCATAGACGCGGCGTATCTGCGGCCGCAGTGTCTATTGGAACTACGTCGTGGGCGTTTTGCTGCGCCGTGTTTTGTAAGCCCTGTCGGCTGACAGAATGAAGAATTAGCCGCCGTCCTCTGGGATAGCAGTTAAATGAAGCGGTTGCGGTGGCGATGGGCACGGCCAGAAAGAGAAGGCCACTTCGTGTTCCTGTCGCGTAGCTATAGTCCGAATTAAGGCAAACCACTTGCCTCCAAAATGTTGTACTGTCTCTGGTATATGTATTTTTCTCTTTGCCCGTTAAATGCAGATGATAAACACCGCTGGCTTCTAACATCTGCTCTGTCATACATGACATTTCAGAGACTATAAACTGTTCACACTGATATTAGATCCTGCAAGAGATGAAAGTCTGTCTTCGCACCATGAATATAAAAGTCAATTTCCCGATTGACTAACTAAATGTATAATCACAGCCCACCCCAAACCACTAAGGATAGAAATTAAAGATTTGCAGACGGTGTTCACCTTATACTATAGAGGTCATTTAAGTAGGAATTTCTTGAAATTCCGCTTCTAAGGAGGTGAAATAGGGGACGAAGAGTTTTTTTTTTTTCGAAATATGTCGCTATTAACTCAGGTTTGAAGCTAGACCTACACCAGTTGGTATATGGTTTTCCTGCCAAAATAAAAATAAAAATAAAAATATGATTCAGAATTTCCGAAATTATTAAAAACCACAACTAAAACATTTTTAAAGCAACATATACGAAATTTAGCATTTCACTTCTCGGATAGAAATAAATAAAACACATGTTTCAATGTTTTGGGAAATTCTGTCCCTAAAGGGGTGGAATAGATGGTGCAATGTATGAAAATATTTCATTACAATATTTTTAAATCTCTCTCTATTAAAATTTGAATATATCTTCTCAGTTTGAAACAGAAAAATATCTTTTGCACTGCCTCTGGATATTCAACCCCTATGGCAGTGAAATAAGGGGTGGAATGTTTTATGGAAATATTTGATTCTGAGAGCATTTTTAAAATTAAATCTTTAAAAACTGACATTTGGCTTCTTAGTTAGAAATGAGGAAATACTTGTTTCACAGTATATTAAAATTGAGCTGCTAAGTGGTTCAAAAAGGTCACATTGATTCACTGAGACGTTACTGCTAGCCCAAAGCTCCGGATAGAAACTTCAGATATGGAGAAGTTATTGATTTTGTGTTGTAGGCATTGTTTAAGAAGGCAGTGTCCGAAATTCTACTCTTAAGAGGATGAAATAGGGAATGAAAGGTTTTTTGAAAGTATGTCGCTATGAAGGGAATTTTGAAGCTAGAATTACGAATGTCTTTTTTTCAGTCAGAAAATAAAAACTTACGTGTTTCTGCATTTTTAGGAATTCCATCACTAAGGGGAAAAATTGTCGATAACAATTTTTTTAAATCAATCACTATTGAAGAAATGGTAAAGCATTTTGAAATCTACATCTATGAAAATCGGTATTTGACTTCTCGGGTATAAACAAAGAAATGCGTATCAGTGGTTTTGGAAATTCAGTCCCCCTAAGGCAGGTTTTATGAAATTAATCATTACGATAGCCTTTTCAATGCTAAAGCTATGAACATTTTTATTTGGTATCTAAGAAATTTAAAAAATATATTTGGTACTGTTTTTGGAAATACAGCTTCCAAGGTGGCGCAATAGCACATGAAAATTTTTCAGAAAATATTTCGTTCATATTAAAAAAAAAGAAAGCTCAATTCATGAAACTGGAATTTCACTTCTCGATTAGACATAAAGAAGGCATGATTAACGAAAACCGTGGACTCCAGCTACCAGAATCGCCCTTTGGTTAGAAGTACAGTCGCAAAAGACCATCCTGTAGAATCCTTAATTAACGTGAAAGTTTAGAATTTGCTGCAATTTGTGAACTAAATCAAAGTAAAGTCTTTAACAGTCACCATGACAAACTGACTTCCTCGGAACTGGGAGAAAAAAGAAGTGATTCATTAATACAATAATTTTTCAGTGGGCCTAAATATGATTATAAAATTATTTTTATGTAATTAATACGCATAGGCATGTGAAGTAGCTTACGATAAGCTTGTTTTCAATGTAAGTTAAGTTCAGGATTTAACTTGCATATGTCACCTAAACCAACACTTACCAATGGCTACACATTCCATTACAGCTGTATGAGACGGCGTCCAACATATTACTTCTAAGCACAACTGCAAACCCACTTTGTTCATGACGAATTGAATAAAGAACATGCGCTTTCTGCCACTGAGATATTGCACCTTGGGTTCACTATTCTAAACAAAAGTTTTAAGAGGCATGGCGCAAAAAGTCAATTTGAACGTGGAAAATGATATTTTCGATAGCTATAAAGTAGTGAGTAGATTACGAAAGGCTGGCGAAGTCATATTTTCTGTATCCTTTTATGCGCATGGGGTTAATAAAATGACAGGAAATACGGACATTCAATGAGTAACCTCGAACTGTGCAACGTTCACCACGAAAACTAAAATTCCAGACATGTTTGCTAACAACTCACGAGTACCAAAGGTTGAAAATACCGCTACTGTTGTTATGTTTTTCTATTCAGAACGCGACCGGTTTCGGGCTCACATAGGCCTATCTTCATGTGTTATACCACAAATGATTAATGAAACTGTTAGCCGAGGTGCTGGCTGCTGAGTTCCCAATGCCAAGCTATTTTCTTTAAAAATGAATTTTGCTATTAAATCAATATTCCCTATGTTTGTGCATATAATTGCTATATCTAGTGAAGCAAATTTTGCATGACCATGCACATCTATGTTCTAAATTGTCTCTACCAGTTCTTAATTGTTATTGATGATAAAACTTTCTTCAAAATGAAGAATGTTCTTAAAATTTTCTCAAGTTTCTGTTTAATTTATGCAGGGGACATTTCATACTGTTGACAGTTGAGCAAATTGGCAAACTTGGTTCATATAATTTCAGTTAAGCTCTTAAGATTCTTATTTCTGGATTCATAATTCTCAATGAAAATATTTCTTTGGGTAAAAAGAGAAAATTATTTTCGTTAGTTAGTTTTTTTGTTGGGTACCAATGAATTTCAATAGTTTCATTTTCATTGAAAAACTCAGAGTTTTGAAAATTTAATCTCCTTTACTATCCACTGCTCAAATAATTCCATTGTCTACCTTTTGCATAATAGCATTACATACTGTGTGCTGGCTGTTGATATTCTTAGTTATTCCAGATTCGTTGATTTTTGCTATTTTCTTTAAAAATAAATTCCTTGGTTTTCAAAGCAATCTTACAAATTTCTGATTTATGAATATGATAGCACTTAGTAGCAGCTTTAACATTAGGATTCTGCAACTTATGTTTGTATTGCTTAAAACAGGCGTTGGAATGCATTGTAATCCTTTATTTAAGATCAGTTTACAGGGCAGTTTACATCACCTTTGTGCTTCTATGGCAATATTCGGATAGTTCCTTCGTGGTGCTTACTCGTCTTGCCTTAGAGTGTACTCCAGTTGATCGGAGAAAGGAGAAAATCTGTAAAGATTCAGGGTAAGAAAAGAATACAGTGGCATTTATCAATGTGGCATGAAATAAGTAAGAAGTGCAGGGTAGCCAAGATGAAATAGCCGCAGGATAAATCTGCAGAAAAAAAAACTAATCGTTATAAGGAACAGTCAAGACAACATCCCGATAAATGAAAGGCTAAGAAGGTAATATTAACAGTGTTATAGTAATTCTACTATTAACGTCAACGAAAGTGCATGTAGATGACAAGAATGCAATTAGCTCCTATATGACGGGGAGCACTTGTCTCGTGGAGAGATATAAGAAGAAATTGCGCTCGATAAGAAATAAATACTGATTTAGAGAGCTGAAGATGAAGATATAAAGTGTATGAGAATATTGAAAAGGTAATACAGTATGTAAAAGGAGAAGAAAATCTGATAGTCATGAGGGAGTGGAATGCAGTTATAGGGGAAGTGGTAGAAGGAAACGTTACAGGAAACTACGGGCTTGGGACAAGGAAGGAGAGAGTAGAAATACTAATTAACCTTTTTAATTAATTTCGTTTTTGAAGAATAACAAAGGGAGGAGGTATACTCGGAAAGGCGGTGTACTACGGGAAGATAACAGGTAGATTACATCATGGGTGGTATGACATAGATTCTGAAATCAGATACTGGACTGTAAGGCATACACAGGAGCAGATACAGACTAAGATCACAACGAAGCCGCGATGAGGCTCAAGAGATTAGTTGGGAAGAATCAATATGCAAAGAAATGTGGAGAAGAAATGTGCTTTAAGCAGCCTAAGGCTGTAGATATAGCTATAAGGAATTGCTCAGTAGACATTACAGTTGAAGAGGGATGGGTATCTGTAAAAAGGACAGTCACAGAACCTGGAAAGAAAAAACATAGGTACAAAGAAGGTAACTGCACAGAAACCATAGCTAACGGAAGATATAATTTACTTGATCTATGAAACAAGGCTTGAAGGATTAAAAACGGTATAGGACAGTTATGTAGTCATTCGTCCCTACTCTTCATACAGTACAAGTAAGGAACAATGATGGAAAAAAATAAAGTTTCAGGAATGGAGTTATAATTCAAGCTGAAAGGATTTGACTGATACAATTAGGTGATAACACTACAATCTTCAGTGAAAGTGAGTAAGAACTAAATGATGGGCTGAATGGAATAAAAAGTGTAATGAGTACAGAATATGGATTGATAATACACTATTGGCCATTAAAATTGCTACACCAAGAAGAAATGCAGATGATAAACGAGTATTCATTGGACAAATATATTATGCTAAATCTTACAGGTGATTCTATTTTCACGCAATTTGGCTGCATAGATTCTGAGAAATAAGTACCCAGAAAAACCACCTCTGGCCGTAATATCGGCCTTGATACGCCTGGGCATTCCGTCAAACAGAGCTTGGAAGGCGTGTACAGATATAGCTTCCCATGCAGCTTCAACACGATACCAAAGTTCATCAAGAGTAGTGACTGGATTATTGTGACGAGCCAGTTGCGCGGCCACCATTGACTAGACGTTTTCAGTTGGTGAGAGATCTGAAGAATGTGCTGCCCAAGCCAGCTGTCGAACATTTTCTTTATCCTGAACGGCCATTACACGACCTGCAACACGCGGTCGTGCATTATCCTGCTGAAATGTAGTGTTTCGCAGGGATCGAATGAAGGGTAGAGCCACGGATCTCAACACATCTGAAATGTAACGTCCACTGTTCAAAGTGCCGTCAATGCGAACAAGATGTGACCAGATGTGTAACCAATGGCACCCCATACCATCACGCCACATAATACGCCAGTATGGTGATGACAATACGCGCTTCCAATGTGCGTTCACCGCGATGTCACCAAACACGGAGGCGACCTTCATGATGCTGTAACCCAAACCTGGAATCATCCGAAAAAATGACGTTTTGCCATTCGTGCATCCAGGTTCGTCGTTGAGTACACCATCGCAGGCGCTCCTGTCTGTGATCCAACGCCAAGGGTAACCGCAGCCATGGTCTCCGAGCTGATAGTCCATGCTACTGCAAACGTCATCGAACTGTTGGTGCAGATGGTTGTTGTCTTGCAAACGTCGAGACGTGGCTGCACGATCCGTTACAGCCATGTGGATAAGATGCCTGTCATCTCGACTGCTAGTGATACGAAGCCGTAGGGATCTAGCAGGGCGTTCCGTATTACCCTCCTGAATTCACCCATTCCATATTCTGCTAACAGTCATTGGATCTCGACGAACGTGAGCAGCAGTGTATCGATACGGTAAACCGCAGTCGTGATAGGCCACCATCCGACCTTCATCAAAGTCGGAAACGTGATGGTACGCATTTATCCTCCTTACTCGAGGCATCACAACAACGTTTCACCAGACAACGCCGGTCAACTGCTGTTCGTTTATGAAAAATCGGTTGGAAACTTTCCTCATGTCGGCACGTCGCAGGTGTCGCCACCGGCGCCAACCTTGTGTGAATGCCCTGAAAAGCTAATCATTTGCATATCACAGCATCTTCTTCCTGTTGGTTAAATTTCGCGTCTGTAGCACGTCATCTGGGTGGGGTAGCAATTTTAGTGGCCACTAGTGCAAATCTAAGAAAGACGAAATCAACGAGTAGTAGCAGAAGTGAGAACACTGAGAAACTTACCATCAGGATTGATAGTCAGAAAGTAAATGAAGTTAAGGAATTCTACTATCTAGGGAGCAAAATAACAAATGACTGACGGAGCAAGGAGGGTATCAAAGGAGGCTAACACTGGCAAAAAGGGCGTTCCTGGCAGTGAGAAGTGTACTAGAAACGCACATGGGCCTTAATTTGAGGAATAAATTTCTGAGAATGTGCGTTTGGATCACAGCACGGTGTGGTAGTGAAACATGGACTGTGGGAAAACCTGACCAGACGTGAGCTAAAATCATACCACATAGCTCCCGACGCAGTGACACCAGAAATGGCACACTGTCTCTCCAAAACATTAGAAGTGTGCTAGCTCTGTCCTGATCTTCGCCATATTCGCTGACGATGGCCTTTAAGGGTAGTGCAGAACAGCGGTTCATCGCTGAACGCAGTGCGACGCCCTGTGATCAGTAGTAGAGTCTTCATGGTCGGGGCACCATTCCAAAAGCAGCTGTTTGTTTTGGAATGTTAACGGCATCTTATGCATGGCACAGTAATTCTCTCGTTCGGGTGCAGCTAGTCTCCGGCTGCTGGTGAGGATGACACACAGTATTGTAGGGAGTTCATCACATGGTCCCTGACTGCGTGTGTTGACGTGGAGTGGCTGCGATATGCCTGGTGCACGATACGGCGAGCCTCCGTTGTGGTGGTCGGACTGTGGTCGACTGGAGCCTGGCCATCGCGTAAGTCTGTCTGCACCTTTCCAAACAGTCCAACAATGAGGCGCTGTCACTTTCGAATGCTCTACAAGAATTTTTTTCCACCTTCAATAAAAAAAATGATTAATATGTGCACAGGAACACAGTTAATAATAAATTTATGACTAAGATACAACGAAAAATCTAAATTTCACCTGACGAACGATAGAAACATATCAGGGTAAAATAATAATTCGTACACTGATCATGAATACAATAGCGTTCGAACATCTCGACTTCAACGGAGTGCGATGATCATCATCGGCCATCAACAGCCAACCGCAGGGCCCTATTTAGGATGTACCTGTGGTCCACGTACTAAAACAAGTAATTTTGTTATAACTCATCCGAAAAATATACCTTTAGACGAATTTTGCATCCATTTCGGTCAATAGTGATGTTATCTTGATCTGTGACCGGTTGTCCTATCTTTCGTTTGATTACATTCCATGCAGCCGAAATTCGGTTGACACAGTTACTGATTTCTGATGTAAGGCACTCGTTCTTTGACTTTGTAATAATTTTTCTTACTATTTCCGAGTAGTTTTTAACTGTGCAACTACTGCATGATCTTTAGTTGTTCTTGCCAACAGATTCAGTCTCTTTTTGTTAAGTGTCCTTTCTGATTAGCTTCTGCCGAAAGTTGTTTGCCAATGAATGTGAATTTATCATGGGAAAGATTGAATGGTATGTCAGCATTTGGTTCATTATAATCTCATCGGTGGTGATATATTGTGGAGTATTCTTAAAAACATTGGTCATGAATTTATTAATTATTCTGATTTCCACTGAGGAGGAGTCTCTAAGCTGTAAGGCATTACCTCATTTATCCTAAGTAACTGCGTATCATGATCCAAAAGAGCATTTGTCACTGGGTATACAGTCATTTCCATTCTTTGAGTTTCATAGAATACTATGTTATCTGTTAGAATCCTATGGTAGTTACCCACCAATGTTGGAACAATAATTAGTGAGATTAATCTACAGGATCCAAATAAAGTTTTCAGATGATTTTTCGTATCATAATTCTTTAGAAAATCTGCGTTGAAATCATCAGAATGCTAGCGGCTGTAAGACAGATAGCATAGAAAAGGATCAAAACTTTTCATAAACACATGTTTCTCTTGACACGATAAGATGATACTCATCATCAGTGATAACACCCGCTACATTTGTTTCTTATGACTATAGCAGCAGGGATCATTACGCAGTTTCAATTAAAGTGTATTGCTTTTCAGGAGTAACTCACAAGCACGCTGATCAGTACAAAGTCCACCCTAGCCTGCAGTGTTTCTTAACTGGTGTCCTGTCTTAATAATTGTAAGAACTGCTCCTATCCCCACTTTGCTCTGCATGAGTACTTCTAGAGCGTAATTTTTTATATTTAACTTCTGTAATCCTTTGGTTCTGTGGTGCTCAGATGTTCTTAACTGAGAAGTCGTTAATCTCTTTATTACTCAGTCTTCTAATATTCTGATGAAACTTGCAGTCCTTCTTTTCTGTACATTCTCAGGCGTTTTGTGTGACACGTCTGTTATTTTAATTTTTTTCATAAAACGATTTGGATGAAATAAGGTATGGGATAAATATGCTTTCGGCAAAATCGACTTCAATTCACACTGTTTAATTTCTATTAACCATTCCACTAAATGAGTTAGTGCTTTAGCCATTTGAAGCGCCACGCATCAAAAACGACGGCCCTGAGAGTTTTCTGCGATCTTTGAGAGGTGAATGCAGGATGAATTTATATCGGCTGTTCACTGAGACAGCCGAAAACGTACGTACAAAATTATAACGAGAGTGTGGAAAACAGAAGTAAAACAAAGATGCCTAAGTGTTTTTGTGTTTTATCTCCTAGTGAAGGTCTACTTGTAATTTGTACGTACAGTCCTGTGGCATTGTGTGGTTAACACACAAGTTCGCAATCGTTTAAGTTGGAATCCTAACTTTCCATTTCACTTCCCAGGAAGACGTTCATTGTTATGTACACCGACAGCGATTAATCGTTCATCTAAATTTCCCATAAAATCGGTCGAAGAGAATACAGTTGCCTCATGGTGAAGAAAGCACTTACAAAACGTATTTAATTTCGAAAGCCACTTCAAATTACCTGTTGTAGTAATGAGGGATTGCGCTCACCAGTTGACTCACAAAACTTGACGAAGAACCGTGAGAAGTTATTGACCCAGCGAAATCTACCACTTAACTTTTTAACAGATGAGGAAATGAATATCAGGAATCGGTAACGTCCTTGCTACCTTGCTGCGCTTCTCGCTACCCGACCTCAATACGTCGGCGAAAAGCGGCGCCATCGACAAAAGTTTCCGCAGTCTCATTGACCATTCTGCGTCCCCCGGTTCCAGAGGGCCGACTTTGTCGGCAACGACGTGCCCTGCCTGCCGGCAACAAGTGCCAATAAATAGCAAGTTTCAGCATACCGCGCAACTCCAGAGTTCATATGAGCCCCTGCAACACCTCTTCAGAAACTGCTTCTGGAGACAGATCAAATATCACGAATAAAACCTGCGAGCCAATTTCTTACGCAGAGCAGAGAGCAGCACAAGGAGTAGTTTCTTGCGAGAAGCCTCCTCAGTGCAGGCACCAAAACTTTTTCGCGAAATATTAGATCAGAACTTCCTAAAAAATCTTAATAACATCCAAGTTAGACATGTATTTCGAGTTAGGCAACACCTGTCGACATGAGGCTGAATGCTGAAGGGCCGCTACTGGATGAAAGTAATACCAAACGTCTCAGTGTACATAATTATTGATTTCCTCCTAATCTGTCCATCAATTTAAAATTATTTCGCCAGTCTGAAAACTGTCAAATTCTTTCTGTTATCATCAGCTTTCAAGAGCGTGTTTACCACTCTCAATGGTGATAAATTATTTAATTGCCTCCTCAGCGAAGGACTGAGAGGGTAGTGGCTTAGCAACTCAATATCGGTCAATATTCATATAGTGTATCAATTGAAAGATACCCACTCATTTCTTTACTAACTGTACCAGCGGCAGTTTTCAGCTAGTTTTCCCCATCTGTTGTTTGTTGTGTTCCTTAAATTTCAAAATCTCTAGTTAAAGTCACTTGCAATTCCAGGTGGGGATACTTAATAAAGAGAAAACACCTAAAGTGAATTTTCAACTTTAGTATATATTATAAAATTCTGTTAAGGCCCTCCTGGGAGGTTATTGGTTGATGATGGTATTTTTCCTGTCGATAGAAGTTATTTTTTCTTAGCGCTGTGGTAGTAATAATACTGGCAGAAGTGGCAGTAGCAGCTGTCCGTGGATCACTTTTAAAACAAGGTTAATGAGTATGTTGTATTGTCATGCAAGAACAAAAACCATCACTACACAAACTACTTACACTATATATACATTAAATCATAATGTAAAATGCCAGTACTACATCTCTTTATGATTTCTCGGTACCAGTTTCTGCACACAGAACGAAAATGTAACAGCTAAGCTCAGGACGATGTCAACGATTATTGATATCCACATTTATATTATTACTTCCCATTTGGTTACCTGAAACATTTAGTGAGCATATACTCGTTCATCTCCCCCTATGCCGAGTGACACTTGGAGCTCATAAAGAGATTAAAAAGTTAGTGTTGTCAGTGGCAGAAGTTTCGTGTAAAGTTTTCCACGACACAAACATTGTACTTCCAACTGTGCTGCGAAATTTCAGAGATATATTATAGTTATTTATTTGCGTTTCATTTCAAAGCATACATCTAATCTTTTTTATCCTAGTAAACCCGATCCCGTGACTACAGTTGAACCGTTTCTGATCATTTTTAATTGTATTTTATTTTGAAGAATAGCGTGGTATTTTTTTTTATCTAAGTAAACGTTTTCCTGTACAGAATATACATGTAATTTTGTATGGCGTCTATCGAAAGGAGATGTCTATATCGATGCACGGTTCGACAGACACTTGTACATACAACGCGAACAGTACAATGTATGAATATTTTGAATATATCGTGGCGCGGCGCGTTTAATAAACAGATAACCTTTGTAGCCTACGAACGGCCAATTCCTACCCCAATATAGGAAAATAAAAAAAATAAATACAGATACAACTGTCGATACATAGACAAGCAACGTCACACTGCCTGAAAAGAATCAGGCAAAACCTCGGCAGGCGCAGCTTTGTCGTTCAGCAGCGTGACTTAACTTACTTTTATAATACTGACGCTAAAATACAAGTTTGCTTCCTCATAGACAAAAGTAAATAATACATATGAACATTAATAGAAAATATTTATTGATTCTCATTGTAAAAAATTTGAGTGCAAGCATTGGACTGACCAAGGTAAACTAAGTGCGAGAATTCAAATGAACATCTCGTTTCTGAGAATAATTACTACAATAAATACCCATTTGAATTAATGCAGCTCGTAGTATGTGTTACACTTAATACAGTTACTTTTGGCTCGGCTCCTGACTCGGAAATATGAAGCAAATGCAAAAATATGTACCATCGTTTTGGTAAATGAAAGCAGTGCTTTACTAGCTCCCGATCACGGGTTAAATATCAGTAACTAATGTTCAGTATAATTAGCTCAGCCTGTTCATCATTCGACATCGTTCATCAGGAAACTAATGAGTCACAAAGCCACCAGATACACGTCAAGTCATGAGAAAAGGGAAGCAGTGACATCAAAGCTCAGATCGCTTTTTCTTGTCAAATCAGTTCAAAGAATATAGCTTGCTCTCTCAAAATTAATACAGGAATCACTCTCAAAACCAATACCGATATCATGCACCCCTTCTCTTCAACTGAGTGGCAACGGCTTTAGACGACAGCTTGTCTGATAAACTTCCTACCGAATTCTTACGGCTTAGCATTACTACTCGCACCAACTCACAGTAACACGGAGTTCAGGAGCAAAACTGCTGAGCAACGACTAATTAATAACGACACTCACGGCGCTATATGGAAAACCCCTTAGAACTGCCCACATTTGACAAAAGGCTAACTGCCCCACTACCACTACTGCGATACAACTGACTGCTTGCACTACCAAAATTACAACTGCCTCCTTTCCCGCCTTAAAATACAGTGTGAGGCAAATAAAAATGGCGCGGAGAACTGAGTTCCAAGGTACACAGAAACACAGCAGAGGAACGGAAATACTTACTAACATGACTATAGCAGATGTTCAGAGTGACCACCATTCATCTCATGGCACTTCTGGGACCTGGGCAACAAGTAGCTGAAGGCCGATCGAAGATGGACTTCTGGAATTACTGCCGCCTCATTCGAAATGTTCTGCTTTAGTTCTAGAGGACTGTGAGTGTTGTTGCGATACAACTTAGACTTGAGGGCACCCCGCACAAAGCAAAGGCATATTGACAGATCTGGTGAACCAGGTGGCCAGCGAGGGTCTCTGCTAACACCTCTGTCAGGCGTGACGATTGTGTAAATATACTGCAAGGTTTCTCCACCCTACTGGACGTAACTGTAGGTCTTTCAGCCTCCGTTATTGCTGCCACAATTAATTTCAAAATTTCACAGTGTCGGACGCCGCAATCATCGTCCGATGGAAGATGATGGGCTCAATAATGCAGTTTGGAGACACTTCACACCAAACCACAACCTTCTGATTTTGCAATTGCACATCTTGCAAGTTATGCGGATCCTCCGCTGCCCGGAACCTGTGATTCTGCGAGTTGACACAGCCACTCAGGTGGAACCAGGCTTAATCGGACATAAAAAACAGATCCATGTCCATGCCATTCACTATTCTCTCAGTAAACCACCACTCACAAAACTGGACGCGCTGAGAAGGACCCACTGGTTTTAAGGAAACAGGGTACTTACAGAAGGTGGAAAAATCGAAATTTTTATTAAATTCTATAGGCTTTCCTGATTACATTGGTGTATACATTACAGGGTTTCAAATGAAAAATGACCTATATATACCAAATTTTAAAGTTATAGTCATGTATGCCGCCAAGCCCCCTCTAGTTCTGTTACAGAAACCAGTATTATTTCGAAAAGAGCTGTGAACATTTTGTTTCCAGCGATTGTACGTATGATAAACTGTGTATGTTGGTAACAGTGTGGGTTTCTAGTGTCTACAAATGATTATTTTTGCTAGTATTTACTTTTGTTACGCAGAAGCAGTTTGTTCACGAACAACATATCCTTTAGTGTGCAATAAATGCGAACAATGCCACGCATGAAGAAATTCAATAAAAGGAAATTCCGCGGTAACCAGTTCACAAACAAAGCAAGCCACACTGTTGAAAGTAGCCTAAGTATTAGTTCTTGAGGGAAGAAATTCCCACGTGGCACGCCTCCTGGTGATTACAATCAATTTCTGTGTTAGCAATGACGCTTTTTGTTGTGGATTCGTTGCTGTTGATGCGGGAATCTTATCTTCTTTGATAAAGGAAGTGGGGGAATGTAAACAATGTGAATGTGTAAGCTATCTGGAAATAACTGAACAACAAAGTAGCAGGAAGGGTTTATCGTCAAACTTCGTTGTTCTGTGTAGATCCCGCAATAAATCTACCTTGAAAATGACTTCCTACATTGTGCATAATTCATATGATGTGAATCTGAAGTTAGAGTATGAAATGTGTGCAACAGATCCCGCAGTAAATCTACCTTGAAAATGACTTCCTACATTGTGCATAATTCATATGATGTGAATCTGAAGTTAGAGTATGTAATGTGTGCAACAGGAAAAGCAAAAAAGGCTGCTCAAACGTTTTGTGGTTTGGTGGACCTTCCTTCTCCTCCCAGTAGGTTCAGCAAGTACATAAAAATGCCTTAAGGTGCCTTGACGATTGTGCCTAAAATATCTATGAAACGTGCAGTAGAAGAAAATGTAAATATTAGTTGAACCAGGGACATTGCTGTTGCACGTGATGGGACATGGCAGCGTCGAGGACATCGTTCCTTGAATGGTGTTGTAAGTTGTGGTGTCACCGCCAGACACCACACTTGCTAGGTGGTAGCCTTTAAATCGGCCGCGGTCCGGTAGTATACGTCGGACCCTCGTGTCGCCAATGTCAGTGACTGCAGACCGAGCGCCGCCACACGGCAGGTCTAGAGAGACTTCCTAGCACTCGCCCAGTTGTACAGCCGACTTTGCTAGCGATGGTTCACTGACTTCTACGCTCTCATTTGCCGAGACGATAGTTAGCATAGCCTTCACCTACGTTATTTGCTACGACCTAGCAGGGCGCCATTATCTGATGCTATTGATACTGTGAATCATGTAATGTCAAGAGCGACGTTCGTCATTAATAGATTAATGTTAAGTATTCCACCAGCTACGTCCGTTTTTCTCAATTCTAATTCCCTTGTGATGTTCCAGACCTCACGCCAGCCTGCGTGAGCTAAAACGCGTGTATTTCGGCCTCCTTTGGTAACACGGTTGGCTCTCCTGCCAGCCACACCATAAGTGCCCCAACCGTGGAAATTGGGAAAGTTGTTGATGGTGAGTGCTATAATTCCAAGCCGATGAAGCCTTAGTGTCTTTGTACTCAGTTTTTATCTTAAGTAAGTGCTTTTAATCAGTTTCTTTGTGCAACTGACACACACGTTGCTTGCCCATCCAACCCTAGTATCAGTACTTGCACCAATTGTCCATCAAACGAACGTCCCATTTTTTGATGACACCTAGTGATCCAAGACTGAGATTACATCCTCTGTTGACTTACCAGAAAAGGAGTAAAGTTTGGGGCAGCTGGGTTTATCAAGATCAACATATCTGACTAATTCTAACTAGTCACCCTTAAAAAAAATCGCCCGGAAACTACTTCTTATCTACTGTCAACTGTGTTATCTCATTAAGTAAATATTGCGCATCCTGATGGACCAAATCATTTTTGCTGCTGTCATCATGCAACCTTTATCTCTCATACACAAGTACGAAGTACACAGTATCAACCAACAATGGCTCACTTACTCACAATTACAATACAACAGATTAATATCTACAGCTAGTCAAGAGCCATTTTGACTCCGTTCTTTGTCTAGCGTTATGGTGATACACAGAAGCGCCAAAAAAACTGGTACAGGCAAGCGAATTCAAATTGGTAAACAGACAGAATACGGTGCTGCGATCAGCAACGCCTACATAAGACAACAAGTCTGTGGCGCTGTTATTAGATCGGTTACTGCTACTACAGTGGCAGGTTATCAAGATTTAAGTGTGTTTGAACGTTATCTTATAGTCAATGCACTATCGATGGGACACAGCATCTCCCAGGTAGCGATGAAGTGGGGATTTTCCAGTACAACCATTTCACAAGGGTGTCGTGAATGACTGGATCCGGTAAAATACTAGATCTCCGACATTACTGCCGCCCACTCGGGTACCCTTGATGACTCTACGAGACAAAGCTTTACTTCTCTCCTGGGCCCGTCAGCACCGACATTGGAGTGTTCAAAAATGGCTCTCAGCACTGCTGAACTTAACATCTGAGGTCATCAGTCCCCTAGAACTGAAACTACTTAAAACTAACTAACCTAAGGACGTCACACACATCCACGCCCGAGGCAGGATTCGAACCTGCGACCGTAGTGGTCACGCGATTCCAGACTGTAGTGCCTAGAACCGTTTGGCCACGAACTGTTGAAGACTGGAAACATTTTGCCTGGTCGGACGAGTCTCGTTTCAAATTGTATCGCGTGGGCAGGCGTGTACGAGAATGGAGACAACCTCATGAATCCATGGACCCTGCATGTCAGCAGGGGACTATTCAAGCTGGTGGAGGCTCTGTGATGGTGTGGGGCTTGCGTAGTTCAAGTGCTATGCGACCTCTGATACATCTAGATACGATTCTGACAGATGACAGGTCCGTAAGCATTCTGTCTTATCACCTGCATCCATTCATGTCCATTGTGCATTCCGATGACTTGGGCTATTCCATCAGGACAATGTAACACGCCACAGTCCATAATTGCCACAGAGTGGCTGCAGGAACACACGTCTGAGTTTAAACACGTTTACTGTCCACCAAAATCCACAGATATGAACATTATTGAGCATGTTTGGAATGCTTTTCAATGTGCTCATAAGAACTCCATCCCCTCCTACTCTAGGCAACCCAAATAATATTCGTAAATTCCACCTCGCGATTGAAATCAATGAAATGACACATTTGTAGCATAAACAAACAAAAGTCCTGAGCAATGAGCACAACATTCCCTTTTCATAATACACTAGAGAGCCAATGAAACTGGTATAGACATGCGTATTCAACTACAGAGATAGGTAAACAGGCAGAATACGGCATTTCAGTCGGCAACTCCTATGTATGACAACAAGTGTCTTTCGCAGCTGTTAGATCGGTTACTGCTGCTACAATGGCAGATTAACAAGATTTACGTGAGTTTGAACGTGGTGTTATAGTCGGCGCACGAGCGATGGCACAGAGAATCTCTGAAGTAGCGATGAAGTGTGGATTTTCCCTACGTCATTTCACGAGTGTACGGTGAATATCAGGCATCCGGTAAAACGTTAAATCTCCGTCATCGCTGCGTCCAGAATAAGGTCCTGCAAGAACGGGACCAACGACGTCTGAAGGGAATCGTTCAATGGGACAGAAGTGCCACCTTTCCGCAGATTGCTGCAGATTCCAGTTCTGGGCCTTAAACATGTGTCAGCATGAGAACTATTCAACGAAACATAATCAGTATTGGCTTTCGGAGACGAAGTTTCACTCGGGTATCCTTGACGACTTCACGACAAAAAGCTTTACGCCTCGCCTGGGCCCGTCAACACCGACCTGGGACTGTTAATGACTGAAAACATGTTGCCTGGTCGGACGAGTCGCATTTAAAATTGTATCGAACGGACGGACGTGGACGGGTATGAAGACAACTTCATGAATACGCGAACCCTGCATGTCAGCAGTGGACTGTTCAAACTGGTGGTGGCTCTGTAATGGTGTGGGGCGCTTACATGGAAAATCTGATACGTCCACATATGACTCTCACAGGTGACACGTACGTAAGCACCGTGCCTGATCACCCCGATCCATTCGTGTCCATTGTGCATTCCGACGGACATGGGCAATTCAAGCAGGACAATGCGACACCCAAAACGTTTAGAATTGCTACAGGGTAGCTGCAGGAACACTCTTTTGGGGTTACACACCTCGGCTGGCCAGCAAACTCCCCAGAAATTAACATTATGGAGCATATGTGGGATACCTTGCAATGTGCTGTTCACAAGAGGTCTCCACCCTGTTGTAGTGTTACGGATTTATGGACAGCCCTCCAAGATTCATTGTGTCAGTTCCATCCAGCACTACTTCAGACATTAGTTCACTCAATGCCACTTCGTGTTGCGGCGCTTCTGGGTGCTCACCGAGGCTGTACACGATATTAGGCACATGTACCAGTTTCCTTAGTTCTTCAGTTACAAATATTCTTACCTCATTCCGACTCTAAACTGGGACATGCCGTTTCTAATGGATCTGTTAATGTGACCCTTAAGTATCGGTGCATCTACTACCGCTTGGACATCACCTCCTCTGTACATGCAAGTAGAAACAATTGGTTCCTTTAATTACCTCACTGTGATGAAATGCGAGCTGTGGCTGTGACGTCAAACTGTATGGAGATCAACTCCTCAACGACTAAATGCCCGAAGACTAATTACTTCACGTGAAGCTGACTTGGAGTGTAGGCTACTCCTGTGCAGTGGTGGGCCTCGGTGGGAATATTGGCTGACGGCAGCTGAGAGAAGCATAAAAAATAAAATGTTTTATTAGCAGTTGTGCTGCTACGCTTACGGATCTTCTATGAGGCCACCATGCCACCATGCGGCATCTAGTGAGGATTGTGTATAGTAGGCTGAGGCAGCTAGCTGGCACCCAGCAGCCCGATCATGACGTCGGCCCCCGGAAAAGCTGACGCTCAAAAGCCTGCTCAGCAATGCATTCACCAGTTAGTATGGCGTCACTGCTCTTTACTCACAGTAAACTCCAGCGGCGCATAAGGATGCTCGATTACTTACCTACAGGGTATTACAGTCAGAAATGGTGGCTGAAGACTTCCAAAATAAGAAGTCACCCGTATTCAGCCAACATCCTTCTCGAAGAAGGCGGAGAAGG
Source organism: Schistocerca gregaria (assembly GCF_023897955.1). Classification (NCBI taxonomy): domain Eukaryota; kingdom Metazoa; phylum Arthropoda; class Insecta; order Orthoptera; family Acrididae; genus Schistocerca; species Schistocerca gregaria. The sequence continues at coordinate 246,747,968 of NC_064926.1, forward strand.
TGACAGAGATTCAGGGCAATGACTTGCCCTTGTGGTGAGAAACTGCCCGTACGGCGAAATAATCAGCAATGATCAAAGGCAAGAGTATGTAGAACCCTATGGCAAACATTGTATTAAATATACACAATGTGTATCCACAGTGAAGGTGCCTTGTAACGCAGAAGTGTCATGATCATCTCTTCATTGGGAATAGATTCCTGATCATTTCGATATACCGCGAGGGGCTCTCAAGAGGGAGGTGACTATGAGTAAAAGGTTCAATAACCTGCAAAAATATAACGTTTTGCAAGTAGGTTGGCCTGTAATTTTTGGTGGGAAAAGTGGCAATTAACCCTAAGTAACGAAAAGTTACGAACATTCTGCTCATTATGTCAAATTATTTTGTTAACGTCGACCTACATAGACAGAAACGATCATCATAATGAAGTAAGGGAAATCAGAGCTCGCTCGGGAGGATTTAAGTGTTCGTTTCTTTCCGCTCGCGGTTAAAAGTGAAGTAACAGACCATTGTCCCGAAGGTGGTTCGATAAATCCTCTGCCACGCTTATAAGTGTGATTTGAAGAGTAGCCATACAGATGTAGATTTAGATGTAGAAGTTGGAACGTTGTATGGAAAATAAAAAAGCTGAAAAAGGAAATGCTGAGACCCGGCGTACATATGGTAGGGGACGATGAAGTGAAATGGAAAGAAGACAAGGAATGCAGGACAGATGAGTATATGGTAATATCAAGAGCAGCAGAAGGAAATATATTTGCAATGGGATTCATTTTAATTAGGAAGGTGGAACAGAGAGTATTTTACTGTGAACAGTTTCATGATACGGCCTTTCCCATCAGAATCAATAGGAAACCAATAACAATTACGATAGTTCCGGTACACATGCCGACGTCTCAAGCAGAAGATAAAGAGATATAGAGAGTATATGAGGATAACGAGCGGGTAACTCAGTACGTAAAAGGAGATGACAATTTAATAGTCATGGGGTACTAAATGCGGTTGTAGAGAAAGGAGTAGAATAAAGGGTTACGGGAGAATATGGCAATCATAGAAAAGAAAGAATAATTGAGTTGTGCGATAAATTTAAGCTAGTTATGACGAATGTTCTGTTCAACAATATCAAGAGGAAGAGGTATACCTGGAAAAGGCCCGGAGATACGGGACGGCTTGAGTTAGGTTACATCATTGTCCGCCGGAGATTCCGAAATCAGATACTGGATTTTGAGGAGTACCCAGGAGCAGATATAGACTCAGATCACAATGTAGTAGTGATGAAGAGTAGGTTGAAGTTTAAGAGATCATCAACACGCAAAGAAGTGGGATAAATAGGTACTAAGGAATGACGAGATACGCTAGAAGTTCTCTGGGGCTGTGGAAAGTGTGGTAACGAATAGCTCACTAGGCATTTCAGCTGATGAGAAAAGGGCACCTGTCTGTAAAGAGGGCAATCATAGAAGTACAAATAGGTTAACAATGGAGAAAGCGGGGGGAACAGGTCAAAGACTTCAGCTGAACAATGAACGAAGGAAGTATAAAAATGTTCAACAGGACTAGAGGAATACACGTCACTTAGAAATTAAATAAGGAGGAAGTGCAGAGAATCTAAGGGGAAATGATTGCACGAAAAATGTGAAGAAATCGGGAAAAAAATTATTGTTGTAAGGCCTGATACAGCAAAGAGAAAGTCAAGCAACCTTCGGAGACATTAAAAGCATGGTCGGTGGCATTAACAGAGTATTGGGAACTCTGCTATTAAATGTGGGGGAGAGAGAGGACAGGAGAAAACAGTACACTGTGACCCTGTATTGCGGAGTATAGTTGCCTGATGACTTGATACAAGAAGAAATTCTAAAATCAATAACGAAGAGCTCGCATTAAAAAATGTGTAAGACAGGAATGTAGTCATTCACTCCTACTGTTCAAGCTATAGAACGAAGAAGAAATTATGGTAAAAAGAAGGTTAAATACTGGAGTTAAAATTCGAGGTTAAAGGCTATCAGTGATAAGATTTCCTGATAACACTGCTATCCTCACTTTAAATAAAGAAGAAATACAGGGTCTGTTCAATAGAATGAACACTCTAAAGATTACAAAACATTGATTGAGTGTTAAAGACGAAAGTAATGAGAAGTAGCATAAATGAAAACAGCAAGGAAGTTAACATCAGGATTGATGGTCACAAAGCAGATGAAGTTAAGGAGAACCACTACCTAGGCGGCAATACAACACTTGACAGATGGAGCAAGCAAGACAATAGAAGCAGACTTCCACTGGCTAAAAGGCGTTCCCGACCAAGAGAAATCTACTAGTATTAAACATAGGCCTTAATCTGAGGGTTAAATCCCAGAAGATGTTCATTTGGGGCGCAGCATTGTGTGGCAGTGAGTCATGCACTGTAGGAAAACAGGAACGGAAGTTAATCAAAGCTTTTGAGATGTGGTGCTAAAGAAGAATGTTGAAAATTAGGTGGACGGATAAGGTGAGGAATGTGGAAGTTCTCCGGAGGTTCAGCGAGGAAAGGTATACATGCAAGACACTTACGAAGAAAGGGGACAGTAAGGTATGATATATGTTAAGACACCATGGAATAGTTTCCACTAGAGTGAACTGTAGATGGTAAAACCTCCTCGTATTATTAGCCTGTACAAATAGACAGAAACCCCGGCGAGTGACACTCATAAATGTATAGATGTTTCTGTGAGCTTCCACTGGAAAATATCTTGAAATATTTTGTATAGCTTCTGTTCCGAATGGACAATGGGGGAACGGCTGGTCAGTATTTGAAATGAATGGTAACCTACTCAGCCGAGTATGTAAATCTCTTTATTCAAATACAGCACGTTTTGGTGACACCCTACAGCAATATCAGTCCAACTCAGTGGCAAAAATTTGACCTACAGCCAACTATACATACTGCCATGACAGGTGTTCAAACCGAAAGTCCCATATCAGACAACTAAACTATAAAATTGAACTCCATTTAAAAGGAATTTTGAGGCCTAACGGTATCGACCGACCGCCGTGTCATCCTAGGATAATAGGCACCACTGGATGCTGATATAGAGAAGCGTATGGTCAGCACACACCTCTCCAGGCCGTTGTCAATTTTCGTGACCGGAACTGCTACTCCTCAGTCTCCTAAGGGCTTGCCAACAGTGCATCGCAAACCCAGTCATCAAACCACCCAAGTAAAAGACAAGCCCAAGAGCGCCTAACTAACGGCAACCTGTGCTGCCACTGCTGAAAGGCTGTTGGCTACCAAACAACTACTAGTAGCAATTACGGTCCGAGTGCAAAGAATGTATTTCTTACTAGTATTTCTTTGATACCCGATACGGGCACTTCATGCATGACCAGAACTGCGGAGGCTCAATTTATCCACTGTTATGGCAGTATCGGTAGTCGATTCATGGTCACATTTTTGCCAGTAGAGGGACTTGACGCCGGTGCAATGTGTCAAAAAAATCGGTTGCATTTGAATATAAAGATTTAAACACATGGCTGAAGATGTTAACATTCATTCTAGTGCCACGAAATGGGCAGCGGTGTTTGAAAATAAAATTGCCACACATTCTGCAATTCGGTTAGGAATATTTTATAGTACTCTGGTGGTTATAGTCAGGTAAAATGTACTTTCAAGATCTAGCAAGCACGCGTGCTAGCTACTTTTACCAAAGAGAATGTTACTGACAATCTCGTGAATCGGCTACTTACAACCGGCGCTAATGTAAGTCTTAGATTTCGATGTGCAAGTTACAGTTCACAGAAGTTGTAAACATCTGGCCGGAACTGTGTCTTTTAGCAGCACATTTTCCTATTCCTAGACGAGAAACCCGATCGTCACGCTGTTTGACACTGACACCAACGGGGCTGCTTCCAATGCAATGCCCATTCCTGAACCGAGTGAGTTCATCTGTTTCTCACTTACCCATTCAGTTACACTAATACGTCATTTCATTGTGACCACCGACCTACAATGGATATAAGGCAGTCAGGTAATAGCAGCGTCACCTGGCCAAAAATGGCTGCTAGTTAGACACATACATACACTGAACGTAGTGTCAGCGAGCGTGCTGTCCATATATACACACATAAAAAAAAGTTTTTCAACACTCTTGTTCCCAGAACTCTTGAAGAAAGGCGTTCACTGTGGGTATTGTATCACGGACACAGCCCATTTGACTGTTCAGAGACGTCATTAAACCCGACCAAAGATATAAACAACCATGTATGAGCAGTGCCTATTAGACGGAGGGGGTCCGACAACCGATCACTTCCAGTCATTCCACCAGGAAGGAGGTACACGGCTCGTGTTATCTGTAGTTCAGCCATGCCTAGACGTTCAGTACCGCGGTTAGACCACGTCCAAATTGTTACTTGTGCCAGGAAGGCCTCTCAACAATTGAAGTATCCAGGCGTCTCGGAGTGAACCTAAGAGATGTTGCCCGGACATGGAGGAGATACAAAGAGACAGGAACTGTCGATGACATGGCTCGCTTAGGCCTGTCCAAGGGCTCTTACTGCAGTGGATGACCGCCACTTACGGATTATGGATCGGAGGAACCCTGACAGCAACGCAATCCTGTTGAATAATATTTTTCGTGCGGCCACAGGACGTCGTGGGACGACTCATTCTGTGCGCAATAGATTACATGATGCGCAACTTCAGTCCTGACTTCCATGGACCATTTTTGCAACCACGACACCATGCAGCGCGGTACAGATGGGCCAATTAACATGCCGAATGGACCGCTAAGGATTGGCGTCACGTTTTCTTCACCTATGATTGTCGCATATGTCTTCTACCATAAAATCGTCGGAGAAGCATTTGGAGGCAACCCAGTGAGGCTGAACGCCTTACACACCCTGTCCAGCGAGTGCAGCAAGGTGGAGGTTCTTTGCTGTTTTGGGGTGACATTATCTGGAGCTGACGTATGCCGCTGGTGGACATGGAAGGTGCCAACGGCTGTAGGAAACGTGACTGCCATCCTCGGACCGATTGTGCAATGATATCGGCAGCATAATGGGGAGGCATTCGGTTTCACGGACGGCAATTTGCGCCCCCCATCGTACACTTCTTGTGAATGACTTCCTCCAGGATAACGACATCGTTATTCTAGAGTGGCCATAATGTCCTCCAGACTTGAACCCTATTGAACATGTCTAGGATAATTTTAGAAGGGTTGTTTATGGCCGTTATGAGCCACCAACCACCTGAGGAATATACGCCGAATCATCTTTGAGGAGTGGGGCAATCTGGACCAGCAGTGCTTATTGGAACTTGTGGGTAGTATGCCACGACGAATACAGGCATGCATCAGTGCAAGAGGACGTGCTACTGGGTATTAGAGGTAGCGGTGTGTACAGAAATCAGGACCACCACCTCTGGAGGTCTCGCTGTATGGTGGTACAACATGCAGTGTGTAGTTTCAATGAGCAATAAAAAGGGTGGAAATTATGTTTATATTGATGTATATTCCAATTTTCTGAATAGGTTCCGGAACTCTCGGAACCGTGGTGAAGCAAATCTTTTTTTGGTGTGTGTAGAAAGGGCACGTTTCTGTCTGAGATTGACCGAGGACAGATTTAGATGGCACAGAGGCTTGGTACGAAAATTTTGGCAACTCCACGGCTTCTCAGGTGTTCGAGGAGTGCTGTGGTGAGCGTCTTCAGCACGTGGGGAAACCAATGTGAATCCACATCCACATGAGTTAGGACGGCCCCTCCACATTACAGATGTCGGACGTTATAGGCTGGGCAGGCGAATAAAACAAGACAGGCGGCGAACTGTGGCGCCACTGACGTAAGGCTTTAATGCTGGGAAGAGTACAGGTGAGTCTGAACATACTTTGCACCGAACACTCCTAACGATGGGCTTCTATTGCCGCCGACCCATGCATGTGGCAATTTAACATCACGACATCGGAAAATACGACAGAAATTGGCACGTGATAATCGGCACTGGACTTAAGCGCAGTGGCAGAGCGTTGAATGATGTAATGAATCCCGATACCTGCTTGAGCATGCTAATGGGAGGGCACAACATCGTCATCATTGTACTGCACCACCCTAGAAAGACGACAACCCTCACAGTAATAACAAAACTATCAGATAGTGCAGAGACACAGTGACATGTAAGGGGAGAGTTTCGTAGCACAGGACAAATCTACATCTTAGTTTTGCTCAATTATTCTCAAGAAATATAACGCAAGAATTAACTGTCTTGGCTCTGTCGTGGAAGAATGTCACTCCACTTCACAGACAAAACTACGCCTAAGATAACGAAAGGTTGTAAACTTCTGTGCTGGAAATGTCGTCTGTCCAGATCACGACGTACACACAGTTACTTGGATGTTGAAATTCTTTCGATACAGCCACACTACGTACCGCTACGAAGATGTTGTGCACGCAGGAGTCCCACAGATATTGTATGTGGTTTCACGGGCTAGTGGTAGCTACCGGAGTATGATAATAATGATATTAATAATGCATCCGACTATCAAAAGATCTGCATGGTTAGTACGAAAAATAACCACCAAAGGCGATCTCAGCTTCAACCGAAAATGCTATGCAGTAGAGTATATGTTGAATAGAGAATCAGGTAATCGAATTCACCATTATTGGCAGCAAAATAAAATCTTACAATGTGTAATGCTACTATACTACGAGACACCTCGCTAAGCAATGACGTAATAGAAATTTTGTCGTTCTCGGTGGAACCGTATAAATATCTATCCAGTTCAAAACCACAACTAAATTACGTAGAACCAGCTAATTGCAGTGTGCTTGTGTGCACTTTTTCGTCCCACTTTCAGAGATATAATTTGCTCTCTTGTTTAATTGACGTTATTAATCAGAGATGAATACTCCACGTATCAACTATGGAAGTAAAAAAAAAAGTGAGGTTGCACTACAGACTTACGCTGTACGTTGTTTTGAAGCCAGAGTGGGCGCCATTTTAAATAGCTTAAAACATTAGTTTACAAGTGCGTCTTGTTCATTATTTCTGCCGTGCCAGCCCACAGATGTTTCAAATACTAAAAATTATAGAGCTTACATGAATAACGTAGTGTCAGAAAGGTAATTTCGAACGTTTTTTTTCTATTCTTGATTGCGTATTTGCACTAGTAATACAAATCAGTAAGAGTGACGTCATCAGGAAATATCACAGCAGTGTAATACGGGGGTACGAATGCGATGAAGCTTATGTTGGGGACAGTTAAATTAGCGGACATCGGATTCAAGTTTGTTACGTAATGCCATCTCCCCCCCCCCCCCCCCCCCATTCTTTTTTACTGCCATGGTAGCAACCACGCTATAACAATATTTTGCATAACTTGAATACCAACGTATTAATTCGGTTTAAATTCTCACACTCTCAGAAATAAGTAAATTATCTTTCTTTCAAATATAATTCATCTTTCAGAAAAAAAATCCCTGGTGGTAGTTATATCCTTTTCAACTTCAGAAATAGGAAATAGTGTCTCTATTTGGAAATTAACAAATCTGAACTAATATTTCTATTTCTGTGGGAATTAATGTATTTGATTTTTATTATCTCCTTTTCAACTTCAGAAATATGAAATAGTTTCTCTATTTGGAAATTGAACTAATATTCGTATTTCTGTGGGAATTAATGTATTTGATTTTTATAAGGTTGCGGACTTTTCTTTATCGAAACTTCGAATACCTTTTACCATTTAACTTTTACGATTATTGCGAATTACTCATTTGCTATAAAACTGAACTTTACTTTCAGAATATCTTTGAATATTAAGTATGGGGCAAATCAGACTCGGACACCATTTTTATTTTAAAAACCGAAACAGTTTTGTCTTGATTGCATGTTTTCTTTCCTGCACTGAAACAAATAACCTTTGAATTTACTAGCGCTGCCCAATCAAAGAAACGTCGCTAATAGGAAAAGTAAACAGAAATTGAAAAGAAAAAAAAAAAGAATCGCGATGTCACCTCCCCTTTAGATATATACAAAGTTAATCTCACGTCAGGCGTTGACTTTCCGCGGACCTACTACTACAAAAACTATTTAAAATACAACACTAAAACGACAGGAGGGACAATTATCATGTCTCCAAAAACAATGGTTGCTTTGACGTTGAGGGTTTTATAGAAGAAGCTACTAAATTAGAATCGCGCCTTAAAATCGCCTTCTAACTTAGATATGTTCTGACTATATCACATACAACCCTAGGACGTCCGTTCTCCTAGTTACTTATATTTCCATTCACTAGTTAAAACACGTCAACGCTCTCGCTGAAGTCGCAAAACAAGCTCTAACACAATATCGCAAAGCCACTATTTCCTAAGTCCTTGATTGCACCTTCTAATCCACTAATACAACAACGCAAAGCCAGTATTCCCAACTTTAAATTCAATTAAAGACTTCACGTGATAACGTCTCTCATCTCCCACAACAAAGCGGAAAATATAAAATCGAACCAAGATACGAATCGTCTGCAGTGGAGTGGCTTTCAAACTACACTTCGTTTGCCCGCCCGGTTAGCCGTGCGATCTATCGCCCGGCTTTCCGGATTGGGAAGGAGCGCCTGGTCCTCAGCACGAGTCCACCCGGCGGACTTGTATCGCGATCCGGTGAGCCGGCCAGTCTGTGGATGGTTTTTACGTGGATTTCCATCTGCCTCGGCGAACGCGAACTGGTTCCCCTTATTCCGCCTCAGCTACACTATGTCGGCAATTTCTGCGCAAACAAGCTCCCCACGTATGCGTACACCACCATTGCTCTACCACGCCAACATAGGGGTTACACTCCTGTGGTGTGCGAATTTCCCTGAGAGAGAGGGGGGGGGGGGGTTTCCAGTGGGGGCTGACTGCACAATAACCCTGAAAAAGTGAATTGATGTCGGGAAGCAGAGGGGTGACGTGGACTGTGATAGTCGTCGTGAGATTGTAAACCACTACAGCTGCGGCGGGGATGGAGCCACTCCGTCGTTTCTAGGCCCCTGGTTAACACACTTTACAACACAATACACTTCTTTTAGTAACTGTTTTGGCCCAAATATGCCAACCACGAGGAACCAAACCTAAAGTATAATATATTGTAGCCACTAATGATAGATCACACAAAATTAAAAAAAAAATCACTCACTTGACGCTTTCCGCCCCACAAAGTGAGCTCAAAGTTATCATATATAGTCTTAAATATCCTTCAAACAAGTGGATAAAAATCTCATGGATTTCTCCACAACGAGTGTAGTGTTTGACGCAAACAGTCCCATGTCTAACCTCGATTCGGACTGATATTAGTCCGGATAACAACCACTAACTGAATTTCTCGTGGGTTAAACCAAGAACAATTTACGAGGAACAAATATAGCACACCAATTCACCCTTTTAACAATAGTTGGTTCTTCATTGTGGCTGTCACTGGAGTCCTGCGGTGGCCAGCAGAGCCATAGATGTTATTTTTTCCGCACGCCGCAGCTCTTGCAGTCGCTGACTGTGACCAGGTTCTGCTGCTCAGACATGACCAGGAGACAACCAAAATAACCTTCTACAAAAATACGTGTAAGACCACCTTCCAAACAACTAATTGAACCCTCGTTTCTTTTCGTAACAGTAAATGTTGATAAGATGAGGCAACACGTACTCGGAATGCCGGTTTAACAAGCCAAAAATTTTGGCTCATTACATCTTCCAGGGAAACAGGTCTTTAACAATCGCACTGACGGACAGAGACAAGCTGGTGGCGTTCCACTATGCCCTGTGGAACATTCACGTGGGAATCCACGGGTCCAGCACTGTTCGTCCAAGGCACCACGACGGCCAAGGAAAATCTTACACTGGTTGCAAACTACGTTCATCCCTTCATGACGATCATAGTTGCCGACGGCAGTGCTATTTTGCAGCTAACTAAAGTGCCATGTCACAAAGCTAAGTGTGTGGTGGAGTGATTCGAGGAACACAGTGGCGAGATTCAATTGACGCACTGGCCCCCCAACTTGCCAGACCTGAAACCGATCGAACATATTTGAGACGTGATTGAAAGTGGCGTCAGAGCTCATCGCCCCCTCCCCTCCCTCTCCAGGAATTAGGTAACATTTGTCCCTCCAGTCACCTATCAAGGCTGTTATCCGTGCGAAATGTGGATATTCCCGACATTATGTAGGTGTTCATAATGTTCTGGATGATCAGTGCTTTCCAAAGTATGCAGTTTTTGCTTCGGTGAGGGAGTTGAAAGTATGAGCTGTTATGTGAGTCTCCCCAGACGAAATTCAGTATTTCATCCTTCATTATCTACTTTCTTTAAGCTGCCATCATTTCGGATATGATCATGCGATAATGACTCCATTGACTGACATCATGATCGAAAAAAATTGTTCAATTGGCTCTGAGCACTATGGGACTTAACTTCTGAGGTCATCAGTACCCTAGAACTTAGAACTACTTAAACCTAACTAACCTAAGGACATCACACACATGCATGCCCGAGGCAGGATTCGAACCTGTGACTGTAGCGGTCGCGCTTTTATCTTGTACGCAGTTTACTTCTTTTCCCTTTAAATTTATGTTGTTGTGAGCGAACTATGGTAGTTTAGAGCAAGTGCTTTGCTGTCCTTAACTTACAGAGAGAAAACGGTCATGGTAATAAAAAAAAGAAAAATCAGAGCGTGTACCCAAAGAATGAAGTGTAAATTTTCCCCGCGCGCTGTTAAAGAACGCTCTGCCAGGCGCTTAAGCGTCAATTGAAGAATAGTCATATAGATGTAGGTCAGAGACAGAGTACAGACGAGCTGGGTAGCATTCTAATAACGATATGGGCTGAAGATTGGTAACTCCGATGACGTAGGCTACTTCCAAAAAGGCAGATTATGGCCCAACACAAGGGTTGGAGCATTACAGATACGGTGATGGTAGACAACTGGCCGCAAACTACTGCTGTCAGCTTATACAGAAAGTTGTTGAAGCAAAGTGAAATCACGAGTAAACGACAATGTGTTGAACGTCCACACCTCATCACAAAACGTGGAGATCAGGGACTTACTCGTTTCATAAAGCAGTAAGGCAATACTCTTCGCCAGATGTGTACAATGTTGGACCAGGTAAAAGTAGTTTGGAGCACATCGTTCTGTACACTTTCTTCAACACAGAGTTACGCATTAGATGACCCTTAAATGAATCACATTTCTTCATATACCTGACGGATGGTTGTGTTCAGATATGCCATCATCCAGGCGAACGGTTCTTAAAACGCGCACTGCGGCATTGACACAGGATGATGGTGGCAGTTTTATGCTGTGGAGGAAGTTCACATTTGCTTCCATAGAACTGGTGGTAGAAATCGATGACACACCTTGGCAGCAATGGACCATATAAACATTGTGTACCAAATGCATCATTTCTTGCTCTATGTCTTTCCCATCACCAATGGCATATTTCAGCAAGATAACGCTCCGTTACACAAGGTCAGAATCGTGCTTCATTGCTCTGTAGAACGCAGTAGTGAAATCTGCGTCTTTGCCACCAAACCGAACCCATGTTAACACGATGAAACACTTCTGGGACGCCACTGGGCTTCATCTGCGGTCCTACAAACCATCAGCCCTTGATATACAGAAATGATGTGACCTGTGCGTGGACATCTGTCAACGCATACCTTCAGAAACCTAAGGAGGACTTGTCTTAACCATGCTAAGCAGAGTCACTGACACTGAAAAGGCGGATCAACACGATATGGGGCAGGTTATCATAGTATTTAGCTTATCAGTGACATTTTATATTGACATGTAGTAGAGATACATACTTTCGGAACTTTCTGCATTTTGGAGTAAATATACCATTCTGTATTGCCCAGGAGAACGAATGGATCACGAAAAATATATGACAATGTTTGCTTAGTATAAGAAACTCAACAAAAGAGAACAAATATTATGGTGCAGTTCCATATTTCTTTGAAAAGCTTGCACTGCAAGATTATACAAGACACATTTTTAATGTGTCAATCGTTTGTTCTGACTTTTTACAGAATAGCTGCTTCATCCAGAATTGAGAGAGCAAGTTGTCATTACTATCACTTCCTGGCCGTATTTTGAGATAGCTTTTGCCGTTATAGTTAGGGCAAAAAGTACCTACGGATTACTTAAATTACACTATGCTGCATGCAACTGTAATTTATTTGTTTATTTTTGTCCAATATGAAATTTTCGGCATCAGGCTCATAAAAAATCTGTGCTGGCAAATATTGTCATTTTGGTCTTGTAGTGATACGTATATTTTAATTCGTCACACAAAGTTGGTCGTGTGTTTTGAGCTGGCAGTTGTGGTCAAGCGGTTCTAGGCGATTCAGTCCGGAAGTAAGCGGCTGCTACGGTTGCAGGGTCGAATCTTTCCGCGGGGATGGATGTGTGTGTTGTCCTTAGGTTAGTTAGGTTTAAGTAGTTCTAAGTCTAGGGGACTGATGACCTCAGATGGTAAGTCCCATAGTGCTTAGAGCTATTTGAACTATTTGCGTTGCTGATGGAATGCTAGGAATTTGCAGATATTATGTGTGAAAATGCCGGTAATGTGAGTCCGAGACATGGCAGAGACACGGAATGATACAAATTTTATGAAACGTGGATGTGGGGCGTGTATTGGAAGGAATTTGGTACAATGGCTGCTACTTGGAATAGGAAGAGAGAAAGACGACATTAAGTACAAAGTCGAAGACGAAGACAGTCTCAGGTCTCGTACAAAAGCGACACTACGAGAAAACTTAACACAGACAAATTCTTCTGTTGTTCGCGTGGGAGGAGCGTGACAACACCATCTACGGGGTTGGCAACCTGGAAGAATGTCAGAGCAGCGTATTGTCTGGTTCATCGAGTGTAATTAGGCGTGATGTGATTTTCATTTCTTGTCACGACACCATTCCAGCGGCGTTAATTGTAACGTCTTTCAAGAGACCATTGTGACAGTACTTGCCATTTCATCACCTTACGTAGGATATCTTTCAGAAGATAGGCGACCATGTTGTCATTAATGAGCGTACACTTCTATTTATCGAAAAAAATTTCCTTCATTTTTACCTTCTTAAAACAGCTTTGGGGTTATCCCATCAACAGGTCTTTAACATCGGTGCAGAGTATCTTGTCACCTCCAAGTATTGAGCACCAACCTGTAGTTGAATGGTCATAAGTCACCGTGTATCGTTATTAAAGATCAGATAACAGGATAGCCATTACCGTATCACAATAAATTAAAAATAAAGAAAAATTTTGGCGACTGAGGCAAGTTTATAAACATTAACATTTGCCATCGCAGCCTTATGAAAAACCAGCAGCTAACGAAGGATGCTTAAAAATGTCCCAGTGCCGAAATTTTGAAAAAGTGTGGAAAAGACGAAAAATTAGCATTTACAAATCGCATAGAATCATGTATGTAACTCTTTGCAACGGTGGACACAAGTTCAAAGAAAAGCATCTACGGATTAGTTGATCCGGGCCTTCAGCGTGACCACAGCAGCCTCTCAAGATAACGGCCTACGCCGCTTTCAATTCCCTAGATTGGTCGGCCTAGTGCCAGACCTGATGAAAATTTACTATGACTGGAGTACAAGTTTATCGTAGTGCCGGAAAGCAGTTGCGTAGAAGTCTGCCAATAAAGTAGCGCGACTGAATTACGATGTTCTTCATGGCAATCGACGAACGAAATTAAACGGAAGAAACGAGATTTTCGGGAAGCCCTCCCACTCTAGAAAGATCCGACAGACGAGAAACGCATCTCTTGTAACATAGAGTTACGGTAAAGGCTACGTGTAAACGGTAGAAGGATGATACCTCGAATTACTGTCGAAAATAGAACCTGGTTAGTGCGTGACGTGTGATTCCTTCCCCTAGCAGAAGGAATAAGCTTTTGTGTTATCGGCGGTTAGCTGTTATTTCAGGACATATCTGGCAGTGACTTTCGTAGAGATACTGTACTGCCATATTTCCGAGTATTTCAGGCCAAAGCGCAAGTAAGGGTGCAGCGGTTCTTTATTTCTTACTGCCAAGTCCTTATTCGTCTACTGCTCCAGACATGTAGCTTGAAATGTTTCCAAATTCCTAGCGAGACTAATAAAAGAGGAACGGCCACCCAAAGACATACTGCAGAGGCCCAACACAGCGACGGCAATGAAGCAACTCGAACAACTCTTTTATGTTGCAAAAACAAAGGGACATGCCGTACGAAAGTGGTAGATTCGGTATGAATCAAATACGAAGCAACAAACAATGGTTAATGTTTATTTAAGACTGAAAGTCCTGATAGAGGCAGGTAATCATGACAAATGTAATAAAAATGACTCTAAAAATGTCGATTGCAGAAAAAATTTCCTAACTATTTTTGGAGATTTGTTTTATTTCGACGTTCACAACATGTTTCGGGCTCCGCCCATCGTTTGATGACCTATCAGAAATTAAATTTTGGGATTAAAAACACTTTCCATAATAAAAATGCAAATATACACAATTGCAAGGTTCACAAACGTACAAAAATAATAAAAATTCAAAGATGCCAAAACAGGCGAAGATTTACATACCATATGTAATCATATAAGCTCAAAAGACAGTTGTAAATGCCTCACATGAAGAAGTACATATGGTATATCAGGTGGAACAACTTGTCACTCGCACAGACAGAAACCAAACGTACCAGAGACAGAGCTGCAGTTAACACGTACCGTGGCCAATAGAGGGTACCTTGTGCTAACAAAATGCCATGTGGTGGAACCGCCAGTATCATAAAGAAATTTAATATAAGTTGTATTTCCAAATAAATAACAATGACAAAAGTAATGCTCAAAGGCTTAAAAACTTGTTAAATATGAGAGCAAATATCGTTAATGCCCTGAAATAGCAGACAGAAACAAAGTGATCTGAGATTTCAGGCAGGCCCCAGTGGCCGAGCGGTTCTAGGTGCTTCAGCGTCGAACCGCGCGACCGCTACGGTCGCAGGTTCGAATCCTGCCTCGGGCATGGAGGTGTGTGATGTCGTTAGGTCAGTTAGTTTTAGGTAGTTCTAGGGGACTGATGACCTCAGACGTCTCATAGTGCTCAGAGCCATTTGAACCAATTTTTGAGATTTCAGTGGAAATGAACTGGACAAACATCAACTCTCACATGTAGTAGTATCATGTATACCAGACGAAAGGAAATCGTAACGCTACAAAATAATTAATTTAGAAATTTCTGGAATACGTTTGTCTAGGTAACATATTTAAGTGATTAATAATTCAAGATCACAGGATAATATAAGGGTTAGATAAGCCGTTTTAAATGTGAAATGCTGAAACATTAATAAACAGTGTATCCTCCAGAATGTTGAACGCAATCATGCAAACGTGTATGCATTTTGTTGTACAGAAGCTAAAGGTCAGTTTTAGTGGGACGGAGTTAGTTGCCTCTTGCACTTGCTCAATCATTCAATGGACGGTTAACGCTATTTGGATGACGCTGAGTTGCCTCCTGATGATGTTCGATATGTTGTCGGTTGGAGACAGATTAAGTGACCGGGCCGGCCGTTGTCGCAAGGCGATTCTGGACGCTTCAGTGTGGAACCGCGCAACCGCTACGGTCGCAGGTTCGAATCCTGCCTCGGGCATGGATGTGTGTGATGTCCCTAGATTCTGATGACCCCAGAAGTTAAGTCCCATAGTGCTCAGAGACATTCGAGCCATAAGTGACCGGGCAGGCCAAGGCAACATGTCGACACTCTATAGAGCATGTTGGGTTACGACAGCAGTATGTGAACGAGCGTTATAGTGTTGGGAAATATCCCCTGGAATGAATGTTTCTACAAGTGCTGGAATCACCAGCTTGACACTCAGTTTTGCAATCTTGATGTATAGGATGACCAGGTGAGTGCTCCTGCTGTAATACAAAATCTCACCCCATACCATAACTCCACGTGAAGATCCAGTGTGTCTAGCACGCAGACAGGCTAGTCGCAGCAGCAGGATTGGCGTCCTTCTAACCAACAACCGGACATTACTGGCACCGAGGCAGAAACATTAAAACAACCAAATAGGTCTCTACTCTGCCCTCCATGAGACCTTCCTTGGCACCACTGAAGTAGCAAATGGAGTCAGCGGAATGCAGTTAAAGCGTGTATGTCTCGGTGCTGACCTTGAAGTAACTGATTTGAAACGGTCACACTGCTGCTGTATATGCAGTACGATGCGCCAAAGCCATACACCAAAAGGATGGTCTCCCCGTGGTAGTGCACGTGGCCGTCTGGAGCCGGGTCTTCCTGTCATAGTAGATTCTCGTGGCTACCGCTGCCAGCAGTCATATACAGCGGCTACATTTGTGACTACTTTTCCTGCATTTTTGCAGGAGGAATATGCAGCTTCTCATAGCCCTATTACACGAGATCCTTCACACTCAGTAAAGTGTTAATAACAGCGTCTTCGTAATTTTAAAGGCAAAATTTGAATAGATATAATCCTTCGCATGCAGAAATACGATCAATAACTTTGGTTTATGTCACACAACTTGTGCGCTTTCATATGATAAAATGAAATGGTGGTGGTGGCCCTCAACTGTGTACCCTCAGGCTCAAAGTTGAAATATCAAAAGTTTTCACTGGTTTCGTTGTCTAGGGGCTGGGATACATAGTTGCCGCATTACAAACCAAATACTGCTGAGTCTACAGTACACAATATGAACATACACATGAACAGAATGTTCGAAGGTTCCCATCATTCGGCAATTGCGAATTATGAACGTAACATATAAATTAATTAATGAAAGATTGCAATAAAATAAAATAAGCACGTACTATTTTAATGACTTTAAATTATGAGTACGGTAGAGGAAATACCTACAATAATGCCCTTTATTACTGCAAAACACTTATTGGTGTCGAAGGTCCAGCAATTAAATAAAATATAAGTTGAATAACAAGGAAACAATAGACTGCTACTTTACGTAATTACTTATGAACAACAACATTGCTCGTGAGATATTCACTTCTAAATGTGTACTACGTCTTCACTGCAGAAGCCACAGAAAACTCACAAGAGCCATCGTACGACACGCCTTCACGTCCGGCACTTCCATGTCCTCTCCTGTACTGTTCTCCCACTTCCATCCAGTCTCCCCATTCAGAAGCGCTGTGATTGGCTAGAGCGCTACCGTCCTGTCTTCAAGCCAATGCACACTCACAATCATAATGAAACACATTCGAAATACTGGATTTACGTTTAAATAACATGAAGTTAATTAAATATTCCTACAGATGGAACAGCCGGCCGCGGTGGTCTAGCGGTTCTAGGCGCTCAGTCCGGAACCGTGCGACTGCTACGGTCGCAGGTTCGAATCCTGCCTCGGGCATGGATGTGTGTGATGTCCTTAGGTTAGTTAGGTTTAAGTAGTTCTAAGTTCTAGGGGACTGATGACCACAGATGTTGAGTCCCGTGTGCTCAGAGCCATTTGAACCATTGATTGAATTTTACAGTTGGACCATAAACACGCTGTAACACACATTATTAAATACATAAACAAATTAAATGAACATATGTCAAACGAATAGCAGCAAAGGTAGGCCAGTAGCCTAATGTCTCTGTGCTTTCTAAACCACACAAAATATTTCACCTGTTTCTTCATGAATAGTATATATTGGATATAAACATAAACATAGATGAATAAATATAGTTATAAGCATGCTGCAACCGTTTTTTCTGTGGAGTACTTATGGACTGAAGCGATCGATAGTAATCGGCCATTTGGATCTCCAATACCTCATGCACTATTCAAGCTAAATGCCTATAATTTATACCAATTTAGGTTCACACTAGTAGCTTTCTAAAGACACGCCGATCGACGAAATCGGATGGAGCGTTTAGATTTTGGAAATTCGTTGCTGGGCGTTACTTGTATAATTTACTGTCAGATACTAAACTTTAAACTAATAATGATATTGAAAATCTGATTACACCATCAGAATCCTCGTTAATGTAATGGTAATGTACATGTTTCTTTTTAAGGTATCATGATTCTTATAGCTACTATTAATTTATATACAGTATATATAGTTTCACAAAGTCCGCCATCTACATTACATAAATGCTAGCATTTCTGTTATTCAAAAATAGTTTCTTTGGACAAGAAAAAAAATGTTTTATGCACTTTTACTTATGTACGATTTTATAAGCACTTCTTGTGCCACACACTCAGTGCTAAGACGCCTTCTTGCATTGATTTTTCCGTCGCTCTATACACGCTCACACGAATTTTAGCATGAAGTGTTGATCAACTCACATCAGCATTTTGGCCATGTGCCTCGCAGAAATCATGTCTTCCTCTGAATTGGAAGCTCCAGCGTTTATTGTGACAGATCTGTCTACAACGAAAACTAAAAGTAGAAACCCCTGAACAAACCATTTTCCATAACCAACCAGGATCCTCGCTAAAGATTTCCTCTGGTGGAAAACGATACTTTGTCAACAAAGTCAAAAGGCAAACGACTGAATAACAGTAAGCTCAAATTCCCATAACTTCTATTTAATTGACTTTAATCAATCCTGCCTACCTCCACTCAGCAAACATTCCAAGTACATAAATTACAATTTTAATACCCTTCAAATTGACCACTATATTCTATGCCACATTCTTATACAAAGCATACATCAATACATATTTTACTTAAATCCACGAAGTCACTGACCTCCAAGCACACTCAGACCCTAAACTTCCCTCTTCTGCACACACACTTACATTGCCACAATAAACTAACAAATAACTAATGAATTCTCAAATAAATATGTAAATTATCCCTCCAAAATTAATACCGCTAATTACAGCTTGTCGCTTATGCCCTTTCTCTATATACCCTTACCAGTTTTAAACTTTTCTTGTTTCCACATATCGGAGAGCAACGACAGTAATGTTCAAATGGAGCAACGCCAATCAGTCTCACTCGAATCAGATTCTTCCTTCATATACCAACTTGTATGAACTTCATTACACAAACTATCCCCATCCATGATATTTACTTCAGCTCTCCCTAAGTTTTCTGTTAGCTCTTCCACACAATTCGCCGATTCACTATCCACAGCATGTACAACTTTATTGTTTTTCCCCTCCAAAATATCGACACTTCTAGCTTCAACAAAACTACACATCAATCAACTATTAACCACCTCATCTTCCTAAAATAATACGTCGATGCCTAAGCCATCATCGCCATAGATATTCATCTCAGCAACCTAATGTGCTGATACACCATCGAAATCACAACAAAAATTCACATCAGAAACCTTACATTCCTCCGTCGACACATTAACTTTACGTGAATCGTATTCAACTTTATCCTCCGCCGCTACATTACACAAATTGCTGCTGACTTGTCGTTCAATTTTGGGACTTCCAGACTTGCTACATTTCGCTGTGATCGGACAAAAATCAGCACAAACTGCCATTCATATATACTCTTTTCATCCACATTAACCCCCGATCTCACTTAACATACATTGTCACATTCATTAATTGACAAACATTTTAGATCCACACATTCATCAATACGCTTCGTTTCGCCTTCATTCGTGACTAGAAAAGCGTAATTTCCTTCGTCCAAAGTATCAATACCACTAGCTTTTACATCATTACATAAATTACCATTACTCTGTTCCTTTAAACCGAAATCATCTACCTCCGCCGATACATTTTTAACTCCAACTGCTGGCTAGACCAACGCAAAGCTACCCTTAGTCAGACTGGCTTTTTCCGCCGAAACCCAATCACCCTCACTTGCAGCTGACGAGACCAAAGCTACGCCACCTTCACTAACATGGGTGCTTCTCGCCAACTCACAAATATTTGGTACTACAACACCTTCCTTACTGCAATTGCTACTACTTGCTAATACCTCTTCAGAACTCTCCATACAGTTTCCTTTCACAGAATTCATCTCCTCTTTTCTTTTTGAACCACTGAATCTTTCCATTCATCACCATTCACACACTCATTCATTACACATTTATAACTTACATCATTTCTCGCAAATTTATTCTCATTACTTCTACTTAAATCTCTCACAAATATATGCTTCAGCCGTTCGCGCCTGCTTTTAGTGAAAGAGCCACCTATATAACCTTCCTCTTTAACAAACTCCATATTAGATATTTGTTGTCTTTCTCCAAACCTGTCAAACTTTCTACCATTATCTCCAGTTCTTGTCATCGCCTATTAAGGTAGCCATCCCTGTACCCGAGATGTGGTGAACATAAGTTTCCCAACCGGTTGTTAAGCGATTGCACTTCTCCCGAATTTCCCCCATCGAATATGCGTTCCTTACTTGGATCTCGGTCACGGAAGTTATTACTCCTCTTCGTTCTCCTACCATTCTGCTCATTCCAGCTACTATCTCCCTGATGATTCCTTTGATTTCTCTCTCAATTATTATTCTAGGGAGGATTTTCTGAATTCCCATTTTGATAACTACCACCCAGTTTGCTCTGAGGTTTGAACTTCATAGCCCTCTCTAATTGTTCTACAAATGCTACAAATTCGTCCACGGAATCACATGGACTATGGACTAGATCCCACTGCAAATCTTTGGGTAATCGCCTTCTAACGTGGTGATTTCCGTTAAAACCCCCAACGGATGTTTCACATGCATAAGCTTGGCAAGTTCGCGCTTGCAAGAATCTCTCATCGTCCCGTTACCGTACCTGTAACTCGGCCCCTTTCAAATGGCTCTGAGCACTATGGGACTTTACATCTTAGGTCATCAGTCCCGTAGAACTGAGAACTACTTAAACTTAAGTAACCTAAGGACATCACACACATCCATGCCCATGCAGCAATCCAACGGTTCTGGACTGAAGCGCCTAGGACCGCAAGGCCACTGCGGCCGGCTCCGCCCCTTTAAAAATTAATTTTGGATCCGCATCTGTTTTGCCTCACCCCAAAAATTATTCAAGAAACACTTTTCGAATTTTTCGTACGCTTCTCACGAACTACATTTCATATTTGCCCAAGACTGTAGGTCTCCCTCCAAAGTCGTTTAAGATATTTCATTTTCGCTTTATCCGCAATTCCATGAACAAAAGCGTCCCTACATGTAGCCAAAAAATTTACTGGGTGATATCTTCCGTCATCTGTGTAGCATTTCACAGATCTGGTATTTGCCCAAAGCATATTTATAACCGGCCTGGCCTGTTGTGAGGCTAACGAATTTAAATCACTTTTTATCTGTAGCATTTGTTTATTACATTCATTTTCAATAGTGATATTGGACTATATTTTATCTTTAATTTTGCCCATTTC
Organism: Schistocerca gregaria; assembly: GCF_023897955.1. Taxonomy (NCBI): domain Eukaryota; kingdom Metazoa; phylum Arthropoda; class Insecta; order Orthoptera; family Acrididae; genus Schistocerca; species Schistocerca gregaria. The sequence goes on from NC_064926.1 coordinate 246,769,235, forward strand.
TTTCTCCCTCTCACCTCCACAATGGGCAATGTCACTAATTGTTAAACGTATAGTGCTTTTACGAGCATCTTGTGCTTTTATACAGTCATTTACCTTTCCCCCAAGTTCTGTCTGTATCTTATCCGTTTTTCCGCAAGATCTTTTTCCACTGATTCCAATTTAGGTATTACTATTAAAACTTCATGTGTAATTTTTCCCATATCTACTCGGACACATATTAATTGTTCATCAATTGCTTTCTCTAGGTGACCCATATTTTTTTCAACTTGCTCTTTCACAGAAGAACCTGTTTCATTTTAGATTGTATCCGTATCTGTTAGAATTGCACTGATATTCTTTGGCATTGTATTCATATTATTTCCATATCCTGGATCATTTGCATTAGCTGAGACATCATATCTGCCTGAATTCCTATTAGTTATACATTGGCGCTCTGATTCCGTTTTCAGAATTACCCATACTAATACTTATCTGATCTGAGATGCTTCCCTCTGCAATGGTGATGCTGTCGGTTGTAGTGGAAGTCGACATTGAAGACTACCCTGGAGTACTCGAAGACACTGCCGTCGTATTGCTGTTTGTTTGCGTCTGCCACTGGAGAAGTCCTGATGTAGTTGTAGCTGCTGCCGGTTACTGCGTATTACAAATGTTCTCGATTCCTCTCTCCGTTAAACTCGCTAACCGTTACTGTTCCCTGCACTCACCTTATTTAGACTCTGAGCCCCCACGCAAATTGCTTTTAACGTGATAGATTCGGACCTCTATTGATAGCATTCGTTACTTGTGAAAATTACTGGATAATTTGACTCTTTATAGAAACCTACTTGCGGGAAAAAAAGATCTCACACTGTATTTTGTAAGAGATTCACTCTCCAAAAATTTCTGCTGGTTTTGCAAAGGTTTTTACATTTCGCATAGTACGCTGAATAGCAGAGAGCAAAGGAATAACCTACTTGCACGGCAGGACTCCTGGATGAGCCCCCAGTTGCTGGCTTTCACATAAAACGAAGTGGTGGGGTGTTAAAGGAAATAATGGCAGCCCTCAACTGTGTACCCTCAGGCTCAAAGTTGAAATATCAAAAGTTTTGGCTTGTTTCGTTGTCTAGGGGCTGGGATACATAGTTGCCGCATTACAAACCAAATACTGCTGAGTCTACAATACACAATATGAACATACACATGAATAGAATGTTCGAAGGTTCCCATCATTCGGCAATTGCGATTTATGAACGTAACATATAAATTAATTAATGAAAGATTGCAATTAAATAAAATCGGCACGTACTATTTTAATGACTTTAACTGATGAGTACGATAGAGGAAATACCTACAGCAATGCCCTTTATTACTGTAAAACACTTATTGGTGTCGATGGTCCAGCAATTAAATAAAATATAAGTTGAATAACGGGGAAACCACAGATTCCCATTTCACGTAATTAGTTATGAACAACAACATATCTCACGAGATATTCACTTCTAAATGAGTACTACATCTCCACTGCAGGAGCCACGGAAATCTCACAAGTGCACAAGTCAGCACTACGAAATATTTCTATCGACGCATTCATGTACCAAACGCTTCACTCTCCAAGTCTTTCCTGCAACCGTACGTCACGCCTTCACGTCCAGCATTCCCACGTACTCTCTCGTACTGTTCTCCCACTTACGTCCAGTCACCCCATACACAAGTGCTGTGACTGGCTAGAGCGCTCCTGCCCTGTCTTCAAGCCAACGTCATAATGAAACACATACGAAATACTGGATTTACATTTAAATTACTTGAAATTAATTAAATATTCCTACAGCTGGACCATGAACACGCTCCAGCACTCATTATTAAATACATAAACAAATCAAATTAACATATATCAAAATAATTGCAACAAAGGTAGACCAGAAGCCTAATGTCCTTGTGCATACGTGCAAGTCTCTTTCATCGACACAGTGTCACCATAGAATTCCCACCCACGCGGCCGCTGGACTCCTGCTAACGTTCGGCACGATGTGGCCGCGGCCTGCTGAGAAGCCCCAGCGCGGCCACGTCCAATCTGAACTTAGCGTTAACACTCAGTGAAGTCTTAATAATAGCGTCTTTGTAGTTTTACATGCGAAATTTGAATAGATATAAACCTTTACATGCAGAAATACGATCACTAATAACTCCTACTTGGTGCTGAGATTTTTATTCTGTCAGTGTAAAAACACTGATTTCCAGAGTTACTCTGTTGCTTGACAGTCACAAGTGGGTAGACTCAGGCTGTAATATTCAGCTTACTGTGAGACGTCGTATAGGTTGTTGTTGTTGTTGTTGTTGTGGTCTACAGTCCTGAGACTGGTTTGATGCAGCTCTCCATGCTACCTTACCCTGTTCAAGCTTCTTCATCTCCCAGTACTTACTGCAACCCACACCCTTCTGAATCCGCTTACTGTATTCATCTCTTGGTCTCCCTCTACAATTTTTATCGTCGACGCTGCCCTCCAATGCTAAAGTTGTGATCCCTTGATATCTCAGAACATGTCCTACTAACCGGTCCCTTGTTTTTGTCAAGTTGTGCCACATACTCCTCTTCTCACAAATTCTATTCAATACTTCATCATTAGTTATGTGATCTACCCATCTAATCTTCAGCATTCATCTGTAGCACCACATTCCGAAAGCTTCTATTCTCTTCTTGTCCAAACTATTTATCGTCCATGTCTCACTTCCATACAAATACTTTCAGAAACGTTTTCCTGACACCTAAATCTATACTTGATTTTAACAAATTTCTCTTCTTCAGAAACGTTTTCCTTTCCATTGCCACTCTACATTTTATATCTTCTCTAATTCGAACACCATCAGTAATTTTGCTCCCCAAATAGCAAAACTCCTTTACTACTTTAAGTGTCTCATTTCCTAATCTAATTCCCTCAGCATCACCCATCTTAATTCGACCGCATTCCATTATTCTCGCTTTGCTTTTATTGATGTTCATCTTATATCCTCCTTTCAAGACACTGTCCATTCCGTTCAATTGCTCTTCCAGGTCGTTTGCTGTCTCTGATAGAATTAAATGTCATCGGTGAACCTCAAAGTTTTTATTTCTTCTCCATGGATTTTAATATCTTCTCCGAAATTTTCCTTTGTTTCCTTTAGCTCTTTGTCAATATACAGATTGAATAACATCGGGGAGAGGCTACAACTGCCTTCTGGATTCTGTACAAATTGTAAATAGCCTTTCGCTCCCTGTTTTTTCCCCTGCCACCTTTAGAATTTGAAGTAGTAAGACCAAAAAATTTTTCAAATGGCTCTGAGCACTATGGGACTTAACATCTGTGGGCATCAGTCCCCTAGAACTTAGAACTACTTAAACCTAACTAACATAAGGACATCACACACATCCATGCCCGAGGCACGATTCGAACCTGCGGCCGTAGCGGTCACGCAGATCCAGACTAAAGTGCCTAGAACCGCACGGCCACACCGGCTGGAGTTAGTAAGACCATTCCTATGCAAAAGACATATGAAACAGATTTCTTTATATGTTAGGAGAGGCTGTAATCCTACATTTTTGTAAGGAACAGGAAGTTCATAGAGATACGTCCCAGGAAAAATTTACTTTAGTTTACATTTTATGTAAAAATGTTTAGTAATAGATATGAACTGCATGTTAGATTGGTCAAATAAAGGTATTGAGACTTAGTAATCAAGTACAATACGACCCAACCCATCACCCAGTCGAAATTGCAACAAAGTTGTTGGTTGATAGTAGTTTTACGAGAAAAGTCCCAACTTAAAAAAATTTTTTTCTTCCTAAATAAATTCTGATCTAATTCGTGTGTAAATCTAAGTTTTCCAAAGCTACTACCTAAATCCAGACATATAACCAAAAATCTATAAGTAGAGGAATTTAAACTTTGCACTTGGTGCATTGCGTAGAAAGAGTTCTCATGAACACTTAAAGTTGTAATTTAACCCTGATAACTATTATTTACAGAACATCATGTTCCTTCTTGTCAGTTATCCATGACTTTTGCAGTGACAACATGTTTCTTTAGAATTTAAGACATACTTGACACTATATTTATCTGGGTAATACCTACAGCAGGCCAGAAACTGTATCAAGTACTACAAAAAAGACATACAACACCTTCCACCCAATACGGAAGTTTTCAATAACAAGGGCCTCAGTCCAGTTGAGTGACTTTCGAGTAAATATAGGAAAAAGCAATTAAATTCTCTTAGAGTACCACATATTTTTTAATGTGCGTTAATGATTATATATAATTATTATTTACCAATTTTACTGAAATGCAAACATATGAGGCTAGGAGGACATGGGAAACAGTCTAGCATAAGCAAAGAGGTCGCTCCTTACCAAAGAAATCTACTACTATAAAGCATCGGATTTAAATTGAGGAAGAAATTTCTGGCACGTTTGGAGCATGTCATTGACTGGAAGAGCCCCATGGACCGAAACAGAATAGGATAGGAGAGTTTCAGATGTGATCATATGGAAGGTTGTTGAAAATTATGTGAAATGGTAAGAAACGAGATTCGGCGCAGAATCGGTGTGAAGAGGAACGTGTGGAACAGATTGACGAAAGGAAGGGACACAATGATTGGACATGAGTTAAAGCATGAGAAAATAACTTTCATGGGACGACAGAGAGGCGAAAACGGCAAAATCAGTAGTATAAGACAGAGATTGGAATGTATCCAACGAATAACTCACGGTGCTAGATGAAAGTGCGAATCTGAAACAAAGAGTTTGGCACTGGAGAGGAATTCTACGCACTACGCTGAAAATCGGTCGGGAAACTGTTGACAAACGAATCTTCATTCTAATGTCACTAATGAACTAAGCGGATGGAACTATGGCCTTCCAGAATGATTTGATGCAGTTTTCTAATTTTTGCGGATATTGATATCAGAATACAAAGGATAACCACTGACACAATGATAACTAGCAAAAAATAAAATTTAATACTAGATATTTTGGAATATTACAGTTAATAAATTCCTCATATAACATTTTGAGTTACTCCACCCAATACTGGGACGAATATATCAACTGTTATATTTTGAGTTTTTGTCGAAAACTAATTCATTTCATTCTCACTCATTCGATCAGCACAACTGTAATCATAAAATTGTTTATATGTACTCTTCATATCTCACATTGCATTTTTCTTATGTTATTCAACTTGGGAATTAGATCCGGACACATTCTGTGAATATGTTACTCTGTTGGAGGAACTGTCAAAAATAATTTGATCACTCCCTTGACGAAGCCTCTGGAAATAACAAAACGAAGAAAACTGGCGCTGTAGATTAAATGCTTGAAGCAGCAGTTCTTAAATTGCTCTCTATGATCTGTAGAAATGCTTGTTTTCAGAAATTTCTTGTAGTATGTAAATGTTCTTATAGAATATCCACCACAAAATTTTAAAATCAAAAACATGTGGCATCTACGCTTGAAGAGAAACTTGCTGCTTTTGCTGCATTTTACAATAACCTCTGATGTTTGGTGTATGTTTAATCTCGTTTCCGTTTCCAGTAGGGAGTTCTCTGAAGCTCACTGTTGGTTTGGGCGTTGTTGGTTTGATCCGCTGTAAACAAGCGATATGAGCGTTAACTTGGCCTTGGCGATCCTTAGTTGTTAGGGAGCTAACGGGACCAGTACTGCTGGGGTCTGAATGTCTTGTAGAATCTGCTGCATCCTGGGCTATTTTCAGACAAAATTTTGGACTGAGGAATAATTTAAATTTTCTAAACGTTGGGTAAAAAGGATAATGTGTGCCAAGTCCAGGGATGTGGCTCTAAGTTTGATGTCAGACACCTACCAGAAAATCAGTCTACACAGTAATTGGACGTCGTTCATAAATTGTTTTTTTTTTTGGGGGGGGGGGAGAAGTTGGGAGTAACACACAAGATATCAAATCAGGCTGACCGATCATACGCTGGTCAGTTATCCTTATCAGCTTTCCCCTCCTAAAATTAAAGAATTGCGTAGAACCTTTCACAGATTGTTGGAGGATGGTGTTATTAGACCATCGGTCTCTTTCTACTCTTTTCCAGTGCTTTTGGTACCTAGACCGAACACCGCTGGGTATGGGCCGGTAGTCAGCTACCGGTTGCTTATCTAAAAGGTCACGTAGAATTTATTTCCCTCACTGACGTGCACAATTGCTCCTTATGGTTCGCCAGCGAGCGTGTTTTACAGTATTGCATCTAAAGTAGGTATACTATCATGTCCCGTTTACCGAGAAATACAAGGCATTGACATCTTTATATGGAGACTGTAGCTTATACGAATTTAATAGTGTGCCCCTCGGATTGTCAACCGGGGTGGGGGTGTTTTCCCACCTTTTGTATTCATGGTTTTGGAGAGTTGAAGTTCAAATTCGTATATAATTACCTGGATGACGTGGTGATCTATAATAAAAGTTTGAAGAGCATGTCGAACGTGTTGGGCAGGTGGTTACTCGGCTTAGGGAAGCAGGTATTACTGTAAAACGAAGCAAGCTAACTCTGGCCAAGAGTAAAATTTCGTATGTACAGCACATTGAGTAAGAGAAAGAGTAAGGACTGATCCGTCTAGTACCAATGCCATCCGTAAGTTTCCGGTAGCCGTAGTAAGAACGATGTTGCTAGGTTCATCGGAATGTTCAATTTTCTTTGAAAAATCGTTTGTAACTTTGTTGGGCTTGTATCTCCTCTCAGCCATCTCAGAAAGAAGGGCCAAATGTTTCACTGGCATTGAAGAGGCATTGAAGAGACCATTAGTAATGTTCCGGTCCTGAGTATTCTGCATTTTAACCTGCCCTTTGTTATGCAAACCGACGCTTCGTGTGAAGGCATTGGGGCGGTCTTGTCGCAGGAGCGGAGAGGCGAACGGCCAATTGGCTTACGCTTCCAGGGCACTCTCGGGTGCTGAAACGCATTATTCTGTTTGTGAGCTAGAAGAATCAGCAATGCTATTCACAACTGAAAAGGTTGTTTTATCTGTAATATTGACGGTATCAACATGAAACTAACAATCAAGCGCAAAGTTAGATGTTAGGCCCGCCCGATTGGCCGAGCGGTTCTAGGCGCTGCAGTCTGGAACCGCGTGACCGCTCCGGTCGCAGGTTCAAATCCTGCCTCGGCTATGGATGTGTGTGATGTCCTTAGGTTAGTTATGTTTAAGTAGATCTAGGTTCTAGGGGACCGATGACCTCAGACGTTAAGTCCCATTGTGTTCAGAGCCATTTGAAACATTTAGATGTTAGCTTGGTCACAAATAACAGGAAGGATAGCTCGGTTGGCGGTCCTGATCTCATCATTCTAGTTTGATGTGGTTCGCATCCGCTGTTCTTAAAATCAGATCGCTGGTGTGCATTGCTGCGTGTTTGAAGGGGAAGAGGAAGGCGGAGGCAAAGGGGACTCATAATCGTCATCTGCTGAGGTTGCGGAGGCGCCTGGACCCAAAATAGTTGCTGCCGTTCTTGTGGATGTCCCGTTTTATTTAGCGATCTGAAGCTAGAAAAAGACAAGATCCCGAACACGTTAGAGAAAGTGTGCTTTGCTATCAGGGGCTACGTGAACAGAAGGCTAAAATTTGTCTGTCTGGCGGTCTGGTGCAGGCCGTTTTTAAGCGCTGTCACCAGTCTCTGTGTGTTGGTCATCCGGGTGTCCGCAAAACAGGGGCGAAAATAAGCGAATACGTTACTTGGAACGGCATGGCAGCCGAGATCCAGAAGATGATCAGTAACGACCAAGGTTGTAAATGCGCTCTAAGGCGACACCGGTAATAGAAAGGGACTTTTGCAATGTACTCCTCTCACGTTCGCCTTTCGGACAAGTTATTCGTAGATGTTGTGGGATCGCTCACACGCGCTTAAAATGTTAATTGGTACAACGTTTTCCTGGTGAACGCTTTTACCAGGTTGTTTTGCTCATTCCTAGCCTGGGTATGATAATTGTCATGAGCAACCACCTTTTATCATCCAGTTTTGCGAGTTTGGGGGCGCCACGAGGTTTGGTTAGCGATAACGCGCCTGCATTCACTTCGAGTGAGTTTCGGCACTTACTAAGGATTGTTACGACCATTTCGTATTATCAGCTATTTTCACTCGATGAGCGGATTAGCCGCAATCTGAAGTCAGTTTATCACTCGGTTTCCCAAAGGCAATGGAAACTTTCACTGAACTGGTTAAGCTTTGCGCTTGATACCGCTAACTATCAAACCCACAAAATCACTCATTCGAGGTTAATGTTTGGTTATGAACTCAACACCTCGCTAAGTTTTATAACGACCTGTTGCCAGAGCGTATAGATCGCAGCAATTTGAAGGTTAGATATGAAGCCGCCAAGAAGAACATCATTGTGACACATTACCAGTGAAGCCCGACCTTATAAAATGGGACGGCGGACTGTGTCGATTGCGGTGCGCTGCCGTGAGAAAAATGTGTGGGTACAGAGCGGCGGCAAAATGTCGCCAAGACATGTTGGTCTGTGTGAAGCGGTTAAAGACCCGTAGTCCCGCTGCTAATAACCGGTCAGCTAAAAATCGTGTTGACAGGTCTGGGTTCACAAGCCCTGTTATCTGCGCTGTGGTAGCTGTGCGGTGTGACTCTATTGCCCTTAGAGTAGGTCGCACCTGCCGGGCGTCTCTGCTGCGGAGATATAAAGAACATGGTCCATGAGTGTGAGAATGTTCAACGTGACCGCTGACACCAGCACCACTGCACAACTAACACACCACATCCAAGTTTTGTGGCAGTTTTCCGAAAGGACCATACCGCCACCCGGGAGGCCTCAAATTGGCCCTTCAATTGGCTGCAGGAAACAGGAATGCGTCTTTGTGGCATTGTTTCCTGCTTGCTTCACACGTTTGCACTAAATTCACCCTCCAGACTGTAAGCATTCCCTATTAAAAGGCAGACACAGATGGGAGTGTGGTTGCTATGTCACTACGGTATCTGTTGGCAGACTACGTTGAAACCGTGTCAGTACATCTACAATCCCGCAGGTGGCATCTGCTGTCATCGGATGTTTCAAGGCGTACTTTTTTTTCAGGCTATGAGTGCTCGAAAGACCATTCTGCAGATGATCGCTTTTAAGTTAACTTCGTAAGAAGTAAAACCGCTGACATTAACTATAATCCAAACCTTAATTCAACAGATAAAAAACTAAGTTTAGTGTACCATATTTCTATACTTACGTTACCATTGTACAATCTCGCTTGAAAGTACTATCACAACCAACGTATCAGACTTGGTATTACCGAATACGCAGCAACACGTGTCTAGCCGTAGTGATAGAAAACAGAAATTTCACTGTGACGCCAATCCTCACAATTAATAAGAAATCATTGGCGTATTAGTTTCCAAAAATTGACACGCATGAAATACTTTAATGGTGGTTCTGTCAAATACTCGATTCCTTGTTTGCTCCTTGAGAACTACCTAAACTGAGCATCTCAAACCAAAGGAACACGTATTATGTTCGAGTATAATGTCTTTTTTGGAGACTAGAAATCTACTCTGTAGGAATCAGCATGGGTTTCGAAAAAGACGGTCGTGTGAAACCCAGCTCGCGCTATTCGTCCACGAGACTCAGAGAGCCTTAGACACGGGTTCACAGGTAGATGCTGTGTTTCTTGACTTCCGCAAGGCGTTTGACACAGTTCCCCACAGTCGTTTAATGAACAAAGTAAGAGCATACGGACTATGAGATTAATTGTGTGATTGGATTGAGGAGTTCCTAGATAACACAACGCTGCATGTCATTCTCAATGGAGAGAAGTCTTCCGAAGTAAGAATGATTTCAGGTGTGCCGCAGGGGAGTGTCATAGGACCGTTGCTATTCACAATATACATAAATGACCTGGTGGATGACATCGGAAGTTCACTGAGGCTTTTTGCAGATGATGCTGTGGTGTATCGAGAGGTTGCAACAATGGAAAATTGTACTGAAATGCAGGAGGATCTGCAGCGAATTGACGCATGGTGCAGGGAATGGCAATTGAATCTCAATGTAGACAAGTGTAATGTGATGCGAATACATAGAAAGATAGGTCCCACATCATTTAGCCACAAAATAGCAGGTCAGCAACTGGAAGCAGTTAAGACCATAAATTATCTGGGAGTACGCATTAGGAGTGCTTTATAATGTAATGATCATATAAAGTTGATCGTTGGTAAAGCAAATACCAGACTGAGATTAATTGGTAGAATCCCAAGGAAATGCAATCCGTAAACAAAGGAAGTAGGTTACAGCACGCTTGTTCGCCCACTGCTTGAATACTGCTCAGCAGTGTGGGATCCGCACCAGACAGGGTTGATAGAAGAGATAGAGAAGATCCAACGGAGAGCAGCGCGCTTCGTTACATGATCATTTAGTAATCGCGAAAGCGTTACGGAGATGATAGATAAACTCCAGTGGAAGACTCTGCAGGAGAGACGCTCAGTAGCTCAGTACGGGCTTTTGTTAAAGTTTCGAGAACATACCTTCACCGAAGAGTCAAGCAGTATATTGCTCCCTCCTACGTATATCTCGCGAGGAGACCATGAGGATAAAATCAGAGAGATTAGAGCCCACACAGAAGCATACCGACAATCCTTCTTCCCACGTACAATACGAGACTGGAATAGTAGGGAGAACTGATAGAGGTACTCAGGGTACCCTCCGCCACACACCGTCAGGTGGCTTGCGGAGTATGGATGTAGATGTAGATGTAGAAGGACACGAACAATACGATTATTACGTACGATACTGCTTATGTAAACTACTGGCGGCACTGAAAGCGTGGAAATTACATTTACTGTATTTGGTACTGAGAACTACAGATGATCTTATTGCCAATTTTTTAACCATGCCACCGACCTGATGTAGGTTATAGAATATCATCGCACAGGAATAGATGATTTGCGGATATCACCTCCCATGTTTAATAAACAGAAGGTAGGATGTAATTTGAGGCGATAAAATTTGTTTCTTTAAACGATAGATACAATAAAATGGGAAAGTGGCACAGTATGCCAAACAACTGAGAGACTACAGTCATCTCAATTTTATTCACGTCCAAAGCAATAAGAGCAGACCTCATTCACTTTTGTAAATTTTTATAGACCTGCTGCAAATATTTCCTCTACCCTTGTCTCTTTAAATGCTGTTAGCAATCGCATGATAAAATCTTCTTCACAACGTTTATTTTTTTGTTTGTTCCATTTGTAAAATTTATACTTTGTTGCCGCCTGTGTTTAAGTGCTGTAACATGTTACATTACGACACGAAAATAACTGTGAATCTGGAGCTATTTTGCTTTGAAGCACTGATAAACAATTCACATATTCTCAACAATGTTATATTTCTGAAAGCGTTTCATTTGCAATTTAATCAATAGCTCTGCACTCTAGTGACTCGTACAGCAATGTACATACAACAGAAGTCGGAAATGGATCTCTTCTGTGCGGCCAGTATGAGTCACCGGGAAGCAACAACAGAATACCACAGATGACATACAAACAAACATAAGACTAACCATAAAAAATTGCTCCTTTAAAGGACCGGTTCAAGTCTACATGCAGTGTTCACGACAAAACGCATTCCACATGATCACGCACAGCAACAGGAGATACACAAGCAACAGCCATACTAACTAAGGTGTTAATGAGCCCAAATCTGCCAAACACAATCAGCAGTTGTGCTAGCTAAGACGACAGTGTGTGCAAAACTGTCGCACTCAAAGAGCAGCTGTACTGGCTAAGAAGATAGTAGGCCCAAATCTGTCATACACAATGAACAGCCGTACTAGCTAAAGCGTTACCGAGTCCAAATTGGTCAACAACGTAGGTGGCTCAGGAATGCAGCATTAGTCAAATCTTTGTTACAGGACGATGGCCTCTAATCATTCAGACCGCTGTCGAACCCACTTTGTGCAGGAACTTGACGGTGATGATATAGACAAGCAGATGGAATTCTGTGAATGGTTTTAAGGAACACTAACATGGCAGAGGAACCTTCAAGCAGACATTTTCATCAACGAAGAGGCTGGTTTCCTTTTAAACAGCAAGATGAATCGACGCAACGACAGCTATAGGGAAAGCGACATTCCTCCCCTAAAGTCGAGGCATACACTCAGACTAGCCCTAGGTTACACGTGTGGTGTCGTATACACGGGGATGTCTCCATTGAGCCCATTACTTTTAGTGGCAAGCTCTCTGCTACACAGACATCACCTTCAGGAAACATTACTACCCCATTTCGATCATCTACCTCTCGAAGAGAGCTGTGAGTGTTTCTTCCGGCAGGACAGCGGGCCTCAATACTTAGGATCTAGAATATGGCAACTCCTGGATGTATTCTAACTGGGCGTTCAATAGATAAACAGGGTCTGGTGGAATGGCCACAAAGGTCGCCAGATCGGTCGTCACCGTAATTTTTCCTATGGGGGCACATCATGTCTACGGTGTGCACCAATACACCAAGAAAATTAGTTTACCTGGAGGACCATATTTACCAGAGCCTGAAGAGAAATACCAGCAGCGACGTTACGGTCAGTGTCAAGCAGCGTCCGTCGGAATGTTCAGATGTGTCGTCTGAAGGATGGCAGTCAGGTTAAAGACCATCTGTGTTAGGTGCAGGAGCGAACAATTGACCAGCGATGGCGGCTACATTGTAATGTCAAGTTTCCAGTCATCATTGGCCGACGATGCAATATTTTGTTTGTGACAATTAAAGCATGACTGTAGCATGCGTTCGTATGTTTATATTATCGTTATCTGCACTAATAACGACCTGGCCCTATGGACAACTGGACTCGCATTCGGGAGGACGACGGTTCAATCCCGTCTCCAGCCATCCTGATTTAGGTTTTCCGTGATTTCCCTAAATCGTTTCAGGCAAATGCCGGGATGATTCCTTTGAAAGGGCACGGCCGATTTCCTTCCAAATCCTTCCCTAACCCAAGCCTGCGCTCCGTCTCTAATGACCTCGTTGTCGACGGGACGTTAAACACTAACCACCACCACCACCCTATGGACAAAGACTACTGAATTACTAAGTTATAACTTCTCCTAGGGGCTGTGACTATTGAGTCACCTCGTCTATTCACCATAGTCTCATATCAGTGCTAGACTCAAACGTTATGGGTATTAATAAATTGTGACATAACTGTTACAAATCACTGCGCTATGTTGTTTCATTCTCTGTCACTACTTCATGATTATTATTTTGAGAGTACTCGTCCTGCGTAGTTGGAAGAAAAGCTTTGCCTTTGCGGTATGGTGTGAGGCTCCTGTTGCTGACCAAGGCAGTCAGTGAATCTCAGTAGGAGGCTGCTGCCAGATTCGTGCTATTGGAGACATAGCCATTCTTAGAGAATAGTTGGACGTGACAGTCTTGTCTTTTCTGTGTGGACATTAATTGCAAGAAGCTGTGGCAACGTTCAACCAGAGTAAGAACAAAGGTCCCTTTTACTCTAACATGTTGGTCATCACCTCGAGTTGACTCACCCCACCACCAAGCCTGGCGTAAAGGACCCTATCAGTCGAGGAGACACTACCCTAGAGTAGTACCTCTCTGGTGTTTGTTAATGGGTGTTTTGTACCCCATGAGTGGGAAATTTCTGCTGTGCTCCTCAAATTTTTCATGAAATCATCGGTATTCTCATTCATCACACCGGCAACAGCATGGAGTCATCCACTCCATGTAGAGGTTTTTGAACGTAGATACTAGAGGACTGTGAACTTTGAGTCCGGGCATTCATCTCTGGGATGTCATGAAGAGGCAATAGTCTCCGGCTGCGGTGTGGTGTTGACTGGAGCATGCAAGCTTATTTGTAGAGATGTAAGGGTAGCAAGCTCTAGTATTTGGATCTAAGCTGTTATTTCGCTTTTTCCGTACAGTCTCCCTATCTTCTTGGTGCCTCCCCAAAGTGTTAGAGTTCCTTAGTAAATTTAATGGAGTTATTTTTACTCTTAATTTTACTGGATTAATACCACTCATCAGAGAAAATAAATAACTGATAATCTCAGTCATGGCCCAGATTTCAATTTCTCACTTTCCTACGCCTTTTCCGTCATCAGGCAACCCATAAACAACAAATACCACTTGTAGTGTAATCATTTTCTTTTTCTGACTGTGGCGTTGTTCTCATTGAGTACAGTGACCAAACTCAACAAGTTGTGTTAAGAATCCTGGGACAAGAACGAGCATTGTACTCGCTCGTTTTGTATGTCGGAAGATTTGTTTTATAAAGATCACTGCATTTACAATCCTAGAGGTAGATCTCGGGGACACCACAATGAAGTTTCATGATGACAAATATGTTCTTGATCGATTATATCTAAAACAGTAAATTTCATAATTATCGGTATTTACTAAAACACCAGAATATTAAGAGATATATTACTGAATCACACGTTATTTCTTCTGTGGCTAAAAATGGGCTAGTGAAGCTCTTTCGCGTATTTGTAGTAGCAAAAATTATACCATATTCCACAGAGGTCACCAGATACGAATTGATATTTGCTGTAAGCTACAATCATTAAGTAAACAATACTACTGAGGAAAGGAAAATGAAACGTAAAGACTAAAAAAAGTTCCACATATACTGTTACAATTCTCTTAATAAGCGGCACAAGTGCAGAATGGTACTACGAGAGGGGAATAGCAGTCGTTAGAGAGCAGAGATAACAAAGGCAAACGGAAGGTCGCGGCGGCTGCAATCTAAAAACGGCAGTGTCAAGAGAGAAACATAAATTCCGAATATAAACACGAGCGGCCTGTGCGCGATGCACGAGAATCCCTTAAAACCTTAGAAGAGCTCAAATTTTTATATGGCTTCCGTGATTTATGCCGGCATTAATCGCGTAGGAGATTCAGTGGCCGCTCTCGGGCCACAAACTTTGTCGCAGCACCGGCGAATAAAACTTACATTTTGCTTTATTTATCCCCGTTTTTCTGATACATACGTAGGGTTTCAAAAAGAAGAACGAGAGAAACGGTAAATTCGATAAAAACTCTATAAATTAACACAGACTCTTATACACAATGAACCATGTCTTCTTTAGCAAAATTCCCGTGAGGGATGCATTTGTTAACCGACTTAATATCCGAGGGCTATGAATTGTAGGAGTAGTTGTTGATGTGATTAATCACCGTTTCTCTAATTCATTACATTTGCAATTCACTGTGATCCTATTTGTTATTCTGTTAGTGCCATCACGAATGGTATATGAGAGTACCTGCTCGTTTCTGACAGCCATTTCGAAGAAAGTCAATCATGATCTTAATGTCACTGGGAAAGAGAACACACAATAAAAGCGTCAGATGTATAATGGATAGGTGTCGAAAAGTGTTGACTCCGTAGGGAAGCAGTAGTGCACAGCCACTGCATTCATTCACTGTTGTACATGTTACAGCAATCAGAAACGTATCTAAATTTCGGTCACTGTGTGGTCACCTTCTTGGCAGTAAATCTATGTTAAAATATTAGTCCCAGATGGACTATTCATGT
Source organism: Schistocerca gregaria (assembly GCF_023897955.1). Classification (NCBI taxonomy): domain Eukaryota; kingdom Metazoa; phylum Arthropoda; class Insecta; order Orthoptera; family Acrididae; genus Schistocerca; species Schistocerca gregaria. Next base: position 246,784,725 of record NC_064926.1, read on the forward strand.
CAGAGGTTGAGTTCACTTACAGTTTCTGCACTATCATGGCCAGACAATCACCAAAATCTAGACAAGCAATAAACTTCATTGCGACTGATTGTTGTGCCCTTCATCACCAGAGTTCTTACATACAATTTTTTGATCAAAACTATCCGGACACCTGGCAGAAAATGACTTACAGATTCGTGGCTCCCAACATCGACAATGATGGAATACAGTGTGATGTTGACCCACCCTTGGCCTTAGTGACAGCTTCCACTCACTCAGGCATAAGTTCAGTCAGGTGCTGGAAGGTTTCTTGGGCAATGGCAGCCCATTCTTCACGAAATTCTGAACTCAGGATAGGTATGGATGTCGGTCTGTGAGGCCTGGCACCAATTCGGCGTTCCAAAGCATACCAAAGGTGTTCCATAGGATTCAGGGCATGACTCTGTGCAGGCCAGTCCATTACAGGGATGTTATTGTCGTGTAACCACTCCACCTCATGCCATGCATTATGAACAGGTGGACGAACGTGTTGAAAGATGCAATAGTCATCCCAGAATTACTCTTCAACAGTTTGAAGCAAGAAGGTGCTTAAAACATCAATGTAGCCCTGTTCTGTGATAGTTCCACGCAAACCAATAAGGGTAGCAAGTACTCTCCATGAGAAAAAAGACCACACCATAACACCACCGACTCCGAATTTTACTGTCGGCACTACACACGGTAGCAGATGACGTTCACCGGGCATTTGCCATACCCACACTCTGCCATCTGATGGCCACATTGTGTACTGTGATTCGTCACTCCACACAACGTTTTTCCACTGTTCAATCGTCCACTGTTTACGCGCCTTAAAACAAGCGATGCGTCGTTTATCATGTAACGGCGTGATGTGTGGCTCATGAGCAGCTGCTCGACTATGAAATCCTAGTTTTCTCACCTACCGCCTAACTATCATAGTACTAACTGTGAATCCTGACTCAGTCTGGAATTCCTGTGTGATGGTCTAGATAGATGTCTGTCTATTACACATTACGACCCTGTTCAACTGTCAGCGGTCTCTGTCGGTCAACAGACGAGGTCGGCCGGTACGCTCGTGAGCTGTAAGTGTTCCTTCACGTTTCCATTTAACTATCATATCGGAAACAGTGGACCAATGGATATTTAGGAGTGTGGAAATCTGGTGTACATACGTATGACACAAGTGACACCCAATCACCCAACGGCGTTCCAAGTCCATGAGTCCCGCGGAAGGTCCCATCCTGCTCTCTCACGATGTCTAGTGACTACTGAGGTCACTGATATGGAGTACCTGGCAGTAGGTGGCAGCACAACGCAGGTAATATGAGAAATATATATAGTTTTGACGGTGTGCTGATACTTTTGAACACATAGTGTATGTTTCAGAGCAGACAGCAGGGTTACAGTTTACATTTTGTGAAAGATGCATGTATGAAATTTTAATAATATTCGTCGTATTTCATGACAACCGAGACAGCGAAATGAATTTCAAAGCCCATCAGCTGACCTTCAACAGTTATTTAACTCACGTTTCTACATTTCTAAGCACAGTTTGATTCTCTGTGCTGTAAATTTTATCGGAGAACCTCCGTTTTACCGCCAATACGCCAAAATGCATGTAAATAAAGTTTGCTTCCTGTTATATGTACTGTAGCAATGGAGACATTTTTTAATATTCGGAGAAAGATGTAAACAACTTGAGGATGTTTCTCGTCTTTCTGATTCACAGTGGGACCATGAAGTGAAACGTCTATGTTTGGGAAAGTTCGGGTGGTGGTGGGGGGGGGGGGGGGAGAGGGGGTTTGTTTATCAAATCAGGTGAAGCATTGATTGCAGTGTAGTGTGAATACCTGGTAAATACACTGTGCGAATGGGCAGATTATTATTACGCATAGCATGTGATCGAGTATCACGGAAACGACAGAGCTTGTCCAATGTTCACCTGCTGCTGTCGTGAACATCTACGGAAAGAGGTAAAGCGCAGTGAAACTACCAATAGGCGTTAAAAGTTCCGATGTTCACGAATTCTCACAGAAGTTGGAGCTCGGAGTCTAATCTGTTCTCTAAAGTAGGAGAGATCTGTGGCATCTCTGCCGGAAGAGCACAATGTTATTGTACACTCAAGTGTTTCGGAGCGCACCGTTCATCGTACATTGTTGTAGTTGGAGTTACGCAGCAGACCACGCTACGTGTTCACATGTTGATACAACTACATCGTCAGTTACGATTTCAGTGGGCATGGGGACCATAGGGGTTCGACCGTCCATCAATGGAAACTTCTCGGCTCTTCGGGTGGATCACATTTTTGCTACACTATGTCGATGGTCCTCTCCACAAACGCCGTCATCGAAGTGAACGGCGGCTCGAAACGTGTAGCGTACACGCTGACAGCTGCGAACCACCTGCATCCCTTCATGACAGAGTCTTCCCGTCGGCGACGTGATCTGTCAGCAGTATAATTGTCCGTGTCTCGGAGCCAGAACCGTGCTACGGTAGTTTGAGGAGCATTATAGTTCATATGGAAGCCATCTGTGTTTCTATCGACGCCATCAACGTTTACGCAAATCTAGCCCTTATTGACTGGAGTTACTTGGCCTATGTATAAACATTTATGCCAGATAATTTCACAAACCTATTACAAAACTGTCGGGTCCCTGATACGTACAATCAGCGATGTATTTCGTTCCACATACGGACAAACAAGCTATTTGAAAGGTAGACATAATGTTTTGGCTCATCAGCGTATAAAGGGCGTGAATAGCGTCAGATGTTGATTGATCACGGTGGAGGACAAGGGATGGGGAGAACTCGTATCAAACAGCAATATCAGCAACTGGCTGTTTTTGAAACAGGCGCAAAGTGTCTCCGTTTGGCAGCCTGAACGAATCGTGCAATACCTAGATTTACAGGACATATGTATGTGACAATGGTCTGATGCTGGACTACATGGGAACGTGATAAGAGACATATTCGTCGTCAGTATTCCGGTCAGCCACGTCTGAACACCACAAGGGAGGACAGCCATAGTGTGCACTAAGCACATCGTAAGCCTTTCACACTTGAACCTGCCATCAGACAGGTACTGGAGCCTGCAACGTCTCTGTCATCCCACACCGTTGGTCAGAGACTAGTAATGCCAGACAAGCAAATGACCGTCCCTCTCTCAAGATGGCACTAACACCACAACACGTATGGCTGTGTCTGCTCTGGTGCCATGATATGGAAGCGTGACCTCCTCATCAAAGACATCTCATTATGTTCAGCGATGAACAGCGGTTCTGCACGGCTCCGGATGACGACCATTGGCGCGTAAGGCTGCCACCTCAAGGGAAGTCCTCTTCTTCAAATCTATTTTGAGAGGAACAGCTGTGTTACTCCAAGAGTCATGCTTTGAGGATCCATCGGGTATCACTTCAAGCCACAGCCATCAGGGCCGGCAGTTGCATTGCATTAAACCATGACGGCGCAGTTGTACATTAGGAACATCCTGCATTCTCGTCCCGTTTCCTCTCATGCGATTGTATCGTGGTGCCATTTTTCAATAGGAAAATGCTCGCCCCAATATGGCACGTGTCTGCGAGATGTTCACGAACTCGCGTGGGGAGCAATATCCTCATGCCTGTTCCCGAACTCAGATTTCGACTCTGTCCTAGTGCCAGTATCCAGGTATCAATGTCCGGTTAAAATAGGTGTGGGCCAGTTAGCCTCAGTGGGAGGATACTAAGGCTTCATGCCATCATTTATCTTTATCGACCGAATCAGTGCATGCATCTAGGACGGAAGTGGTTCAACCGGAAACTGACTTCATACAGTCAAGTTCTTTGTAAATCAGACTCGATGAAACTGAAATTTGTTGCATGCCCTATCGACACGTAAAGTTCCCATTCCTCCTCCCCTTCTCGGTGCTACAGTTACTTTGCCGGAAAATATTGAACGCAAAATTAAAGATTTGACCCTGTCTGATACTCACCTGAAGAAGATCTTAGAATGAAACTTACTTCAGATGCAAACTCGAGGCCTGCAAGGATCGCAAGAGAGTTTCTGTGAAGTTTGGAAGGTAGGTGACACAAAGAGAAATAAAGCTGTGAGGACGGTGCGTTAGTCATGCTTGCGTAGCTCAGACGAAAGAGCCCTTGTCTACGAAAGGCAGAGGTCCCGAATTCGAGTTTCGGTGTGACACACAGTTTTAATCTGCCTTGAAGTTCAAATGGCTCTGAGCACTTTTTTTTTTGACGTATTCTAATCTCTGTCTTCCTCTACAGTTCTTGTCCTCTACAGCTCCCTCTAGTACCATGGAAGTCATTCCCTCATGTCTTAGCAGATGTCCTATCATCCTGTCCCTTCTCCTTATCAGTGTTTTCCACATATTCCTTTCCTCTCCGATTCTGCGTAGAACCTCCTGATTCCTTACCTTATCAGTCCACCTAATTTTCAACATTCGTCTATAGCACCACATTTCAAATGCTTCGATTCTCTTCTGTTCCTGTTTTCCCACAGTCCATGTTTCACTACCATACAATGCTGTACTCCAGACGTACATCCTCAGAAATTTCATCCTCAAATTAAGACCGGTATTTGATATTAGTAGACTTCTCTTGGCCAGAAATGCCTTTTTTGCCATAGCGAGTCTGCTTTTGATGTCCTCCTTGCTCCGTCCATCATTGGTTATTTTACTGCCTAGGCAGCAGAACTCCTTAACTTCATTGACTTCGTGACCATCAATCCTGATGTTAAGTTTCTCGCTGTTCTCATTTCTACTGCTTCTCATTACCTTCCTCTTTCTCCGATTTACTCTCAAACCATACTGTGTACTCATTAGACTGTCCATTCCGTTCAGCAGATCATTTAATTCTTCTTCATTTTCATTCAGGACAGCAATGTCATCAGCGAATCGAATCATTGATATCCTTTGACCTGGTATTTTAATTCCACTCCTGAACCTTTCTTTTATTTCCATCATTGCTTCCTCGATGTACAGATTGAAGAGTAGGGGCGAAAGGCTACAGCCTTGTCGTACACCCTTCTTAATACGAGCACTTCGTTCTTGATCGTCCACTCTTATTATTCCCTCTTGGTTGTTGTACATAATGTATATGACCCGTCTCTCCCTATAGCTTACCCCAACTTTTTTTCAGAATCTTGAACAGCTTGCACCGTTTTATATTGTCGAATGCTTTTTCAAGGTCGACAAATCCTATGAACGTGTCTTGATTTTTCTTTAGCCTTGCTTCCATTATTAGCCGTATTGTCAGAATTGCCTCTCTCGTGCCTTTACTTTTTCTAAAGCGAAACTGATCGTCACCTAGCGCATAATCACTTTTCTTTTCCATTCTTCTGTATATTATTCTTGTAAGTAGCTTCGATGCATGAGCTGTTAAGCTGACTGTGCGATAATTCTCGAACTTGTCAGCTCTTGCCGTCTTTGGAATTGTGTGGATGAGGCTTTTCCGAAAGTCAGATGGTATGTCGGCAGACTCATATATTCTACACACCAACGTGAATAGTCGTTTTGTTGCCACTTCCCCTAATGATTTTAGAAATTCTGATGGAATGTTATCTATCCCTTCTGCCTTATTTGACCGTAAGTCCTCCAAAGCTCTTTTAAATTCCGATTCTAATACTGGATCCCCTATGTCTTCTAAATCGACTTCAGCCTACTCTTCATCACTACTATATTGTGATCTGGGTCTATATCTGCTCCTGGGTACGCCTTACAATCCAGTATCTGATTTCGGAATTTCTGTGTGACCATGAAGTAATCTAATTGAAATCTTTCCATATCTCCCGGCCTTTTCCAAGTATAGCTACTCCTCTTGTGGTTCTTGAATAGGGTATTCGCTATTACTAGCTGAAACTTGTTATAGAACTCAATTAGTCTTTCTCCTCTTTCATTCCTTGTCCCAAGCCCATTTTCTCCTGTAACCTTTTCTTCTACTCCTTCCCCTACAACTGCATTCCAGTCGCATATGACTATTACATTTTCGTCCACCTTTACATACTGCATTACCCTTTCAATATCCTCATACACTTTCTCTATCTGTTCATCTTCAGCTTGCGACGTCGGCATGTATACCTGAACTATCATTGTCGGTGTTGGTCTGCTGTCGATTCTGATTAGAACAACCCGGTCACTGAACTGTTCACAGCAACACACCCTCTGCCCTACCTTCCTATTCATAACGAATCCTACACCTGTTATACCATTTTCTGCTACTGTTGATATAACCTGATACTCATCTGACCAGAAATCCTTGTCTTCCTTCCACTTCACTTCACTGACCTCTACTATATCTAGATTGAGCCTTTGTATCTCCCTTTTCAGATTTTCTAGTTTCCCTACCACGTTCAAGCTTCTGACATTCCACGCCCCGACTCGTAGAACATTATCCTTTCGTTGATTATTCAATCTTTTTCTCATGGTAACCTCCCCCTTGGCAGACCCCTCCCGGAGATCCGAATGGGGGACTATTCCGCAATCTTTTGCCAATGGAGAGATCATCATGACACTTCTTCAACTACAGGCCACATGTCCTGTGGATACACGTTACGTGTCTTTAATGCAGTGGTTTCCATTACCTTCTGCATCCTCACGTCGTTGATCATTGCTGATTCTTCCGCCTTTAGGGGCAATTTCCCACCCCTAGGACAAGAGAGTGCCCTGAACCTCTATCCTCTCCTCCGCCCTCTTTGACAAGGCCGTTGGCAGAATGAGGCTGACTTCTTATACCGGAAATCTTCGGCCGCCAATGCTGATTATTTATCAAAATTCAGGCAGTGGCGGGGATCGAACTCTGGACCGAAGACGTTTTGATTATGAATCAAAGACGCTACCCCTAGATCACGGGTACAATACTCTGAGCACTTTGCGACTTAACTTCTGAGGTCATCAGTCGCCCAGAACTTAGAACTAATTAAACCTAACTAACCTAAGGACAGAACACACATCAATGCTCGAGGCAGGATTCGAACCTGCGACCATAGCGGTCGCTCGGTGCCATACTGTAGCGCCTAGAACCGCAGGGCCACTGTGGCCGGCAATCTGCCAGGAAGTTTCATATCAGCGCACACTACGCTGCAGAGTGAAATTCTCATTCTGGAGGTACTGGGATCTCTTAAGGGTGATATTACCTCCTCCTTCTTGCTCTTTAACATATAAGCTACAACATAAACATAAATAAATGGTGAAGGGAACTAGTAACTGCAAAATGATAAATGCTGTTTCTGCTTATACATTTGTTGTAGCTTAAAACCCCTTTATACATCACAAATGTTTATAAATTTATGTAGCATGATATAAAGAGACAGAAATAAATTTCCTATCTATTATTAGTGATCGATTGCCCAAATCTGCCCTTTTTTATGGTTACGCGATATCATATAAATTACTCGAGATGACTAACATCATCTACGTATCAAACACCTGAAGATACTACTTTTCTAAGATGATCTACGGTGGCGTGCAACCTCAGTGGAAAGAAAAGTTACGTGATCACAGCTTTTTCGCTTTAGTGCCCTAATAAGCGGAAGCAGTTACCAATATCACCGTATGAACTGCGTCCGGTGCGTCGGAGTAATGGTTCTCGTACACGTCTGCGACGACGGAAGAACTCCAGCCACAAAATATAAAAACACTCATTCAAAGACTAGGGCGGCAAAAGCAGGTCATCTGACTAGTATAATCTAATAATGTCTTCTCCTCTCCGTGTTCTACAGACTAGAAACGCGAACTCCTAGCCACAAGGACAGAGTTCGGGTAACGTCTCAACGTGAGTATAGGAAGAAGAAGTGCTCTCAATTACTGAACGCTGCGTACTGAACGACGACTTCCGCTCTACGGAACGCGATTGCTCCGCTATTGTTACGATAGCTTACTCGAACTTCGAGAGGAAAACTAATTCTGACATTTGACACAGGAGTTGATACCGGAAGCGGTGACGGATGTGGAGACAAGAAGAAAACTAAGAACCAAGAGATTCAAGAGTGACGATTTTTTAAGGTTCAACACAGAACACGTAGAGGGGCAGAGCCGAAGAACACATAAAACTACAAGAAGACCAGAAGCAGTATCATCAAGAGAATGAAAACGGAATACTATTTCTCGGAGCAGTACACCGAGCTGTTTTTCACATTATTTTGGAGAGAAGAATAACTTCGGTTTTGTGTGTTCTGTGGACTATGTTTCGAGTGGATGCTGACACCAGCTACTCGTGTACTGAAATGAGGTCAGACTGAAATGTTAGCTTGTCCCAAGTAAGGATCAAAGCTTGAAAACATTAAAGACTGAATACTAAAAAATACACAGCTCGCCACGTAAAGAGACAGTTACGCTGTCCTTCATTGTTAAACTAACACATCTAGTCTACACAATTCAACTCTACTTAATCCAGTCTAGCATTGTATTCAGGAAGTGTTCCAAAATTTCACTATGAGCATTCAGCCATGAGCTTACGCTTCAGGGCAGCAACAGAAATTTTATTTCAAATGGTTCAAATGGCTCTGAGCACTATGCGACTTAACATCTCTGGTCATCAGTGGCCTAGAACTTAGAACTAATTAAACCTAACTAACTTAAGGACATCACACACATCCATGCACGAGGCAGGATTCGAACCAGCGACCGTAGCAGTCGCGCGGTTCCGGACTGAGCGCCTAGAACCGCGAGACCAACGCGGCCGGCCAAGTTTTATTTCCTTTTATTTTTATTAATTAATTGTCCTATTGGTAACATAGCAATCGCCATCATTCAGTGGTCCAGTTACCGTCAAAAAAGGTGCACTGCATTGGTATCTAACAGCGAAGCCATTTGAGAGAGATGATTATTCCAGTGATTTGTACACCACAGCCAAGTTTGTTTCACGGTATGTAGCAACAACGTTTTAAATAACTATTACGTAGATGTTGATGAAGACAAGGGAACTCTAATAAGCGTTACTTAGAAAAGAAAGTGAACAGAATTTCGTAATGTATCATTTTATAATCAGCATAAAACACACACACACTCTCTGATAGAATCTGTATCCTTACAGCAAAGCAGAAACTATGTAACTATTAGTGCTTATGTATAAAATAACAATTTGCTTAGCAACAACAAAATTAAAGTTATAACATCACGCCTCACAGATCACGAACATCTCCTAACATAATAATTCACTTTCTAGCTAATTTAACTCTCATATTTTTATCAGAAGTGCTTATGACACTTAATGCTATAAGCCGTCCTTTACATACCACAAGAGTTATTTTAACGGTCAACGTTTCCTGTATACTTCAATCAGGAAATCTAATAAGTAGCGATTTACCAGTATACACTGAAAATGCTGTCATTAACTCAGTCTTAGTTCACAACATACCTGACATAACCATCGTTGTTACTCACACATATATCTTCTAAAGCAAACGCTTTTGTAACTACAATTAGCTGATAAATCTTACACAAAAATGGCAAACACAAATTAAAAAAGGCAATGCTGATAGATTGACAAATCATCCATTTTGGTGTAAGCTATACAAAATTCTCCCCAGAATTAATCTCTTTGACAACGCAGTCCGACTTTGTTTACATGAATCCACTGTGAAACCCAACACTATTCAAATGGAATAAACTACACCAAAAGCTAAGGTTCACATGATAACAGGGAGCTGTGATTACCATTTAAGAAGCACACTCTGGTACAGCAATACTTCACCATATCAGGCAGCAGCAGACAACGGCGCAATGTGGGCGAGAAGCGGTGCCCTGCACCAACTGTGATGCCCTGATGCATCTACAAAAATTTGCAAACTGCACGGTCTGGCGTTCTGATTATCAGAACGTGCAAATTTCCCTATCCTAGTCCTGAAATCCTGGCAGACTACAGTATGAGGTGCACTTGTCCACTGGTCTCGCCAAAGCAATCTGACTGACATGCACGACGGTGAAAGCTGTAATTGTCAAATTTCAGATGGCCGACTCGGGACAAAAAAGTTCACCCTTGTGACACATGATACGTCCGAGATGATATGCAGTTCCATTGTTGGTACAGTTGGAAACTGCCACTGGCTCCTAGTCCACGACAATATACGGACCAAAAGGCTTATCAACTAGGGAAAGATGTTTCACTAAGCATCGGTACCAGAGCCGAATTAGTAACAACGAAACGCCCCCACATTGCCCAAGCCAATCGAACTCACTGAATCTCCATCTTGACTGTTCTGTTGGCCTGGTAGTCAATCCAGACAGAGCACTTGGGGTTTCCACTTCTACATCTACATCTATCTAAAGCCACATAGATAGTCTGCAAATCACATTTAAGCCCCTGGCAGAGGGCCCAACGCTCCACCTTAACAATTCTCTCTTATTCCAATCTCTTACAGTGCTCGGAAAGAACGAACTCCTATATCTTTCTGGATGAACACTGATTTCCCTTACTTTATTATGGTGATCGTTTCTCCCTATGTAGGTTGATATCAATATAATATTTTCGCAGTCGTGGGAGAAGCCGGCCGCGGTGGTCTCGCGGTTCTAGGCGCGCAGTCCGGAATGGTGCGACTGCTACGGTCGCAGGTTCGAATCCTGCCTCGAGCATGAATGTATGTGATGTCCTTAGGTTAGTTAGGTTTAAGTAGTTCTAAGTTCTAGGGGACTAATGACCACAGCAGGTGAACCATTTTTTTCGGGGGAGGAAGTTGGTGATTAGAATTTCATTAGAAGATTTCTGCGCAACGAATGTTTCAATTATGTCCATCCCTAATCCTGTATCATTTCAATTACACACTATTCTCTACTTCGCGTTAATACTTAAAGTTCTGCCCTTCTTTGAACTTCTTCGATGTACTCTGTCATTGCTCTCTGATAAGAATCCCACGCCGCGCAGCAGTATTCTAAAAGAGGACAAACAAGCGTAATAGATCTGTTACATTTTCTAAGTGTCCTGCCAATAAAATGCAGTCTTTGGTTAGCCTTCCCACAACATTTTCTGCGTGTTCCTTTCAAATTAAGTTTTTCTTAACTGTAATTACAAGGTATTTAGTTGAATTTACAGCCTTTAGATCTGACTGATTTTTCGTGTAACCGAATTTTAAACGGATTCCTTTAACCACACTTTTCGTATTTTGGGTCGATTGCCAATTTTCGCACCATTCCGATACCTTTTCTAAATCGTTTTGCAATCTGTTTTGATCTTCTGATGACTATACTAGTCGATAAACGACAGTGTCATCTACAGACAACCTAAGACGGCTGCTGAGATTGTTTCCCAAATCGTTTGTATAGATGAAGAGCAGCAAAGTACTTATAACACGACCTTAGGGAACGCAAGGAATCACTTCTGTTTTACTCTATTACTACGAATAGTGACAGGAAATCACAAATCCAGCCACTTACCTAAGACGATATTCCAAAGGCACACTATTTTACTACAAGCCGTTTATGTGGTACAGTGCCAAAGGCCTTCCGGAAATCCAGAAATACGGAATGAATTTGAAATGCCTCGCCAATAGCACTCAACACTTCGTGAGAGTAAAGAGCTAGTTGTCTCTCAAAAGAACGATGTTTTCTAAATCCATGTTGATTGAGTGTAAATAGACAGATTTCTTCAACGTAATTCATAACGTTGAAAGACAATGCATGTTCCAAAATCCTGCTGCATATCGAAGTTAATGATAAGGGCCTGTAATTTAGTGGTTTACTCCTACTACCTTTCTTAAATATTGGTGTGACCTGTGCAACTTTCCGGTCTTTGCGCACGAATCTTTCGCCGAGTAAACGGTTGAATATGATTGTTAAGTATGGAGGTATTGTATCAGCATTCTCGGAGAGGAACCTACCTAGTATACAGTCTGGATTGGAGGGCTCGCTTTTGTTTAGGGATTAATTTGCTTCACTACTCAGAGGATATCTACTTCAACATTACTCATGTTAGCAACTGTTCTTGAATCAAATTCTGGATTATTTACTTCGTCCTCTTTTGTGAAGGTATTTCAGAAGGCTGTATTTAGCAAGTCTGCTTTGGGGGCACTGTCTTCGATAGTACCTCCATTGCTACCGCGGGGAGAAGGTATTGATTGTGTCCTGTCGCTAGCATACTTCACTTATGACCAGAATTTCTTTGTATTTTCTGCCAGGTTTCGAGACGAAGTTTCGTTTCGGAAACTATTGTAAGTATTTCGCATTGAAGTCGGTGCTAAATTTCGAGCTTCTGTAAAAGATCACCAACCTTGGAGATCCCATGCTGTGGGAGTAAGCTTCCAATTTTCACATGCTGAGAGGAGCCCATCAGAAATTCCTAGTTTCTTTTGTCTGAAAAAAGAAGACTTTACACTAGGGAGACGTCAGCATGGCCATGTTTTTGAGAAGAACTCAGCTACCTTGACGGAACCAGAGATCTAAACTTTCCAGGCTGACGATTTATAATTTCTGAAGCAAGGCTGTTAAGTTTCCCAGACTGTAGTGCACTTGAAATGTATGTTTTCGCTGCTTGCTAAAAGAAGCTGTCGACTTCCAGTCTTGCACTAAACATGCGCACCAGCCGCTCTGTCGGTCTCGTCCTATACTGTAATATGAGAACGCACAGAGTTTTATGACCTTCCCACCATCTGCACAAAGGCTTGGTGTACTGCAGTCTCTGTTGAATGACTTCCTCAACCCATTTTCTGCCAACTAGTCACCTTCACGATGAACTGCCACCTGGCCCTGGTAAAATGTTCTGTGAACTGCTGCCCTTCTCTCCAACCCTAAGTGGAAGGTGAGGGGGCATTGGCCAGAAGCCTTGTGGCAGGTTAGATCCACTGAGCACTGCTTCCCAGGGTCACTGGCACTGCCAGGTCACTGCACTCTGCATTTATGGGCCCCACTTAATTTTTGTCCCTTCTCTCCATCACCTCCACTAGGGCCACTAAGGTAGAAGTTCTCTACAGGTCGCACATGCATTTATGTGAACATTCTGCCCACAATTGCCACATGTGAAGCGTCATTAACTATCTTCAGCTTTTTTAGTCCTGTCTTCCTCAGTTGCGTGTAATATTAAGGTATATTGATAATTTTTACTTATGGACCGTCTGACAGCAACTGAATAAAACACAATTTTAGTGCCATACGCGTTTCGCCTTTATTTTTGCAAGGCATCATCAGTGGCCTGGAATGTGTACATATGTTAGCTATTTTATTTACACTTTGTCACTGTGCCTATAGGTTATAAACAGTTCCGGTGGTTGGTATTTCCTATTAAGTAGTAATGTTTTGAACTATACTTACAGGTTGCGTGGACAATTTCTTACATATTACGCTCCTGTTGCATTATTGGTGTTGTTCTTCTTCTTATGATCGCCAATTTGCGGGTTTTTCGACATTCCACATCACTATGCACTGAACGCTTGTTTTAATGCACTGTTTTGGTTTTTGTTGTCGACTGTCAAATGTTTTTGCCTAAGATCGAATGTTATTGCCAAATTTATGAGTGTAACTATTGACCTATCTGTGTTCTGTTCGTGTATGCATTTACATGTGTGTTTGTGTATGTGTGTAAGTGTGTGTTTTGGTGTGATATATATTTTTTGTGGTCTGTGTGTGTGTTTGTGTCTGTATTTTGGTATGGTACATTTTTTTTTTTGCCTGTTTATGTGTGTGTGTGTGTCCAGATTTCCGTTTTGGGAATCAGTGGCCTCATTACGTGCCGTATAGAAAATTACAGTCAGGTCATGGCAACATGGCCCAAGTTAGAGGTATTTCTTTCTTTGGGGTCTGTGGGACAGTTCTTTGCCTTTCTTTACACCTGGCTGCTGGGAACAGAAGCCAGCCTTCCCGCCAAAAACCAAAAGAGAAGAGACTCGAAGCTACAGAAGAATGTTGAACACGGGTGGACTGATAAAGGTAAGAAATGTGGAGGTTGTCCGCAGATTCGGCGAGGAAAGGACCATACAGAAAGCACTGACAAGAAAGATAGGACATCTGTTAAGGTATCAGGGAATAACTTCCATGGTACAACAGTGAGCTGCTGCGGATATAAAGCGCAGAGGAAGACAGACACTGGAATACATACAGAAAATAATTAAGGACGTAGGTTGCAATTGCTGCTCTGAAATGAAAAGGTTAGTACTGGAGAAGAATATATGGGGGGACGCATAAAACCAATCAAAAGAGTTATGGTATATACAAAACACTCTTTATTCACCCTGAAGAGTAATGTGCCTCCTTCCCTACACCTTTCTAGAAGTTTTCCTTTTTGAAAAGGATTCTAAGAGCAATGGCCACCCGCTCTCATTAAAAAAAAATGTTCAAATGTGTGCGAAATATTAAGGGACTTAACTGCCAAGGTCATCAGTTCCTAAGCTTACACAGTACTTAGCTTAAATAATCCTAAGGACAAACACACACACCCATGACTGAGGGAGGACGTTTTTAAGTAATGTCTTGTTCAAATCTGTTGATATCAGCTACCTCAGGTACTCATTCTAGAAACATCCCCCAGTCTGTGGCTAAGCCATGTCTCCACAATATCCTTTCTTTCAGGAGTGCTGGTTCTACAAGGTTCGCAGGAGAGCTTCTGTAAAGTTTGGAAGGCAGGAGACGAGGTACTGGCAGAAGTAAAGCTGTGAGGGCGGGGCGTGAGCCGTGCTTGGGTAGCTCAAGTGGTAGAGCACTTGTCCGCGAAAGGCAAAGGTTCCGAGTTCGAGTCTCGGTCCGGCACACAGTTTTAATCTGCCAGGAAGTTTCATATCAGCGCACACTCCGCTGTAGAGTGAAAATCTCATTCAATAAAATTATAGTTGTGGATGCGCGCAGGTCCTTGTACGAGAAGTTCTTGCTTTGTTTGGGATCAACTGTACTTTTCTTTTCCTTACGTTAGCTTAAAGACTCCATTTCACATCACCAGAAACGATACAGCTTAAAAATGGTCGTTGTTCTCAAATCATTTGATGACGAGCAAACAGAGATCACCATACAGCCATCCGCTGAATTAAAGCGTGCAGTATCCATAAACCCAATATTCTAACGTTGCTCATTACACAAAAATTCGCACGATGGGGAATAATCACATTTCATTACATTTACCAGTTTTAGAGTACACTGACAGAGATCCTTGTCGACTAATGCATCTAAACGACCTTTATCCAACTCAGAAGATCTTCCACGGCGCCAATGTCGCTAGCTGCCTCCCCTGTTTTCAGTCCTCTGTTGAACTCAAACACAAGAATATGTAAGATATGTTGGAATTTCTTCTTTTGGTTCTCTATTTTAATGCGTCCACTGCCTCACACACTACCTTCAAATGACAAAGTGGCAATATATAAACTCAAATAACATTGAACTAGAAATAAAAAATGTAGCCTATAAATGAACCCATGGCAACATGAAAAGTAACACGCAGATTAAAACGCTATGTACTTATGCACCAACCTATCTATATGTCCCAAAGAAGGAACTGCGATGAGTGGAGCCACTGTAGTATGTTAAGATAGGATTCATAAATGTGACTTTTCTTTTGTACCGACGCACTATCATGAAGTGCTACAACGTTAGACTCCCTACGGCCGCGTAGTGAGGGCAATGTTTCGACATTAAAGACTGTCCAAGTTCCATATTGGAATACCAACATTAGAGCACAGAGTCCGTGGAAGGCAAAGTTCCCCAGGCTACAGCTGTGGGTGCATTGAGGTACTCTAAGCCTGGTGTAAATCCTAGCGGTCGCTCAGCTTCGGAAGTGCTTGCAATGGCTCAGCCAAGTCAACCGGAAGAATGTGGACAGGCGCAATCCTAAATACGAGTTCATCGGAGTGATGTATGCTCGATGCTTGGAGGTCACGTGATTCACAGAGGCAATCTAGTGCTTCATACTGTGGCGCTAGTGTCCGGGGTGGGTGTGCCATTGGTTATGAGGCAGGCGCCTTCTGTGGTGAAGCTTGCGTTGCAGGATTCCGTGGTATTGGCTACAGTCCACTTCAAAACGTACTATCGTGTTATGTACACGATCCAGCTTCTTACCGCTGATACACCACGTGAAATCTGTCGTTTCCGTCTGTGTCTGAAAAGGGTGTGTCCCTTGTCGTTCAGGAGTATGGGCAACTTGTAAATCATTAGCTTCATTTGGAACTCTTCCATTGGGTCTGTCTTTCCATAGAAAAACAACTATATGGGAATTGTGTGTCATCCTTGATGCAAAACACTTTTTCTATTCATTTACTTATTTATTCCCCAAACTACAAATAGTTTCAGTGACAAATATCGCCACAATCAGTGCGTCCTTTAAATCTGCAACATGCATTAAATGTGATAGTTATAAAACACTTTAACACATTATTACATTTGTACTGTTTCTTTTTTTAATAATGTTTTCTGTGCATACTTCCGTACTATGTTATTTATTGTATGTTGCAGCATGGTTTTAAGTATTTTTGTCGCTTTTCGCAGCATATTTTCAGTGTTTTATCTGTTGCCGTTTATCTCAACAAACATCGTGTCATCTGCAACTGTGTGAGCGGCTGTTACTAAACAAATTCTAAAGTCTGAACTTACGTAAATCATCGTTATACAGATGGGATTGTTATAGTGTTGTGGATTAAGTTTTGGTGCGTACTAGGCCATTACTTAGTTTGTCGTACACTAACGTTCGTTGGGCGGATTGCAGCTAATTGTATGCACGAGAAAATAGAATTTCGTACTTCGTTTATGATCCAAAACATTGCGCCATCTTTCTGTTCCCGTGGGTCGTGAGAAATGTATCGCATGTTGCGATAAGGCTATGAAAACTGTAGCGGGAGCTCTGACGACTTCTGTTCCTTATATATGTCTCTGCGTGCGATGGGGGAGTGGCTCTTTCGCGTGTGTGTGCTTTCTGTTCTTTGTCCTGGGTCAGTTCCTTCAGAGCTGTAAAAAGTTTTTAGTAGAAAATTGTTATGTTTCCATTTATTAAGTTTTCCCCTGTCGTTATAGCGGTTAGTACGCTGTACAATAAGTAAGGTAGAATGAAAGTATCCAGAGAAAACAATATTTATAAAACAAACAGCGTTTTATAACAATCCTATTTTTTGCATGTTTTAGATTTACAGAACCCACTAATGATGGCGGTATTTGTCGCTGAAACTAGTTTGGGGAACAAAGCAGCAGCGGAGTTTTGCATACTCTCTGAGCTGCCTAATTCATATGGATGGGTGTTGAATGTATCTTTATTACGCAGAAAAAGAGATTACCAAAGAAGCAGTGGAACACTGCAGATTCATCACAGGTGGAAAAGACGAAGATACAAATATCATCGGATAAAGTGATACTGTCCTGGTGTGCTGCTGTCAGATTATGCGTAAACCATGTCAGGAGCATGGCACCGATATCTGAACAGAATACAGGAGGTTATCGATATATAACAGGAAACTATGTGCTCCATGACAATGCCCCAGCTCCATCCCCATACGGAATATGCTGGTTCGTTAGGATATGAATGATTGTTCAAACTCCCCCACCCATCCAGCAAACCACCGAGCCTAGTTATCTGTTCCTATTCCCTTATATTAAGAAAATTCTGTATGATTGGCATTTACATAGATGAATTTCGAAGATGCGTCGTTAGCTCCCTTATACAGGGTGGTCCATTGATCGTAACCGGACCAAATATCTCACGAAATAAGCGTCAAATGAAAGAACTACAAATAACGAAGCTTGTCTAGCTTGAAGGGGGAAACCAGATGGCGCTATGGCTGGTCCGCTAGATGGCGCTGCCATAGATCAAACGGGTATTAACTGTGGTTTCGAAAATAGGAGCCCCAATTTTTTACTACATATTCGTGTAGTACGTAAAGAATTATGAATGTTTTAGTTGGGCCACTTTTTTGCCTTGTGACAGATGGCCCTGTAATAGTCACAAACATACGGCTCACAATTTTAGACGAACGGTTGGTAACAGGTAGGTTTTTTAAATTAAAATACAGAGCGTAGGTACGTTGCAACATTTTATGTCGGTTGTTCCAATGTGATACATATACCTTTGTGAACTTATCATTTTTGGGAACGTATGATGTTACAGCATGATTACCTGTAAATACCACATTAACGCAATAAATGCTCAAAATGATGTCGTCTACCTCATAGAATTTAGCAATACTTGTTACGACATTCATCTCAACAGCGAGTAGTTCGCCTTCCGTAATGTTCGCACATGCATTGACAATGCGGTGTCGCATGTTGTCAGGCGTTGTCGGTGGATCACGATAGCAAATATCATTCAACTTTCCCCACAGAAAGAAATCCGGGGACGTCAGATCCAGTGAACGTGCGGGCCATGGTTTGGTGCTTCGACGACCAATCCTCTTGTCATGAAATATA
Source organism: Schistocerca gregaria (assembly GCF_023897955.1). NCBI lineage: Eukaryota > Metazoa > Arthropoda > Insecta > Orthoptera > Acrididae > Schistocerca > Schistocerca gregaria. The sequence continues at coordinate 246,803,011 of NC_064926.1, forward strand.
CTGTTCAATACCGTTTCAACAGCACTCGAACTATCTGCCGGACATCCATTATGTTGGAAGTACATCGCCATTGTGCCATGCAGTGAAACATCTTGTAGTAACATCGGTAGAACATTACGTAGGAAGTCAGCATACATTGCACAAATTAGATTGCCATCGATAAAATGGGTGCCAATTATCCTTCCTCCCAAAATGCTGCACCATACATTAACCCCCCAAGGTCGCTGATGTTCAACTTGTCGCAGCCATCGTGGATTTCCCGTTGCGCAATAGTGCATATTATACCGGTTTACGTTACCGCTGTTGGTGAATGACGCTTCGTAGCTAAATAGAACGCGTGCAAAAAATCTGTCATCGTCCCTTAATTTCTCTTGTGCCCAGTGTCAGAACTGTACACTACTTTCAAAGTCATCCCCAAGCAATTCCTGGTGCATAGAAACATGGTAAGGGTGCAATCGATGTTGATGTAGTATTCTCAACACCGACGGTTTTGAGATTCAGGATTCTCGCGCAGTTTGTCTGCTACTGATGTGCGGATTAGCCACGACAGCCGCTAAAACGCTAACTTGGGCATCGTCATTTGTTGCAGGTCGTGGTTGACGTTTCGCATGAGGCTGAACACTTCCTGTTTCCTTATATAACGTAACTATCCGGCGAACGGTCGGGACACTTGAATGATGTTGTCCAGGATACCGAGCAGCATACATAGCACGCGCCCATTGGGAATTAATGATTATAATAGCCACACATCAACACGATATCGACCATTTCCACAATTGCTAAACGGTCCATTTTAATACGGGTAATGTATCACGAAGCCAATACCGTCCGTACTGGCGGAATGTTACATGATACCGCGTACTTATACGTTTGTGACTATTACAGCGCCATCTATCACAAAGCGAAAAAAGTGGTCCAACTAAAACATTCATATTTCTTTACGTAGTACACGAATATCTAATAATAAATGGGGGTTCCTATTTTAAAAAAACGCAACTGATAACCGTTTAACCTGTGGCAGCGCCCTCTAGCGGGCTAACTATAGCGCCATCTGGTTTCCCCCTTGAAGCTAGACGATTTTCGTTCTTTGTAGTTCTTCGTTTGATACTTATTTCGTGAGATATTTGGCCCCGTCACTGTCAATGGACCACCATGTATATTGATTCATTGTCCTAAACTGTTACACATCCTGCTACCGAGCAGAATGACACCAACTTGTCCTGCCTTTGTGGATGAAAGAGAGATTCATAGATTTCTGGATTTGTTTTCTACTGGCTCTATGTGATGGATAGAGTAAATGGCGCTTAGAGAGCACGGATTTGGATTTAATAGCATGATTACACCTCATCTGCACCACGACCCTCAAGAAAGTACATAATTAAATGCCTTACACTGTCCTTTCAGTAGGTTAGCGAATGCTGATCGCATGTACAAGTATACCGACTGAAAATGTAATTAATGTACGACAGTGAAATTTCAGGAACGCATTTGTCTATGATCAATTTAAGCACCAGATAAGACATTGCAAATCTCAAATCATAGAAATTAATAAGTGGTATAAACGCAAGAATGTCTAACACAAGCCTGCAAACGTGCATACATTGTGTTGTACAGGTTCCAGACGTAAGTGTGTGGGATGGAGTTCTATGCCTGATGCACTTGGTCCATCAATACAGGAACAGTTAATGCCGGTTGTGCATGACGCTGGAGTTGTCGTCAGATGCTGTACCATATGTGCTCGACTGGAGACAGATGTGGTGATCGAGCAGGCCAAGGCAAGATGTCGACATTTTGCGGAGCATATTGGGTTACAACATCAGTACGCGAGAGAGCGTTATCCTTTTGGAAAATACCCCCTGAAATACAGTTCATGAATGGCAGTACAACAGTCGAACCATAAGGTTGTCTTTTTTCAGTCAGGGTTCATGGGATAACCAAGAGGGTGCTCTTTCTTCCATACGAAATCGATCCCCAGACCTTAAATCCATGCAGGTTGGTTGTACACATGTAGGTTGGTTGCAGGCCCCCAACTCTCCTTCTTCTAACTAAACACACTCTAAACATTCATGGTGGTGTCGTTTGTTCTATATTGTGTCTCCCTACCACTTTCGCGCAACGACGCTCTGAGCGTGTTTTTTAGGGAATTAATTAGTTTGAACCTGGGACCTGTTGCTGGGAAGGAGACGCCAGACCACACATGACATGTAGAATTCAAAAGAGTTCAGTGAGACTAGCGATGATATAACCAAATACTTAATGATCTCAGTTTCAGCTCCACTGCACTCCCTGTAAAAGAATGTTAATACTAAGTAAACTTAGTGGAAGGGGTTCAAGGCTTTCCTATTTTTAGTTAGCTGGTAAAATAACGTAGAGAAAGTAGTTAAGATTACCACTGGAATTTTTATTCTACTCACAAAACATCGTTTATAAATTGCACTATTGATAAAAGGAAATGTTTTAATACAGGATGGTAAAAACTAACTGCTTTCAACAAAAATGTGAACGAATATTCCCTGAGTGGGTTTCCAAGTTCTACAATGGTTCGAAGGATGACCTATGTCATATCACATCTATAATTAAGTTTCACAAAAGAGAAAACTATCAAAATGGTCTACAGTGACCCTCAATTATCTTTAATTACTTATCTAACTTGTCGTAAATTACAGTGGCTGATGTGGCTTCTCAATAACTATTTAACAGAAAAATCATCGCGTTTCAGATCTTTACTTCAAGTGGCAAATGTGAACACCATGAGCTTTAATCGACGATCGACACTAGTATTACGTAAAAAAAGGGGGTATAACAGAAGAGACTTCTGCAGTTCTGAGTGAAGCCTTATGCGCTCAAAAATGCGGCATCGTGTGCGTTCATTACCTTGTTGGTGTTTAGGCAGCGTCAGGGCAGCGGCGGGCAGCACAGCTCCGCTCACCTCGCCATCTCGGAAGCAACTCTCATCTTCTCCTTACTACAATTTACCGAAGTTGGTTTAAAAAAAAAACAAACTATCTGGCTGTGTTTTCATCTGACCAATCAGGGTCTCAATATTAACCTTAATCTCCGCCTACAAAGATTCTGTCTATACAATGAGAAACGTTATACTTTTCGTGGTGGGGCAATGTTTTTAAAGTTTGCAACGTAACAGAGACACTAAAAAGCTCACGTTAAAACCTGCAGCTGGTGTGGTCCTTTTAGCGTTATCGTCAGATCCATACTGTTCTTCTGGAGGGCTCTATCTCTTAACATGGGCTGGGGGTGGTCCTTGACGTACCTGAGACGCGAAAAAGTCTCACGCTAAAACTGGCGGATGGTAGTGGCCCTTTCTGTGTTATCGTAAGATCTATACTGTTTTTCTGGAGGGCTCTAGCTTTTAACATGGGCTGGGGGTGGTCCTTGACGTAACAGGGACGCGAAATGTCTCACGCTAAAACGTGTGGGTGATAGTCTTAGAGGAAGGCTGGCGACGTGGGTGTCCAGTCCATGCCTTATCGTAGGGCCTTCTAGCTTAACACGGTTCTGCTCTCGGCTTCTGTGCTCGTTTCTCCCATCGGAACTGCGTCTGCCTCACGGTGGGAAGATACGACATGCATTTAGGCATTCTTGTATTAGTCTGTGGTATTCCATTTGCTCACTCGTCACTCGTATTACTTTGGTTAATTTAATGTCTCGATTTATTCCGAGCTATGTGACATACTACTGGATTTGCTTATCATGTCAGGGGTTTTCATGGAGGGTGTTGGATTTGCCTGACACCTTACAACATGGCCATCACTTCCACAGAAGCAGAACAAGATCTTCTCAGAAAACACAACAGACATACATCCAGCCATCCAATGAGCTCTCGCTTGACACCACTGAAGTCTAAAATGGTGTTGTTTTGAGATCTGTGGACTGCACGCTGTAGGACTTCTAGCTCGGAGCTATTCTTGAAGTAACACATTTGTAAGAGTTCGTTGTGTTACTGTGGTGCCAGCTGCTGCTCAAAGTGCTGATGGACATGCAGTACGATGTGCCAGACACACAAGCCTAGTACAATGGTCTTTCCTCACGGTAATGTCGCCTGGCTGCCTGGAGCCCGCTAATATTGAAGCAGTACATACTCGTGACCACTGCTGCCAGCAGTCGTGTACGGTGGCTGCATTCCTGCCCAGTCTCTCTGCAGTATCGGAGAAAGAACATTTAGATTCTCCTAACTCTATTACACGATCTCGTTGAAACTCATGGAGAAGTAGGTAATGGAATCTTCGTAGCCTAAAGATACGAGGGCTATCCACAGAGTAGATTACGTTTTGGAATTAAAAGTAAATAAAGTATTGCAATTTTTTTAAATTATATACAGATGAAAGCCACACTTAAATCTTATTTATCTACATAGTTGCCATTTAAATTAAGGAACTTGTCGTAGCGGTGGACGAGATTGGAAATTCCTTCGTCGTAAAATTCGACTGCCTGCGCCTTCAACTACGTGGTTATCTCTTCTTGAAGCCGTGCGTCGTCATCAAAACGACGCATAGCCAACCACTTCTTCATTTCTGGGAATAAGTGGAAGTCGCTCGGTGCCAGGTCGGGACTGTACGGCGGATGAGGAAACAACTCTCACTTAAAAGATTCGAGAACTTCACGAGTGGCATTTGCCGTGTGGGCCCGGGCGTTGTCATGAATGAGCAAGGTCTTTGAGCCCAACTTTCACCTGCGCTTGTTTTGTATTGCTCTTCTGAGGTTGTGCAGAGTTTGGCAATACCTTTTAGAGTTTATTGTAGTGCCTCTTTCCAGGAAATCCACAAAAATCACACCTTTTCCGTCCCAAAAGACAGTCGCCGTCACCTTCCTTACCGACATTGTCTGCATGCATTTCTTGGGTTTTTGGGGTGAATGTGTGTGCCCCCACTACATTGACTGCAATTTTGTCTCGCTGTTCACATGCTTAACCCATGTTTCGTCACCAGTAACGATGCGATCGAGTAATGAGTCGCCATCTTTCTCGTAAGCGTCCAAAAACGTTAACGCTGCAGCCATTCGCTGATTTTTATGAATCTCTGCCAAGAATTTTGGTATCCATCTTGCACATAACTTGTGGTAACCAAGCTTCGTGAAAACTGTGGAAAACTCATAGAGAGTTCTGTTATTGTGAAATTACGGTTTTCACGGACCGCGGCATCGACTTTTTCGACAAGTTCGGCGGTCACAATGCTGGGTCTTCCACTTTGCTCTTCGTCGTGAACGTTAGATCGGCAATTTTTCAATTTTATGACCCATTGACGCACTCCACCTTCAGTGATTATGTTGGCCCCATACACTTCACAAAGCTGCCGATAGATTTCTATGGATGTACAGTTTTTTGCAGTCAGGAACCTTATTACAGCACGCACTTCACACTTCGCGGCATTTTCAATTAACGCTGACATTTCAAACTGTCACAGTAACTCAACGGAGTACAGCACGAACCTCTCCCTAGCACGGCAGGATGCCGACTGAGCGGCGGAATGCCATGACACCAAGATGGCCGCGCTAGCCCCACCCCTAACGGACACAAACGAAAACGTAATACACTTTGTGGATAGCCCTCGTATTTCTAAATCACATCCACTCACGACGTTCAGTCTCAAAGGTAACTAAAGCCCACAACCGTTACAAGGTGTATTTAAAGCAGAACTGATTTGCATCGTCTAATACAAATGGTTCAAATGGCTCTAAGCACTATGGGACTTAACATCTGAGGTCATCAGTCCCCTAGAAATACGATGGTGAGTCAAATGAAAACCTTAATTTTTTTTAATCCAGAATGAGATTCTCACTCTGCAGTGGAGTGTGCATTGATATGAAACTTCATGGGAGATTAAAGCTGTGTGCCCGACCGAGACTCGAATTCTGGACCTTTGCCTTTCGTGGACAAGTGCTCTACCATCTGAGCTGCCGAAGCACGATTCACGCTCGTTACTCACAGATGTACTTCTGCCAGTATCTCGTCTCCTACCTTCCAAACTTTACAGAAGCTCTTCTGCAAACCTTGCAGAACTAGCACATCTGAAAAAAAGGATAATCCATGTCTAAGCCACGCCTCCGCAGTATCTTTTCTCTCAGGAGTGCTTGTTCTGCAAGGTTCGCAGAAGAGCTTCTGTAAAGTTTGGAAGGTAGGAGACGAGATACTGGCAGAAGTAAAGCTGTGAGTACCAGGCGTGAGTCGTGCTTCGGTAACTCAGATGGAGTCTCCTTAGCTCAGGGGCAGAGCACTGGTCTTGTAAACCAGGGATCGTGAGTTCGATTCTTACAGGGGGCAGCACAATTTTAGCCGGCACGGTTGCTCGGCGTGTTCGGTCAGAGGGTGAGCTGCCCTCTGTAATAAATAAACTGAGTTAATCATCAACAACGAACTAAAACGGATGTCTCACGACGTCCGCCACGAGCAGATGCCACGAACAAAATAAAATTTTTTTTAAAAAAAGAAAAAAAAGGTAGTAGAGCACTTTCTCCGAGTTCGAGTCTCGGTCGGGCACACAGTTTTAATCTGCCAGGAAGTTTCGTATTTTTTAAAATATTGTTTATTGGGCAGAAGGGTAACAAAGCTGTATCACTTTTGCACATAATCTCTCGCAGGCTCAATACAAGTCCTCCACCGTTTACAAAGCGCATAAATTGCTTTAGAAAAAAATTCTTTTTGAAGTGCTTGTTGTTTACCTCTTCATCAGAACGGAACTTCTTTCCTCCCATTCCGTCTTTGAGTTGTCCAAACATATGGAAATCACTTTGGGCCAGGTCTGGTGAGTATGGTGGATAAGGAAGATATTCAAAATGCAGGTCTTTGACTGTTGCAACTCTTGTACGAGCAGTGTGGGGCCTTGCAATGTCATGTTGCAAAAGGACACATTCTGACAGCAATCCACGTCACTTTGATTTTATTGCAGATCGCAGATAATTTTTTAGGAGATGTGTGTATGATGCACTGGTGACAGTGTTCCCTCTAGCCATGTAATGCTCCAAAACGACGCCTGTTTCGTCCCAAAAGGGAGTCAGCATATCCTTTCCTGTTGATGGTGCCGTTCGAAACTTCTTGGTTTTGGTGATGAGGAATGGCGCCATTCCTTGCTCGCCCTCTTCGTTTCCGGTTGGTGGAAGTGAACCCAGGTTTGGCCCCCAATAACGATCCTTACAAGGAAGCCATCACGCACTCGTTCAAAGAGCCGAGTAAGTTCTTACGAAGCATCAACAGGTCGTTCTCTCATTGCAGGAGTCATCTGCCGCGGCACCCATCTTGCAGACACTTTATGAAACTGGAGCACATCAAGCAGAATGATGTGTGCTGACCCACGACTAATCTGTAAACAGGCTGCAGTGTCATTCAGTGTCACTCGGCGGTTTTCCTTCACTATGGCTTCAACTGCTGCAATGTTCTGCGGAGTCACAATTCGTCGTGGCTGACCTGGACGAGGAGCACCTTCCACTGAAATCACACCATTTGCCAACTTCCTACTCCATTCGTAGGCTTACTGCTGTGACAAACATGCATCACGGTATTGAACCTGAATTCGTCGATAAATTTCAATAGGTTTCACACCTTCACTACGAAAAAAACCAATGACAGAACACTATTCTTCCCAGGTGCAAGTCGCAAGTGGGGCGGCCATCTTTATACTGATACGGCGACGGTATGTACGCATCTGCACTATGCTGCTACCCACAGGCCATTATGCACGCTGTTTGTAGCACGTTTACAGGATAACGGCGCGAAATGTGGATTTGTTATTACAAATTTAAGGTTTTCGTTTGACTCAACCTCGTACTTAAACCCAGCTAATCCTTAGGACATCAGACACATCATTGCCCGAGGCAGGATTCGAATCTGCTACCATAGCAGCAGCGCGGTTCCGGACTGAAGCGTCAAGAACCGCTCGATCACAGCGGCCGGCCCTCTTATACAATTGATGCGAAATTTGAACAGACATCATCTTTCAGATGTAGTAACACGTGTACCAACATTCGTTTATGTCACACAACTCTTTCTTGGCGGTGGGATTTCTTTTACATTGGTGTATAATAGTCACATAGAGATGAAAAAAATTAGCACTAAACTGAAGAGCTTGGAGGCATCATTGAGCCCGTCGAAAAATTGGTATCAATGGAAAAACTGTACTTTCCGCGTAACACGGCGACTGGTGAAAATGAAGAAAACAGCACTGGTGTCTGGAGTATCCACCGCAGCACGCCTTTCTGCGGCTAGCGGATTATAGATGTAGATGTGGCCTGTGAAATATGGAAGTTGTGACACTTGTATTTGTCTTCGCAGAAGGAGAGAACCGCTCCAAGACAATCTCCGCCGGTGGGCTCCTCGTTTGCGGCGTCGAGTGGCGCCGAGACAGCATTCCTGTCAGGGGATTCCCCCGCACTGTGCTTCGGCGCGGCGCTGCACGCCAGCAGCGGTGGGCGCCTGGCGACCGGCCGGGAAGAATCACGCGTAAAACTTTACGACCGGAGGCATTCCCAGGCCATAAATTACCCGGCCCGCAGGAGCGGAAGATGCCGTAGGGCTGCCCATTCCATTATAAGGCCGTCCGTCGCGGCATCGGCCCGTGAGCGAGTCCGCCGTGGCGCCGGCGCCGGCGCCGGCGCAGCCGCATTCTGAAGATGCGACCCGCCCCACGGCTGAAACTGCCCATCGGTCTTCGTTTCGGATCCGGCCTCGGCCGCCCCTCTCGGGGAAAAAACTACGAGACTGCGAAATTTACTGCCGGAGATACTCTGACACGCCGTCTTATGTGCGCCACAAATTCTGCTGTACAGCTCCGCTGACATCTCCCCACTGTGTGTATATCTTATTTGTCGCTTACTGAAAATACTTGCAGCGAACAGTGTTTCATAATTCAGAACAGCTGTCCTCCGATGCTTCACTCGTTCCGCCATATTCTGCTCCTGTGTGCCTTTCTTCATCGTAGCAACACGAGGTTGCGTCACAGCGAAATGCTAGCCATAATTCTTGCTCCATACTTTGCTTGTGAGATGTTGTACCTAGCGAAGAGCTGGGAGTGACTGGGTGCCAGGTTCCAGAAAATAACGTCTGAACCAGAAAAAAATAGTACTGCAATTATTTATTTATTGATTGAGCAAGTCCTTAATCATTGCTACACATTGCAATAAAAAGAAACAAATGAACAATTTTAGAAAGCATCATTGGGCTATGTAAGGCCACTACAGAAACAGTTTTGTCATCAGTTGCTACTGACGAAGACAATGCAGGTAGCTGCCGAAAGGTCGAGGTCTTGTTTGCCTTGAACTGACTCAGCAGGAAATCCGAGAATGTTTTGTACAACAGTACCGCCAGGCGTCGACGCCTGTGAGGGCGCCGTTGTAGTTTCTCTGTCCTCACTGGTCGCCAGGTCGTTCTGTTTGCTGGATGTCTTAATTAGACCCAGAGCTGCTGCCCAATCCTTGCTTAGATTATAGACACAGTCCCGATCGATAACATTATCCCTCGTGTGAATTTCAGTGGCTTCTATAACGATACTATCCCGGTGTTTGGAAGTCTGCTCTAAAAACCTGGTACGGTCGTATTCAATCACACGATTCCCTGGCAAATAGTGTTCCGCGACAGCCGACTTGTTGGAGAACATTAGTCTTGGGTGCCGCTGGAGTTCTCGGCATTGATCTCGAATGGTGTGCACTGTTTGCCTAATATATGTCCTGGCACATTGGCAAATAATCTGATATACCTCTGCCTTCCGCACTACGAGGTCATCTTTGACACTCCACAGTAATTCCCGTGTTTTATTGCGCATGCAAAAGATAGTTTGGTATAAAGGCTATGTCATTTCTTCCGTCTCCGCAGGTTGTAATGCACTTGCGAGACGAATAGCGTGCTTAATCTGACATCCTCAGTATTCATAACACAGCTCTGAGGTGTCCCAGTTCCTTGGGCCCACAGTCTGCGCCCTGTGTACTAATTAGTACCCCATTCCTCTGCGCAAATTAACTAAAGATAGCAAACTATTTTAGCTTCACCTCACTCCGGTGGTTCTGTTTCAAAGCAGATTAACTAGCACAGTATTAACGAAAACATAGGGGAAAGCATTTCCATAAGCAGATGTCGCAAACCAATAACTTTAAACAAATGGACTGTTAGACATCTCGTCGTGAGCCCAGTGCTGGCAGTCAAGGAATACTATAAAACAAATGGGCAACGGTAGAAGATGAACAAAAGAAAACGGCCAGATAACTTCAAATAAAGCTATATATACAACGCTGCATACCCAAGGCAGCCCAGATAATACTCTTAAATTCCAAATCACGCTCGAAAACAATGAAACGGAATATACGTAATAGAAATAGACAGGTACACTCAGTAATGCACCCAGATTTTGATAATAATTCATCTAAAAATACACTCGGTGATTCAACTCCCTGCCGATGCCGTTTTCTGCAACCCCACATGACAGAAGAACGTTGTAGGCCACTTCACTCTGGAGTTGTAAAGCACATTGTTCAAAATGGTTCAAATGGCTCTGAGCACTATGGGACTTACCTTCTAAGGTCATCAGTCCCCTAGAAAGTAGAACTACTTAAACCCACCTAACCTAAGGACATTACACACATCCATGCACGAGGCAGGATTCGAACCTGCGACCGTAGCGGTAACGCGGCTCCAGACTGTAGGAAGCACATTGTTAAAATGCAACAAAATAACTGGTAAGGTACACGAGGACACCTTAGACATATTGTACAAATTTTCTTTTTGAAATTACTTTAGCACATTAACGTGGCGAGTCGTATATTAATCTTTTCATAGGTTTCCACACCAGAATGTTGTTACTTCTACACTTCCATTGTTGTTATCACCTGTTAACTTTGTGGTTCCCTGTGATGAAACACATTTTATAAGGCAACTTTTCTAACCCTTTAAGAATGATTAAGTAGAATAAACGCAATACATTTACAGACACGTCTAAAACCTGTATGACTACACCGCTATTCACACAACGGAGGAATAGACGCACTTGGATACATCTTAACTTAAAAAAAAAAAACTGTGTAACTCTTGTATTTTCTACAGTAAAGTTCTGTTTTCTAAGATTTTCCCAAGGCTCTCACAGGAATGTTATATCAATTACTTGTCTGTCGCCTGTCTGGATACTGTTAATGTGATAGACGCAGTGCGGGTTACATAAAACGTCTGTAGCGGTAGATAAATCACCCTGTACAAACATTACCTGCAGCAGAATGGCCACAAGGGTTCAGTTAAAACAGGAAAACATAAGTTGCCGTTATATGCACAAACCTTAACACGAATTATCCACCACGCGTAAGGCCAACAGGCAGAAATAAGCTTGAAACAAAGTATAATTTACGAATGTAACTACCGAAAAACGCGTCTTAGTTGCACTGGGGTCAAATGACTCATAGCTCACGCTGTACTGGAGCCTCCTCGGCACAGTGGATAACTCTACCCAGCTTCTAGCACAGTCTACACATTAAGATGCTCACCAAGCAAGTCCATATGGCACATCCTTTCCACTTTTCCTGCACTTTCCGTAGATACTAATCAACAGACCCATAGCGAGCTCATCTTCAAACTAATTCGAGCGTCGTGTTTCTGAGGCATGTTAATTGATACATTAGCAGCGCAGGCATTCGCTCAGAGTCTTCTTAAATTGTGACAGATGCTTGCAGCTTCCATGTCCCACGTAACCGCCAGATGCAGCCGTTTTATGGCCATGCCTTTGTTACTGGTCGGGAACAGTTGAGACAGAGCCGATCCAGAGTGGCGTTAAGTATGTGCTGCAAACGAATGCGTGCCCCTAGGCGGGACGCTTGACAGACCGTTGCTTAGTAACGAGCAAAGAGACTGTATCGCGCTTTCCATTGTACATCGAAGGCAAGCAGGACTCAGTTTCCTCAGAGTCCTATTAACAGAAGCTGTCATATTTCTTTATCTGGCTACTGTACTTATAAAATAGTTCATTAGGCCAATTTCTTTGTACAACAGTTTCATAATTTCGCAGCTGTTTTAAAAATTACATGGAAATAAAAGTCTTTCAGTACTTAATCGCAAGCGCAGTTCATTTTTTTTCGTTCTAATCGAAAATTGGTAAAATAAATAGCCAGGCAATGCCGGGTTTATTAGCTACTAGGCACATAAAGAGTTTCTCTTTTCAAGAATGAAGATTCTCGTACATCTTTACAGATGTTACGAGGGGAAAAGGCATGCAAGGTTTATTTTTTATCGAGTAATTAACCTATTGAATATAAATAACTTAGATCAAAATTAGATGTATTTAGTACAGAAAATTTTATGGTCACCTATTAATGCTTGCAGACAAAGGCAATATGGACATTTTGCATTAAGAGCAGCAAGAGTCAGCAGTTAAATAAGTTATTTTAATACTTTCATATTTATTATCAACAATAAAACTAGAAAGAGCTCTCAGTTATGTAACACGTAATCCTTTCGCATTTATTATCGTCGCTGTAATTGCGTTGTATGGCATCAGGGAACAGAGTTTTTGGAACACAAACGATCTGACAATTTAGAAGGGACTGGTCATATTCATGCTGAATTTGTAAAACCATCGGGAGGGGGGGGGGGAGAGGTGTGGAATTAGAGGGTTGTTAACGAGGCAATTAATGCGCAAAATTTATGAGACATCGCGGTACATCATAGGCGCAAAACTTAATAAACCTCAACACATTTTCAAGGGATCTGCCGACCTAGAAAAATCACTCGACATTGTAATGTGCTGCAAGTAGTGTAAACCCTCAGAATTTACATGAATCAAGAGGGAAATGTGAGAAAGAGAGAGCAATAATGTGTAGTAAGATATTGATGAAGTGCTTCTTCTTTATGGTATAATACGTATATCGAAGAAGTACTTGAAGAAGTAGCAGAATGACTCTGAAGTTGCTGCGAGCTTTGTAATAAATGAAAATGTCGTATGGTAGTTTTGGCTGGGATATACTATGGGAAAGAGTGTTCTTCCTTCACCCACATTGACCCTTCCCTTGCCGATATACACTACTGGCCATTAAATTGCTACACCAAGAAGAAATTCATATGATAAACGGGCATTCGTTGGAGAAATATATTATACTGGAAGTGATATGTGATTACATTTTCACGCATTAGGGTGCATAGAACCTTAGAAATCAGTACCCAGAACAACCACCTGTGGCCGTAATAACGGCCTTGATACGCCTGGGAAATCAGTCAAACAGAGCTTGTATGGCGTGTACACGTACAGCTGCCCATGCAGCTTCAAAACGATACCACAGTTCATCAAGAGTAGTAACTGTCGTATTGTGACGAGCCAGTTGCTCGGCCACCATTGACCAGACGTTTTCAATTGGTGAGAGATCTGGAGAATGTGCTGGCCAGGGCAGCAGTCGAACATTTTCTGTATCCAGAGAGGCCCGTACAGGACCTACAACATGCGATCGTGCATTATCCTGCTGAAATGTAGGGCTTCGCAGGGATCGAATGAAGGGTAGAGCCACGAGTCGTAACACATCTGAAATGTAACTTCCACTGTTCAAAGTGCCGTCAGTGTGAACAAGAGGTGACCGAGACGTGTAAGCAATGACATCCCACACCATCACGTCGGGTGATACGCCAGTATGGCGATGACGAATTCACGCTTCCAATGTACGTTCACATCGATATCGCCATACGCGGATGCGACCATCATGTTGCTGTAAACAGAGCCTGGATTCATCCGAAAAAGAGACGTTTTGCCATTCGTGCACCTAGGTTCGTCGTTGAGTATACCATGGCAGTCGCTCCTCTCTGTGATGCAGCGTCAAGTGTAACCGCTGCCATGGTCTCCGAGCTGTTAGTGGATGTTGCTGCAAACGTCGTCGAACTGTTCATGCAAAAGGTTGTTGTCTTGTAAACGTCCTCATTCTGTTGGCTCAGGGATCGAGACGTGGCTGCACAATCCGTTACAACCATGTGGATATGATGCCCGTCATCTCGACTGCTAGTGATACAAGGCCGCTGGGATCCAGCACAGCGTTCCGTGTTACCCTCCTGAACCCATCGATTCCATATTCTGACAAAACTCATTGGATCTCGACCAACGTGAGCACCAATATCGCGATACGATAACCGTAATCGCGATAGGCTACAATCCGACCTTTATGAAAGTCGGAAACGTGATGGTACGCATTTTTCCTCCTTACGCTAGACATCTCAACAACGTATCACCAGGCAACGCCGGTCAACTGCTGTTTGTGTACGAGAAATCGGTTGGAAACTTACCTCGTGTCAGCACGTTGTAGGTGTCGCCACCGGCCCCATCATTGTGTGAATGCTCTGAGAAGCTTATCATTTGCATATCACAGCATCTGCTTCCTGTCAGTTACATTTCGCGTCTGTAGCACGTCATCTTCGTGGTGTGGCAATTTTAAATGCCAGTAGTGTATAAGAGCTGATTAGCACGTCTTTTTATACAGTGTACAGGAGTGTAATGGTTGTGTGCAGTGTCCTGTTGAATTTGTGTGGTACGATGATGAGAAACGCGAGAGTGTGAAATCCGGTAACAACAAATAGCCCACGCCTCTAGAATCACCATGTGGGCAGCCATGCGTAAGGTCCCCACATCGCCGACTGTTCGTCATCAACTGTGTAATATGCCTACACTTCACAGACTCTTTGCACAGCCGGCTCCTGTGACCGAACGGTTCTAGGTGCTTCAGTCTCGAATGTTGCTCGTGCTACGGCCGCAGGTTCCATTTCTACCTCGGGCATGGATGTGTGTGATGTCCTTAAGGTAGTTAGGTTTAAGTAGTTCTACGTCTATGGGCCTGGTGACCTCAGATGTTAAGCCCATAGTGCTTAGAGCCATTTGAACCATTAAAACTCTTTGCAGAGGTTTGGAATTTATTTCACGAAATCGGCGCAGAAAGTGTATAAAGTTACGCAAGTAAAGGCGATCTAATTGGCTACACTGAATTGCTACCACGCGGGGTGTTTTCGATGAATGGCTGAACGCTGCCCTGCCCGGGCGCAGAGCGGTCCGCAGAGGCCGCTTCAGGTCAACCCGGGACGAAGGCTGTATATGGGTAAATCCCAATAAATATCAGCTGGACAACTGGACAATGGTCGCTCGCTTAGCAGAATGTGGAATGACCAGCTACAGCAGAATGTGGAAGAATGGGAAAGATGGTGTCTTTATAATAGTTAATAAACAAATATTAATTCAAATCTGAGTACATCGGTAATACTAGAAAGGTTAGTTGCATCCGAAGACACAACAGTAATTTCATAATCTTTAAAACAACAAAGTTAATACTTCGCAGTGAATAAACATTTACCAATGAAACTCTGGGTTAGCAAGTTTTAATCGCTTCATGCTGTGAGCCAGCAGTCCGAAATATAAAGTAAAAGATAACTGATTAATTTGATCACAAATGTTTTATTCTAACGTCTATAAATGATGTACACAACAGAGCATTACGTTGAATAATGTTCATTCAAGGAAGGTCATCTCAAATTAACTGGAAACGATTATAAGATACACAGTTAAAAAACAGACAGAAAATACCCTTGTCAAGTGCAGGAAAGTTATATTGAAAGCGTTACGAGAATTGTAGCAAAATCCTCTAATTAAATAATCACCACTTATAGCCGAAAACTAAGTCCATTTCGCAACCATAATACACGAAATATTCACCAGCTCGAGACAAATCAGAGTTCAACATGACGATTACGGATTAATGCATGTAATAAAAAGAATTGTAACTCATACTCTGTATATTCTATGTTCCGTAAATCAAGCGGACTTACAATCCTTCTAAGGAGTATAGTCAGACCTCTATAAATACAGGCTTCCCTCAAAAGTATTGATTGTAGCAGCCGTTTACCACTCACAATCGCCGGCCGATGGGGCCGAGCGCTTCTAGGCGATATAGTCTGGAACCGCGCGACTGCTGCGGTCGCAGGTTCGAATCCTGCCTCGGGTATGGATGTGTGTGATGTCCTTATGTTAGCTAGTTTTAAGTAGTTCTAAGTTCTAGGCGACTGATGACCACAGCTGTTACTTCCCATAGTGCTCAGTGCCATCCACAATCAATGAAAATTCTTGTTTTTCGTATAGTACTTATAACTAAGTCGCCACATTTAAATTACACAGATTAAACACGAAAAATAAAACTGAATCATCGAATTTAGCCAGTATGTATCAAATCTTCCCCACAACAAAATTTCGAGCCAGAGTAACAAGTCACAGACGTGCTGGTTAAATTTCACACGTAACCTTTCCTACGGACCTACCACATACTCTTGAGGATTTATGCTCGTCTCCCAGTGGAATATAACCCTCATTGTATTGTTGGGCAGATGGCTAACTCACCTCTTTCTCTCTCAGACTATCAAAATTTCTAACTTGGTTCGCACGAATATAGTTAATAGCGGTAATTTTGGTAGCATGATTACTTAATTATCTTACACGCGGATCCTGAACTAAAAATTGGCACAAGCACTTCTGTTTTCCATTGCCTCTTGGTCAGATTGAGATAAAGTCAGTACTCACCATGTTGAAGTGTTTGTTCCTAATTCAAATTCTGTACACACAATTCTTAAATATCCTCAGCGACTGTTTTCACAAGCAAGTATCTCACCTTAAAATTATCACATGCTAGAATCTCATCTTAAAATTACCTTACCTGGTTTTATTGTGACCGTTGGTCACTACCAAAGAATCCTAAGTTCCTCCTAAGTTTTACCTGCCTACCTTTACACGAATATCCCAACAAAACGTTCTGTTCTCGTTGATATTCTGAAAAGGGAAATCATTATTTCTAGCTACTCTTAAATATTCCACATGCATACCATGCCCATATTCTTTAGTTTTACGGAGCACAATGAAAATAGGTGTTTCATATTCAGCGACAAAGCATCGGAACATGGCCGTTCACCAGGCCATTCCATGCTTCTTCACAAATAGGTGAGGATCCTGTTACCATACTCGTCTGTCACTCTAGTGCTCTGGAATACTTCCTTTCTTTGGTTCTGCCAAAGGCGAACAGAGGACTTCCTCCAAGATAAATACAGGTTCTACATCCACTATCTTTGGTCAGCAGATAACAAACAATTCACTCTTTTTTCAAGCATCACAAAACTGGATATAGGGATCTAATATTGAAGGAAGCGCGCACATATGAATAATTAAATAAAAAAAATTACCTTTTCTACAACAGTATCCGGTTTCAGTGTATTGAATAAAACTGCGATACCATAAACCCGCTGTTCTGACAAGAACTACGAAGTATGTTGTTATACAACGAGTATTACTGTTTCCATTGAGGCAAATCATTTCTGTGTCGGGTAGTACTGCTCCATTTCAATTTCAAAGGACCGCATTTGGTAATAACTGTATTTTCGTCTGAATATCGTAATGTATGTAGGCTGTTTAGGTTTTTTTTATTGGTAACGCCACGTAGCGCTCTGAATGAAAATCACTGGCTGTGCTGTGTGCAGTCTGGGGCTGGTTTGCATTGTTATTTGCTTTCGCAGTGTTGGGCGGCTGGATGTTAACAGTGCGTAGCGTTGCGCAGTTGGAGGTGAGCCGCCGGCTGTGGTGGATGTGGGGAGTAAATGGCGGAGTTTTGAGACCGGATGATCTGGACAGAGACAGTAAATTTGTAAGACTGGATGTCATGAACTGATGTATATATATTTTGACTTTTGAACACTATTAAGGTAAATACATTGTTTGTTCTCTATCAAAATCTTTCATTTGATAACTATGCCTATCAATAGTTAGTGCCTTCAGTAGTTACAATATTTTATTTAGCTGGCAGTAATGGCGCTCGCTGTATTGCTGTAGTTCGAGTAACGAAGATTTTTGTGAGGTAAGAGTTCATGAAAGGTATAGGTTATTGTTAGTCAGGGGCATTCTTTTGTAGGGATTACTGAAAGTCAGATAGCGTTGTGTCAGTTTAGTGAATGTCTGTGTACGTTCAGTTTTGCTCAGCTGTTTGAAAATCAAATAACCTAGGGGTTTATCAGGACAAAAGGTAGGTGACCTCGACGTAATGCGTTTTGGGCGCCCAGCTGAGAGATAGTCGTCTGACAAAAGAAAGCCATTAGGTGGAGAAAAAGAGAGAGGCCATTATCCTCACTATTAACATTTCTTTGTAGAAAGCATCGCAAATAAGACACGCTCAAACTTGAAAACATATGATTACACTGTGGAGCTCTTAATTTATGATATTTACTAAAATGCATATGAAATGATGAGAAACATTTTACATCTATTGTCTTTCTAGTTGAGAGATTTTTTTTGTCTTTGCCTCTGCCTAGTGAATGACGTTTTATATATTGCTTTATATATATATATATATATATATATATATATATATATATATATATATATATTCTCATTTCGTTTAATATCTAGTATCTAGCTGCACTGCAGCATTGGTTAAAATAAAATTTAATAGATGTACCAATACAGATATTTAATGCCTACAGATCCAGTAAATAATAAATTTATGATTTACTTCCAAGAAAACGAGGGAACATAAATAGAAATTTCCCTTCACAGGAATTGCATAAACATTTTTTTACGATTTGGTAACTTGTTAGCTAGAGTAAGTTCTCGTGATACATCGCTCTACTGTTAAGATGTGACATACATATTAAACATGGCCAATTTTACTGTAATATTTTTTCTGCTTGAGCTTTGTCATGTTTAAATGTAAGTTATTGCATTTGCTGTTGCTGTTTGCCAGTCATATTGCTACTGAATTTCACTTTGTATTACTCTGTTAAGAAAGTTTTACTACTGATTTATTTTTCTTGTTTGCTGCACAGCGCCTTATTTTAGTGTAATATTGCAATTGCTTTGGTAATTTAGATATATTGCTGCTTGATTTGCCAATTTGCATTTTTTTGTCATTGCTGTTTGTGTTATTTGTTTTGTGCTGCTGCAATGCCTTGTCCCTTAGTTCAACATCTGAGCTCAGTAGATTTAAGTTAGCTTAAGAGGGGGTAGGCTATAAAAGAGAATGTGTTGTGATGAATTGGAAGTAATGCATTGACAAGGTATAAAAAAGAGGTGAAATAAGAGGAAACATCTATGAAATGAAGTTTTGGGTTGCACTGCAGTACCAAATGTCACACTGAAGACAAACCCTGTCCTGCCCTTTTGTGTCGTTCCACTATGTGTTTATGTACCTTGTGTATTTGTGTTCTTCCTGTCTTTATGTGTTTGTCTGATAAGAATTAAGTTGTAGAATTTTTTTAATACTCAGCTACATTCACTATGATGAGAAATACTGTTATCCTCATATATAATTTGCATTTATAATATGTTATTTACTTTCTAAAGATGTTTAGACAGTATTTATTTTGTCTTGTTTTTATGCTCACTTGTGAAGTTGATGTTTCGAAAGTTATTCTGACCTTTTACGTATTTACTTATGTCATAATTCCTGTAAGACTGATGTATATGTTATTTCGATTCTTTTGTAAAGCCCCTATTGCTACAAATGTTATCGGCATTGTTATGTTCTTTAGTGATGTATTTTGAACTTTTGTAATTGTATTCTTATGTTATATATTTATAATTCTATAGACACCAGTTCTACAAATTAAGTTACATTAACTGCACACATTTCTGTTGGTCATAGTATATGCACAATAGATGAGAGATTAGGACTGTTAGTGTTTGTACGTGTTGATGATTCAGCAAGGGACTGGTTAACAGCATCGCTGGTTCTAAGGACAATTCCAAAAACTTTGTGAGTGCACAAGTGGTGGTTTATGGACTTGCTATATTGTCCATAAGAGTCTTCGATGGTGATTGTGCACCTGCACCATCGCAATGGATCGCTGCTGGCTGTCCCTGCAAGGACTACAGAGGGTCTGCATCTTTGATGACTCACCAATACCATTATTTCTACAAAGACGTCAGTGGGTCTGCACGTCTGGTGGCTCACCAATACCATAATCTCTACCAGGACTACAGTGGGTCTGCTTTGTGATGACCTCCTACCAATATTCTTCAACTTGACTGACTCTGCTGTCGGTTTACTCTGTTGTGGCTCATTACCTGTCTGCATGTCAATAGTCAGCATCGTCTTTCCGTTGGAAGGACAGCACTACTTCTTCAAAACTGCATGGAAGTCCACTACTTCTGTGTGCATTTTCTTTTACTAATGAGACTTTGTTAAAAAAAGGAAACTGTAATTACTATTGTGATAAATGATCAGGACTATCTTTATGAGAACAATTTTTGCTTTAGACCAACAGTGTATCAATAAGTGTGAGCATTTGATATCTTTGTTATTGTGATTATGAAAAATTTTATGTAATCATTATTGGCCGCGGCCTAAAACAATTTGTAAAATTTTTTGTGGGGAGCATGGGGGCTATGTAGGTAGGCTGTTTAGGTGTTTTTTATTGGTAACGCCACCTAGCGCTCTGTATGAAAATCACTGGCTGTGCTGTGTGCAGTCTGGGGCTGGTTTGCAATGTTATTTGCTATTGGAGTGTTGGGCAGCTGGATGTCATCGGTGCATAGTGTTGCGCAGTTGGAGGTGAGCTGCGAGCAGTGGTGGATGTGGGGAGTCAATAGCGGAGTTTTGAGAGCGGATGATCTGGATATTGACAGTAAATTTGTAAGACTGGATGTCATGAGCATATATATATGTTTGAAAATCAAATAACGTAGGGGTTTATCAGCACAGTCATTCATTAATTTTTCTAAGGGGACGTTTCAGTACGTAGTACCGAGCAGCGAGTGTATTGCAGTAGGCATATCTACCAATAACATCTGAAACTCAATGTCACTCTAAGGTTAACTTCGTACTTAATTTATATATGCCATTAGGTCGTACATGGGGATCGATTATACATGTTCAAATTAATTCAGATAAAACCAGTAATCTTTTAACAGTTCTTGTTATATAATACAACTGCAAATTGACGGAAAGGAATATCATGCTGCTAGTGTAAATCATACGTAATGGAAATCTGCTAAGTAATATTCTTAATGAATGCTCTGTTATTCTAACTTCGTCTATGTCGGTTTAATTGCTTCTTCAAGATTCCGTTTTTCACACGACGTAAATTAAAGATGGCAAATGAATGACAATTTCTGAATTTCTGACATGGCTCACCTTGGATTCTACCCCAGTGAAGGAACAGCTTTGCACCCGTCGCAATGCTACTGATTTTGAAGATCGCTGGACAGCAACAAAATAGGAGTTGCTATGTTGTCAGTCAGAAAAATAATCAACAAAATTCAAAAGTCTCAACATGCTTGTACATGCAATACATACACTCCACCTCTCTCAGCGTGCGCTCCATCTAGCTAAGAATTACAGTAAAGAAAACATATACGAACCAGCTGTAGACATAAATAGTAACATGAGCGTTCACACTTGTTACTTCACTTGCTGATAAAATACATTGAAGAATGCTAACCGGATCTTGTCATATGAGGCATTAATCTTATAAAAACACACAGTCACAAGCCAGGGCTGAGGACTGCAGCAATTTGACGTTTCAGGTGTGGCCCAATAACATAAGGCGTTTGTCTTCCAAAAGTCTTCTTATAAAAATCAAAACACAACGAAAGCATCTATATTATAACAGTGTACTTATGAAAATTAGCAAAAGTCAGCTGCTCAAATGTACAGACACTAGCGTTAAGGAAAGCTACATGGAGCGGACGCTGAAAAAGACTGAGAAAACCCGAGGAAGACACTAACGCACATGTAAAAATTGTCATAAAATGAAAAACGGCATTAAATAACAGTAGAGAAGAAGTGTTTTCAGGAAAACAACATGCTCGTCGAAAGTAGCGGAGACCGGTGAATTTGTACTTTATCAGTAATCTCAGCGATTTCTACAAATCTTTCCCAATTTTTTAGATAACTGGGGCAGGTTGGAGACGCAAGTCCCCTAAGTGGTGAGCAATAGAAGAACTTGCACCAGGCTACTGAGCCACACGAAGTTATTAATATTATTTGTAGACATAATTAATTTTCTGAGAAATCCTCATAACGCGAATACTACTTCCAATTGTCCGTGTTTCTTTTAGTAGTCAATTTGCTCTTGATTATGTCCACTGTTTCATTCAGGACAAGAGAATCTCCATAGAGTATAATGTCTTCAGAAGTCTGAAATAAATCATTACTTGATATGTTCACTGCAGCTTGTTGAAAGGTGTCCATGCTAGGATACTTGCCACTACTTATATTTTTCTGTTGTTGTTGTTGTTGCTTATTTAGGGCCCTCATCATCTTGGTAATCGGCGCCCCTTTCTGCAATTATGTTCTGTACAGTGTTTGAATCACTTTCCTTCGTCTAACCAAAGTATCGTGAATGGTTCTAAAGACTGGAACATATTTTTTCCTTCTGTGATGTCTGACATCTTTTGGCTGTACTAGATTCCGGAAATGGTTGTTTGGAGGTACTCTGGCGGGCGGCGAGGTGGATTGGAACCAGTCACGCTTTACTATTTGAACGTTTGCTTTCGGGGCCATGTTTCTTACTACAAACGTTATGAAGTGTGCGTCATGTGCTTGGAAAGGTGGGATATCTTTTGTTATGCTAAAGATATTATTTACGTTAACGAACACCTTACGTTATACACTGATGCCTGTCAATCCACGTAGTTTTAAATTGTATTATGGAAAAACTTTAATAAATATATCTTGTACATAAAATTTATCTTGTACATAAATATCTGTCTTTTAGGCATAACTTCTTTACCTCTCCTCACCTTCCCAAGTACACCTCGGGCTGGCGATATTCTTTATTTTCAAGTATGTGTGCGTGTGTGTGTGTGTGTGTGTGTGTGTGTGTGTGTATGTATGTGTGTGTGTGTGTGTGTGTGTGTGTGTGTGTGTGTGAAAGTAATACCCATAAATTATTCTTTAAGGAAGGCGGAGATAACTGTGTTTCGGAATAATACTCATAAATAGATTTCATTTGCACACATTAAACAAGTAGACATCTTGCATCATATCCGATTTCGCAACATGACCAGTCAGATAGCATCTCTGCACCCAAAGGCGTGAAAGTGAACTAATTTGATTCATTATACCCAGACGTGACTACAATTCAATTGAGCTCTAACAAGTTTCAGTGTTGATGCTTTTTGTTAATCTAAACCCCAGCTTTTCGCAAAACAGCAACAGGTTTCAATTCGTAGCTCGACCTGTTGAGGAACACGTTAGCAAGGTGAGTCACCGACTCCCGTACGCTATCACAGTTCAGTTACAGACGGATTGCCATACTGCGTCCATTTAAGCTTCCTGAGAATCTGGTTTGGCAGGTTCGCTTCAGTCACTTGTGAGGTGTCGCTTTAGCTAATTAGAGGACTCGTGATATATTACACAATCTATAACTGATAACTCACCATAATATCATATGAATTAAGAGAGAACAAGGTAACGCAGCGGATAACTACTCGTGCAGTTAAATTAACGGAGGTTACTTTTTCCTATTCATCTGCATTAATTTACATTTATCTATATTTAGAGTTATCTGCCATTCTTTACACCAATCACAAATCCTATCCCCAAGTCATCTTGTATCCTCCTACAGTCACTCAACGACGACACCTTCCCGTACACCACAGCATCATCAGCAAACAGCAGCACATTGCTACCCACCCTATCCAAAATATCATTTATGTAGATAGAAAACCACACTTCCCTGGGGCACTACAGATGATACCCTCACCTCCGATGAACACACACTATCGAGAACAACGTACTGGCTTCTATTACTTAAGAAGTCGTCGAGCCACTCACATATTTGGGAACCAATCCGCAGTGGGGCACCGAGTTTCCGGAAGTCAAGGAATATGACATCCGTCTGATACCCTTCATCCACGGTTCGCAAGATATCATGTGAAAAAAGGGCCAGCTGCGTTTCGCAGGAGCGATGCTTTCTAAAGCCGTGCTGATGCAGGGACAGCAACTTCTCTGTCTCAAGGAAATTCATTATATTCGAACTGAGAATATGTTCGAGATCCAGCAGCAAACCGATGTTAAGGATATTGGTCTGTAATTATGAGGATCCGTCCTTCTACCCTTCTTATATACAGGCGTCACCTGCGCGTTTTTCCAGTCGCTCGGGACTTTACGTTGGTCAAGAGTTTCGCGATAAATGCAAGCTAAGTAAGGAGCCAATGCAGTAGTGTACTCTCTGTAAAACCGAATTGGAATCCCATCAGGACCTGGCGATTTATTTATTTTCAACCCATTGAGCTGCTTCACAACCCCAAGAATGTCTACCACTATGTCCTCCATACGGGAATCTTTACGAGACTCAAAAGGCGGTATGTTTACACGATCCTCCTGCGTGAAAGATTCCTCAAATGCTAAATTTAAAATATCAGCTTTCGTTTTGCTGTCTTCCGTTGCCAGACCAGACTGATCAGTGAGTGACCCGCTTAAAGATTTTACATCAGACCAGAATTTCGTTGTGTTTAAAGCAAGATCTTTTGCTTAGACCAAGAGAGAATTTTTGTGGTGCATCGGACTGGTTTTCCGCACATGCGTGACATTTACGTCATATGTGGACTTTGGGTGTCCATACCCTGCATAGTGCGGTTTCGACACCACAACTGTTTCGTACGAACAACCTCCCAGTGTCCTTGGTGAAGAAACTACAACACTTCTTTTTTGCAAAGGTTTAGGGATCAACACACGTGACACGCCACTGTCATTTTGAACAAGAACCGCACCTTTTTGCACAGCGAGGCGATGCCACCGTGTTGAGTATAGGCGCACTATGAGTTTTTTATGCTGTAGAACGAGCGAATTTATGTCAGTAAAATGTTCAAATTTGAATCGGCTTCCTTGGCTTGTGCAATTATCCTATAGTTCAACGTAGAAGACTGAAGCAATTCAGAATCCTGAGCATCAGTGTGACAATAAGGTGAAGCAGAAGCGTCAAAGTCAGTATCAGGGCAAATCGGAAGACTTGAAAGTGCGCCCGCATCACCATGTTGAGTAGTCGGACGATACACTTTCTCGTACCGGTATTAATGACAACAACAAGACCATCTTTGCAATTTTTAGGCGGTTCCTACAGGAACCGGTTGCGTCGGATGAAATAAAAATGCAAGGGCTTGTGATCCATTACTAAGCAGAATATTCTGCCATGGAAATATTGGTATAATTTATTGGCAACACACACAATAGCCAAGGCCTCATTTCAATTTGTGAATGGTTACACTGCTCTTCGGCCAACAATTTTGAAGCGAAAGCAGCAGGTCTCTCTTTATCACCAATTCTGTGCGAAAGTACTTCACCGATTCCGTAAGAGGAAGCATCAACTTTCAATACAACTGATTTGTCAGGATCGAAACAAACTGAGCATCTTGATACTCATCTCTCCAAAGAAAGGGGACAATCTTGCGACGCAAGCGATGCAATGGAGCTGCGATTTGTACAGCCTCTGGGAAACCGAATACCATAGTTCATTTTCCCCAAGACTGACTGCAGTTCTGTGATACTGCGAGGAACCTGCAAATCTCGTATGGCTAACAAATGTCACTGAAGAGGATGTAAATCTTCACTGTTTAGTAGATAACCAAATTGCTACAAGTCAGGTTTTAAAAAAAATCACACTTGTCCTGTTTACACTTTACTCCTGTTTCAGGTAATATACGAAACGAAGCAAGTAAATTTGCAATGTGCTCTTCAGTCGTACTACCTGCTACGACAATATTGTCAAAATAATTTGAACAGTTTGTCACTTGAACAGTCAGCTGTTCCAAATAGCGTTGGAAATTCGCGGATGCGGAAGTACTGCCAAAAAGCAAATGCAAATACCGTGTTTAAAGAAGCCTAAATGAGTATTTACTACACACACTCTTTGGGATTCTTCATCGAGCGCTATTTGAAGATACGTGTCGCTTGAATCAGGTTTTGAAAACTACCGTCCAGCGCCTAATTTGTCCAAGAAGTCCACTGGGCATGGCAATGGGTATCAGTCACAGTTCGTGTGTTGACTGTAGGCTTAAGGTCAACACACAGACGAATGCGACCTCAAAGTTTGGGGAGCAAAGGTAGTAGACTTGCCCATTGACTAGCTGATATGGGCGCAATAACTCTGCTATCTTGCAGTTCTTTAAGTTTAGCAGCGACTATGTCCTGTAATGCGACGGGACCAGTTCTGGCAACGCACAATTTCAGCTGAACATTGTATTTCAGGTTA
The DNA here is from genome assembly GCF_023897955.1 of Schistocerca gregaria. NCBI lineage: Eukaryota > Metazoa > Arthropoda > Insecta > Orthoptera > Acrididae > Schistocerca > Schistocerca gregaria. Next base: position 246,829,175 of record NC_064926.1, read on the forward strand.
ATATGTGCAATAAAATTGTTAGCTTTCCCTAAACATTCAGAAATGAGTTCTTGGAATTCTTTTATCAACCTTAGCTACACTGACTTGTGCATGAGTGCAAACACTGACAACACATTGTCCTGAATATTAAAGCCAAACAAATCAAAAGAATCAAGAGCAAATATGTTCTCACACTCGCATAATTGCAACACTGTAAAAGTCACTGCTCGTGTATGTGACTCTATACATGACAGACAATGTTAATGTTCCAAGAACAGAAATGTCTTGTTCATTATACGCCGTCAGTTGTGTGCTAGTTTCAGACAGGCATGTGGAGCCTAACAGTTCATATATGTGGCGATTTAGCAGTGTGATGGAGACACTCATCTCCAACTGAAATTTCATATCAAACTTCCTGGCAGATTAAAACTGTGTGCAGGGCCAAGACTTTGCCTTTCGCGGGCAAGTGCTCCACCAACTGAGCTACCCAAGCACGACTCACCCCCCTTCCTCACAACTTGCCCGCGAAAGGCAAAGGTCCCGAGTTCGTGTCTCGGTCCGGCACACAGTTTTAATCTGCCAGGAAGTTTCATATCAACGCACACTCCGCTGCAGAGTGGAAATCTGATTCTGAAATTCCACATGTTTCTCACAATGAAGTAATTGAAGACAAAATTTGTTCGACTGTCGTATAACTGAAGAAACTGCTCGTGCGAATGTTTTGCGAATGCCTCTAGCAGACTATGAATAAGCTGCTTTAATGACATGGGCCTTGTTACTATATTTTGGTGAGTTGACCGAATTCTTATGTTTGTTCCATTGCAAACATACGGACTGTACATGTCCTTTCGTACCACAAGCGTAACACTGAGTTAGTCAGGAGGGGAAGTCCTTGGGTTTTTGCCGTGAATAACACAGAGGGCAAGACTTAACTCTTTTCGCCTGTGTAGCTAACCGCTGACTCAGCATGGAAGGTTGTTTACTCGGTGCGGCCACCTGCTGCCGCTACCAAATGGGCCGATCGCAACTAAGGGACTCAACTAGACAAACAGCTGACCGCTCATATTTATGAGGTGACAAGACACCTGAATCGTATTGGTCTAGTATTTGCACTACCTGCTGAAATGATGGATCAGACTGTTTCAAAAATTTGTTCTCTGAGTTTGACATCAGGTATACTGTACACGATCGTATCACGCAATATCACATCTAGATATACACTCAGTCGCAAACGTATTCTGACAGCACGTAACGGCGCATAATTTTGCAGTTTGCCGCATGAACAAATACAGAAATAGCACTTTGTAATGTATTTTGGGACTCTGGGTACGATGTCGCAATGCGAAACACGCGTCGAATACGAAGAATTGTTGTTAGACATTTGTCTGTTACGTAATATTTCCTGAAAAGGGCATGGGAAGATGCAACAAAAGTATTCGGACAAAGACGGACAACGTGAGAGAATAGTTCATTCCGAGACGCACAGAGGGTGAAGCGACTGCAGTGTGTCCGACATTTCCGCGAGACGATAGCGATGATTAGTAAACACGTATCGCGAGCCTGTGCAGGTCGACGACGGGACGCAGAGGGAAGTGTTCTACGTTCGAGCAAAAGCAACTTGCCGTTTATCATCACGCGTAGGGGAAAACCTGCAGGGAAATTGCCGCAATAGTGAACATGAAGAGAAGTACAGTCCACGACATTATTAAACGGTTCGAGAAAGAAGATCGATTGCAGTACAGGACGGCCACGGACATTTTCACAGAGTGATGAACGTGTGATTGTGCGAAAGGTACAACAGAATCCTAAAATATATGCCAGACGAACTGGAAGTGAGGTGGAGCGAGATCTTGGTGTAAAAGTTCATCCGGAAACCGCGCGGAGAGTAATACGACGATCGCAGTACCATGGTCGAGTGACACGGCGAAAGCCATTCATAAATGCAGTGAAACGGAAGAAACATATGCAGTTTGCGAGGGAATACGCCGAATACCATCAGGCTTGGTGGAATCGGGTGATATTTTGCGACGAAAGTAAATTTACATTATGGCAAAGCGACGGAAAGGCAAACGTGTGGCGAAAGACCAATGAAGAGCTGAATCCCAGGACCCTCACAGCAACAGTAAAGTGTGGAGGTGGGAGCATCATGGTGTGGGACTGCATGTCCGGCAGTGGTGTGGGTGATTTAGTGTTCATTGGTAATACGATGAACAAGGAAGCGTATTTGAATATACTGCGAGGACATTTGAAGCAGAGTGAACCTCCTCTAAGTATTGCGACAACTTCCATTTTTATCAGGATAATGATCCCATGCATACCTCGCATGTTGTACAAATGTGGTTGCCCTTCAATTGCCCGAAAGTACTGCACCCCCCTCTCCAATCACCAGACCTTAACCCAATCGAACATTTGTGGGATCAATTGAAACGGACCCTCCGCGCGGACATCTATACGAAGGAGACCTTGAAAGAGAAACTGCGCCAAGAATGGGCAAATATAACCCCAGATTTCACGAAAAAACTCGTGGAAAGTATGCCTAGTATATTGGAGGAGGTATTGAAAATGAAAGGTGGTCCCACAAGGTATTGACATTTTCGTCGTACAACTTATGCACATTTATTGGACAGTGTCCGAATACTTTTGTGGCAGCAGGGTGAGCAGGATGTTTCATTTTTGTTGTTAATTTTTCTGTTATTTATGTTTTGGAAACAAAATAATACAATAATTCTTTTGTAATTAATGTTGTTACGCATATATGTTGCTAATAAATGTGTTTGGGTTTCATAGTCAGTGTTTCTCGAGTACTCATTGTGAAACTTCCCGCTGTCCGAATACTTTTGCGACTGAGTGTAAAGCACCACAGGCACAGTGAAATTTGCATTTCCTCCTCACATCCTGGAAATCTGTCACCCACTCGCGATAAGTTTGTTCTGACCGTTTTTTTGAAAATTATTTAATTGGTACTGCTGCCAAATTCACTTGTTGGTCATAATAATTAGTTAGCGAGTCTGCCAGTTGTTCATAAGATACTTCACTTGGAGTGCCGTCAGGGAAGAGTTTGTTGCTGAGGCGGAACACAGCACTTCCTACTGTGAATGATAGATATAAAAGTTTCACAGTACCTGGTATGTTGAGACATAGGTGCGCCTCTGACTGAGACAACCACTCGAGCCATTCCTCTTCATGGTCACTAAACTGCCGATAAGGTGGTGTAACAGCTGTAGTTAGCAGTGCTTGTTCCGCCGGGCGCGCAGCGTTCGCCAGTAGCTGCTGCACCATGCTGAGTAACGTGGAGATGTGCTGCGCCTGGAACATCTGCATTAGATGTGTGGCATCTACATCTACATCCATACTCAGCAAGCCACCTGACCGTGCATGGCGGCGGGGTACCTTGCTTACCTCTATCGGTTCTGGCTTCTATTCCCGTCTCGTATTGTACGTGGAAAGAAGGATTGTCGGTATGGCTCTGTGTGGGCACTCATCTCTCTCATTTTATCCTCATGGTCTCTTCACGAGATATACGTAGGGGGGAGCAATATACTGCTTCACTCCTCGGTGAAGGTATGTTCTCGAAACTTCGACAAAAGCCAGTACCCAGCTACTGAGAGTCTCTCATGCAGAGTCTTGCACTGGAGTATATCATCTCCGTAACGCTTTCGAGATTGCTAAAGGATCCTGTAACGAAGCACGCTGTTCTCTGTTGGATCTTCTCTATCTCTTCTATCAACCCTATATGGTACGGATCCCACACAGCTGAGCAGTATTCAAGCAGTGGGCAAACAAGCGTAGTGTAACCTACTTCCTTTGTTTTCGGATTGCATTTCCTTAGGATTCTTCCAATGAATCTCAGTCTGGTATCTGCTTTACCAACGATCAACTTTATATGATCATTACATTATAAAGCACTCCTAATGCGTACTCCCAGATAATTTATGGTCTTAACTGCTTCCAGTTGCTGACCTGCTATACTGTAGCTAAATGATAAGGGATCTTTCTTTCTATGTATTCGCAGCACACTAAACTTGTCTACATTGAGATTCAATTGCCATTCCCTGCACCATGTGTCAATTCGCTGCAGATCCTCCTGTATTTCAGTACAATTTTCCTTTGTTACAACATCTCGATATACCACAGCATCATCCGCAAAAAGCCTCAGTGAACTTCCGATGTCATCCAAAAGGTCATTTATGTATATAGTGAATAGTAACGGTCCTACGACACTTCCCTGCGGCTCACCTGAAATCACTCTTACTTCGGAAGACTTCTCTCCATTGAGAATGACATACTGCGTTCTGTTATCTAGGAACTCTTCAATCCAATCACACAATTGGTCTGATACTCCATATGCTCTTACTTTGTTCATTAAACGTCTCTGGGGAACTGTATCTAACGCCTTGGGGAAGTCAAGAACACGGCATCTACCTGGGAACCCGTGCATCTAACGCTTGCAGCTGTGGCGTCTGGTCAGGGGGCGGGAGAACACACAAAAGCAACGAACAGACGAGGCAAGCAAGCAAAGAAATTTTCTGGATCAACCAACTTAAATGACTGATTACCAAAAACGACAAGAAACTGTTAAAGCAAAGAAAAGCCCCTGAAAAGGAAACACGGGAGAAAATTAAGGCGCCAGCAAAAAAAAAAATTCTGTGGGCATCGCCAAGTTTGTTTCTTAGTCGTTGTCGCCAATTGTGGAGTCCTGCCCACTCGTCTCGCATAGGGTGCCTAAAGGATGCTGCGTTTTCTGAATGCTATACAAGAGTTCAATCAAATCAAAATAATAATTTTTATTTCAAACAAGAAGACTGACAACACAGAGTCGCATGCGGTGGGTGACATGCAAATAATCAGTCCTTTGCTGTATACAAGGTCCATATAAGCAATTGATATGGATCACACATTACTACTTCGTAGTGCTCTCCTAGTACTGTGCTAATACTGTCCAGCAGAGGCTGGCAGGAAATGAGATTATATTCTCTACGGCTAGAGGGCGCTCGTGTCGTGGTGTCGTACTTGTCAGCGGGCTATTGGCTGACGTCGTCTCACAGCCTTCTTTGCTCTTGTATTCTTCGTCTTCGTGCAGTCTCATATCTTTACGCCGGAACACATTCCTAATCTTCCGGGTTTTGCTGTGGTTAATCAGTGAGGTGTATATCCTTCTTGGAGAGGTGAAAAAGGCGGAAAATCTCTCCCGCTACGTAGCAGATAGCAAGATATGGCCACTGATAAGCGGTCCACGTAAATGTGTGTGGGAAAACTCCCTTGCTTGCAAAATAATTACTAGAACCAATCAGAGATAACTTTACTATATTTTGGAGAGAACATTCCAGCTGTCCTTCGGGCTAACGCTGGTACCACACTAGCAGTGTTGATTTTTTCCCTGTTTTTTAGGTCTTTACTTTCGTCAAAAATGTTTTTTTTTTTTACATGCATAATGAAGCTTTTTGATAGGTTGGCCAACATTACTAGGATTAACCGCTGCAATCCTTTCCTTCCAGGGTTTATCTGCCCAAGACTTTGACTTTCAGCGAAAAGATATTCACGACCTGTAAGAAACCTCTAGCGACTCTTTAACTTTTGCCAGTCAGCCTAAAAGCCCTTGTCTATAGTACGATATAAGGCCCCTTCACCATACCAAAATGATAAGAGATAGAGTTAATTAGAACGGCAGTCATTGGCATTTGTTATTATTAGTTCGAGTTTTCATGCGGCGTTTGTGATCTGATTTGATGTACTAGTTGGATAGTCGATTATTAAACAGAGTAAGGGACAGTTATGGACAAAACCGCCACATCACATGCTTCTGAGTCCGATGACTGTAGCCATATTCGTAAGTGACCGCATGAGCACAGACCTTTGGTCTCTTCCCACTGAACAGTGTTAGAGTTGGTCAGGAAGAATAGTGGTTATTTAATGGGTAAGAAAGTTCTGATAGCCATGATAATGTGTATGCTGTGCTTTATGTCGAAAACGTATAATTCTTCTCTCTGAATGACATTACCTTATTTTCTAAAACAAAGGTACGAGGTATTTGACGACAAAGGGTCACTATGTGCGTGTAAATCTGCTGAAAAGAAAAAAATACTTGAAGACGCGATGTAATGTGTTTAAGTATTTCATGTATAGACTTTCGTTGGGGGGACACATACAGGTAGCATGTAGAGGTGATGCACGGCACGTGGGGCATTGTAAGCAGCTACTTGCAAATGGGCGTGTACAGAGACAGTTGACGGAGTAGAATTCCTCATTGACAAAAATCTCCTACCACCAGTACAGACACCTCAATGACGCTTCACGTCCGAGGAGCCATGAATCCTGACCACGTTGGCATCGCTGTCATCGATATTAGTCACTTCGACATATAGCCACACTGGTCTCATCGGTGATACATGTACCCAAAACTATGAGAGCGATTTTTTGAGGCTTTCCTACTTTTATTCCCTCATATTGTTGCAGACAATAAGTACGGAATTTTATGATACTCGTTGGTTTTCTCTCAATGCCCTCCTTCGGAGAGTTGGACGCTTTCATTCAATGCCGGCAATTTTGCCGTTATCTGTTGGGTTGTTACCGTAACAACATAGCTGCACTTGAATGATATCTATACTGTGCAAACAATGACCTTCCAAGTGCTGTGGCAGGAATTTGAATTTTTGCATGTATTCTTTTTCGAAGTTTGGTCCCTGTATTAAGCTATACCACACGCTAATTGACCAAGAAAGGGATGGCGAAGTAAATAATGAGACTTACACCGAAATGTTTCCTTTATTCAGTATAAAACGTTCTCCTGGCGCTTTTAGTTAACTCCGGAACCTATTTGGTTCAAATGGTTCAAATGGCTCTGAGCACTATGGGACTTAACATCTTAGGTCATCAGTCCCCTAGAATTTAGAAATACTTAAACCTAACTATCCTAAGGACATCACACACATCCATGCCCGAGGCAGGATTGAAACCTGCTATCGTAGCAGTCCCACGGTTGCGGACTGCAGCGCCTAGAACCGCATGGCCACTGCGGCCGGCCCAGAACCTATTTCTTGACCGATGCACTGCAGTCAAAGTTCTATGTCATGTGATTGTTGGAACAATTCACACAGATTTCGTTCTTCAACTACTCTGGTACAACAGCCACGCTTGGCTGCTGCGTAACATGGTAAATGAGTATGAGTGTACATACGTTATTTGGAAAAACCTTATGGTTCATCACTGGTGGCGCTTGCTAAGCCCCAGCTCAAGATCTTCAGTTTCGCCAAGTGCTATTTCCCTGGAATGATCGCTTGTTCAGAATAACTGAATACAAAGTCTGTCGTATCAAATCCTACCAAATTCCACACACCTTACCTGGGATAACCACAGAAACATTAACTACAATCAAAGATTTTCAACAGGCGACAGTATATTTTCACTGAGGCAATGTCTTTCCTTCACGTGCCTTTGTTTCACTGGAAACGAAGACTCCTAGTGAAGACGAGTCTAGTGGAATGACGTATTTTAGTTCGAAAGGGGAAACAAGGTAAGCTACTACGGTAATTCAAGTCCACAATTGCAGTCACAGTAAAAGGATTCCAGCTATTCCTAACAAACATCGGGTAATTGAATAGAGCCTAAGTTGAGTAGCAAATCTTCTTTTTCATAATTATCATACACTCCTGGAAATGGAAAAAAGAACACATTGACACCGGTGTGTCAGACCCACCATACTTGCTCCGGACACTGCGAGAGGGCTGTACAAGCAATGATCACACGCACGGCACAGCGGACACACCAGGAACCGCGATGTTGGCCGTCGAATGGCGCTAGCTGCGCAGCATTTGTGCACCGCCGCCGTCAGTGTCAGCCAGTTTGCCGTGGCATACAGAGCTCCATCGCAGTCTTTAACACTGGTAGCATGCCGCGACAGCGTGGACGTGAACCGTATGTGCAGTTGACGGATTTTTAGCGAGGGCGTATAGTGGGCATGCGGGAGGCCGGGTGGACGTACCGCCGAATTGCTCAACACGTGGGGCGTGAGGTCTCCACAGTACATCGATGTTGTCGCCAATGACGGCGGAAGGTGCATGTGCCCGCCGACCTGGGACCGGACCGCAGCGACGCACGGATGCACGCCAAGACCGTAGGATCCTACGCAGTGCCGTAGGGGACCGCACCGCCACTTCCCAGCAAATTAGGGACACTGTTGCTCCTGGGGTATCGGCGAGGACCATTCGCAACCCTCTCCATGAAGCTGGACTACGGTCCCGCACACCGTTAGGCCGTCTTCCGCTCACGCCCCAACATCGTGCAGCCCGCCTCCAGTGGTGTCGCGACAGGCGTGAATGGAGGGACGTGTCGTCTTCAGCGATGAGAGTCGCTTCTGCCTTGGTGCCAATGATGGTCGTATGCGTGTTTGGCGCCGTGCAGGTGAGCGCCACAATCAGGACTGCATACGACCGAGGCACACAGGGCCAACACCCGGCATCATGGTGTGGGGAACGATCTCCTACACTGGCCGTACACCTCTGGTGATCGTCGAGGGGACACTGAATAGTGCACGGTACATCCAAACCGTCATCGAACCCATCGTTCTACCATTCCTAGACCGGCAAGGGAACTTGCTGTTCCAACAGGACAATGCACGTCCACATGTATCCCGTGCCACCCAACGTGCTCTAGAAGGTGTAAGTCAACTACCCAGGCCAGCAAGGTCTCCGGATCTGTCCCCCATTGAGCATGTTTGGGACTGGATGAAGCGTCGTCTCACGCGGTCTGCACGTCCAGCACGAACGCTGGTCCAACTGAGGCGCCAGGTGGAAATAGCATGGCAAGCCGTTCCACAGGACTACATCCAGCATCTCTACGATCGTCTCCATGGGAGATTAGCAGCCTGCATTGCTGCGAAAGGTGGATATACACTGTACTAGTGCCGACATTGTGCATGCTTTGTTGCCTGTGTCTATGTGCCAGTGGTTCTGTCAGTGTGATCATGTGATGTATCTGACCCCAGGAATGTGTCAATAAAGTTTCCTCTTCCTGGGACAATGAATTCACGGTGTTCTTATTTCAATTTCCAGGAATGGATTTATCAGTCTAATTCACATCAAATTTTATTACGACCAATAACAAGTGTGAAATCTATACATTTTTCTAAGAGTTCCTGTCTGATGTTCCATAATCTTACGAAGATTAAGTGTTCCTCAATTTACACGCTGTTCCTTAGAGAAAAGCTTATTTTTAATGCAGTTGTTTACGTTTCCACAGAAGTATTAGGACTTTTGTGACGCTTTCGATGATAACGAATACAAATTCTTCATTCATGCTTGTTTTATATTTGTACCTATTTCAGGAACATGTTGCGAACGTGCCACTTGTCTCATAAAATTTTAATAATGAACCTATAACATCGGAGTTAGTATATATCATAGCCTCAACCGTCCTCCGGATAACACAACCGTTCAACGTTGTTTCAACACAGGAATCATAGCCAGTTTGGAAGAATTCGGGATTTGTTTCTTGACCCATGACTTTAAAGATGCTTTACCCTCATAGTTTTCATAGAGTTTGTAATAACATATGTTGTCTTTCATAGGTCCAAAACAAGTCAGAGGAGTGCATATCAAGGCTGTAGGGTACACTAGCCATCTCTGACCAGCCAATTTTGCAACCGGTTTAGTTGTGAAAAGTAACGTTTATGGGCGTGCGTTATCCTGCCGAAGCTCGACGGCATGGACGTCTTTTAGTGGTTTCGCAGTTGATTGTGAAGTCAAAGGCGCCTGTTTCCTCGAATCACATTAATACGTTATCGGCTAGCACCTGCGACATGTTCTAACTAGCCGCTGTGTTGTTTATGTCCAGAACCCGTTTCTCCGTTGCCACATTTGTTCACACAACGCAGCACACTGCTGGTTTCCATTACAGGATCTCCATGCGCTTTCTTCTTGGTTGATGTTGAAACATTTAAAAGGATGGTTCAAGCAGCAACAATTTTAATTTTTCGAAACTGCTTGTGATGCCTCATTTCAACAACGTCGCAAATGTGAGCAAATGCATAGTGACAAGTAGAATGGTAGCGTTGTTTAGAGGACAGTTTAGGATACGATTAATACTATTTCCGATAATATATGTCTATCATTAAATTTTGTGTAACACAGGAGCCACTACTTTTGGATACACCGTCGTGTGTTTAGTAATACACAATATTGGAGAGAATGTAAATTTTGAAGGCAGTGTGAAACACGATTTGAAATCCGAAAATAGCAATCGCGGGACCGGATGATGATGAGCGGTTTCCCCCACAGGCCACCGTTACTGAAATTTTGAGGGCGATTACCGCGCAGCTGTGCAGTGCATGATTCATTACACGTGTTCGATATCTATGCGAGAGCGAATTCGCGGTTTAGCGTTTCTGGTACAGGTATGTGAACCAGCTCTGTGCCCAATTGCGGATGGACTACCACAATTCACATACCTCTTCAGATACTTGAACATTTTCACACACACACACACACACACACACACACACACACACACACACACACACACACACCTACATACACGTACACATAATCAGACACACATAAGTGCTCACGCTTATCTGAACTGTGTGCATGTAATATGAATGTTGGACTGCGACTGCTTAGTTTTTCGATTGTAGAGTTAAACTTTTTACCTTATTCAGTGACATGTACCAAGAAATTAAATGAGCCCTTAAGAACAAACAAATACACATTTCGAGCATAAAAATGCTTCAATGGGTCGACGAAAATTTACTGACATAAATGTAGGAAGAAGGGCACTTGGTGGTTGCGTATTGCAAAGCTACACTAAGTAAGTAAAAACGATTACATGTTAGAGTAGAACTGCAGAAGCTTATAAATAGGACCATAATACTTAACAAAGAAATTTTGTACATTTAATTGCAATTACCATATGAGGAAATAAAAGTACCCATTAAAGTTGGTCTTACGTTACACAAAATTTAGGACTATCATGATTTCCTGAAAGCTGTTAACAAGAGAGGCAAAAAAGGACATGATGATGCATTGCACTTACGACATACGTAGATTTACGTATATCCCGCAGGTATCTATTTGACAAAGGGAGCTTTAACATTGGATTTTCACTTAAGTACATTAATGCAGAGGTTTCGAGAGGGACAAGTTCGCTTTGGTCGTAAACATGATGATATAAGCGCCTATATTGCTTCACACATTTCAGTTGATGGGGTGTGAGGATCGTGGCACGGTACTTTATCGTTTGTCAGGACTGATTTAGATTCAGTAGAGAGCAGAGTACATCGCCCTTCTATTTTACTTTTCAATGTCCAAGTTACTCGAAGAACCGAATTAATGAAGATGGGCTTATAGGGTAACAAGTTTACGAAGTTAATAATTTTCTTGATAGTAAATTAATATACAACAGTACCACTTTACACATATCTAATTGGGTCCTTTTGTGCATTAAACTGTCTAATTAATACACTTACCTCACGACCTTATACCATAGAAGTAAGCGAATCCAAATATGCATATTTTAAAGGACTGTTCTCTGTGCCCTCTGATCTAACAATGATTTCTAAGGCAAACAACACTTTAAACAAATACTTAGCCCCTAAGATCAATGGTATCGTTTTACCATGTACATTTTCGGAACTAAATTGCCCCATACTCACTGATCTTCAGATGATAAGTATGTCAATAAAACGTTAAACCTTGGGCTAAACAGAGTACATTTCACCACTGTCTGGTAAGATCATTCTTATTCGACAGAAAAAGCATTATATTTTTCCCACAGCTATTATACTTTTTTTCGTGTTAGTTTCTATTCTTACTTTGTATTATCAAGAATATGGATATGATTGTTCTTTTCTCTTTCAAACAGAGATCATTTTAATATGGTACTCTGTTAATTGCTGCAAGAGTCAATGATACGGTGTGATTAGACACTACGGACCCTATTATTGAAATTGCTTTCAGAGTAGCAAATAAAATCAAAAGCAGCGTGATGAACCTTAAATTCTTATGCCAATACAGCACAAGACAGTAAACGAAATTCTATGATATACGACATCGTGGTTCTTCAGCGACGAAATATTTTATCCATTTTCTTCGGATGTAGCTCACATCTCTCATCATTTTCGCCTTAGAGGTACCGAACTTCATTACAAACTGTAACTGATAAGGTGGATGTTGAAATGGTATTGTATGAAAGCCGCCTAATTTAGATACCATCGAAATTATGATGACAATGACATTTTGACAAGACGCAATAATTTGACTCTTCATTGGTAAGATATAAAAATAAGACGATACGGCGATGACGAAAATCATTTCTACTCTACACTTGCTCATATCAGTCATTGGGTGCTCTGGATTGGAGTTGAGTCAATTAATCGATTGGAGGGAGTGATAACCACAACCCGTACAACTTGTTTAACGCAGTGTGTAGGTATGATGAGTTGTTTATTTCCAAATGAGCGAAGAGTGAGGGCCTCACTTGCCTGGTGGGGGTAAGGATAGAAGATTACTTAAATTTTTTTTATTTTGAAGTCATCATTTTATGCTATAAGCTTGGATACTGGGCTCACACCCACAACCTCCCTGCTTCCTTGCGCGCCACTAATGTATACGCCATTTGTCTGAAGTAAACGCTTTAGGATTCATCTTCTTAGTTACTCATTCAATGACCACGATCAGGCTGTCCACTTCCTGACCGTTCCTCCATGTATATTATTAAATGCTGACTCAGAGAAATCATGACAAGAACTACTGGAGAATATTAGCAGCAACACTGCATAACATCGTCATTCCTCCGACGAAGACTAAACTCATGGTATACGTGAGCCATTACCAATGAATTACTGCAAACTACTTTTTTTTAAATGATAAATTCTATCATCTTTTTATGAAACTTTTTCAATACATACTTGACAAATAAAGAAAATTGCACATGCTTACCAAAGATATTTAGAAAAAAAACACTAACAATGAGGACAGTGAAATTACGCCAGTCAATGAATACTGTTATTCAGTTGCATGTAAGTGAGGCATGACTTCTACCTAAGAAGTAGAAAAGGATGCTACAGGCTACAAAAGTGAGCTGCTGTAGTGAAGGGAGTTTAGAAGAGCAACAGTGCAAATTACAGACACAAGCAGATAAAAACGCAAATAAGAAGATACGTGTCACTGCCATGCAGATTAGAGTTCATTCGCCTGTAAAAACACAAACTGGATAAATTATACACAGAGGCCAGAGACATTTCGAATTCGCAAAAACACATCGTCCAAGTCAACAAACACAGTTTGGGAAGAACAACGGTATGATTGGCACACCAACATCCACCAGTAAGAACCGCAAGTGAAGTAAATGAATAACGTGAAGATTTATTATGTGCTTACGTTAGGATTATCGGAAAACAGACGTGGAGACTGACACGATGAGCTAAAGAGTAACCTCTATATTACCGTCGTATGTGATGTGAAGTACGGACACATTTTTTTCCTCCCTTTCTTCCAATACGATAGCGTGTGTGACCGGGAAGGCAGAAAGAAAGAGGGAGAGAGGGAGAGAGAGAGAGAGAGAGAGAGAGAGAGAGAGAGAAAGAAAGAGAGAGAAAGAAAGAGAGAGAGAGTGTGTGTGTGTGTGTGTAAAAGAAGGCTAAAAGGGTATGCTCTGACCACGTTCTCAGCCGATCTGTAGACCAATCGTCAATTTCATGACCCTCCAATATGTTGGCGCCGGTTTTATTAAGGACATCAGGCGAACTCTCACGTCGACTGTTGTAAAATTTTACCGCCACTCATTCTCTTAAGTCTCATGACAAAGGCAATAAACTTTTAGTCTTCGATGGTACGACCTATCACGGACCACAAGCATGGAAGAGCGTTAATAAACGATAAGTAATTCAGCATTGGCGGTAGTTATTTTCTTTGTTCCTCGCCAAATCTGCGTTCGGCAATTTCGTTCCATCAGCGATTCGGCTTGCTCTAAGATCAGGAAATAAGCTCTGTATTTGGAATGAGCCGCCAAATGACCTACCAAGTATTTTATAAGCACCATTTGTTCATATTGGTAAGTTTTCCTTGTTTGAAACTACAACCATTTTACTGATAATAACAGAGCGAGAAATCAACGTGTTTCGTCAGTTTCCTTTCGGGATGTCCTAGTGCCATTACGTGAGAGATTGACACTTAATGTTCTTAAGGAAGACGATTTTTATTGCTTGAATGCTATACCTGGATACTACCTGACTCCACACATCATGATGAAATGGTGGGCAGTAGATAACGGTCCTCGTTGTGTGCTCTAGTGACGGAAGAGTGGTAAGCCTCACCTGCGTTCAAAGGAGTAGGGTGCCGACTTAAACCACTGCAGTAAAAGTGTACGGTGACTGAGGGATAAGGGGAGCGTGTTTCCTGTGGAACCTGGGTGAAAACATTTCCGGACTGCCGAGTTCCGCGGTCTCATTGCGAAGACACGTTAGATAGCGCCGGTCGGTTGGCGGCTACGTCCAGGTACACTGACTGCCGCCGGGGACCCACTGCTGCAATGGTCAGAGCGGTGTGGACTGGCAATAAAGCAAAGGATGGGATCTTGATAGGCAAGAAGCCGATTAGACCACTGTGTGCTTTCTGGGAATTACCATGAGACAGGTCACTGGCGCCCAGACGTCCATACGATACAAGACATACTTGAGAAGGCGCCAGCATTTTAACGAGTTCATAGCCGTTCTTTGGAAAATTCGAAATGGACGAAACAGAGGAGATAACGATCTTTTTATGGATTGCTTTGGTTCCATCCAGGACACGTTTTTAGACACGGAGTAAGTGAATGGGCAAGAGGCCGCGAAGATGAATCTTTCTTTCCTTTTCTCCCAATTAACTTTAAAGTCTCTAATTGTTCAAATCTGTGTTTTCAGAGCAAGGGGCAGTCTCCCATCTTCGAATGCAGCGTTCCATCTCGTGACTGGCTTGTGCTTAAATAGGACTAGTCTAAGATGTGCTTTGCTATGGAGCTGGCGAGGAAAGTGGAGAGAAACAGACGGAAACTCTTGTACTGGCGTTTCTCTAGTGAAGAATGGCAAGTCTTTACCTGAATGGTGAGACTTGTGTCCTTTGCTAGTGTACCACTTAAAGCCTGTGTCAATCACCTCCATAATCATCAGAGATACTGCTTCTAGTATTATGCACTCAACGAGTGATGCGTGGGTGTACTTATTTTTCCTGAGTCGGCCGTCTAAACATTTGACATATACCGTCATGCGTAGTCGTGGGACGAAGTCAAATTGGTTTGGCAGACCAGCAAACGGAATCCACCTGGGTTTAAAAGGCTCACAGGGAAGTACCTGCGTTCCGAATTAGCCAAACGAGAGACCGTGTACTTGCATTTTTAGACGAGCGCCATTAACAACAGATTGCTGCCGTCCATGGCTTCAGTCGCCGAACGCATCGTGGTGTATCGCACTGAATACTTTACCTTTTCGCTGCTACGGCGTAGGTCTCCAATATATGCTTCTCAGCACCCTTTACAACCATATTTTTCCTCTTGGAATAGTAGATGCATGATTGTAGATGCATGATTGTAGCGCAGTGAAGTGATTAGTGTTCTGAGTGTTCTGGTTAGTGTCGTGAGTCGATCTCCACTGTAGGCCCTATATTAGTGACAGCATTTGTCAAATAAAAATGTTTGTGTGACGATTCTTTAACCATTTTCTTGTCTTGTGATGTAAAGAATGAATAAATCTGTTCCTATTTAGATCACAGATACTCCTGTGTTCTGATTAACATTACCTTGCCATTTTTATTAATGTCCTGATTACAAAAGAAAGTAGCAAATTTCGAACTACGTGAAGCCTGAAAGTTACATTTTATCCACGTGCAAAGTAATTATAAAAGCATCTGACAGGCCGAGCGGTTCTAGGCGCTACAGCCTGGAACCGCCCGACCGCTGCGGTCGTAGGTACGAATCCTGCCTTGGGCATGGATGTCTGTGATTTCCATACGTTAGTTAGGTTTTAATAGTTCTACGTTCTAGGGGACTGATGACCTCAGAAGTTATGTCCTATAGTGCTCAGAGCCCTTTTTATGCAGCTGACAGGAGCACAATGAAACATATAAGAAACATCCATTCTGAAGTGCTCATTAACTTCAATTTTAGGCAGGAAGGTACTATAGTTCATCGATTATTCATAGGAAATTACTATGATTTGAAAAGTTTGTTACGAGTCACAGGTACTGATACACGTAAAACTTATGTTGTCTCACCTGTCATATTACTCATGGAACGTTTCATCGGAGAGAAATGTATTCCTTAACGCAATGAAATATCCTGTCGTACAATTCAGCATCAGGAACGAGTACCACCAATGGAGATTTTGTGCCTGAATCGACTCATAAAGACGTTAACTCACTTTTTCCTATAAATAGTAAAAAATTTGTCTAATAAGCAAACTTTCAGTGCCCAGTTCGCTTATTAATCAACAGTACGTTCACTTTCCTTAGTTGAAGGCTTTGATATATGCTTTGCACATCTGATAACAGTCTCCGTCATTTACATGAAAAAAAACACGCGAACAGGAAGTAGCAAAAAGACTTGATCACCGGCAAATCACAACAACTTCTATGTAACCACCCTTAAGGCATTCGAACAGTCGGCTAAAAGTACCTTTGCTGAAAAGCATAAAATAAAAGGTAGGCAGCACGGAGAGGGGTTCCATCCGTGGACGTTATGCTGTCTGTATCTTCTAATAACAAAGAATATGATGCTAAAGAGGAGAATGTTTTTATCTTGTATAAAATATACCCCGACACAGTTACCGATTCTGTGCTTCAAATAACATGGGAGCATGAGGATTGTCAAAATACCAGAAGACATTCCTGGAAGGCCTATTCGTCTACTATCAATAACTGTACGGTTGCTCGTACAGTTGTTTCCAGCGCGGCAAAGTAGAATGAAGAAAAGTTCACTCGAAGATCCTCGTGAGCAAATAGAGGGGTAACTGTGCGGTAATGACTGGGGCAGGCACCGTTCCTCACTTGTTTTAGGAAGCTAACTTAAGAGGTTTATATTCGCATGTCGGATATCCAGGACTAGCTGTAAAATATTTCATCTGAAATTCTACAGGTTGTTGTATTGGGAATCGTGGATCGTTGTAAACTTATAGGAAACTTTCGCAGCTGCCTACCATTGTTCTCTCAAAGATTTATGTTGTGCAGAAATCCGTGCCACATTCTCTTGTTTTATTACATAATTATTCTATAGTGGTTACCTCACGCTACCTCAGAGGCTCCCAGGTTCTTAGCAGATAGTCTTAACCTATGGGCCTGCAGTAATGCACGACAATCTCCGCTAAAATGGACAGGTTGTCTTCCAAGCTGTATAGAAAATTATAATTGAGTTTGTTGGCGTTGCGGAAAATTGTGGTGTTGACTTGATCCTGTGCTCTCTCTGATAAAACGCAAATGGATGGCCAAACAGCGACCAGTTTCTCTTACTGAACATCCATCGTGGCGACTTTATTCCTGGCATTACTCTGGAAGGTGTATCGCGATAGATTATTGGTCACCACTGTTTCGATCATCGGCCATTTCCCACTGAGAACTGCATGTGAGAGCAGGAGCGAATAAAAAGGAACCATTGACACAGTACGACTTCTGAGAATGCAATAACCAGTCCCAGTGTTTTATCTGAGGCCACTGAACCAACTTTGCGTGACAGGAAGCAATTATTTACGACGTGGAGAACAGTTTGGAACAGCGGGGCCGCTACTGTCGCAGGTACGAATCCTGCCTCGGACATGGATGTGTGTAATGTCCTTAGGTTAGTTAGGTTTAAGTAGCTCTATGTTCTAGGGGACTGATGACCTCAGCATTTAAGTCCCATAGTGCTCAGAGCCATTTGAACCATTTTTAACGAGCCAAATGGGTAGAGGACCAAAGACATCCAACAACTCCATCAATCAATGCTAAACCGAATAACTGCTTTTAAATGATCCAGAGGTGGACAATCGCGTTATTGACTTGTCCAATGTTTGAAGCTCTTTCTCTTGAATAAATCATGCAATGTATCTCAAATATTAGTCATTCGCTTGTCTGTATTCTTTCAGCATATCTACCAGTTGCCGTCATATTGGGTAACTAATGGAGCGTCGGATTTTTTCCTCGTTTTTTGTTTTTGTCTTAGAGTGTATTTTCTTGTTGTGAGATGTTAGATTGAGTTTTTTGCAGCATCTTTAGATATTACGTGTTCCACATCTTGATTTGCTGATTTTGTTAATGCGTCATGTTATTTTATTCCGAGGAAAATTTTGCGTATTTTGAAAACTTGCAAATATGACGTATGAACCGTTAAGACGTATTTTATCGCCACGAGGGGTAGCCGCGTGGTCAGGGGCGTCTTGCACGGTCCGCGCGGCTCCCATCGTCGAATCTTCGAGTCCTCCCTCGGGCATGGGTGTGTGTGTTGACATAGCGTATGTTAATTAAAGTTAGATTAAGTAGTGTGTAAGCTTAGCGACCGATTGCCTAAGCAGTTTGGTCCCATAAGATCTTACCACAAACTTGTAATTTACATATTTTATCGGCACAGGAACCATCTTGCACCTTGAACAGGATGGAGGCCTTCCACCACTGAACACACGATATTTACAAATGGACTGTGTTTCTTTTATGTCTTAACAATGTTCTCTGAGTGGATTTAGGAAATTTGTGTTACTCACGAATAGCTCCTGTTTCAAATTGATTATAATTTGCAATTGGGTTCTCATAATACTTCATCTTAATTTGTTTTAAATTACTGATGCATGTTAGAGTAATAATTTAACACATATACTATCAGATACAGTACTGATGTTACTGACTGAAACGCATTTGAAATTGAGTAGAATGTTCCCAGTGTAATATTGTTACCCAGTCTTTTAGCAAAAGTAACAGAACGTTTCACAAAAAGTAATAACAATTGTCGCATTAGCAACCGCACGCAGGTAGCCACAAATGTGGTGACATGTGGGTCTCAATAACAAACACATGAGGGGAGTGAGAGGTGAATCTAGTAACACTCGACATAAAACTGCTTATCACAGCGGTACTAACAGCATCAGGTGGGTAATAGGCGACATGAGTAGGGCCCAGGTTTTAGTGAAACAAATGAGCGTCGGCACGATCCAGAAACGCACATCAGTACATGTTTTACATCACTTCAGATCCCAGAACTCCTGAAGATAGACGTTCACCGTGGATATTGTATCACAGAAAGAGTACTTTTGACTGTTGTGTCACTAAACCCGCCCATAGATGTAAACAACCACGCATGTGCAGCGCGTATTTGACGGAGGGGTTCCGACAGCCGACCACTTCCAGTCATTCCACCAGGAAGGAGGTACACGGCTCGTGTTGTCTGTAGTTCAACCATGCCTAGACGACCAATACCGCGGTTCGGTCGCGTCCACATTGTTACATTGTGCCAGGGAGGCTTCTCAACAGGGTAACTGTCCAGACGTTTCTGGGTGAACCAAAGCGATGTTGTCGGAGGAGATACAGAGAGACAGAAACTATCGATGACATACATCGCTCAGGCCACCCAAGGGCTACTGCTGCAGTGGATGACCGTTGCCTACGGGTTGTGGCTCGGAGGAATCCTGACAGCAACGCCACCATGTTGAATAAAGCTTTTCGTGCATACACAGGGCGCCGTGTTACGATTGCAACTGTACCCAATAGGTTGCCTGCTGCGCAGCTTCGCTTCCGACATCCACGGCGAGGTCCATCTTTGCAACCACGACACCATGCAGCGCGGTACAGACAGGCCCAACAACATGCCGAATGGACCGCTCAGGGTTGGCATAACGTTCTCTTCACCGCTGAGTGTCGCATATGACTTCAACCAGACAATTGAAGAGACGTGTTTGGAGGCAACCCGGTCAGGCTGGACACCTTAGACGCACTGTCCAGCGAGTGCAGCAAGATGGAGGTTCCCTGCTGTTTTGGGATGGCATTATGTGGGGCCGACGTACGCCAATTGTGCCCATGGGAGGCACCGAAACTGCTGTACAATACGTGAATTCCATTCTCCGACCGATAGTGCAACCATATCGGCAGCGTATTGGGGAGGCATTCGTCTTCATGGGTGACACTTCACGCACCCGTCGTTCACGTCTTGTGAGTGACTTCCTACAGGACAGCGACATCGCTCGACTAGAGTGGCCAGTATGTTCTTCAAATGACGTCCCACAGGATAACGACATCGCTCGACTAGAGTGGCCCATTTCTTTTCCAAATGACTTCCTACAGGATAACGACATCGCTCGTGGCCATTATGTTCTCCAGACATGAACCCTATCGAAGGTGAACCCTGGATTGGAAGGGCCTGTTTATGGACAACGTGACCAACCAACCATTCTGAGGGATCTAGTCCGGACCCCTCGGAACAGAGATGATGCAAAACATTTTTTATGTGTGTATGAATTTTGAGGTAGAGGTATTCCCACGATGAAGTAAGAAGAAAATTACAAAACGTATGGACTATGCCCTCCATTGGTGT
The DNA here is from genome assembly GCF_023897955.1 of Schistocerca gregaria. Lineage (NCBI taxonomy): Eukaryota > Metazoa > Arthropoda > Insecta > Orthoptera > Acrididae > Schistocerca > Schistocerca gregaria. The sequence continues at coordinate 246,849,662 of NC_064926.1, forward strand.
GGGCTCCCTCTCAGATCACGTTTCATTACTATGCCTTCCCTGTTTTGTAGTTTGTAAAAGAAAAAAGGAAGAAGTGAGAAAATATAAGCATCGTCCCGCAGTATTTATCAATTAACGTTGAAAGACCCAAGGAATACGTTAGTTTTTAATGAGAACATTTATTTTCAGAATGAGATTTTCACTCTGCAGTGGAGTGTGCGCTGATATGAAACTTCCTGGCAGATTAAAACAGTGTGCCCGACCGAGACTCGAACTCGGGACCTATGCCTTTCGCGGGCAAGTGCTCTACCAAGGTTCGCAGGAAAGCATCTGCAAAGTTTGGATGGTAGGAGACGGATACTGACAGAAGTAAAGCTTCGGTAGCTCAGTTGGTAGAGCATTTGCCCGCGAAAGGCAAAGGTCTCGAGTTCGAGTCTCTGTCGGGCACACAACTTTAATCTGCCAGGAAATTTCAACATTGATTTTGCAGTTCACATGTAAGAAATAAAATGAGGTGACACACCCTAAGTCAATTGCTGTCTTGTGCCTGAAATGAAACAACTAAGCAGGTCATGTGAAAATAAGAAAACTTTATACATCTTAATTGATCGTAAGGGTGATGAAAGCAGAGAAAAAGGAACATGCAGCTTTATGCACTCAGACTCGTTTTACTCAGCAGGATAAAGTTCGGAGAGAAATTAACTGTCACCATAAGCATGCAATTATGGCAAAGAGATTTATATCAACTGAAACAATTTTACTGAAACAGGATATGGGAACTCGCACCCACAATGTAATAGAAAAGGGGAAGAACACGTGGACGAAAGAATCACTCATCGTGCAAAACCTTGGAGAAACAGATAAATATCACGAAATTACTGAAGACAGAGTACACGACTACTAAAGTTAGATTCTACATCTACATCTACATCCATAATCCGCAAGCCACCTGACGGTGTGTGGCGGTGGGTACCCTGAGTACCTCTATCGGTTCTCCCTTCTATTCCAGTCTCGTATTGTTCGTGGAAAGAAGGGTTGTCGGTATGCTTCTGTGTGGGCTCTAATCTCTCTGATTTTATCCTCATGGTCTCTTCGCGAGATATACGTAGGAGGGAGCAATATACTGCTCGACCCTTTGGTGAAGGTATGTTCTCGAAACTTTAACAAAAGCCCGTACCGAGCTACTGAGCATCTCTCCTGCAGAGTCTTCCACTGGAGTTTATCTATCATCTCCGTAACGCTTTCGCGACTACTAAATGATCCTGTAACGAGGCGTGCTGCTCTCCGTTGGATATTCTCTATCTCTTTTATCAACGCTATCTGGTACGGATCCCACACTCTTGAGCAGTATTCAAGCAGTGGGCGAACAAGCGTACTGTAACCTACTTCCTTTGTTTTCGGATTGCATTTCCTTAGGATTCTTCCAATGAATCTCAGTCTGGCATCTGCTTTACCGACGATCAACTTTATATGATCATTCCATCACTCCTAATGCGTACTCCTAGATAATTTAAGGAATTAACTGCTTTCAGTTGCTGACCTGCTATTTTGTAGCTAAATGATGAGGGATCTATCTTTCTATGTATTCGCAGCACACTACACTTGTCTACATTGAAATTCAATTGCCATCCCTGCACCATGCGTCAAGTCGCTGCAGATACTCCTTTTTCATTGTTGCAACCTCTCGATACACCACAGCATCATCTGCAAAAAGCCTCAGTGAACTTCCTATGTCATCCACCAGATCATTTATGTATATTGTGAATAGCAACGGTCCCATGACACTCCCCTGCGGCACACCTGAAATCACTCTTACTTCGCAAGACTTCCCTCCATTGAGAATGACATGCTGCGTTCTGTTATCTAGGAACTCCTCAATCCAATCACACAATTGCTCTGATAGTCCGTATGCTTTTACTTTGTTCATTAAACGACTATGGGGAACTGTATCAAACGCCTTGCGGAAGTCAAGAAACACGGCATCTAGCTGTGAACCCGTGTCTATGGCCCTCTGAGTCTCGTGGACGAATAGCGCGTGCTGGGTTTCGCACGACCGTCTTTTTCGAAATCCATGCTGATTCCTCCAGAGTAGATTTCTAGTCTCCAGAAAAGTCATTATACTCGAACATAATACGTGTTCCAAAATTCTACAACTGATCGACATTACAGATATAGATCTATAGTTCTGCACATCTGTTCGACATCCCTTCTTGGAAACGGGGATGACCTGTGCCCTTTCCCAATCCTTTGGAACGCTACGCTCTTCTAGAGACCTACGGTACACCGATGCAAGGAGGGGGGCAAGTTCCTTCGCGTACTCTGAGTAAAATCGAACTGGTATCCCATCAGGTTCAGCGGCCTTTGCTCTTTTGAGCGATTTTAATTGTTATCTATCCCTCTGTCGTCTACTTCGATATCTACCATTTTGTCATCTGTGCGACAATCTAGAGAAGGAACTACAGCGCAGTCTTCCTGTGTGAAACAGCTTTGGAAGAAGACATTTAGTATTTCGGCCTCTAGTCTGTCATCCTCTGTTTCAGTACCATTTTGGTCACAGAGTCTCTGGACATTTTGTTTTGATCCACCTACCGCTTTGACATAAGACCAAAATTTCTTAGGATTTTCTGCCAAGTCAGTACATAGAACTTTACTTTCGAATTCATTGAACGCCTCTCGCATAGCCCTCCTCACACTACATTTCGCTTCGCGTAATTTTTGTTTGCCTGCAAGGCTTTGGCTATGTTTATGTTTGCTGTGAAGTTCCCTTTGCTTCCGCAGCTGTTTTCTAACTCGCTTGTTGCACCACGGTGGCTCTTTTCCATCTCTTACGATCTTGCTTGGCACATACTCATCTAACGCATATTGTACGATGGTTTTGAACTTTGTCCACTGATCCTCAACACCATCTGTACTTGAGACAAAACTTTGGTGTTGAACCATCAAGTACTCTGAAATCTGCTTATTGTCACTTTTGCTAAACAGAAAAATGTTCCTACCTTTTTTTATATTTCTATTTAAGGCTGAAATCATCGATGCAGTAACCGCTTTATGATCGCTGATTCCCTGTTCTGCATTAACTGATTCAAAGGGTCTGTTAGTCACCAGAAGGTCTAATATGTTATCGCCACGAGTCGGTTCTCTGTTTAACTGCTCAAGGTAGTTTTTAGATAAAGCACTTAAAAAATTTCACTGGATTCTTTTTCCCTGCCGCCCGTTATGAACGTTTGAGTCTCCCAGTCTATATCGGACAAATTAAATTCTCCACCCAGAACTATAACATGGTGAGGAAATGTACTCGAATTATTTTCCAAATTATTCTTCAGGTGCTCAGCCACAACAGCTGCTGAGCCCGGGGGCCTATAGAGACATCCAATTACCATGTCTGAGCCTGCTTTAAGCGTGACCTTCACCCAAATCATTTCACAATTCGGGTTAACTCAAGAAGAACCACCAACAGATCAGTGAGACCAGGAATACTGAGAGCCCCACTGATTCTCACACTTGCTTTCTCTAAACAATAGAATTTACTAAACTCTCCCGAAACTACGAAAATACAGGTGCTCAAACAACACGTTAGAAGCTGATCATTTGGTCTAAATAGCATCACACATTAATATACGGAAACTGCAGCGAAGATTTATTGAACGAGGAACACGTGGAAATAGTTGTAACTAAGGACAGGGGAAATTAGTATATCTAACCATAAAATTAATCTGAGGCTGGAAAATGCCAATTAAATAGACTATATAGAAACACATGTAAAATTACAGTTTTTTTTTTTGCCTTCACACTAGGTAAATATCTTCTAACTTGGAGTTATCATTACGCCAAAATGTTCCAAAGGAACAAAGCAAACTCAGAATATAGAATAAATAGGAAACCTCTAACATTCCCAAACGTTAGTGAAGGATGATGTTTTTAACTGAATACATCCTGGGAAAAGATGATAAAACGCTTCATTTAGCTGAAGAACTAACATATTTAGAACGGCTTTGAGGTAGCAAGAGCGCATTTAAGAACTACCATTCGAACTCACCAGAGTGCCTCCCGAGCGGTAACTACCAGAGACCCAAACACATAAAACGAAAGGCCAGAGGGGTCGTTTCCGCCACCAACGTAACAAAGGATCTCTTTATCAAGATAGAAGAATGCTAAGTTGGTTACCTTGTACCCCCACAGGCTGATAGTAGCTAGTCTAACACAAACCTTGTAAACACGAGCAGACATAGATTCATTCATACAAAAGGCGAGCTAAAAGCGGCACCGTGATAATATACGATGCCATTTCTCATATACTGATAAGTCCAGATACAGAGCACAAGTTGGTAGAATCTAAATGCCAGATGATTGTTAAAATTACATCGATGTCACTGCTCAGTCCGTCTGGGCGAGCCTGAAGAAGTACACCACGAATAATCGATGCAGAAAATGGAACAGGAAAAAGATGAAAATGGTCGGAAGTATTATGAAACGATTCAATA